>NC_089219.1:20729646-21329646 GCF_963924675.1 Phocoena phocoena | reverse complement strand
GCTCTCTCTTCTTCAAGCCCCTGCACACACAGTTTCTCCTGCCTGGGTCACCCTCCCTTGGCTTCTCCACCCAGCACTTAATCCTGGCTGGGATAATGCCCATTCCTCCCAGGCCAAGGGAGGAAATGCCCCTATATCTTTCTGGCTTTCCACCCAGTTAAGGAAATTTCTCTATTGAATGTTTTCTTTTTCAAAATTAGTAAATGCCGGGAATTCCCTGGTGGTCCAGTGGTTAGGGCTGCACACTTCCGCTGCAGAGGGCACGGGTTTGATCCCTGTTTGGGGAACTAGGATCCCATAAGCCGTGTGCCCCCCCGCCCCCAAAAAAGTAAATGCCTGTAAGGAACAAGAGGACTACACAGAAGTTTATATAAAGAGCGAGAATCCCTCTCCCCCGGTCCCACTCCCCAGAAATAACTGCTTAACAGGATGTGTCAGACCTTTTTCTGTGAATTCACAACACACATTTAGCGTTTTTAAGATACAGAGTGGGAGCGTGCTTTCCCTATTGTTCTGCAATGTTGCCCCTTTCATTATAGATCACATTTGCCCTGTGACTTGTACAGATGGTGGTGATTTATTTGCCTGCATGCTCTCCCTGTGCAGCTGGGTCATTTCCACTTTATCATAAACAGCATCACGGTAAAGGGGCTTGTCTGCAGATCTTGGCACACCTGTGGGAGAGAGTAGGGAGGACAGATTCCTAGAATCGGAATTGCAGAGTCTCAGCGTCCATCTCGTGGATCCATCTTGTCTGGCAAACTTGGCCTCTACCTTCCCTACACCCTCTTGAACCTCAGCCTTCCCCACCCCCACAAGCACTGGGCCTGGAAAAAGGAGGCCCTCAGGGAGGGTTTGATGAAGGAATGAATGAGTGAATGAATGAATGAGCCTTTCCTCTCCTCCCCTCCCCTATCACCGGAGGTCCCTCTCCAGCTCAGACCTCACCACTCACATCTGGACCAAGGCTGCTGCCTCTTCACTGGCCTCCCAGCCTCCATGCCTGCCCTGCACGGTCTGCCCATTCGATGGCCTATATTAGCAGCTGTTTTCTAGGCACTGCCAGGGGCTTCTCAGTGGACCTGAGGGTGGGCATGAAGTCACCTTGCTAAGGGGGGCGGGGAACATGGGCTTGGGCAAAATCTATGGCATATAAGTGCCAGAGAGAACACAAATCATGTCCTGTCTCTGGGCCCGTTTCTCCATTTTTATTCATTCATTTAACCAACATTAACTGAGCACCTGCTATGTACCAGCCTATAACCCAGGGCCAGTAATAACGACCATGACGGGGGCTGTGTCACGATGGGAGGTAACGTACCGCACCCAGCATGACTCGTGGGATGCAGTAGGTGCCCAACAGACGGTAGCAGCGGTCATTCCTGACACCGGTGACAAGGATCAGAGAAGGATTCCTGGTGGAGATGGCATTAGGGCCGGACCTTCATGGATGGGCGGAGCTTCACAGGAGGAGAAGAGGAGGAGGCTTCCGGATGGAAGGCAAAGACTTAGCTAAAGTTCAAAGGTAGAAAAACCCTATGTGAATCCCGAAGTCTGAAGAGATGGCTGCAGAGCCCTAGAGGCCAGGAGCAGAAGTTGGACTCCATCCTGGTTGGAGCAGGCAGGGATTATGCCCATTCTCTCCAGGGCTGAGGAAGGAAATGCCCCCACCTTCTGCTGGTTCCAGCCTGGGTGGGGTGTCCCTGGGGAGGGACAACAGGAGGAAGTCTTGTTTCATGTCCTCTCACCAGCCTGGCCCCTTATAAACTGGCACCCTCCCTCAGGGGCTCCAGCAAGGTGGGCCCACTATGGACCCCACTCTCCCTTTTGCTCCTCTTGTTTGGGGAGCCCACCTGAGAAGCCAGGATGCCCCAGCTGCCCAGGTAGAGGCCTAGGGCACCCCCCGTACCCATCTGCCCTCATTCCCTCCCTAGGTATCCTTCTCCCAGCCAGGCTCACTAGCCTCAAGGAGCAGTGTGGGAGTTTGATAATCTGGGCTCTGCACAAAAACGTATGCAAATAGATGCAAATGGTGAAAAACCTTGCCAGCTCCTGAGGCCAGTGTCCTGACAGCTAGAATCTGGGGGGTGAAAACAGAAGTGCAGAGGGGTCTGGGAGAGAAATGCCCACTCCCCCCATGCCCATCCTGTGCCCACCCAGCCCCATGTCTCCCTGCAGAACCCAGGGAACTGGAAGCCAGCAAAGTTGTCCTCCTGCCCAGTTGTCCTGGAGCCCCAGGAAGTTCTGGGGAGAAGGGAGTGCCAGGTCCTCAAGGTGAGAGATGCCGTGGAGCAGGCAGGGACCTGGGGCAAGCTGGGGAGGACGGGGTGCAGCAGTTACAGTCTGTGCTGAGAGCCCATGACAAAAGGGCAAGGAACCTACTGCGTGCCAGGCTCCAGGCTGGATGCCCAGCATCCGAAGATTGATCCTGTGAGGTAGGTGGTACCACCCCCATTTTGCTAGGGGGAAAGTGAGGCTCAGAGAGGATAAGCAGTTTGCCCACATTCACAGAGCCAGGAAAGGCTGCAGCTGGGATTTGATTTCTGGCTCCAAATCCCTCGTTGCTTTTTGGCCCCTGACATGGGGTGGGATGTAATGCATCTCTGCCTTGGGATTTCAGGGCAACTTGGACCACCAGGCAAGATGGGCCCCAAGGGTGAGCCTGGTGAGTATGTGCGGCCAGAGGTCTCCTCGTCTTTCTTTGCTCTGTCCCTGCCTCTGCTTGGCTGCCATTCAGGAATTGGCTATGATTTCTCTCCTGCAGAGGGGGTGGAAGGCTGGGAGGAGTGGGGAGAATTAGAAGGGCCTGGGCACCCTCCCCGCTGGTGGTTAATGGGCATTCCCTTGGAGGTACTCAGACCTCAAGAGCCAGCACTCATCTTTCCCTGGGGCAGGAGATTCAGCGAACCTGCTCCGGGGCCAGGAGAGTGAGGCCGCTTTCACAGGAGCCAGGCACTTGGAGTCAGTTGGTGCTGGGGTGTTTGTGGACCCCAGGTGTCACCCAGCGCACCTTGGAACCCCTCTTCAGGGGTCCAAAGGAATCAAGAGGGCTCCTGGGTCCCACACTTGGCCTGTTCCATTGCCTGTGAGGGGGGTGGGGGGTGGGGAGTAACTTGGGGGCCCCCCTCAGTCCATCTCCCCTTCCCCAGGCCCCAGGAGCTGCCAGGAGCTGCTGAGCCGGGGTGCCACCTTGAGCAGCTGGTACCATCTGTGCCTACCCGAGGGCCGAGCCTTCCCAGTCTTTTGTGATGTGGACATCACAAACGGGGGGCTGGCTGGTGAGCGAGTGTCCGGGAGAGAAGGGACTCAGAAGTCAGACCCAGTGGGCACTTCTTCCCCTTGGCCCCTAGGGGGAGCCAGAGCCTACCAGAGCCAAGGCATCCCCTAAGCATAACTCACTAAGGAATGAAGTCTGAGAAGGCTTCACAGAGGAGATGCCATTTGAGAGGGCCTTGAAGGCTGTGTAGAAGTTCTCGAGATAGATGAGGTGCAGAAGGGCATTCCAGGTAGGGGGAAAGACAAATGTAAGGAGGCAGGAGAGTACAAGAGGGTGTGGGGGACTGTATGAATCAGCTGAGAGCAGGTGGAGTGGTTGGCTGAGGTCTACTGCTGTGGGTCAAGAATGGACTGAGGGCCCCTGAAAAGACCAGTTCACAGAGGGCACTGAATGACCCACTGAGGAGTGTGGAGGGCAGTGGGGAGCCATGGAAGAGTTTTAAGCAGAGGAGGGACCAGGTCAGACATGTTTTAGAAAGAAGACTCAGGCTACACACTGGCAGATGCATTGAGTGGGGACCAGACTGCAGGTAGGGACACAGGTTAGGACAACTGCAGGGGTCGGGGCAGGAGAAGAGAGTGGGCAGTGGCAAAAATGGAAGTAGAGGCTCTTAGACGGAAAGACATTTAGGAGAGAAACTCTGCAGGGCCTGGGGTCTGCTTGGCTTGAAGAGGAAAGTGGAGTTGGGAGGGAGCATCAGGGTAAGGCTGGGTGGGCCTCTGGAGGTGACTTCTCTGCTCCAATATCTTGGTTCTTATGATAGTAAATTAAAACAGGTTATTTTGAATCTGACCCCCAACTGGACTGACCGTCTCCCGAGGACAGGGACGATGTTTCTCTCATTTCATTTCCCCCAGGGCTTTCGAGGCTGCAGTGTGAAGTTGAGAGTCAGTAAAAGGTAATAAGTGTGTGTAGAGCTCATCAGCATATTCACAGGCAAGGCTCACTTGGACTCACACTTTATCAACAGGCCCCCAATCCAAAGAGGGGGTGCCTGTCCACCTACCCCCCACAGTGCATCCATTCTCAGCTGCCTCTGCCCCCTGCTTCTCCTCATCCCATGCTCAGCCTGGAGTAATGGCTGCCGTGCTAGCCTTCTCTGCCTCCCTAGCTATTCCAGCGGTGACAGGATTGTTCCGTGGATTTCTTCTGCTCTTGGTCCTTCTACAAAGCAGGTCTTGGGAGCCAGGAGTCTGAATTCTGGCTGGATAATGAGAATTTGCCCCAGCTTACTCTCCAGAGTAGGTTCTCAGTAGGGTCCAGGGAGCTGGAGGAGCATTCCCCTGGCATTCTGACTTCCCACCTGGGATCTGAGGATTCCTCCGTCTCTGCCTCCCTGTCCCCCAGGTACCTGGGAGCTGCGGGTGGAGGTGGAGGACTTTAAAGGCAACCGCACCTTTGCTCACTGTGGGGCCTCTTTGGGGAGGCAGGTCACTACCCAGCTAGTGCTGGGCAGGTTCTCAGAGGGCACTGCAGGTGAGCGAGCCTACAGTGGGACCCTGGAGTAGGCAAAGAAGGTGAGGGAGGCTGGGTTCTTTCCCAGGGCTGCCACGGCCTCCAAGAATGACCCAGGACAACTCCTTCCCCTCTGTGGGCCTCAGTTTCCTCATCTGAAAAATGGCAGTCGTGAGACAGGGTGGTGTAGGAGTGAAGAAGCTGGGCTCTGGAGGCAAACAATCCTGAGTTTAAAAGTCCAGCTCTGTCATTTACTAACTATGTGACCTTGGGCAAGTCCCTTCTGGGTCAGAGCCTCAGTTTCCTCCCCTGTAAAATGGGTAAGGAGGCAGGGAGGGAGGGTGTGGGAGACTCTGAGGCTCTGTTGAGTGTTAGCATTATCTGCCTTTTTTTTTAAATACTTATTCATTCATTTATTTATTTAGGCTCTGCCAGTTCTTAGTTGCGGCATGTGGGATCTTCATTGCCGCGTGTGGGATCTTTAGTTGCGGCATGCGTGTGGGATCTAGTTCCCTGACCAGAAATCGAACCCGGGCCCCCTGCATTGGTAGTGTGGAGTCTTAACCACTGGACCACCAGGGAAGTCCCCAGCATTATATGCTTTGGAAGAGGAACCAGAGAAGGCTTTTTTCAAAGAAACACCAACTGTTAAGGAGAAATCTGAAAGAGGGAAGCGGTTATGAGGAGGTGCCTCAGGGGAGCCCCCTTTCCTGCCCAGGCATCTGAGAAATCCCTCCCAGCTCTCCCTGGCGCAGTTGCTCAGGCTGCAGATGGGAGCTGGGAGGAGACAAAGGAGCAAGAGGGAAGCTGAGGATTCTGGGAGGGGAAAAGGTAGGGGGAGGAGCCAGTGGCTTTGGAGCCACAGTCCTGAGCTCAAGTCCCAGTGCCCCTGTGTAGCCTTGGGCAAACACCCTGGCTCCTTGGCACTGCTGTTTTCTCATGGGGGCTGAAAACATCCACCTCACCATTGCTCTGAGGCTCCTGTGAGATCATCTCTCCAAGGGTGCCAGGCATGGTGCTGGCACCTAGGTGCCTCTCATCCCCTTCCTGCCAGGGGACTCCCTGAGCTTCCACGCACGGCAGGAAGCCCTTTACCACCTATGACACCAACCATGATACAAGCGAGAGCAGCTGCGAGGTGACTGTCCGTGGTGCCTGGTGTTTCAGATCCTGCTATCAGTCCAATCTCAACGGGCGCCACTGGATGTCCGAAGCCACTGCCCGTAACTATGACATTGACTGGGCCTCAGACTGTGGCGTGGGCCACCCTTACCACAGGGTTCACATAATGCTTTGCTAGGGCATCCTGGCAACAAGCAGGGTTATCTCATCTCTCCCGTACAGTTTCTGGACCCTCGGCTACCCCTCCCCATTGCTAACCATCTTTGCTCCTCTGTCCATGTTAAAAAAAAGAAAATCACTTTAACCCTTTCCTGGCTTGCAGACCTCTTCCAGTTATTGGGAAAAACTCACAAGGGCAGAGCAGGGCACAGGTTTCAGTTCCATTCAAGGAAGATATTCCTTCCAGTCAGGAAGACGGACGAATCGGCCTCAAAAGGTAGTGAGGCTTCCATCCCAAGAGGTGTGCAAGCCAAGGCCAGAGGAGCATTGAGTGGTGGACTTGGAAGGATTCAGACATCCACTGAGAATACTCTTGGGCCCCCTGGGTCCTACAAGTGGATGGTTTTGTGGTGGGAATTGCACAGCTATCTCACTCTCTCTGTTGCCCCCTCCTTGTCCCTTCTATGTTGTCTCTTTTCCAGGCTCTGTTGTAAGTCAAGTTCTCATTCTTTGCTCCTTCTTGCCTGTCCCATTAGGGATTAGTTTGAACTCAGTCAAACCAAGGCAGGTACATTTTTCTTCCATGGGGCAACAAGGCAGTGAAACAGCAGTACTGAACTGGCATTTACTGAGCAGTTAGTTAATTTGCCAGTGTCACATTCTAGAAAGTGTTAGAGCAATAGTTAAGAGTCTGATCTCTGAGCCTGACAGATAGTCCTGGGCTTGCATCCTGCTCTGTCATGTAGATGGGTTATCTTGAACAAATTACTCAACCTCTCTAAGTCCCCAGTTCCTGATTTCCGAGTTCACTGAAGTTTATACCAGGCTGCTGCCTCACTAATTCACACTAGAAGGTTAGGGATTCTTGGGGATTGGAGCTGGGAAGCTGTTGTAGCCCAAGGGCTGGGGTTTCTGGCGTTCTCCAGGTAGTAGAGAAACGTTTGCATGGGGATTCTTCTCAGGTTCCATGGTTATGTTCTAGGTGGAGGTCATAGATCAGAAGGGCTCCACGGCAGATTGGGTTACGGGAAAAGCAGCCCCCTGGCAAAAGTGCAAAGGACCGGGCTCAGATGCCAAGTCCCATGCTCCTGGCAGGCTGAGGACCAGTCTTCCCCCAGTCTCTAGTCCCTCCCAGCCTGCACAGCAGGGACCCGGAGGACAGGCACTCTTCGTGGCACTCTATGCTGTGTTCTACACACACTAATGTCTCTGGAGATCCTTTCTTTCAACAGGCCCCGCAGGGGGCAGGGCCTGCAATCTGCAATTCCCACCTCTGCCTTCCTTAGCCCTGGCCTGGGCACACACACACACGTGTGTGTGTGTGTGTGTGTGTGTATATTTATTTATATATATATATTTATTTATCTATTTATATATATTTTTTATATATATTTATTTAACTCTTCTTTGCGGCATGTGGGATCTTTTAGTTGTGGCATGCGAACTCTTAGTTGTGGCATGTGGGATCTCGTTCCCTGACCAGGGATCAAACCTGGGCCCCCTACATTGGTAGTGCGGAGTCTCAGCCACTGGACCACCAGAGAAGTCCCCTGGACACACATCTTACGAGTGCCTGCTGTGAGCAGTCCACAGTGGTTGGCGTGCACAGGGGCACAGGCTGTTCCGGAAGCGGCCTGTCTCAGCGGTTGTGGCGGGAGAGGAGGGAGGGAAGAGGCCGAGTCCCAGGCCGCTAGGGAGCGGTGCTGCCCCAGGGCCGAGGGTGGAGCTTTCCCTGTCGTCCAGGAAAGGGCTGGGCCCGGCCCGTATACATGTGAGGGCAGGAGAGAGTGACTGCTCGCGCTCTCCTGCGGAATCCGGGTGGTGAGCACTGCCTGACCGATTCTCGGGATTCCCCCACGTGACTCTGAGTCGCGGATCACCGGATGCCCAAGATTCCCTGGACCCCAATCCCCGATTTCAGATCCTCAGGACCTTACAAGTCAGAGGCCGGATTTCGCCCTGGACACCAGATTCCCAAACGGGACCTCCGGCCGGACTCCGGATCTCCAGATCTCCAGATCTTCAGATCCCGTAGGAGATTCCCGATCCTGACCTGATTCCCGATCCCGAGATCCCGGTATCTGTTGTCTCTGGCTCCTGTCCCGCCCTGGGTGCCCAAAGCCCGGCGCCCGACGCCCGAGCGCCCCCGCATGGCGGGGCAGTGCCTGAGGTCCGGAGCCGCGGAGTGCGCCGGCAGCTGCTGGCAGGACCCGCTGGCCGAGGCGCTGAGCCGGGGCCGGCCGCTCGCGGCGTCCCCGGGCCGGGGCTGCGCGAGAAGCCGGCCGCTTAGCGTGGTATACGTGTTGACCCGGGAGACGCAGCACTTGGCGGAACCCGAGACTGGAGCCGAGGCGGAGCCGCTGCCTCTGCGCTGCCTGCGTGAGGCCTGCGCGCAGCTCCCCGGACCGCGGCCACGACCTCAGCTGCGCAGCCTGCCTTTTGGGACCCTGGCGCTGGGAGACACCTCAGCGCTCGATTCCTTCTACAACGCGGGTGAGCGCTCCTGGGGGCGGGGCGGGGCGCTGGGGCGGGGCTTAGGGTCTGGGGAGGAGCCGAAGGGGCGTGGCTTGGCGACTCCCGGGAGATCCCGAGGTGTGGGGTGTAGGGGGCTATGCGGGCATAAAGTGAGCTAAAGTCTAGGGGCTCGAGGCGGGGCCGTGATAAAAGTGGAGTTTAGGGGATCTGGAGCACGGCCGGACTCGGGCAGGGATTTAGCGGATCCAGGCCTGGCTCGTGGTTCAGGGCTGGAGCTTAAGCACTCTGGAGTCGTCACCGTGCCTAGGGAGAGGCTGGGAGCGGGGCAGGGTGTGGTATCTCAGGAGTGGGATTGGAGAACTCAGCCTCGGGATGATCTCGCACGGATCTCATGACGGAGAATCCTGGGAGGTGGAACTTGGACTGGGGAAAGGAGCCGTAACATGTGGGCCTGGAATTCAGGGGTCCTAGCATACTACCTCCGAGGATCCGGCTGGAGAGGCAGAAAGAGAAGTGAAGGGGACCAACTGCCCAACTGCACTGGATTCTAGGCGAGGGAGCTTGGGTTATGAGACCCCAGTAGTTCCGAGAGAATGCGCCGAGCTTGCGGAGGGGTGGGGGGGTGGTTGGAGGCGGAGCAGGGTCGTTCGGGGGCGGGACCAGAAGGCGGCTATTCCCGCGCGGGTCACCCCGCCCTCTCGCCATCCCGGACGCCCCGCCCCCGATACTTATTTGTTCATCCAAGAGTCCAGGAACCGTACTTGCAGGATGTCCATAAAACCTCAGCCTAAAAATGAAGGCTGACTCGACCTTGAGGACAGAGACACACAGAGTCACAGACTCACAAATCGTACATATCTTGATTCACATAAACTGTCGCAGACAGTATCACACACAGAGATACAGACAAAGCAAGCTGCACACACACACACACACACACATACACACACACACACACACAGAGGCACAGTGTTTGTACACACACAGGGCATGTGTGTATACACATGTGTATACACACAGCACACTGCTTGTGCCAGCCCCTTTCAAGAGACTGGGTTGAGAACCCAGGGAAGGGGACTTTTATCTTTGCACAACTCCTGCCTCTCAGATGGCCTGGAACAGGCTCCAGACTGGTGCACAGCCTCCCCTTCTCTGTGCCCAGTGTCCGCAGGCTCTGAACAGTGGGATGTGAGTCATAGCCCGGGGAGCTCCACTCCTTTCCTTGCAATACTATAGATATAATTTCTGTATGAGCCAGAGGGACCCTAAAAGGGGGAAACTGAGGCCCTGCTGGAGTCACAATGGGAAGGCAGGTTGAGCCAGGATGGATCCCCAGGCTCCTTCCCCACAAGCTGGGCTTCAGGGCTCAGGGCCCCCACCTGTGTGCCCGCAGATGTGGTGGTGCTGGAGGTGAGCAGCTCCCTGGCGCAGCCCTCCCTGTTCTACCACCTGGGTGTGCGGGAGAGCTTCAGCATGACCAACAACGTGCTCCTCTGCTCCCAGGCCGACCTCCCTGACCTGCAGGCCCTGCGGGTAGGTGGCCAGCGGGCTGGTGGGGGCCGGCACAAAGCTGGGGTGGCCCTACTCAGAACACCAGTATCTGAATGTCTGTCCCCCGCAGGAGGACATTTTCCAGAAGAACTCGGTGAGCAGAAACCACCCCTACTCCAATGTGCCCTTTGACCTCCATTATGACCTCTGACCTCCACTATCTTTCCTGGCCTCCTCATTCCTCTCTGACCTCCCTAGTGCCCCCTGACATCCATGTGACCCTTTGTTCCCTGTGGTCTCCCTTCATGAAGGGTGCCCCTTCCCTGCTATTTTAGTCCCCACTGGTGCTGATCTCTGACCCCCTCACTGCCCCTCTCTAACCTGGTACTGACCTCCACTGATTCCCACCTCCCTCCTACCAGGATTGCGTTGGCAGCTACACGCTGATCCCCTATGTGGTGACAGCCACTGGTCGGGTGCTATGTGGAGATGCGGGCCTCCTGAGGGGCCTGGCTGACGGCCTGGTACAGGCTGGGGTGGGCACCGAGGTGCTGCTCACACCCCTGGTGGGCCGGCTTGCCCGCCTGCTGGAGACCACGCCCACGGACTCCTGGTAATGGGGGCCCTCAGCAGGTGTACCAGGAGGAGGCTGGTGAGGGTACAGGGGGCTGGGGCTGAAGGGCGAGCCCGGCCATTCTCTCTCCCCCCCTCCCCTGCCGTGGACGTTAGTGGCTATTTCCGGGAGACCATTCGGCAGGACATCCGGCAGGCGCGGGAGCGGTTCAGCGGGCAGCAGCTGCGGCAGGAGCTGGCTCGCCTGCAGCGGAGACTGGACAGCGTAGAGCTGCTCAGCCCTGACATCATCATCAACCTGCTGCTCTCCTACCGTGATGTGCAGGTGTGTGGTGCTCAGAGAGGCGGGCAGTGAGGGCAGCGGCATTCAGTGTCGGACAAGCCCGAGTCCAGCTCCTGGACTCACTTGCTCACTGGTGGCTTTGAACAAATTATCTGACGTCTCTGAGCCTCGGTTTCCTCGTCTGTAATAGGGGACGATCTTGTCTCCCAGGGCAGCTGGGAGGCTGGGGCACACAGTGGGTTCACCGTGTAAGGTGTGGTGTCTACACTACCCGCTGGGCCTGAAGGAGGTGTGCAGAGGATGGTGGGTGGGAAGATGGGGTGTCGCGGTGAGAGGGGACCCCAGCTCAAGGTTTACCTCAGGGTCTGTGGGCCGATGGGACCCACGAGAGGCCAACAGGCCAGGGCATGCTATTCCCTCCTGCAGGACTACTCAGCCATCATTGAGCTGGTGGAGACGCTGCAGGCCTTGCCCACCTGTGACGTGGCTGAGCAGCACAATGTCTGCTTCCACTACACATTTGCCCTCAACCGGTGGGTAGCAGAGCAAGGCTCAGGTCGCAGCATGTGGGAACATGGGTCTCTGCTGTGCAAAGTCATTGCTGTCTGCAATCACTGCTGTTCAGGGAATTTGCTGACCAAGGTCACACTGATGTCAAATGGTCCCTATTGTTCTGTTCTTGCTGCCCAGGGTGGGGTGGGGTGGTGGCGCTGCCCTTGGAGTGGTCACAGCTATCCAAGGTCACTGCTTCTCAGAGTCACTGCAGCTAGAAGTCACTTCCATCTGGGATTGCTACCTCTAGAAAGATCAGAGCTGACCAGAGTCACTGCTATTCTGGGTTCATGACTGTCAGGCCCTTGGAAGGGTCCCTGCTGTTTAGGGTCTGGGGGTTCCTAGACAGAGAGTGGAGGCAGGGCCATCAAGTGGGTTCCCAGCCTTCTTCCCCTTCCCCTAGGAGGAACAGGCCTGGGGACCGGGAGAAGGCACTGGCTGTGCTGCTGCCACTGGTACAGTTTGAGGGCTCAGTGGCACCTGACCTATATTGCATGTGTGGCCGTATCTATAAGGACATGTTCTTCAGCTCCGGCTTCCAGGATGCTGGGCACCGGGAGCAGGCCTATCACTGGTAAGGGGCCCAAACGAGTGGACAGTGGGCTGAGCTAGAGGGATGAGGAATGAGGCTGTGGGCATCGGTCCAGTCCCGTGTCCCCCCACCCTTACCCCAGGTATCGCAAGGCTTTTGATGTAGAGCCCAGCCTCCACTCGGGCATCAATGCAGCTGTGCTTCTCATTGCCGCTGGGCAGCGCTTTGAGGACTCCAAGGAGCTCCGGCTCATAGGTGAACCCCAATCCTGCACCCCTATCCCCTACCCACAGGAGCTCAGAGGGGCCTGGGGAGAGGGCAGGGAGAGAAGACACTGGGCTGGAGCTGAGGCCGACCACATCCCCTTTCGGACCTGTTCTGCCTGAACCCACCCCGGTCCTGGGCCCTCGTGAGCCCTTGAGCCCATAGCTGTTCGTAAGCTCACACCTGTGTTCCTTACACACTGAGTTCTACGTACACTTGTTCCCAAACCCTTACCTGTGCCTGAGCTCCTACTCCCACCTGAGATCTGGCCACACCTAAGTTTTTAGCCATTTCTATGTTCCTGCCCACATGAATTTTGTGGCCTACACCTGGGCTTTGCCCAAAGTTGTAATCACATTCAGTACAACCCATGCCCCTCCCTCCCAGGCATGAAGCTGGGCTGCCTGCTGGCCCGAAAAGGCTGTGTGGAGAAGATGCAGTATTACTGGGATGTTGGCTTCTACCTGGGAGCTCAGATCCTTGTCAATGACCTCACGCAGGTGGCACTGGCTGCAGAGCAGCTGTACAAGCTCAATGCCCCCATATGGTAGGTGGCCCCTTCTGTGGTGGTCCTGGGCTGGCCTGGTCTGTCAGCTTCTGCACCTATATCCAGTGGCTTCTAGTCTGAACCTCTTTCAGACCAGTGCCCATGGCACCCAATGGCCACATTCTGGCTGCATCCAAGCCAGTCTACTCTCCCTGGCAGTGCTAGCTGGTGCCTGGGCTGAGTTGAGGACAAGGTTGTGTCTGCAGGTACCTGGTGTCTGTGATGGAAACCTTCCTGCTGTACCAGCACTTCAGACCCACACTAGAGCCTCCTGGAGAAACCCCACACCACGCCCACTTCTGGCTCCACTTTTTGCTACAGTCCTGCCAGCCACTCAAGATGACTTCTCCCCAAGGGGAGCAGTGCTTGGTGAGGCCCGTGGGGTGTGGGACCTGGGAGAGGGGCAGGCCCCTTTTGACCAGCCCCTCTCCCCTGTCATCTGCAGGTGCTGGTCCTGGAGATGAATAAGGTGCTTCTACCGGCCAGGCTGGAGGCTCAGGGTACCAACCCGGTGAGCACAGTGACGGTGAGCCTGCTGGAGCCCGGTAAGCAGGTGATATCGCCGGTGAGTCACCCCCATTCACATCTATGCACCCCTTCTCTCCAGCCTTTCCCCCATCCCCAGACCCCTCTCCCGGTCCCCACACCCCTCTTGGACCTTTTTCTTCTCACAGGACGTTCCCTCCAGCTGGACCTTCCCGGTGGCCTCCATCAGCGGTGTCAGGTGAGAGGGGAGACCTGGGGGAGGTCGGATGGGGGCGGGGGCGGCGCTGCTGGGCTGCCCGGCTCACTGGGGTTCTTCATCCCTTCCAGCGTGTCGAATCGAGACGAGCGCTGCTGCTTCCTCTACGCGCTTCCCCCGGCTCAGGACGTCCAGCTGTGCTTCCCCAGCGGAGGGCACTGCCAGTGGTGCGCGCAGCCCTTCGGGGTCGGGGTGCTCTGAGGGCAAGGGTGCCCGGGGTATTGAGGGAAAGGAAGGGACATGTTCCCTGGGTGCTCTCGGCAAAGGGGTCAGTTTCCGCCCAAGGTGCCCCTCCCATCAGTCTGATCTCCGCCCTCAGGTTCTGCGGGCTGATCCAGGCCTTGGTGAAGAATCCGGACTCCACGGCGGCCGCAGAGGAGGCGGAGGGCGGAGGGGAGGTATTGGAGGTGAGGAAGGGGTTGCTGGGAGCTTGAGGAGGGGGAAGGGCTGAGGGCCCAGCTGAACCCCGCATCTCACCCGCCCCCCAGTTTGATTATGAGTACACGGAGTCGGGAGAGCGGCTGGTGCTGGGCAAGGGCACCTACGGGGTGGTGTACGCCGGCCGTGATCGGCGCACGCGGGTGCGCATCGCCATCAAGGAGATCCCGGAGCGGGACAGCAGGTTTGGGACCTGAGGCCACGCGGGCGGGGCTCAGGGCACGGGGTGGGGGGCTGGGGGACCAGGTGGGCGGGTCAAATGGGCGGGACCGCGAGTTGAGAGGGTCCTGTGGGCGGGACTGCAGGCGGGGGCGACGCGGATGCCCAAGTGGTCGAGCCGAGTGCGCTGGCTCACAGAAGCGAGAGTACGAGCCCAGTGGGCCCAGGCCTGTGCGCAGAACTGCAGGGACCCGGAGGGCGGGCTGTGGTCTGGAGGGCATGTGGGCTGGGTGATTAAGTTGCGGAAGGTCAGGGGCGGGGGTGCTGGTGGGCGGGGCAGATCCTGGGGGCCTGCCTTGCTGGCGCTGGAGTTGGGTAAGCATCTCTGCCCCAAGCTGGCCTGTTCTTTACTCCCTACCTGCCCCCAGGTTCTCTCAGCCACTGCATGAAGAGATCGCTCTGCACAAACGCCTGCGCCACAAGAACATCGTGCGCTATCTGGGCTCAGCCAGTCAGGGCGGCTACCTCAAGATCTTCATGGAGGAAGTGCCTGGAGGTTCCTGCCCTGTGTGGGACGGGAATGGAACTGGAGTTGTGGGGCATGGGGCTGGAGCCAAGCAGGGGTGGAGAACCCTCCGGGAAAATGAACCCTAGCGTGTGTGGGTAGTGTAGCCCAGAATTAGCTGAGGCAGTGCAGTTGGGTGATGGAGTCTGGGCCATGGCCTGGCCTTTGAGCAGAGCTGTGCGCTGGAGTAAGTGGGTGCCAATTATGACCTTGGACTCATCTTCCCAGGCAGCCTGTCCTCCTTGCTGCGGTCAGTGTGGGGACCCCTGCAGGACAACGAGAGCACCATCAGTTTCTACATCCGCCAGATCCTGCAGGGACTCAGCTACCTGCACGACAACTGCATCGTGCATCGAGATATCAAGGTCAGCGTGTAGCTGGCTCACCCTGGTGGGGAGTGGGGAGGAAGAGATATGGCCCCAGACAGAGGCTGACAGTTTAGACTAAGTGGACAGACCCTTTGCAAAGGGTTGGGGAATTCATCAAGAAGGTTCCCTAGAGAAGGCAAGAAGTTCAGATCTGAAGCTAACTTCCAGAGGGGGATAAGTGGGATGGCAGGGGGAGGAGGTTGACAGAGGCACGGTAAGGCCGGGAGTCCCAGGAGTCAGGGTCTCGGGATAGAGTCCAGTTCTGGCACCAGGAGCCCAGCCTGATGTCTGCTGAGCACAATGTCCACTCTACTCAGGGGGACAATGTACTGATCAACACCTTCAGCGGGCTGCTCAAGATTTCCGACTTCGGTACCTCCAAGCGACTAGCCGGCATCACACCCTGCACTGAGACCTTCGCAGGTAACAGGGGGTGGGGTGGTGAATGGGGTTGCTGACGTGGGGCAGAGAACTCTTGGGACCTTCCAGGGAATGCTGTTTCTCCTGGGCATGGAGTTAGAGTCCTAATGGGGGATGGAACCCGGGGCAGGTGATTGAGCCAGGGGTTAGGTGATAGAATCTAGAACTGGAGCTTGGATAGCTGATGACATTGAGTTTAGTCCCTGAAACGGAGCCCAGAAGTGTTGATGCGGGCCAAAGGTCAAAGAGGATGATGCAATCCAGGTTAGATGATGGCACCTACTGTGGACGATGGAGCCCACGAACGTGACAGAGCCTGAGATGGGTGAGGAGACTCAGGATAGATGTCTGATGACCAGGGGAGGTGGTAGGAACTGTTCTGGATACTAAAGTTCAGGGTGAATGCAGGCGGCCAGAGGATGACAGAGCCCCCTGCCACCCCCACAGCGGCAAAGCCCAGATGCCCATTATTGCTACTGCTCCTGTCCTAGGGACCCTACAGTATATGGCCCCAGAAATCATTGACCAGGGCCCACGAGGGTATGGGAAGGCGGCGGACATCTGGTCATTGGGCTGCACTGTTATCGAGATGGCCACAGGTCGCCCACCCTTCCACGAGCTGGGGAGCCCGCAGGCTGCCATGTTTCAGGTGAGAGCCCTCACGGCCTGGCTTATGAGGTGGGGTGGGGACAGACTGGGCCCTGAACACCTCTAAACTTGTCCCTTGTGTCCCCTCCCTGCCCTCTTCCCAGGTGGGCATGTACAAGGTGCACCCACCAATGCCCAGTTCTCTGTCAGCCGAGGCTCAAGCCTTCCTCCTCCGAACTTTTGAGCCAGATCCACGCCTCCGAGCCAGTGCCCAAGCACTGCTGGAGGACCCCTTCCTGCAACCTGGGAAGAGGAGCCGCAACCCCGGCTCCCCCCAGTATGCTCTAAGGTCCTCAGGTACCAAGTGGGTGGAGGGAGTGGGCACGCTGGGGTGAGGGCAGAGGAGCTGTGGAGGTGAGAGGGCTCAGGGGGCCCCGTGTGACAGCCTTGTCCCTCCCTCAGACGCCCCTTCCGCCAGCCCCACTCCTTTAGCTGACTTGACCTCCCAGTCCCAGACATTCCCGCGGCCTCAGGCACCCTCTCAGCACCCTCCCAGTCCCCCCAAGCGCTGGCTCAGTTATGGGGACACCAGCCAGCTCCGGTAAGAACCCAGGGTCCTGGGGTGGGTTTGCTTCATCTGGTTTTGTCCTGGTACGCTCCCTCCAGAAAAAGCCCTCCTTGGGGACTTGGGCACTTTGACCACTTGTAAGGATGGCATTTGGTGCCCTCCTCCCAAATGCTCTTACTTATACTTGTTGTGCCCTCTCAATGCTGACTGAGCTCATCTCTTTTGTCCCTGTGAGGTGGGCATAAAAGTAAAAGCCAGGATTCAAACTCTGGGGTGGAGGTGGCGGGATGGTGTTGCCGCCCACCCTCCAACAGCCGCTCTTCACTGCACCCAGGGTGCCTGAGGAGCCTGGGGCCGAGGAGCCCGCGTCCCCTGAGGAGAGCTCGGGGCTGAGCCTCCTGCACCAAGAGAGCAAGCGCCGGGCCATGTTGGCAACGGTACTGGAGCAGGAGCTACAGGCCCTGGCAGAGAGTCTGTGCCTGGAGCAGGAACAGGTGGGCGGCTCACCCCGGCCCCCCCTGCTGGTCAAGCACCGACAGGACTCCTGCTGAAGGCCTCCCCCGTCCCTCCGCTCCCCACCCCACCGCGCCCCGCACCCTCCCACCAGCATCTCCCCCAGCTCAGGCGGGAATACTCGCTGATGACCTTCTCTTCTTCCTCAGGGTTCCCATCTGGGGAGGAATCATGTGGAACAGCTACTGCGCTGCCTCAGGGCGCACATCCACACTCCCAACCGCCGGCAGCTGGCCCAGGAGCTGCAGGAGCTGCAAGGGCAGCTTCGGGCCCAGGGCTTTGGGCCCGAGATTCTGCAAGGACCGCTCTTCGCCTTCCCGGATGCGGTGAGGGAGCTTTCTCAGTTAGGGCTGCCCAATAAGAGGTAGTGAGCTCCCCATGCTTGGGAATGTACAAGGACTTGATGTTGCAAGATTCCATGTCTTCGCCGATAGAACCATCGGGAAAGGGACATCGGCGCAGTCCTAGCTTCTCAGCCCCTCCTCTGATCCCAAGCCCGCCCACCCCACTTGCCTCCGATAGAAGACTTTCTAGGCCTTTCCAACTCAAGCCCCATCTCTGAAGCTCAGCAGTCTCAGCCGCACCCTTCCTCCTGCTCCAGGTGAAGCAGATCCTCCACAGGCGCCAGATCCGCCCACACTGGATGTTCGTGCTGGACTCGCTGCTCAGCCGCGCTGTGCTGGCAGCCCTGGCTGTTCTGGCCCCAGGTGGGTGGGGGACTGGAGCCTGCCTGCCTGCCTGCCTGCGGGGCGAGGATGTGATCCTTGGGGGTGTGGCGAACACAAATAGGGCCGGTAGGGGCGTGGTCAGCGAGGCCCTGGCTTGACCCAGCGCCAAGCAGGGGGATGGCGTAACCAAATGGATATCTCCCAGGCTGACACTGCCTAGCCCGTGCCCAGAGCCCCGCGTCCTCTGCCGATGTCTGGGGTCCTAAATGGGCATTCTCGCCCTGCCTGAGTTCACCCCACTCGGATTGGCAGAGGCGGAGAAGGAGGCAGTCCCACCGAAGTCGGAGGAATCCAATAAAGAAGAGTCCCAGCAGAAGCAGCAGGAGACCCCAGTCCGGCGGAGCCCGCTCCCAGGGGAACCCGAGCAGGGAACCCCACCTTTGATGGTGCAGCTGGGCCTCTTGCGAGCAGAGACCGATAGGTACAGCTTCTGGGACTCGCCCATAGCCTCTGCAGGAGCTTCACCCCTACCTACGCCCCCTCCATTCTATTGCCTTCTGCCTTCTACCAGGCTACGAGATGTCCTGGCTGAGAAGGAACGGGAGTGCCAGGCCCTGGTGCAGCTAACCCTACAGTGCGTCAGTGGGGAGGCCAGGACCTGGGCCCTGGCCTCAGAGCCCCCAGGTGAGTGGGAGCAGTCTGGAGAGCTCGAATGGTGGGTGTGAGGCCGCTTCTTGGCAGAGGCATCCTTGGGTTCACCAGCTTTCTCCCTGACAGCTGCTCTCACAGTGGACCATGGCCTGGTGCGGTGGCTACAGGAACTGAATGTGGATTCAGGCACCATCCGGACGGTGAGGGGGCGAGTATTGGCAGTCCCTGACCCCCACCAACCAAAGACTCCAACTATGCCCATCTTTCAGCTCTTCTCACTTTCTCCCTCTGATGCAGAGAATCTCAATACTGAATTAGCACTTTGTATATGCCTCCCATTGGACAGATGAGAAAACTGAGGCCCAGCAAGGAGTGTGATCTGTCCTAGCATGTTGGTAGTAGAACAGAGCTAGTTCCTGGGTCTCTGGACCCATCTGTCTCTGATTTTACCCCTCCCTGTTTCTGTGTATGTGTCTTTGTCCACAACTAGCTACTGAACCACAGCTTCACCCTCCATGCCTTACTGACCTGTGCCACTAGAGATGACCTCATCTACACACACATCAGGTATGTCCTGGGCCCTTGAGGGATAACCCACACATATGGCCTCATGCTGGCCAGATCGTGACACCACCCCCCTAGTTACAGGCCTGCCTGGGTTCCTCTCTGAAAACTATAGGGACCCTAGGGTCCCTTGGGGACAGAGGGGGCATCAGGCAGACAGTGGGTACCAGAGAGAGAGCCCAGGGCCTTCTTCTGCCTGAGCCTCATTGAGCCTGGTGCCCCCAGGGGAGGGATGATATGCCGCATCTGGAGAGCCATCTTGGCACGGCGAGCAAAGTCCACGCCAGTTACCCCTGGCCCGCGGGAGGCTGAATGAGGACATCAGAGACGGGAGGCCAGACCCAAGGATGGATGAATGCAGGAAACACAGAGGCTTCTGACACACCTGCCCCAGGACCCAGGGGCAACTGGAGGAGGCCAGGTGGGTGGGGGGCAGGGTAGGGCCCAAGCCTAGCCCCAGTGGGGGGAACCAACCAGAGAGGTGCCTCAAGCTCACACGGAGTGCCGGCAGGCAGTCTATTAAACAATACTTTTGTACCCTTGGGCCTTGGTGATGTCTGAAGTATGGGGAGGAGTCCTAGGACCAGCTCCCTAAAGTCTTCATGTCTGAGTCCAAAGTTCCTTCATCTGGCCCTCTTCACTTCCCTGCTATCACTGCCCTCCCCACACTCCCACCCTCAAGCCGACATCAGCCCCTTGTTGCCCTCAGAATAGACTTTATTGACTTTAGCCAAGGGCAGGCCGTGAGATGGGGGTCCAGAAAGAGGGGTTTTGTAGGGCTTGTAGGGCAGCTATGTCCTGGGGGCCAGGTTGGTTCTGAGGGGCAGAAGGCCATGCACCCACTCACATGGCCGCTCCAGAAGGGTCTGCCACAGCTGCCTCTCCTCAGGTGTGGAGTCCATCCAGGGCACCTGGAGCCCATAGCTGCTGCCTAGATGTGGGCGGGCAGGGGTGGAAGACACGTCACACTGGACACCCCAGGTCCCAAGGAACACCTGCCTGTTCCCAGATCACGCACTATCGCCCTCATGTTCTCCGTGGACACCAAAGCTCAGGAAAGGACAGAGAAGTGCCCAGGGCCACATGTCAAGCCCCTGCCTCCTAGCATCGGGTCCCCCCAGGGCTCTGCCCCACTCACCGGTGCCCAGGCTGAGGCGTGTGCCCCCCAGCTGGCGACTGGCCAGGGGCCCATGGTCCCAGAGAGAGAGCTCAGCACAGGCCTGGCGCAGGTCAGCAGGACCGAAGCCATCATAAACCATGGTGTGATTGAACGTGGGGCTGAGGCTGCGTCGCACCACCCTTGTCCGTTGGCGGCTGGCCTGGCTGTCATCAGGCAGCACCAAACTGTGGGGGGGGGGAGTGGGCTGGCGTCAAGTGGCCACCCCCTCACCCTCCCCAGAACCAACCAGTCACCGAGTCCTACCCATACTTCCTCATAATGTCCATGTCCTCTGGCTCCTGCCTGAGAACTGGCCTCAAACCCTCAGTATCCTGGGACCTTTGCGCCAACCTCCTCTCAGATCTCCTGCCTTTAAAAGTTACAACACCTATTCACAGGACCCCAGAGTAATGTCTCTGAAATGCAGTTCTGCTACTTCTCAGCTCAGTCCCCTTCACAGCCCCCCAGAAGTAGTTTCCAAACTTTTTAAAGCCTTGGAGCCCTTTCTGCAAGACAAAAATATTACTCAGAAGTACAAAACCTAAAAGAAAAACAATGTCTTTTGTTGCATCAAGGCTGGGGACTCAGAACCTCACTGGCCTGCCTCTATTTTACTCTCTGAGGGTGGGACAGCACCTGGAGGCACCCCTAGAATTCCTCCGGTGCTTACTTTCAAAACCACTGAACTGCAAGTTCAGGACCAAACCCCACAGCCTGGCTTTCCCTGAGACCTCCCAGGTCTCAGCCTCAGCTCTCCAACAAGTCCTATGCTCCAGTCACTGAAATGCAGCTGCTCAGAGGAGTCCTCAACTCTCCTGACTCCAGGCCTTGGCTCAAGCTGTCCCCTCCACCTCTGCTCAGCGGTCAAAGCCCAGAGTGGGGAATCAAGGGTGGGTGATCAGAAGGGGTTTGTTGAAGGTGGGGAGCTCCACTGCATGAGAAGGGAAGGGAGGCGGGGAAGTACCGATGCCCCTCACCATTGTATGTAGGTATCCAGGGATCCTGGGCGCAGAGGCACGAGGTCCTGAGCTTCCTTCACCCAGAAGTGCAGCTCCCCACTCGAGGGCAGTCCTGCGCCTGCGAAGAGGCTCGGCTCAGGCCCTGCCCCAAGGACAGACACTTGTCCCTCACCCTTGCGGGACAGAGATTCCCCGCCTCTCAAGGCCTGTCCAGCTTGGCCTCTCGCCGGCGGTCACTCACCCTCAGAGCCAGCGGGCACGTACTTGAGGGACAGAGAGAGCAGTCCGCGGCTGGGAAGGTCGTCGGGAGAGGGCGGGACCTGCGAGAGGCGGGCTCGTCAGGGGGTGGGGACAAAGTCCTAGGGAAAAGGGGCCGGAAGGGAGCGGAGTCTCCAGACACCGACGGGGCGGGGTCTTGGAGGGGGCTGCCGAGAGAACGGCCTGGGGAATCCGAGAGCCCTGCCACCGGCAGTCAGGGACAGACCTCTGCATGGGGCCCTAAGGTTTCGAGGCTGACGGGGACTGGGGGAAAGACCTGTGCGGTAAAGGCGGGAGATCTGCGCCGCAGGTCTACCCGCGCGGGCCAGCTGCTCACCCGGGGCTGCAGGGGGAGCCAGGTGGGCTCGGAGTCCCAGTCCCACGTGTCCAGGGGCACTTCGACTTCGCCCAGAAAGATGTTGCGACCCAGGCTTTCGCGGTGCCACACGGACAGGCTCAGCACGCGTCCCCGGAGCTCGGCCTGCGGGACAGAGTACTGGGGACAGGAGGTATGCTTTAATGAAGCAGCGTCGATGGCCCCGGCCTCAGTGTTGCGGGAGTGTTGGCTGGGGCTTATCCTACCACGCTCCTTGCTGGAAGGAATCCTGGGGAACCCCGGACGGGTATTGATGGGGGTCTGGACTAGCGCCGCGCCCACCTCTAGACTGACATGTTGGAGAGCGCGTTAATGCGAGGGCCTCCCTGCCGTTCCTCCCCTAGAATGGAGGACTGGAACGACCGACAATGACGACACCATGGCTGCCCCCGACACCCGGTCCCCGCAGGAAGGGGCGTTCGGTTCCTTAATGGGGGCCCGCCCTGGCGTCGCGGCCTCACCCAGAGAGTCTCGTTGAAGACCGGGTTCAGATTCCGTTTCTTCACTGAGGTCTTGCGCTTGCTCTGCTTATCCGGGAGGAGTTTGCTTTTGACGTAGCTGGAGCGGGGCAGGTGAGGACCGGAGGTGAAGGGGGACCCCTTTACCCCTCCAGCCCCTTCCAGCGCCTACTTCCCAGCCACAGCCGGGAACGCAGCTTCGCGTGCCAGGCCTCGTGCAGCGCTTTACAGGAGTTACCTCACCCAGCTCCCGCGTCTACCAAGAACGTTATTCCCATTTTGAAGATGAGGAAACTGAGGCCAAGAAAAGCGGTGGGGTTGGGCAGTGAGAGCGGCTCCCTAGCGCCCCTCCTCGCGGGGTCAGACACTCACGGGTCGGAGCGGCGGCGCCGGGCGGCGGCCAGGCCCTGGCACTGGATCACGTGCACGCGCAGCTGGGCGGCACCAGGCTCGTAGCGCAGCGCGAAGTACAGGGAGCCGCGCACCTGCACCGCGCCCGCCTCCGCCTCCCCGGACAGGCTCGTTCGGCTGCTGCTCAGCTGCGGGCGGAGGGCGGGGAGGTCAGGGCGGGCTGCGGGGCTCACGTCGGGGCCGGGGAAGGGGAGCGCGGAGAGTTCAGATGGGAGGGGAGGGAGGTAAAGTGAGGTAGCTTGCCTGGAGGCTGGAGTGTCAGGTCCGGGGGTCAAGGGAGGGGTCATGCAGGGGCAACGCCTCGGGATGCGGGGAGGGGAGGCGCACCCCACCCCCACTCCAGGCCTTCTCCCTCACCCCCTCACCGTGGAGGAGTTGAGGCTGGGCGTGGAGGAGCTGCTGCTGAGCACGCGGTCGAGTGACAGGTCGGGCCCCGGGGCCTCCTCCCCATTCTCCAGGATCTCGGACGCCTCCTGGGTCTGAGGAGGAGGTAAATGACGGGGGCGCCCCCTAACCCCCCGCCCCTCCCGCGACCGCTCTCGGTCCCGGACCGCTCGCAGCCTCGCGCAGCTGCACTCCCCGCCCAGAGTCCACTCCGGGTCTTGAGAGCAGCCGCGGGCCGCTCCCGCCTACCTGGGCAGGCGGGGGCTGCGGCTCCTCTCCCCTCGACGGAGGCTCCAGCTCAGGGTCAGCCTCCTCTGCGGCGAAGGCCTGAACGCCCCCGGGGCCAGGGGCTGGGAGGGGCACAAACAGCTCAGCGAGCCCCTCCCCAGCCCGCCCCGCCCCTGAGCAAATTTGGAGGGACTGGCTGACAACCCCCATTCAGACCCCAGTGCTGCCCTGCGGTCTCCGGTGGAGACCACACCTACCCGCCCCCTAAGCAGGATGAGGAAGGTGAACACAGGTGGCTGGGGTCACTTAGAGCTGCCTCTGATCCCCGCAACTTCTCTGTGCCCCCAACACACACCTTCCCACTCACCTTCTTGGGCCTGGGGCCCCTCATGATCTGAAGCCTTTGGGGGGACATATGGTGAGGGGAAATCAGGTCCCTGAAAGAAGCAAGGGGTAGAAGTCACAGAGGGGGCCAGTGGTGAAGGGGTCAGAGGTTCCAGCTTCAGATTCTGCACTGCCCTCAGGGCAGAGCTGGCAACCAGCTGCAGGACAAGTCTGGCCTGTACTTTACACCCCTTCACACTTCAGGGCCTGCCCTACCTAACTCCCAGGGTCCCATTGGTGGCATCTGAGTCTTGGACCTCACCCAGCTCAGTCCACCCCTAGTAACCAATTCAGAGTTTCCCTTAGAGGATGGGCCCACACCCCCATTTGACAGAGGAGGATGACAGAGGCCCAGGCCAGGGTCTCCTAATTCTCAGGCTGGGCTCTTCCCCAGCACATCCCACCTCCATGCCAGGGACACTGTACATTCATTCATTAGCCCATTCAGTCATTCATTACTCACCTCAGCCTCGCTGAACCTCTCTTGGGGGGCCTCGTCCATGGGGAGCCTGGGAGGAGGGAGAGGTATAGTCAGAGATGGGCCCCAGGTGACTGGGAGGCACCCTCCACTCCCTGCCATGCCTCCTCACCTGGGCTCCAGTGCCTCTTCGGTCTCTTTCCCAGCAGCCTGTGCCTCCCCATCGCTGCCCTGAGCCTGGTCTCCTGCACCCAGGTGAGAGGTTCTGTGAAACTCTCTTCTCAGGATGTCTGGCCCTTGGAGATGCCCACCCACCTCCTGTAGCCCATGGAGGGGTGGTGCCCACCCAAAGTCACACAGTGCCAGGGGCAGCTGGAACTGAAACCAGGGGCCCTCTGTCCTTGTCCACATACACCCGGTGACCTGGGCTGCCCAAGGCGTGCCCCACTCTGGGGAGCTCCTCTCACCCCTGGAGCCCTTCTTCCTGCGGATGGAGGCACGAACAAGGTCAGAGCCAAGGTGGGCGTGGTGGTGCCGCTGGAAGCGTGCTTCCTGGAACCAGTCCCCTGTAAGGATCTTCAGCTGCCCAGGGTCTGCCAGCGATGTCCGGAGCTTGCTGGAGGATGGGGGAGGGCGTGGCTGTCACCACTCATGCAATCAACGTTATTGCCACCCACCCTGTGCCAGGCCCTGTACCTGGGGCCGGGGGTACAACAGCCAATCAGACTTGATCCCTGCTTTGGAGGAGCTCAGGTTGGTGGGGAGACTGAGTCCAGAATGGACAAGTACACTATAGTGAGGTAGAGCCATGATGTATGTAAGAGGGCCAGCTTTGCCTGTGAGAATACTGGAGGGCTTCCCAGAGGAGGTGACATGTGAATTGCTCTTAAATGACAAATTGGAGTTCTCCAGGTAGAGAAGAAAAATAGTTATCATTCATTAAATGACTGTGTATAATCCTCCCTAATTCTCTGAGGTAGGGCTCGTTAGCTCCATTTTACAGGTGAGGAGAGTGGTACTGGGGAGGTCCAAGGTTACAAGCTAGGAGTTGTCTGTCTGTCCCCAAACACTACTTGTAAGTCCCATGCTGCTCTGCCATTGTGCTCTTCCAGGCAGGAGAAACATCATAAAAGCGAAGGGTGTGTTCGGGGACCTGTGGAGCACCCAAGTGGCTGTAGTGGACATTCTGTGTATGTGTGTCAGGGGGTGAGGCTTACTGGTGGAAGAGGCTGGCAGGGTCCAACCAGGGAGGCCTGTGGACCACGCTTCGGAGCTTGCCCCTGACAGGAGATGCCGAGGAACCATGTGAGGTTTCAGGAGAGGATATTAAAGACAGATCTGGAGAGTCCCAGCTGCAGCATGGAGGGTGGGCCAGAAAGGGCGAGCCCGGAGGCAGGGAGGCCGGCGAGGGAGCTGGTGCAGCCACCCTGAGAGAGGTGATGAACTGAGCTGGCCAAGGGTGGAGTGGACCAGTGGGCAAAAACAAGACCTACCCAGATATCTGACAGGCTGCACGTTGGTAGGGGAGAGGGTGGGAGTCACCCAAGCCCCCCAGTGGCTGAGGCCCCTTCCTCTGGGGCTCCCTTACTCTGCCTTACCTGACCCGTCCCTCCTCCAGCTGGCGCAGGCGGGCATCTCGCTTCAGGACCTTGGCAATAGCCTCTTGCTCCTCCTCTGTCAGGAAGCTGAGATCCAATAGCCCATCAGCCTCAGGCTGTGGCTCATGTGCCATGAGGAGGCCAGGCAGGGACCAGAGCCCCTTTTGAGATGGGTGGCCCCTCTGGGGCATCAGCTGGGGCAGCGCCCAGGCTGGGCACACGTGGCTCCCTGTGGGCAGAGCAAGGGTCAGGTAAAGGCCTGCCCATATACAGGGCACATCCTGGAGCCAATTGCCTTTTCTGCCCAAATATACACCGCCCCCATGGTGGGCGGGGTACAAGCCCAGGAAGGCTGAGATCAAGGTGGCATGAGATGCACTCGTGGACACATGCACACCGACACCCATGAACATACTCAGGGACACACTCAAAGACATGTAGAGACGCACATGCGCACGCTGATACATGTAGATATAGTTCCCCACAGTGAGATGCACACCTGCTCACACGTGCACACTGACACCTATATAAAGACAGGCTCGTGCATACCCAGTCCCCCATAAAGGGCCCTATGTAGTCATAGGCCCAGATCCATGTCCAGACCAAGAGATGTACGTAACATATCCTTAAACCTGCACACAGGCGCACGCACACGGGAGACAAGGACCCACAGTTGGGTTCACCTATACAAGAATAAGTCCAGGGACAAAGACCTGTCCTTAGATATACACAAATTGCACACACTTTTGCACATACTGCATCCCCCAAACTAGATGGTGAGCTCCTTGAAGTCAGGGACAGGGCCTCATCCTCAAAGCCAGAACTGTGCACACAGCAGATGGTTAGTAAAAGTCTGCCTAGTTAAATGCAGAAATACATGCACCTGCACACACGGGAAATACACACACACGGACACGCAGCCAGACACACAGGCGCACACACATATCTGCTCACCACCCTGCCCCGGGAATCTCCCGACTTGGGTCCTTTCCCTCCACCCTTCACCTCCCTCCACCCTGCTCTGCCCTATTTGGCCTTCCTGTCTGAGGCAGCCTCCTCCCCAGCTCACAGCCTAACTTCCCCAGAGGTAACTGCTGCACCTACTCCCATGGAGGCCTCCAGCCCAAGGTTGCCCCTGCTGCCAGCCCTGCCCCCTGGCCTGGAGCCCCTCCCTGGACCCCTTTACTCTGGCCACAGGGGTTCCCCACGCCCTGACCCAGGACCTGGCTGGGGTGGGACCTGGTGGTGGAGGCCGAGTGCTGCAAAGCAGCTAAGGTACCACGGTGACTCCGGAAGGAAAACATTTGCTCAGCCCCGAGGGGCGTGTGGACGTGGCAAGGAGCCTGTGACTGGGCCGTGGGCAGAGCCGTGGTCTGAGCCCACTGGGCGGTCTCTCCTCTCCTCCCGCCCCTTTAGTCCCCTCCCTCCCGGGGCACCAGGCAGGGCTGAGATGGGAAGAGGACGCTCAGCGGGCAGGTCCTGGCTTGTGCCTGCCGCCAGCCCGCACTCTGTGCCCTCCCAGCTGAGTCAGCGAACCCCTCAAGCGAGCCCTCTCCCCCTGCTGCCCCACCCTCACCCAGGGGGGACTGGGTGTCTCTATCGGGTGTCGTGTGTGACACTGTGGAAATGCCTGTGTGACCGATGTTAACAGCATTTCCTGAACATCTACTGTGTGCAGGTCCTGGGTGTTGCAGACGCACTGTTTAGGGCTCTTCTGGGGCCTGGTGTGTGAGCCTGTGTGGCTGCCCCTGTGTTACCCGGTGCCACTGTGAGTCTCTGTTCAGCAGGCGTCTGCAGACCGTGGGATTTGGGAGGCTGTTTATTTTGTGGGTGTGAATGTTGTATCACTGCATGTGTGTCTGGGCGCCATGTCACAGTGTGGTGCTGCATGGGGGACTCTCGTCTGTGTGATATGTTCTGTGACTTTCTGGGCGACAGCGCGGTGGGGTGTGTGCGCATGTGTGTATGTGTGACTGGGCTGTGTGTTGTGGTGTGTACTCTGGTGCCCTGGGGGCCACCAGGTGTGTGTGTATGAGTATGGAGGTGGAGGGACGTTCCACAGAACTGACCCTCCCCGCCCTTGTCCTGAGGTCTGCTTGGGCTGGGCTGTGGGTATCTGAGCCCAGGGTCCCCAGCAGCACACCCCTCCCTGCAGTCCCCTCTGGTTCCAGAGGCAGAATCCAGTGTCTGGTCTTCCCCACTCTGTTTCAACACTTACGGGACAGACCCATTGGTCAATTCAAGGGTCTGTCCATCTGTCTGGCTGTTCCAGCCCCAGACATGTTCCACCTCCCCGACCCCTGGGTCCTACAGGGTGCTCAGGACACCAGGTGGCAGTGCCCACCCCTCGGGACACTGGCAGGGGCCCTCTGGCCCCGAGGTGTATTACCTGTAGGGGTCCAGTATGGAGGGGACACCTTCGTCGGGTAACCCCAGCTCCCCTGCAGCTGAGTTTCAGGGACCAGAAGAAGAGCAGTGAGGGCCTAAGGCTGACTCAACCGGCGGCCCAGCGGAGTGGCTGCCCCACTGAGGAGGAGGAAACACCTTCTCACAGGGCCTGATGCAAAACCGGACCTGGACTCCCGGCTCCCCAGGGGCGCGGCCTGGGCTTTCAGCAACCCCAGAGCAGGTTTGGTGGGTAGGAGATGCCTGGGGCTTGGCCCCAGCTCCTCTGCAGACTTATTCTGTAACTCGAGCTGGCCCCAACCCCTCAGAGCCTTGGTTGCCCCATCTGTAGAATGGGTAGCAGGCCCACCCTGCCCACTAAGGAGCTGATAGGAACTTGCTTTGAAAGCAAAGTTAGAAACGTTTCTGAGAACCAGGGTGGTGGAAGGATTGCAGACTGCAGCCAGACAACCCTGAATAGTTCCTGCTGTGCCACTGTGTGACCTTAGGCAGGTCTCTCAACCATTCTGAGCGGCACTTTCCTCCCGTGCAAACTGCAGGGAGCAGGGTGTGAAGAGCCTCTGAGGGAAATGAAAGTGCTTGGCACAAGCTGGCATATAGGAGGTACCAGGTGTTCCCGGGCCAACAGAGTCCCCTCCATGTCCACATATGCCTCCCAGGAAGTGCTGGCCTCAGCAGAGCTGCCCTCTGTCCCCTCTGCCACCCTGGGCCCCATCTGTCTGAGGAGGCCTGGATTCTTCCAGGGCCAAAGTGAGGCTCCCATACCCTCCCTCTGTCCGTGGGGAGCCCCTCTGAGCACCCCCCATTCTGCTCCCGCATTCTTCCCCACCCTGAGAATAGGTTGGGCCCTGGATTACATTTGCTTTGGGACCATGAGCCGAGGCCACAGCAAAGCTTCCGGATGCCCCCAAGTCTGCTTCATTTCAATCTGCCTGTCTTGCCCCACCTGCACCATGGCTTAAAGATCAGAGGGCACCTCACAGACCCCCAGGAGGGGAGGTGGGTAAGGAGTGGACTTACCCCACTCCTCCTCCCCAGCATCGGAAGTGGCTTCGGAAGGTTACCACCACTCGGAGCCCCTGACGGTCCCTCCTCCACCCCCAGCCCAAGGTCCAGCCTTCCCCGTTTATTTTTGCAAGTCAGTCTTATTTTCTGAGCCTCTTTTCCCTCATCTATTAAATAGGGGTAATAACCCCTCCTCAGACGGCTCTCACCACAGTTCAGTTAGACCCCTACCGGCCCTTAATAAATACGCAGAGGCATTTGTAGATGCAATAGCCATTGAATATCCACTGTGGGAACGGCTACTGTGATGTCCGCCTCCTCTGTCAAGTCTCCCGGACTGGGAGAGGAGTGGCCTACAGTACCCTCACCCCTTCCCATCATTCTGTCCTGGCTCCTCCCCAAGGACGCTTCTCTAACCCTCCCACCTCTCGGCTCTCACCATGGAAGGCATCAAACTTCACTGTCTATTCTTCTGGCTTCTAAACTCCCTTCCTCTTTCTGATCTCCTGTCCTTGCCTCTGTGACTCTCCTGGACCCCTCTCCTGCTGTCTTCTCAACCCCAACTCCTCTGTGTCCTCCCCACCTGAAACCTTCTCCTATTTCCAAGTTTCCACTTTTGTGAAGAGCCCTCATGACCTGGCCCCCAGGCCTCCTAATGCTTGCTGCCACTCGTTGGACTCTCTCCCATCTGTCCCCCACCTCTGCCACCCTCCCACTGCCCAGGTTTCAGTCCCTGCCCAGCCTCTCCTGGAAGCCTCCTCCTCCCTGTCTCCTGGCCTCCACACTCAGCACCCCACCCCGCCCCAGCCCTTCAGTGCACAGCTGTCAGAGGGCCCTTTCAGCATCCCACTTTTATCTGTCATTCCTCAGCTTTGGAAGGTGCCAGCAGACAACCAGGGGAACCCCCTGACCCTTTACCAACTCTACTCCAAACCAGCAGGAGTCTCACCTCCCAAGACAGTCCATCATCCTTCGGGCTGCCTGCCCTCTCAACCCAACCCTCAGGGCCCTGCCTAGTTCTGGCTGGTCCTCATTTCCTGTCTCCTACGTCCTTAGAGCCCTACCTACGGGCTCTGCTTCCTGTCCCTTCAACACCCAGACCCATTTGTGCTCCCAGCTCCTCAGCTGCAGAATGCCTTCCCCACCCGTCGCAATCCCTGCAGGGCCTTGATGCTCTGCACTGTGGCTGGTCTCCAGGCAACACCCCCTGGCTAAGAGTTCCCAGGCCTGGTTAAAATTCTGACTCTGCCACATGGCCTGTGGCCTTGGATCAGTGACAGTCTCTGTAAGCCTTACTCTCTCCATTTATGAAGCAGGGACAATGGCAGCCATCTCCTGGGACTGTCGTAAGGAGATTCTTTTCTCTTGCCTCCAGCGCCCACTCTCCCTTCTTGTCGGTCACAGCCCCACCCCACTTTCCCTCGTGTGCTCCAGTGGGGCCACCTTGCAGGGTGGTTCCGAATAGGGGCTCTGGAGCCTGGCTGCTGGGTTTCAACATGGCTCCACTCTTCCTACCCCTGTGACCTCGAGCAGGTCACGTCACCTCTCTGTGCTTTTTTTCATCTTAAAATGGGGATGAGAGCACCTACCTCATGGGACTGTGGCGAGGATAAATGATGTACTTTATCAGCACATGGTGAGCACTCAGTAACTTGGTGATTTTTATGGTACCTGTTTATGTCCCATCACCACACGGCTGCTTTAAAGTTCTGCTGGGTGAAAACAGGCCTTAAAGCTTTTCTGTCCATTTTGCTGTGGTGTCCTCCATACCAGAATTTAACCCCAACCCTTAGGTGGACCCATAGGCAGAACAGATTTTTGAAAATGGAATTGCTCTGAAGAGAGGAGGGGCCACCTCTGTCATGCCCTGGAGAAGCTCCAGGCTTGGAAACCACAGCACCGCAGGGTCTGGGATGAGCTGACGGACACTTGATCCAGGGCCCTGAGGGCCGCAGCTAGAGCTGTCCCCAAGGCCATCCTCAGGGTGAACACGAAGGGCTCTCAGGATTCAGAGACCAAATCCTTTGCTAGTTCAACTAAAGTGACACCTGGCATAGGGCAAGGTTAGGAAAGACTTCACCAAGGCAGTGGCTTTTAAGCTGGGCCTTGAGAAGGAAGGGCATGACTTCAACAGGTGGGAAGCAAAGGACCAGAAGTGGGTGGGTGTTGGAGAGCAGGTGCTGCCCTATCTCAGTAGAGTGGGATGCATGGAGAGTGAGAGTGTGGGGTCCCAAGGGCCATGGAGTAGAGGCACCACGGAGCAGGGCAGCGACCGGATCACTGGGGGTGAGCACGGGGAGCTTGGCAACGTGATCAGTGGATACGGTGGGGGCCGGGTCCAGGGCCCTGGTCTGTCAGCACTGACTCCCAATCCTACTGCCAAGTTCTTCCCAACAGGGAATATGGGAGGGGTTTCAGTATTTGCCTGCCTCAAGGAGAAAGCTTTGGGATGGTGGACGAGGCGTGAACTCGCAGCGCTCCTGCTCAGAGCAGGATACACCCAAGGGATGCTGGCTCCTGCAAGCTTCAGGCACCGGACGAGGACCCAACCATGTCCCTGGCAACCAGACCCCTTGCCGGGGGCAGAGGAACCCAAGTTCACCACGAAGATAGGAGCTGAAGGTAGCGCATGTCTTCAGTGAAACCAGGGACCACCGAAGGGAGAAATCAAGGACAGGCACGGTCTGGAGTTAAAACTCTATTGTCCTGCCCAGGGAGCCCCGCACAAAGGAATCCGTGGAGCAGGGGTGAGGGGGGCAGCACAGGCCTGTCCCACAACTTGAAGAGAAGGGGGAGCCGTGGGAGGTGGGAGGAGACAGCTCCCATTCAGCTCCCTGATGGCGCTGGATGTTCCGACGGCCCCCCGACATCTCGGACCCAAGGGGTGCCGTCACCAGTGTGAGGCCTGTACCCGGGGCCGAGGACAAGCTTTGTTACATCGCTCTGATCTGCAGGGGTCACTCTGGATACGTCAGTGTCACTCAACTCTCCAGCCTGGTTGGGGGAGCCCAGGTCCCAAACTGCAGGGGGGAGATGGGCCCAAGTACTTGGAGGCCCTGGGAGAGCGGGAAGAGGGGGCTGCACGGGCTGGCGGCCGCCAGGAGCGGGGCACAAACTACCCCTAGTGCAGCTTCTGGCAGACATCTGAAGGGGGCCCGTCAGCCCTACTGGACCATTCTAGAGGCCCGTGGAGAAGGCCCCAGGGTGGCTGAGTTTATGCAGACTTCTTAGTGTACCTCCACCCTGGGAACAGAGTCCTGGCAGGAGAATGGGCTTCAAATCCAGCTCTGGTCCCTGTGCTGCCTTGTCTGGTGGGTCCAAATATCCTTCCCTCCCCCACCAGGCACTGGGCTGAGGCAGAGGGAGCCCAGCAGGCAGTGGCAGACACAGCTCTAGAGGGAAGCTAAGGCTTTTCCAACAGATGAACAAAGGGTGCCTCAAGGGTGGGAGTCACAAGCCTGGGAAGGAGGGGGCAGGGAGCTTCTGAGCGACCAGTGAGACACAAAATGCAAACACCTCCACGCCATGCTCATCCTCAGCCCTTATTCTACCCCACTTAGCCCAGACCCCTGGGCCAAAACCAGCAGGCCCATCCCTGCCTTCCGGGGCGAGGAGAAAGAATCTGGAACGAAAGGTGATGGCAGCTGCCGCCTCAGGAGCCTGGTGGGCCCAGGGCCAGGGGGCAGCCATCACCGCAGGTTAAAGACCAGGCTGACGCTTAGGATGACGCCCAGGAGGAGGACGAAGGGCAGCCAGGTCTTCACGAAGGCGCCGATGCTGAGGGAGAGAGAGGGGAGCATGGGAGGGAAGGGGCCAGTGAGTGGGCGTGTGGTCCAGCACACTGTCCTCCCACAAACCCAGACGGGGCCGCTCCCCCCAAGGAAGCTCCTGGAGCTACCCCCCTCACCCCCAAACTCAGTCAACTAAGGGACTGGGTTAGGCCTGGTGCCCGCTGTGGAGGAGCACCAGCTACGGTCCTGGGCAGGGGCTGTTCCAGGCTCCTGGTGGAGATGTGACACCTTGCTGGGTGGGTACAGGAGACACGTCCACCCTCTGGGCCTTCCTGACTCCATCCACGATCACCCCTGTGTCTGGGGAGAGGTCGCCAGCGAGAGGACCCAGAAGCCTTCAGTGTGGGTGGGGACGCCGGGAGTGCCCTCTGCTCACGGTGCAGTGGGCGGGGGGCGGGGGGGGGGTCGGTGAGAGTTAGCACGGGGCTGTGGCTCAGCCCGCTTCAACCCCGCCTCTGCCTCAGTCTGTGTGACCACAGATAAGGTCTTCCCAGGAGACCTCTAAAAGCCTTTGGACCAAAAAAGACCCTGAAAATCTCCTTTTCAGAAGCTCTTAATGATGAGCACAGCTGGAAGAAAGCCTGGAGAGGCAGCTGGGTTAGCCCAGGTGTGTGCTGGCTCCCCGGTGGGAGGGTCACTCCACCTCTCTGAGCTCCCTTTATCTGTGAATTGGGACCAAGGCCTTTGACCTCATAAGTCATGAGGCGGGGACTTTAAAGGTCCTCCCAGGCCACCACTGGGGCCCATCCGCCCAGAACCCTGCCTCTGACGAGGGACGCTGGGAGGGGACCCTATGGGGTCACCCATCCTCTTCTGAGGGTCCACCTGTTCACTGGACCTGAGCACAGGGCTCTGTACACACGCAGCATCCCTGAGGAGCCAGAATCATTATCTCCATTTTACCAGGGACAGTTGCAGCTCAGAGAGGCCAAGGCAGCTACCCAAGATCTCACAGTGAGCAAGGGGCGGAGCTGGGCTTCAGACAGCACCGCCCTCTCCACCAGGAGCTCAGCTACAAGGGACAGAGCTGGGCTTCAGACAGCACCGCCCTCTCCACCAGGAGCTCAGCTAGTTGTTTTCCTGCTTTGTCCCTGCTGGCTGAAGGACCCCAGAAATGGCCCCGTTGGGATCCGTGGGAGAGCGGCCCTGGGGAGGGTGGCAGCGGCCAGGGGGACAGGCAGCGCACCTGACGTACTTCCCATACAGCAGGCAGAAGAAGCAGAGAGTCACCATGTTCCAGTTGGTGCTGTTGTTGTAGCGCATCAGGTTCAGGGCCAAGGCCACATGTGAGTGGCAGTTGTCACAGCAGAGACTGTGCTGGAGATGCAGGATGGGCTGGGTCAGGATGGGCTGCGGGAAACCTCCCACCCTCGTTCCCGCCCTCAGGAGCAGCCCACCTACCATGCGGTGCTTGTACTCCTCAGAAGCGTCGTGCACAGCCGTGTCCCACGCATTGGGCCCGCTAGCATATACCTGAGCAGGGTCCAGCTTCCAGTACCTGAGGGGGGAGAAGGGGTTCTGGGCACTGGCTCAGCTCCGCGGACGTCCCCTGACGCCTGCTCTGTGCAGGGCCCTGAGCAGGGTGCTGAGGCTACAGGGGCGAGGCAGGTCCAGGAAGGGCCACACAGCAGACAACCGAACAGTGTGACATGCCCACCGCCATGTGGGTCCCGGGGAGGACATGAACTCACTCAGTGGGGGCGTGAGGGGCTTCCTGGGGGTGACACACGAGTCCAGTGTGAAGGAGGAAGGATTAGCCAGGCGCAGAATGGGAGTGAATATTCTAGGGAGAGGGAACAGTTTGAACAGAGAAAGAGGCACAGGACTGTGCAGTGTGTACCAGAAATTAAGAAACTGGGCACTGCTGGGGGATTCAGAGGGAAGAACGGGGTGAGGGATGTTGGAAGGTGAGGCTGGAGATGCAGGGGGGGCCACGTTCTGGGGGACTTGAAGGTATCCTGAGGAGTTCACCCGTCAGAAAGCATTCTCCCCATCTCCCCACATGGGAGACTAGGGTGAATGGGAGAATAGCTGGTGGAGCTCAAGTCTGTGAACCTCAAGCCGGGTGACACCCCAAAGGGTCTGGGCCAGGGGGCACTGGGAGGTCAGAGAGCCCTCTGGCTGCTATGTGGGGAATGGCTTGACAGAGGAGCCTACAGACTGGACCAGTGAGAAACCACCGTGGCCGGGACTTCAGCTGCTCAGGGGTTCCTGCCTGGAAACGGGTGTCCGTACAACTCTCGCTGAGGAGCAGTCTTGCAGCAGACACCCAGACCAGAGGCCCCTGGCTCACATCTCCAACTGCCTGAGGGAGTCAGCAGGGTTTGGAGAGCCCAGCTCCAGGCCGCCCATGCTGTGTGGGACACCAACTCCTCCTTGGGCTCCACCCTCCTGGATGCTGCCTTGGGCAACAGAGCATCTGATGCTGTTCTGAGCAGACTGAAGACTGAGGCACTGTCACCACAACTGAGGTGGGCCCCCAAGACAGAAAAAATGAAGTCCCCAAATCCCATGCAAACCAGCAATAGCTCCAGGAGAGACTAAACTGCCTTTATTCTCTCCAACCAGAACTTTCCAGCAGAGTTCCAAACCATGCCTCCCTCACACCTTAAATGGTGTGCATGTTCCTTGAGGGGCAGGAGAAAGAGTCCAGGTTTTGCAGTGAGACAGACCTGCATGTGAGTCCCAGCTCTGCCACTTCCTGTGTGATCTTGACCAAGTCCCTTCCTTATCTTCACCTTTCCGAAGGAAGGAGCTGAAAACACGACCTTGCAGGGCTGAGGCAAGGCCTAGATGGCCTGTGGATAAAGGACCCAGCCAGGGACTGGAGTAGATGTGTGGTACAAGGTCAGATGCTCTGGTAGACCCTGGCTGCCCCCCTTCACCCCATCCTCAGGCTGCTGGCTCCTGCTGTGCCCCAGAAGGCCTGGCCTGCTGCTCCAGGTAGGAGGAACCTGGCTCTAGGGCCAATCACACGGATGTTCATCACTTACTTGGCAGGCTTCCCGAAGGCCATGTTGTCTTCCTGTTGAGGGACAAGAGCAGAGGTCAGTGGGGAGCCCGCATCCAGCCCAGCAGACAGACCTGGGTTGGTGGTGGAAGTGTCGTGACTTAGAAGGAGGTAAGGTGGGTGGGCAGAAGTGGAGCCCGGGCCCTGCTCTGGGGTTGGCGGGATATCTGAAGGGCCAGCAGCAGCTCTTCTGTGTGAAGAAGGCAGTGTGGCAGGAGTGCACAGAGCACTGAACCCGGAGACCAAAGACTTGGGGTACAGCCATGACTGCCTCTCTCTGTGGCTGCCAAGTAATTCTCTCACCCTCTCTGGGCCTTGTTTTCTCCAGGTTCTCTGGTCAATCTCTGGTCTTTGTCCACAGGGGAGTGGTCTCCTTCGTGGTGTGAATGAGGACAACCTCTGACCTCCTGACCCAACAGTGGTGGCCCACACAGAATCTGGCAGTGTGACTGCAGTCAAAGCAGGATGTGGGGTGGGTTGGGGTGAGTGGGGTAGACACAGCGGTTGGGCCTCAAGAGGCCTGCTACGAGGGGGATGTTTTAGCCAAGTCCTAGACCTGCCACACAAGATGTGGGGTACAGGAGTTACAAAGGGACAGATTCTGGGTTCAGAATCTGCTGACAGAGCTGGTCAAAGATGAATTATCATACACGTATATGACAGTGAAAGTAATGGGTACGAGAGACCTTTGTGGTGTTAAGATGATCACGACAAACGTGAACATAAGCAGGTTGGCGCCACCACACCCATTCATCCCAGCCTCTGACGGAGAGGAAGCTGCAACCTCGAAACAGGCAGGATGCTGCCTGCTCATCTGGAGCAAGCCTCCTGCCCTATCTCGGGCACATCCCCAGGGAACAGACCTGAGAACACAGCTGCTTCATTCTAGAAGGCCCGCCCCCTCTTCTCCATGGCCACACCCAGGGAACCACGTCAGCCTCCCCTGTGCCCCCGCCTTGTGACTCCCACCTTCTGAAGGTCCAGACACGTGGTTCCTGGACCAAGGAACCAGGATGGTCTGACTCTCCACTCTTGCCTCTAACCCTACCCATGTCTTGGTACCCCCGGGGTGGGCAAAGGGCTGGGTCAGTTACTTAAGAATCCTGGCCACACTGCCCTCCTGGCCTGTCCCGGAGGCGAGAGAAAGGGGAAAGGGGTCAAACACTGGTGAGAAGCAGAGGGCCGGACCAGGACTGCATGGCGTCTGCATTCTCCTGCATATTGGGGAGACAGGAAGGCTGCCTGTGGGCAAGATAGGCTCGCTTTCCACTTGAGCCCTGGAACCCTCCAGAGGGGGGCAGAATGGGGACTCACCGACACGAAGTAGGGGCCAGCAAAGTCCCGAATGACTCCTGTGGATGTGCAGATGCCCATGTGGCCAATGATGGGGAAAAACCACCTGTGAAAAAAAGGACAGGGAAAGGGCAGAGCTTGTGGGTGTCTTTCAGGTGGTCAGACAGACGCTGGGAACACTCCATCCAGAGTGACAGCATATGAATATAACGTTGTGTGGTAAGTGTCCATCAGGGTGGCGGCAGCGGGAGGGGAAGTACAGAAGTGGGGCAAGTGCAAGGGAACAGCAGAGCCGGGAATCGGCGCAGCCCACAGAACAGCTAAACTCAAAGGACGGCAACGCTGAGTGTGGAGAGGAGGCGGAGCCACTGGAACGCTCTTCTCACTGCTGCTGGGAGAGTTTCCACAGCTTTCGAAAACTGGTACCACACCCTCTACCTCAGCAATTCCACTTCAGAGCATACACCCAACAGAAACGAATGCTTGTGTCCACCAAAGCCGCGGACAAGAATGTTCACAGCACCTTTATTAAAAAATAGCTGGAAACAACAGTTGTCAAAATTCACTGAACCACACACTCAAAATGTATGCACTTTATTGTATGTGAATTATATCTCAATAAAGTTGATTAAAAAAACCTAGAAATAATCCAAATGTCCAACAATAGTAAAGCGGGTAAGTAAACTGGGGTATAGTCATACAGTGAAATAGTAGGTAACAATGAAAAATAATGAACTGCTACGCACAACATGGATTCTCACATATACGAGGCAGAGTAAAAGAAAACTTACACAAAAGTGCATGCATATTATTCTGTTTATGTGAAGTTCCAGAAAAGGCAAAACTATTCTATTGTGCTGGAGGGCAGAAGAGGGGTTATTTCTGTGGCAGAACTGACTGGCACAAGGGAGCCCAACGGATACTGAAAACATCCTTTCTCTTGACCTGGGTGACATGAGTGCACACACATGCAAAATTCATTGAGCCGTATACTTAAGATTTTTACACTTTATGTTATACCTCAATTAAAAAGTTTTTTAGGGCTTTCCCGGTGGCGCAGTGGTTGACAGTCCACCTGCCGATGCAGGGGACACGGGTCCGTGCCCCGGTCCGGGAAGATCCCACATGCCACGGAGCGGCTGGGCCCGTGAGCCATGGCCACTGAGCCTGCGTATCCGGAGCCTGTGCTCCGCAATGGGAGAGGCCACAACAGTGAGAGGCCCACGTACAGCAAAAAAAAAAAAAAAAAAAGCCTTAAAAAGTTTTAAAAAAAGTGTTGGGGGGCACTTAAACCAGCGTGTGTGTGTGGTGTGTGTGTGTGTGAGGAAATGATGAAGAAACAATGTGTGCAAGGGTAGAGATCAGGACAAAAGCATGATGCATTCCAGGAACTGAAAGTTTGATTTGTTTTTAATTCTAATTTTTATTTTTATTGGCTGTGTTCAGTCGTTGTTGCTGCACGTGGGCTTTCTCTAGTTGTGGCGAGCGGGGACTACCTTTTTGTTGTGGTGTGCGGGCTTCTCATCGTGGTGGCTTCTCTTGTTGAGGAGCACTGGCTCTAGGCACACGGGCTTCAGTAGTTGCGGCACACAGGCTCAGTAGTTGTGGCTCGCAGGCCTTGGAGTGCAGGCTCAGTAGTTGTGGCGCACAGGCTTCAGTTGCTCCGCGGCATGTGGGATCTTCCTGGACCAGAGATAGAACCCGTGTCCCCTGCATTGGCAGGTGGATTCTTAACCACTGCGCCAACAGGGAAGTCGAAAGTTTGAATTTTTAAAAGCCATGGGCATTTAGAAAAACCCAAATCTCAGCTGGACCCCGATATGCAAAACACAAAGGAACTCCGGATCTGTCTGTAGTCTGAGAACCATGGCTCTACAGGAACTAGGTGCTGGAGAGACTGATCCAGTTTAAGAAGGACTCACAGGGAAAAAAAGAAAAAAGGACTCCCAGGGCCAGCAGCCACCTGCTGATTTGAAGGCTGCCTGCTGGGAGGTGGAGGCAAAAGCCACAGAGATATAGCCCAAAGAAACAATTACACGGGGCTGGGGCAGAGTCAGCAAAGACTTCACACAGGAGGTAACTTTTAACCTTGACCTGTGAAAGCACAGGATGTTGACAGGCAGAAAGCAAAACTCCAAGGCAGCAAAGTGCTGCGTGTGCCTGGAGAATGGGAGGGAGACAGGAGTCCAGAGGCTGTTCTGGAATACTGGCAAGAGAAGATGGTGATCGTGACCAGAGTACTGGTCAGGTGAGAAGCAGATGTCTTGAGAAGATCTTCAAAAGGAAGACCGGGCAGTTTTATGACGATAGGATAGAGCTCTTCCAGGTCTGCAGCTTGAGCACCTGGAAGAATGGTGGGGCCAGAGTGGTCTTTTTGCTTTTGGCTGTGCTGCATGGCTTGTGGGATCTGTTCCCGGACCAGGGATTGAAGCTGGCCCCCCGGCAGCGTAAGCGCCGAGTCCCAACCTTACTGGATGGCCAGGGAATTCCCCAGACTGGTCTTTTAAGAACATGATCCAGATTCTGTCATTCCCTTGCTTTAACATCCATTACGGGCTTCCTATTACACTTATACTCCAAACTCCTTCCAACAGTCTGGCCCTACTTATTCCTTGAAGTCACCTCACTCTTCTCTCTAGCTACACTGCCCAATTCTGGTTCGTCAGACACACCAAATCCTCCCACCTCAATGGTTTTTTTTTACATTTGCCTTCGTCCCAGACACTCTTCTAGAGCTTCACATAGCTGGCTGCTTCTCATCATTTAGGCCTCAGCTCAACGGTCAACTTTGGAGGTTTCCCTTGACAGTGCCTTCTAGAGTAGGCACACACAACCCCAGGCACCCCAGATCCCATGACTCTGCTTTAATTTCGTCATAGTATCTACCGTTATCTGCAATCATCTTGTTTACTTATATGGTTACTGCCTTTCCCCTCTAGTATGTAAACTCTGAGACAGCAGGGATTTTCTCTTATTGATTGCAGTAGCCCCCAGGGCAGTGCCTGGCACACAGCTGCAGCTAAGCAGTCACTGACTAAATGATGCATGAATGAATATCATGCATTTAAGAGTGGAGTCAGGCTCTGAGGTCAGACCTGGGTTGAGTCTTGACTGTTTGGGGCAGGCACTCACTCCCATCTGTCAGTGAGAGGTGAACAATGATGACGACGACCTCAATGGGGGGCGACTGTGAGGATCAAACAGGATATGCCTGCAAAATGCTTATGACACTTCCCTGCACTTGGTAGTTGCCCAATGTTGTTACCATGAGGCGTACAATAAATACCTGCTATCTGATTGGCTGGACTGGCTGGTGTACACTAAGTTGCTTTAGACTCATAGCGGCCACAGGATGGACACTCAGAACTATGGGAAAGTAGCTCCTCTGGCTTCTCAGGCCCTAATCTCAAGACCCATTCTCCCCCTCCCACCCTCAATTCCTTTCATCTGGTCGGGGAGAAGGTCTGGGTTTGACCAATACTCCACATACCACGGCTTCCCCGGAAGTAGAATAAAGGCTGGAGACAACAGAAGTCTGCGCCTGGGGAAGCCCCAGAGAAGAAACTCTCAAAGTATTTGTCAGTCTGGAAGCTCCATGAAGGCAGGCTCCAAAGCTGCTTTGTGGACTACTGTCTACTCAGACCTAGTACATAATAGGTCCTCAAGAACTATTTATTGAATGAATGAGTTATTGACTCTGGAGCTCTACCTGGTACAGGTAGACTATTTCAGTGGAAAAAGCCCTATACTGGCTTCTAACCTTTATTTCCTCATCTATAAAATGAGGATGACAGTACCTATTTTCATTACACTGATAAAAGGACTGAATGAGACAGTGAATATAAAATGTTTAGAACAGAGCCCAGAACAGAGTAAGTATCCCATCTTTGCTGGTTTTAGTAGTAGCAATAGTTGTTATCTGGCTTTTCATGCAGAATTATCAACACTTCTGAGGGGACAGACAGATCTCTGGATTCAGTTTCCTCCTCTCTGATCCACCCTCACCACCTCCAAAATGAACGACAGTTCCTTGTGCCACATCTATTCCTAGCTCTGCATTCTAGGTCAGCAATCACCACAATGTACTACAATGGTGAGTTCACCTGTCTCTCTCTCTCCTGCTGGAGGCGAGTCCTTTGATGGGAACATGAGCCTTCTGATGGGGCAGCAGGCCTTATTCATCTTATGAACACCTGTAAATAGATCTGCATAGAAATGGGGTGTGTGCTGCTTCTGGCCCAGATGACTGGGGATCGTGGTGCCTCCACTCAATGTTGCTACCAGCTCTCCAAAGAGCAGAGGACTCCACAAACGTGTTTTTGAGAACAGGGAAAAACCAAAGAGATCTTGGGATAACAAGACAGGCTTTATCAAAACCAATACATTCCCTCCCAGTTATTCTCACATTAACATTTTACTTTCTTCATAGCACGATTCACTAACAGTTCTTTTTAGTTTACTTGTTTACTGTCTATCTCCTTCCACCATGATTTAAACTCTGTGCGAACAAGGATCATACCTGCTTTACTCACCACTGTATATTCTTATCACCTAGAACTACTCTAGGCACATAGGAGTCACTTAGCAGGTGTGTTAAAAAGAATACTGAGAGACTCCCCTGGTGGCGCAGTGGTTAAGAATCCGCCTGCCAATGCAGGGGACACGGGTTTGAGCCCTGGTCTGGGAAGATCCCACATGCTGTGGAGCAACTAAGCCCGTGTGCCACAACTACGGAGCCCGTGAGCCACAACTACTGAAGCCTGTGCACCTAGAGCCCGTGCTCCGCAACAAGAGAAGCCATTGCAGTGAGAAGCCCGTGCGCCACAACGAAGACCCAACACAGCTAAAAATAAATAAATTTATTAAAAAAAAAAAAAAGAATACTGAATTAATCAATGAAAACACTTTCTTAAAATTTTTATTTTGAAAGGACTCAGACTTGGATGTTCTTTTTTAAAATTATACATTTATTTACTTACTTATTTATTTGTTTATTTTTGGCCGCGTCGGGTCTTCGTTGCTGCGCACAGGCTTTCTTTAGTTGCGGTGAGTGGGGGCTACTCTTTGTTTGCAGTGATGTCTCTTTGTTGCAGAGTCTGGGCTCAAGGCATGTGAGCTCAGTAGCTAGGTTCCCGGCTCTAGAGCACAGGTTCAGTAGTTGTGGCGCATGGGCTTAGTTGCTCCACGGCATGTGGGATCTTCCCGGACCAGGGATTGAACCCGTGTCCCCTGCATCGGCAGGCAGATTCTTAACCACTGCGCCACCACTGCGCCACCAGGGAAGTCCAAGACTTGGGTGTTCTTAAACAAATGCATAAGCATTTGAAAACAGAACAACTTAAGTATCTTAACATAATACAAGAATTAAGCTCATTTTAGGATCAGCAACATATAAGGACAAAAATGATCCCTTCTCCACACCACTTGGCTGTTTTTGATACAGGGAACAAATCTATTCGTCAGGTGAGAGGGGACAGGATGTAGTCGAACGAGAGCAAGTTATGGAGTCAGAAAACGGAGTTTGGGATGCTTTTGCTTACTGTCATGTGAACATGATCAAGACATTTAATGGTACAAATTCATCATCCGAGAATATAATTCCTGCCTTAGAAAGTGGTTGTGGAATTCAGAGGAAATGGGTGTGAAAGAGCTTGGCCAACTGTCCAGCACTGTGAGGAGTGGTTATTATCAGCTGTCAAGGCTGAAGCACGAGGGCAAACCAGCTCCCTACTCCCCCCTCCCTCGTCCCCAAGCTCCTTGCTAAAAGGCGCCAGCAGTTTTGGAGCACCTGCTTACTCTTCTGACAAAGGCTGATGCCATAGAAAGAACCCTGGTCTGGAAGGCAGACAGCCTGGGACCTAAATGCGCTTTGCAACTGAGATGGTGTGTGATCTTCAGCCTCATCTGTGAGACAAAGGACTGGACTCCCAGATCTCTGGGGGCCCTTCCAATGACGACATCCCAGGAGTTGGTGTGGTCCCAATCAAACTCCCACTCTTGCCTCCAGACCCAGCAGGACGTCTTGCGTATAGGAAGTGACCAGCAATCATTTGTTTAACGAATGAATAAGCCAGTGAGTGAATGAAGATGTCTCTCTCACACCCAGTTAGGGGCCCCTTTTCTGTACGCCCACAGGTCCTTAGCTTCCCAGCCTCAGTACCTTTCCGCGGTCAACAACTGTCTTTCTCTCAGATCAGACCAGGTGTAATGAGGGAGGGGAGCTTGTCCCATTCACCAGCAGAGCTCGCACCGCGCGGGTGGCGGGGTACTGGTGAACCCCGGACCCGTGGGAAGGGTTTGCTGTGTGTCGGGGCAGGAGGCTGGCCCCGGGCCGCCGGAGGACGCCACGCGGGCCCGGCTCTCCCAGTCCCCGGGCGGACGCCGGAGGAGACTCACGTGAGCACCGGTATGGGAGTCCACACCACGCAGTAAGGAAAGCGGCTCCGCTCCACGTCCATGACGCCGCCGCCAGCACAGCCAAACTGCTTCTTGTCCGTCTCGGCCGCCGTCGGCGCCTCCACTTCCGCCATCCCGGGCGGGGGTGGCAGCGGCGACGGCGGCAACAGGAGTGGCGAACTCCCTTCCGCTTCCGCCATGCTGCGCGCGCCCCGCTCCGGCCTGCCCCTGATGCAGCGCCGGTCGCTTGGTGGCGTCACTTCCGGAAGGTGGGGTCCGCCAGGCTTGGCCTTCCCGCCGGGAATAGGAGCCGCGTCCTTCTTGGCCCGGCCCACCTCCTTCTGCGCCCGCCAGCCTCGGGGGTTCGCGCTAGTACTGAACCGCAGCGAAAGGGATGCCCTCAGGCAGCGCGCAGTCTAGCGCGGGAGACTGACCTAGAACTCTGTAATTCAGTACGCTGAGGGCTCCTAAGAGGTGTGGTACAGTCTCCATTTATTGAGCGCGACTTAGGTGCCACGCACTTGACTTGACATACATTGTTTTAATCCCCATAAACCGCTCAGACGTGCGAATTTAGGTATTTCCCTCAAGTTACAAGTGAGAAACTGAGGCTTAAGAGGTGAGGTAAGTGGCCATGACTCAAACCCAAGTCTCTCTCCCTTTTTCATTCTGTGGTCTCTTGCGAGGTAGTGGTAGCGTAAAGGAAGGATAGACTAAAACAATGTGTGGCGTGTGTGCAGAAATAGGGGAAACTTGCCTGAAGATATTTGAGCTGAGCCTTGATGTTTGCCAGGTGGCTCGGGGATGGGGCTGGAGGGATGCGTGCAGCCGTGCAAAGAAAGAAAGGCCTTGCAGAGCAGTGTGCAGGAGTGTGAATATCACCGTGGCTGGAGTAAATCACAAACCTTAGATGTGATCCGATCCCTTCATTGTACAAATGGGAAAACTGAGGCTCAGGGAAGTTAAAGTAATTGTCTGAGATCACACACTATAAAGAAGCCAGGCTCAAATCTTAGATTCTTTGGGCTTTTTTACGGATGCCAAGATAGACAAAGAAAATGGAATCTGCTGGTGTGGGAAGGGAAAATGGGGGGACAAAGAAGGAAGGCAGCAGCTAAAAATCATGCTAGTGGGAGGTATGGATAAATCCGCTGAGGAAGGTGGGAGATATGCCTTTTGGGGAAGGTTTTTCTTCCGTTGAATTACCCTTCCTCAACACTGATCTATAGAAAGCCTGCTCTTCTGTTTTTAGAACCTAATATTTTAATGCATTTTGGAGGGGTATGTCTATCTCTGTTATGGAACTCTAAGTTCCTTAATTTCAGTAGCTAGCACTGTTCCTAGTGCAGAGCAGATGCCCACTAGATGTTTACTGATTTACAGAACGACTGGATGTTTTATAAAGGCCTCACAGATATCACAGCTGAAAATGATTCTAACCCACTCAAAATTCTTTGAGTATGTTTATGCCTCTCCTGTGACCCATGTGTGTGATCCTTGATGGGCAACAACCAGCATCTGGCACATGTATGGAATAGATTAAGTGTGCAGTGCCTGTTTGTTGAATGAATAAATAACATCTTGATTCAATCACTATAGCTGTCCCATCTCTTCTGGAGGGTCTTCAAGGAAGGTCTATACCTTAGACATTCCTCTGCCATCACTGTCAACCCATAATTCTAGCAGAGGGCTGGTGGGTGCCCTTTAAACATTTATTGTTTGTAGGGATGAATACACAACCAAAGTCAGTCTTTCTTAGGGCCTGCCACAAATTTGGTTGTACTAACACAAGTACCACATTTAATCTGACAACCTTCAGTGGTTTCCCATTGTACTTTGGATAAAACACAAATATACCATGCTTACAAGGCCCTGCATCATGCCCTTTTTTAAAAAATTAACTTGTTCACTGTCCTACAGCCTCTTTTCAGTTCCTCTCATGTGCCATGCTCTTGTATACCCCATGGACGTGGCACACACTGTTCCCTTCTGCCTGAAATGCCCTTTCTCCCTCCAAAACTGGGTAACGTTCATTCATCCTTCAAGTAGCAGATTAAATGTCACTTTCTCAGAGAGCTCTTCCTTGGCTTCCCTATCTAAATTGGAAAGCTCCTGTGAATCTCCCCCTGGAACACCTTGTTCTTTTCCTTTGTAGCACATTTGTGGCTGTGTATTGTTGGACTCCCCTACTAGGCTGGAAACTCCTTGAGGGCAGACACTGTGTTTGTCTTGTTCACTTTTGTAAACCCAATGCCTAGTAGTGTCTGGCACATAGCATTTGCTTAATATTTGCTAAACTGAATGAATGGCAAATAGTTATAAGCTTGGTATGTATCATATGCTAGCTATAGACAGTCTGAGAGCAGGAACCTAGCTTGTCAGCTGCTACCTTGCAGTGCCCCAAGATTTTTAAGGGACCTATGGATGTTGGTAGGCACAGTGCTCAGTAGGATCTGACCAGAGAGCCCTAGCTCCTTGGCCTAGGCAGCTGCAGAAGCAGGGGCATGAGGAGGGCCAGGTACCTGGAGGGAGAAACCAGCTCTTTCTCTGACTCCTCTGGAGCCTCTCTCCCAGGCTTGTTCCCCTTCGCAGCCCGTTCACAGGACCCCCTCCCACATGTACATGTCACCTAGGTTCTCTTACCCAATGTTAAAGCTTCCCTGGCCTGTGCCCTTGCCTCCTGTGCTGCTGCCACCCCTATCACCCACAGACAGATGGGAAATCTCCATCAAAGACTAACAGTCCCTTCCAGGCTCAGAGGATCACAGCAGGGTCCTGGAAGAAGCTCCTCTAACAGAGCTCAGGAAACGATTGATAGAGCTCATAGCCACCCCTCCCCCAACACACACCCCGACCTAAAATAGGAATGACCATCTGGATCCACTTATAGGACTGGCTGGGGGAGGGAAGGATGGCAGAGCTGGAAGCAGTCAAGCTGGGAAAGCTTCAAGGGTAAGATGCTGCTTGTTTGAAGGGTGAACTCAGGGCACGTCCTCTCTTGGTATGAGTCAGGACACCCCCACAGTTGGCCCCATGTAAAAGTCCCCAGGGCTCACATACTTCCTTCCACAGGCCGCCTCACTCCTCATCCTGGCATTCAAGGCCCCCATGGTCTGGCCCCAACCCCCAACCTTCTTTTCCATCCTCATCTCTCTCTCTCCCTTGGGACTTGCTTGGATTTAACCTCACTGCCCTGTTTGCCCTTCAGAGAAAGAGCCCTGCACTTCATACCTCATGTCTTTGCTCACACTGTTCCTTCAGTAGAGTTCCTTCCCCTACTCTCACCCTTCCCCTACTCTCTACACCACTTTCAGGGTTTCCAGCAAATCCTCTCTCTTTGCTCCCAGAGCACGAAGCCTGTTTCTGCCTATTGCATATTCATGTGTACTTGCATTAGCATTAGCTGTTTACATGTCTGTCTTCCCCAGGAGACAGCAAACTCCTTGAGAAGGGGACTGACTGGATCCATTGGACCTTGTAGTCAGAATGGCACCCGGTAGATAGGAAGTGCTCAGGGAATGAGATCAGAGCTATCTGATGACCACAGATGGGTCACCTTAATGGCTCTGGTGAAGAATCACCTCAATCAGTAATCCAGGGAAGCAGGGCTGAGCCTGGGGCGATCACAGCGCAGGTTGGAGGAGCTGCTGGGTGTGACGCAGTATGCATGTGTGTGTGTCCTCTCTTCTGCAGGCTTTCTGCTTCTGCTCCATTGGATTCCCCCCATTAAGCCCTAAACTGTCTTCCTGGATGGCTCCAAACCTTTCTGTGGTGGGGAGGGGACCGCTGGGGCCGATACAATGCAAGAAACCATTTGAGAACAGACCCTCTGACCCTTTAGACATCAGAGTTTTACAAAATGACTTTCGTCTCCATTCCATTTTATAGGTGGGCAGACTTACCCAACAAATTAGAAAGCACAGCTAGGACCAGAATCTAAGTGTTCTGCACCTAGGTGGGCAGTAAAGCACGGTGGTTAAGCATATGAACTCCAGCCGGCAAGCCCAGTATTGACCCTTAGCTTTGTCAGTGGTTGTCAGACCTTAGGAAAGTAACCGAACCTGTCAGGGTATCAATTTCCTCATCCCTAAAATGGGAAACGAAGATTGCAAAGTTCTTGTAAAGTTTATTTGATAGGCTATAGCTGAACAGCTCCTGGCCCAATATGAACACTCAGTGTTGCCTGTTACAGCAATTCAGACCACTCATCACCATCACAGGACTCTTAACCACTTAAGCACTTTGATGCGCATCCTCTCACTGTGATGTGGGGCCTTCTTACGATGCAGTGAAGTAACCAGAGCAGGTATCATGGCACCCATTTTCCCAATGAGAAAAATGAGCCCAGAAAGGTTCAGGAACTTTCCCAAGATCTAAGCATAAATTAGATAGAGTTGGGGTTCTGCACCTTAACCCTGGGCTATCTCTGCTGGTGACCCCCTTTAGGGCCATTAAAGAGCGATGAGGACGAGACCTGAGATTCTGTAAATCATCATAAAAAAGGTGCAAACTGTGGCATCACTAGGACCAGGACCTATTTTATACATATATCAAGAAGTGGCTCGGGTGCAGGAGGCAGAACATGGCTGAACAACAGAGTGTCTCACGCCTGCCATCATGTCCATCAGACACAGAGCCTGGCACGCAGTGGGGCACTCCACGGCAGAATGTATGGAGCAAGGCTCAAGATTTCTAGTGAAATCTAACGTTCAGGGACCGTGTGCAACCCCCATATTTGCTACCCACATCTTCCAGATAATGTGGAGGCACCAGGAGGGCAGGGACTAATCTGTTGCATGCATTGTCATTAAGCCAGTGCTAGGCCAATAGGAACCCAAAAAATATCATGACATTAAATAAGATTCTTAAAGAACTGGACCAGGGATCAGAGATTAGAGATCCAGTCCTGGTTTTGCTTCTAATAACTTGGGTTTTAGGCAGTCCATTCCCTCTTCCTGCCCCTCTTTGGAACTCATTGTCCCTATTTGTAGTTCTCAGAGTATTCTGGGTGGTTCTGATGTATAGCCAGGGCTGGGATCCTCTGAGCTGATCTCTCATCACCTTTTAAGTTCTGCAAATGCATTTCAGCATGTTCCTTAGCACAGAGACCCGCAGCAGGCCCCTGGGGCCACAGGGCCACACCTGCCCACCACAAACACAGGGGTTGCAATTCTAATGTCTGTTTTGCTACACATTCACTACACAGGCTTATCTCACCGAGCCCCAGGCTCCCTGTCAGCAGGGCTGAGTCACATGTGGAAACACACTAAAATGGAGCACCACAGACCTTTTTACTGTCTATAGTTTTGCTTTTCCTAGAATGTCATATAGTTGGAATCATGCAGTATGGCTTTCAGATTGGCTTCTTTCACTAAGCAATATGCACTTGAGTTTCCTCCATGGCTTTGTGGCTTGATGGCTCATTTCACTGAGTAATATTCCGCTGTATGGCTGTACCCATTTGTTTCTCCATTCACTTTTTGAAGGACTTCTTGGTTGCTTCGTTTTTGGCAATTATTCATAAAGCTGCTGTAAACATTCATGTACAGGTCTGTGCATGGACATACATTTTCAACTCATTCGGGTAAATTCCAAGTACAGCAATTGCTGGATCCTATGATAAGACTATCTAACTGTGTAAGAAACTGCCAGACTGTTACCATTTTGCATCCTCCCCAGCACTGAATGAGTTCCTGTTGCTTCACATCCTTGTCAGCATTTGGTATCACCATCCTAATAGGTGTGGGGTGGTATCTCACTGTTGGTTTAATTTGTAATTCCCTAGCGACATAATGCTGGTCATCTTCCGTGTGCTTGTTAGTCACCTGTATGTCCTCTTCGGTGAGGTGACTATTCAGATCTTTTGCCCTTTTTTTAATTGGGTTGCTTGTTTCATATTGTTGACTTGTAAGAATTCTTATATTTCCTCTCAATCCTTGGCTTGTCTTTTTCATTCTCTTAACAGTGATTTCGTAGAGCAGAAGTTTTTGATGAAGTCCAATTTATCAATTTTTTTTTTCATGGGTTGTGCTTTTTATGTTGTATCTAAATACTCACTGCTGAACCCAAGGTCACCTAGATTTTCTCCCATGTTATCTTCTAGAAGTTTTATTGATTTGTGTTTTACATTTAGTTCTGTGATCCATTTTGAGTTAATTTTTGTGAATGGTGTAAAGTCAGTGTTTATATATATATATATATATGTATTTTTTGCATGTAGATGTCCAGTTCTTCTAGCACTACTTTTTTTAAAAGACTTTCCTTTCTCCACTGAATTGATTCTGCTCTTCTGTCAGAGATCAGTTCACCATATTTGTGTGGATCTACTTCTGGGTTCTCTAATTCATTCCACTCATTTGTCTGTTCCTTTGCTAATGACACCCTGTCTTGGTTATTGGAGCTTTATGATAAGTCTTGAGGCTGGGTAGGGTCAGTCCTCTGACATTGCTCTTCCTCTTTGTTATTTGTGTTGGTTATTCTGGGTCTTTGTCTCTCCATATAAACGTTAGAATCAGTCTGTTGATAGTCACAAAATAATTTGTTGCGATTTTGATTGAGATTTCATTGAAGCTATGGACCAAGTTGGGAAGAAATGACATCTAATAGTATTGAGTCTTCCTATTTATGAGCATGGAATATCTCTTCACTTATTCTGATTTCCCTTGATTTTTCTCATCATAATTTTATAGTTTTCCTCATAAATATCTTGTACATATTTTGCTAGGTTTATTCCTAAGTACTCAGTACCTTTTTTCTTCTTCCCTTTTGTTTGTGTGTGTGTGTGTGTGTGTGTGTGTGTGTGCTGGTGAGGGCTGAATAGGTGGAGCACAGGGGATTTTTAGGGCAGTGCAACTATTTTTTGACAATGTGGGTACAGGACATTATGCGTGTGTCAAAACCCATACAACTGTACAATACAAAGAATGAACCCTGGTGTAAACTATGGACTTTAGTTAATAATAATGTATCAATATCAGTTCATTAATTGTAACAAATGTACCACACTAATGCAAGATGTTAATAATAGGAGAAACTAAACCAGGGAGAGAGGGGTATATGGGACTCCCTGTACTATCTTTTCAATATTCTGTAAGCCTAAAACTGCTCTTAAAAAAAAAATAGTCTATTAATAAAAAAGTACCAATTCCAGGGCTTCCCTGGTGGCGCAGTGGTTGAGAGTCCCCCTGCTGATGCAGGGGACACGGGTTCGTGCCCCAGTCTGGGAAGATCCCACATGCGGAGCGGCTGGGCCCGTGAGCCATGGCCGCTGAGCCTGCGCGTCTGGAGCCTGTGCTCCGCAACGGGAGAGACCACAACAGTGAGAGGCCCGTGTACCGAAAAAAAAAAAGTACCAATTCCAAATGGAATGGAGCCCCTCGTAAAGTCTTCCAATGGCTCCTCCTTGCTTACAGGATCAAGCCTACACTCCCTCATCAAGCACAGGAGTCCTCCACAGTTTGGCTGCCCCTGGAGTCCATGGGCCACTCCACCCTCTACAATGCAGCTTAACTGAATCACTCAGGGTCCATGAGGGCACCTGAGACTACGCCCTACTCCCTTGGCCTCGTACGTCGTCCCTTCCTTGCCTGGTCCGTAAATGTCCTGAAGAAGCTTCTGCAGATTTCGATTTGGGAACACAGAGGAATGATAAGCACCTGCTTCAGAACATCGCCCTTGTGCTCTGACAGGACCTCTTCCCTTTCTGTCTCCGGTGCTAAACTGGGTATACCCTGCGGGCCTCAGCCTGGTTCTCTCCAAATGCACAAACAGAATAATCACAAAATCTCACCAGTGAAACTGTTGTTCCCCCAGTGTTGAACCACAGTTCCCAAACTGTGCGTCAGGGCACCTTAGGGTGCCACAGCAGTCACAGGAGCACAGTAGGATATTACAAATTTAGAGTTACTCAGCATCTGTTGGCTACCGAGAGGACCACTAGCTCAAGGTGGTTCAGCGTTTTATCATTAGATTGCACTACACTCCTTTGATTACGTCATCTTTGAGAAGCTGGGTTTTTAGCGGTTGCTGTGATATGAAGGTCAATGTGGGACAGGAAATGAGGGTGGTGCGGTCCGATCTGATTAGCAAGCCTGACAAAGCTTTACAGCACCCCACAGCACACAGATTCCATTAGTTATTGTACTTCTTCAAGAATGAAATAAAGATAGTTTCCTCTAACTTACATGTATTAATTTTTTAAATGACTAACTTGGTAGGACATAAATTCTTCTTAAGTGATCCGGGCTTAACTAACACATTGAAATGTTAGGTATTTCTTTTGGCTTAGGGGGTCCCTGAAAAAACTACTGAGACACTAATGGTTCAGTGAGCTGAGAAAGTTTGGGAACCTCTGGTCTAAGAAATCCTCTAATCCAGGGCCCATCAAGAGACTGCAGGTTGTGAAATCAACGTAGTGGGTTATAGTCAGCATTCTTTTCTCCTTAACAGAATGGTAAACAGAACACATTGCATGTAGCAAGCGTATTACTGTGTAAAACTTATGTTCAGTATATACATACAAATTAGCGTGGGTATCTTGGGTCACAATGTGAAATATGTATTTCTTGTTTGGGTTGTGATTTTAAAAGTTTGAAAAACCGCTAAGACTTCAACCTCCTTATTTTACAGATGAGAAAACAGCCCAGAGAGTGAAAGCTGATTATTACTGCAAATCACAGCCACCAGTGCCGGGCTCTGCACTTGGCCCTGCTAGGCTGGTGACCCTCCAAGGCAGGCCCTCTTCTACCCAGTAGAGGTGTGGTTACTCAAAGTCACAGAGCTACAGAGGTGAGATACTCTCACTTTGATCCCAAGACGCATTTGCACCCCACAAATGCCACCAGCCACACCTAGAACAAAATGGTTTTAATCAATTGCGTCACCCTCACTCTCCTGGGAGCGGAGCAACAAAAAGGCTCGGCTCCTGCCCCCAGAGGACAGTAAGGCTTATGTGTCTCTCCACACGGCAGGGCCCAGGCTGGGCAGGCAGGAGGCAGGGACAGAGGAAATGGCGGGTGGCTCGAACACAGGAAAGCAAAGGGGCCCCTGCTAGTCCTTGGGCCCCAGGGCCCAGCCCCAGTACTCCCGCTCTCCCCTCCCGGCTGGAGAAAGGTCGTGGAGAAGAGACAGGGGAGCAAGTCCCAGCAGCAGGAGAAGCAGCAGCAGCTGTTTCCTTCACCAATAAATATACTTCATTACCAAGCTAGAAGAGAGGGGTGGGAAGAGGGACGGGGGGAGAGGAAGGGCGAGAGGCTGCCACCTGTGTTGCTGGGATTAAAGCAATGACGAGATGGTGCCAGACCCCCACCACTATCCTCACCACCCCCCACTCCCACCCCTCATCTTCTCAAAACTGTGAAAAAGCTTTTAACATGGCCCTGCTGTCTACAGGGCTTTTCTGAAGCCTGGCCGAGAGGAGGCACCTGGCAGAGTCAGGGTGGAGGGAGGGAGGGAGGGAGGGAGCGAGGGAGGCTGCTTCTCCCCAGAGGCTGCAGCTGGAGAGCTGGAGCCAAGTGAGCCCTGAGGGGAGTGAAGAGGGAGAGGGGAGGAAGGATGAACCAACTACGGGAGCAGCTCCTGAGCTGAGAGCCAAGGGGGCAAAGAGGGAGGTCTGGTGAGTGGTGGGGTGACCGCTGCATCCAGTGTAAAGCTCAGGCTGCTGAGGAGGGAGGGGGGCTGAGTTAGGGACTTCCCCATCCGAGTGGCTCAGGAGACCCACCCCCTCCCCCCAGAGCAGCAGGGGACAGAGAAAAGCCATCACTTCTTTGGTCTTTGTGGCGGCTCAGCATGTGGGATGGGAGGGAGGGCACGGAGGGCCTGGAAGGCTCCTAGCAGGGAGTGCCATCTCAGCAAGAGGAGGCCTGGCTGGGAGCTCTGGCAGAAAGGTCACAGTGAGGCTGAAGAGCGCCCGAAGGAAGAGTGGCCCTCCAGAGTGCAGAAGGGCTGGCACAGATGGGTGGGGAATGGTGTGGTGCCCCACACTGCCAGGGCCCTTGGGAAAGGCTAAGCCTCCAGGGGTGGCCAGTGAGGGCAGGTGCAGGACCCAGAGCCAGTGCCTGGGAGGAGGGCAGGGACGCTGTACTGCAAGTAAGCAGTGGCTTGACCTTGCCCCTCCAGGGCTCCCATCCTTACTTCTGTTTCCACCCTGACAGAATGGCTCTGCAAGGAAGGGGGCACCCTATGCTTTTTCAGAACCTTCCCTGAAGACCAGGAGGGAGCTAGCCTTGCCCACCAGAAGCAAGAATGGTAACAGGTCAAGGCTAGCCCTTATGGACTGGGAATTCCACTCCCCTTTCTGCTGCCAACTGAAGGGTAGGGCAGTCCTTGAAGACAGCTTGAGCCCTTGCCTCCCCACTCGAGGCAGGCCGGAGCCCTCCAGGGACACGGAAGTGCAAGGTGGTGGTGGGCCTATGGAGGGGCTTCTCCTGCTCTTCTGCTCAGGGCTGGGGCCAGTCGAGGGGCAATTGCCCAAAAGTCCAAAAGCCAGCAAGTTGTAGCAATCCCCACCCCCAATGCCAAACTAACAAAACAGGGAAAAGGAAAAAATGGGGGGAAGGGGAAGACAAACCAAAACAGAACCCCCTGACCTCCTGCCCAGGGGCGGAGGACCCAGCCGGTAGCAGGGGCTGGGGAACAGGGCTAGGAGGGCCTAGCTGGGCCGGCACTGCACCTGGCCCTCGGAGCTGTCCTCATCGTCAGAGGCCCCAGCACCCGCACTGCTCAGGCCTGTGATCCGATAGCCCATGTTGAGCAGCATCACCTCCAACGGGTCCGCATTCATGCGCCGCTGGTTGGCCTGGGAAGCACCCTCCATGTCCTCCACAACTCGGCCTGTGAGGTCTTCACTCTGTGGGGGGGAGGCACACATACTACTGGGATATATGTGCAGGGGAGACACACACACAGACTGAGCTATACGTATGGAGAGGGTAGGTACATACCAGGAGATGTATATGGGTATATCCATGTTGTGTCCACGCATAGAGGGGAATGCATCCTGGGATATGTATGGGACAAACATACACACAGACGGGCCTGTGCGCGCGCACACACACACACACACACACACACACACACACACCAGGCTGTATGTGAGGGAGATGACACACCACACGGGGTTGTACATATTGGGGTTGGGGGGCACGTGGTAATATACACTTGGAGGAGACACAACACACTGGGATATAAACTGGGGGGAATACACATAGCAGGGTATACACTGGAGACCCCACGCTGGAAAATGACGAGGACATACCACATCAAGACATATACGGGGAGCACACCACGTTGGGTTATATATATGGGGGTGGCATACATGGACATAAATGAGGGAGGATTCACACCAGGATATGCTGGGCACACAAACTATATACCTGAGGTGGGAGCACAGATATAACTCCCCCCACCCCACTCTTTTGTTGCCACTCCCAAAGAGGATTCCTTTATCCTCCTTTTCCTCTCCCCCCAAGGAAGGGTCCTATAGGGTTTCTCTCTTTAAAATTCATAGAAAATTAGACACAGCTCTTGACTTCTGTTTTGCCAGCTGGGAAGGGGGAGGAGGTGGGGCAGAGGGCAAGGGGCCAGCCCACCTGACTACCCACACTGACTACCACACCGTCCTAAGTGTCCCTGTGGGCCGGACACACGATAGGCATCACTTCTTTAATCCTCAAAGCAACCTTCTGAGGTGGTAATGTCATTCCCATTCCAATGTACAGATGGTAAAAACCTGGATCAGAGATGGTTGAGTCCCTCAGGCAGTAAGTGGAGGGACCAGGATTCAAACTTAGGCCCATCAGACTCTAAAACCTACATACTTCTCGTGTGACTGAGGGACAGGCCTCCGCACAGCTTCTGGGGGACACAAGGCAGTGGTATACGAGGGGCAGGGTACCTAGGGAGCCTCTGAGGTACTGTTCTCATGAAGTGGTGTTGGAGTTGATCTGGTTCCCTCCCTGCCCTCCCGCACCCAGTCCTTGGTTGCTGTTTCCCATATGTGAGCCTCACCTGTGCCAGCTGGCTCGAGGATATGCCTCTGGAAGGCAGGAGACAAGTCTTGCCCCTGGAACTGCCCACTTCATGTGGAGCTTTCAGAGCTTGCTGGCTCCCACCCTGATGCAGCCTGGGGCCCTGGGGTGAGAGCTCACTCATCCTAGCAGCTCCTAGCCTCTGTGTGACTCACTGCCCTTCCCAATGCTCATGGGCTCAGCTGGAGGCCTCGTGTAGGGTCCATCCCTAACTTCCTGTCTGGCATCTGCCACCCTGCCACACCCTCACCTCTGGCCGGGGGTTCCACAGCCGCACAACGGGGTCGATGCCGCTGGTGGCCAAGAAGCAGTAGCTGGGGTGCGGCTGCAGGCAGTTGACGATGGACTCGTCCCCCTGGAGCACGCGGACCAGGTTGGTGGTCTCCTTTTCCCAGATGAAGAAGGAGCCATCATCAGAGCCACTGACGATGTATTGAGCGTTGCTGGCGGGGGGGCAAAGGGCAGGGAGGTCAGGTGGGGTACTGCCCTGTGGCCTCAAGCAGAGGCTGCATGGCTTAGGGAAAGGGAGAGCAGGGAAGTCTGGAGCCGCTCGGCCCCCCGAACTCTGGGGTCTTTACCTGACTCGGAACTCCCATGCACACGGTAATTCTCTCCACACTGCAGAGCGGTGTCACAGTTCAACTGTTCTCTTAAACTCAGGGTCAGGGACTGCCTAGGTCTCTCCTACTTACTCTCCCCCAAAGTACATTATAAGCACCCTGGGTGCCAGGACCAGATGGTGCATCTCTTAGGTCTCTGGGAACACTCCTGCCTAAGCCTTCCCTCAGTAGTCCTAGCCTTCCTGGATCCAGACCCTGAAATCCTACAGCACGTCTGCCCCTGACACACCATCGACATTTAGAAGGGATCTTGACGGAGATTCTTAATTCACATTCGTGAATCTCGCCTACCCAAAGAAAGTACAGCATCTACAAAGGAGGGTTGGGGGTGATGGTGTCTGAGACATGGGCTAGGTCCCTCAGTACTGGGGGCACAGTTCTAGGCACAAAAGATTGCCAAGACTGACAGCCTATGAGGGTGCCTGCCCAAGGCTCCAAGCAACCAGATACAGAACCCAAGCTCTGGCACGTGGGCGCACGGGGAGCAGGAGGTGCGGGTAAGGAAGAGTCCAGGTGCTGCACTGGATGCTTTCTGGGTCACCTCATTAGCCCTTGTTACGGCCCCTTGAGTGGGGAGGGCCGGTTTCATTTCAGAGGTGAACAAACTGAGACCCACAGAGATGAAGCCATTTGCCCAAGGGTACAAAGGCAGAGCTGGGATGTGAGACTTTTCTGAAAGCATTGTGTCCCCATGCCCCCCACCCCCACCCCAACCTCCTGCTGCCAACTGGGCTGTGCCCTCCTCCTCTTCAGGGCCTCAGACCTGCCAAAGAAATTGGCCTCCTTGATGTCTGTGGTGGTATTGCAGTGGCCACAGTAGCGGAACTGATAGTCGTAGCTTCGCTCCCGCAGCACCATCTCGTCCTCTGAGATGGAGTCCTTGCGGCTCGTGCTGCGGAGGCGGACGGGGCCGCTGCCACCACCACCAGCTCCCTTCTTCTCGTCTGAGGGCAGAGAACAAGGAAAGGTGAGAGTCCTGTCCCTCTCTCGCCTCCCCCGCCTTTTCCCCACCCTTGAGCCGGTTTTCGGTCCAAGCAGTAAGCAATGTAGGGCTACCCGTCTCTACCTCTTCCCTGGAAAACTGGGAACAACTATGAGAAAGAAGTATCTTTGGATCCTGGCCTTGAGAGTGTTCAAGAGGAGACCTCTGATGCCAAGAGGGCCTTGGCTTAGGTCCCTGAATAACGTCTGGAAGCCCCAAGGATGCACAGACCCAAGGTCTGTTTCTGTGGATGCGAGAGGCAGGGAGGGGAGGGTAAAGCACTGCCAAGAGAGCCTCGAGGGGGTGATTTTTCTAAATAGATCCATAGCTCTGAAGGCAGTAAGGTCCAAGCCCTCCCTCTCTAGCAGACAAGTTATCATGGATCCAAATGAGGTACTAATCGGTTAGGTGCCTTGGGTAAAATCCTGCCTGTCTCCTTAGTGCCTTGTTCCTGCCTGCTTCAGGGCGAACTCTTCACCTCCCACAGCTACACTCTGCATCTAGTTAACTCTTCCTCTGCATCCTCAAGGTCTCAGCCTGAATGTCTCTTCCTCAAGAACCCCAGGCTGCCATCAAGCCCTCCCCACCACACCTGCAGCCTAGCAGGGCCGCAGGGCATTCTTTATTCCTCCATCGCTTGGTTCCTTCACTAGGCTACAGACTCATGAACACAGAAATTCCATCTGACTTGTGCCAGATATATTCCCAGGACCCAGCACAGTGCCAGGCACTGTTCAGACTAACGAATCAACCCGTGGTTAGTAAACTGCAAAGGAGACAGGGAAGATCCATGTCTGCCCTCAGTGAGCTCCCCTCTCATGTTTGTAGACCACACAACTACCTAGTTTACTCTCCAGTGCCACCAGCTGAGCTGGGCAGGGCCTCAAATGCTCTCTGCAGGTAGGCAGCAGGTTCGGAGAGGCTGTGCTTTGCCCAAGGTCACATGGTTTCACATGGCAGAGCTGAGATTGGAACTGAGGCTCCACACCTGTGCCCAAGGCATTTCTACTGCCCTGTGCTGCTGTTTCTTTTGCACCCAGGCAAACTGGAGCAAGTGCACCCCAGCCAGCTACCCCGAATTCAGATCCCAATGGAATGGCCAAGGCCCTGTCTGTGAGCAGAAGAGAATGACCTGCGAGGCACACTGGGCTCAGCTGACCCCTATCCTGAGTCCCAGGGGAATACGCCAGGTGCCTTAAACATGTTATTGCTAATCCTTGTCTCAGAGAGACCAAGTGACTGTCTCCAAGTCATGTGGCTTCTCAACCAGTACGTAAGCCTAGGCCTCTCCTATCTCAGAACTATGTCCTCTCCAGAATGTCATTGTAGCACCGCAAATAGATAGAGTGACAGCAACCCCGCCTCAGTGCCGACTCACCACCATCATTTTTGGAGAAGAGGGCGGCCGTGATGTCGCGTCCCAGTGCGTCACAAGCGCTGCTATGGGCCTGCTCCGGGAACTTCCCTTTGAAATCATCCAGGCACTCCAGGGCCTCAGCCACGTACTTGAGCTCAAAGAGGCATCGGGCCAGGCGGAAGTGCGCCTTCAGATGGCATGGGTTTAGGGAGATGGCCTTGAGGCAGTCCCTCAGAGCATCGTAGTGGTCACCATCCCTGGGAAGGCAGGGCAACGAGGCTTGGAGGTGGGGCCACGCGGCAAGCAGGGAGTCCCCATTCCGTCTCCTGCGCTTCACGCGTCCACCCCAGCCCACCGTTGAGAGATCTCAGGGCAAGGGTACTTGGGGATGAAGAGAATCCTGGCTCAGCCCAGGCCTTGCTCCCCAGGAGACAGACTACGTTAAGGAGGTAAGCCAGGAGCCCCGAGGTCTTGGCAGGGTAGGTAGAGGGTGGGAGGTGGGTGTGAGGCCAAAACCAGTGTCCGGCTGCCCTCTGCTGGACACAGCGTGCAACTGCGCACCCACTCACCCCAGGCACCCGCAGCTCTGCAGCAGAAGGCCTGGCATCTTGCCCGCCTCAGGCTCCCCAAGCTCTCCTTCTCCCTTCCTCTATCCACCTCCTCAAATCCCCCCGGCTGGCCTTCAAAGCCATGTCCAAGGCGGGGGGCCCTCAAGGACAGTTCTGTGCTCCGGGGAAGCCAGAAGGGCCAGGCTGGGGACTCAGGGTCTGACCAGCGGGCAGCAAGCCCTCAGCCAGACCCCCCTCTGTCCTGGCTGACTGATCCACAGCAGCTGTGGCCTCTACCTCCCAGGGCTGGAGGATGGGGCCTGACAGTCTGGCAGAGTCAGTCCTCTGGAAGCTGATGGCGGGGTGGGGGGGCGGGCATACACCAGGAGCTCCAAATCATCCACACTGACTTCTCCAAACTCCCAAAGCAGGAATATGGGGAAGTGGGAATGGTTTTGGGGGGGTGGGGAGGGGCCAAAGAAAAAGCCCCTCCTTCTCCCACCCTGTGCCGGAATAGAAAATACACCTTCCCCCAGCTCCACAGACCAGTTCCCACCTCTTATCTGGAGAGCCAGGTGGGTCACAGGACCCACCTTTCTCCTTTGGGAGCTGTGGGGTTTTTTTTGTTTTTTGTTTTCCTGCTGGGTTGAGGTGGGCCTAGGACCCAACTGTGCTAGGCAGCACTCCCTAGAGCTGACGTTCCCTCCACCAAGGCACAGCTCACAGCTCCCCCGCACGAGGCCAGACACCAAGGCACAGCTCACAGCTCCCCTGCACGAGGCCAGAGCAGGCCCAACATGGGAGCTATCCTCCTGACCCTCCTCCTACAGCGCTCAGAGGAAGCATCTGGTCCTTGGAGCGGCCATGCTCAGACCAGGAGCAAGCAGCTCAGCCAGGGTGGGGGCAGGTAGGAGACAGAGTGCTTCGATGGCACGGCCTGCGTCAGAACGGGTGGCTGTGACGAAGGAGCAGGCGCTGTTTGGAAAGCCAATTACTGCCTGCAAGGTGGCCCTCAGAGCTCCTGGAGAGAGCCAGACCAGAGAGCAGCCAGGTGCCAGAGGGTGACCGCTCCCACTGCATCCAGGAGCAGATGGCAGCCCTGGGGAGACTGGCCCGGGACAGAATGTGACATTCTGGGGGTCACTGGCAGGCATGTGGGGCTGGGGAGAGAGCAGACTGGCCCCAGGGCTCACCCATCCAGACTTACTGCCAGATCAATCTCCCTGAAAAGACAGCCCTCAGCACAGCCCTCTCCTGCTCAAAACTCTTCAGAAGCTGCCCATGGTCCACTGAATCAAGGCCAAAACGCCACCGCTCTGCATTCCAAGTCCTTCGCAGGCTGGCCCCAGGCTACCTCACAGACTCATCTCCTGCCAGTCCCAGCCCGAACCCTCTGCTCCAGCCAAATGGATTTGTTGTTCTGCAAACAAGCTCTTCAGTCAGCCCCCCACCCCCATGCCTTTGTTCACACCATTTCATCTCCCTGGGAATGTCCTTCCCCCACAGTCCCCTCCTCCTTGCGTCTCCCTCTAAGCCTGCTGACACTGAAAGCCCATTCAGACATCACATCTTCCTGGTGCTTCCCTGATCCCCAGTTAAAGTGACCTAACTTTTCCTGATGCCCACAGCACTTCACCTGATCATTCAAAGACTTACTGCTTCCTGCCTCTTTGGTGATGAAGCATGTCCACATCTTTATCCCCTGTCCAGAGACTGAGCACTCCGGAGCACAAGAACTCAGAGTGACAGAACTTTGTGTCCCTAGTTCTTGGTGCATAGTAGGAATTCAGAGAACATGGTGAGGGTACCCACGGATTGGGAAATCATCAGTCTCTCTTAGCAAGAATGCAGGAATGAGACAGCTCTTAGCCTAGAGCCTGATTGAACACCACTGCATTCTACCCACCTGCTGGGAAAGAGGGGCAACACACCTCAGGATGGCCCCAAAGCTGTTGTCTCCTGGGGTTGGCTGCCATCTGAGCCCTTGGCAAGCTCCTGATGCCTGAGCTAAGGCCCGTGGGGGCAGCATCGTTCCGAACCCCCATCCACCACCCTGCCGACTTGGGTGGGTTTCTTAAGCTTCCCTCTCTGGCCTGACTAGTTGCAGCCAGACGATGGCACACCAGCTGGCCTGTCTGTCTGGGCAGAGCCAAGGGATGCCAGACGGAGCAGAAATGGCTGTGGGCCCAGCTTTGTCCATCTCCCGTCCTGGCCCTGGCTGGGGGATGGGGTCTGCCTGCCCGCCTGCCTGCCTGCTGGTGCTGCAGGCAGAAGGGCCGGGGGCCCTGGTGGTCTCCAAAGATAAAGGGTTCTTCAGGAGATGGACCTACTACTCCCTTACCACCAGCCACTACAACTCAGCAAGACCCACAGACAGCTTTGGATGTCTAGGATCTTGTTTGTGTTTGGTCCAAACGGTCCAAGAGCATAGGAAAGCAAGCCCCAAGGTCAAGGAGCTGCAGAATCATTTCAAACAGATACCAACTGAATTCAAACAGATACCAACTGAATTCACCAAATGCCTCATTTCCATCTAGCAAGATTCTACTGCTCCTTCAAAGTCCAATTCAAGGCGCAATTCTCCAAGAGTGGGGATTAACCATTCTCCCAATTCCTACTTCCAGTGGTCACAGCACTTCCTAACAAAGCACCATGTTGAAGCTACTTGTGAACACGTTCCACTTAACTGTGAGCTTTCTTGGTGTTTGAGGCTTCCTGACTAATGAGTCAGGCACTTGCCCACCACTAACCTGGAGGTGGGGAGGAGAAGCCTGGGCCTAAGAAGCCCTAAGAGGCAGCAGGATGTCACTGCTACCTTCCATGGATGCCTCAGCAGGTCGTTCCCATCAGGCCCACTCACCACTTGCGCTTCATGTAGGCAGCAGCTCGGTTCCCGTAGAGCATGGCGTTGTGAGGGGCCCTCTGCACGGCCTTGCTGTAAAGCTGGATGGCCTGGGTCCACTGCTGGCAGGCAAAAGCCTCATTGGCTTGCTGTTTCACACGCTCCAGGTATGGGGGCAGCTCTACCTGGGGACTGTGAGGGAACAGAGCCAAGTCAGGCCAACCAAGGAAGGCCAGAGGAGCCTCTCAGGAAGTCTGTAGCCCTGCCTGAAGGCCACTCAGGTTTTCCCGGTCCCTGGGATCTGCACTGTCATCTAAAAGAGGGTACCACTCCTATCCTTGGCCTGGGTTATTGTGATAGGTAATGGTCACAATTCCAGATGCTCTGAGCCAGTGGGGGGGAAAAAAAAACAAACAGGGAGAAATGAAGCTGTCCTGGACAGGTTTAATGGAATTCTTAATCAAACTCCTGGGCATGAAAGTAGCTGACACCTACAGCCTCCATGCTGAGCCGAACCTCGTTACCATCCAAGTGCCTCTCGTGGATCTCTCTATAGATAATTACGTTTCTCTCAAGGGCTAGAGGATCTGGGCACGTCTGTATCCAAAGCCCAGCACAGGGCCTGGAAGTGAACAGAGGCTAGAAGATGCTATGAATGGAGAAAATATAATGGGGGAGGACCGTCTGTGTGGGACCCCTTTATAGGAGGGAGCCCAGTGCTAAGATGAGCTAGCCCCTGGGTCCTGGCGCCAGCTACTGGTATCAAGGGACCAGAGCTTCAGATTGAGCATGACTGGAGTCCTACCAGGAAGAAGTGGCACTGGGACCACTAGCCACAGTCCAGAAGCCTCTTTGCCCCAGTCCCCTGACTCTGGGGTGTATGCCTGGGTGGGGGTCAGGAGGAAGGTTTACAGGACATGCCCTCCCTCCAGTCCAGTGGGGTGTAACTGGGGCTGGGAAGGTTGGGAAAGTCAGGCTGGCCTCACCTGACATGTCCTCTACTCTCTGGCAGCCGGAAGCCGTTGCTGTGAAGGTGCAGGCCATTGGACACACCGTTGGACACACCATTGGTGGACATCTTGCCATTCTGAACTTCTGGGAGGGGGTGGGCAGAAAGGAACAGCAACAGCTTAGGAGGAGGTTCTTATTTCTCCTCAGCAGCCCTCCAGCTTCCACCACAGGGTCTGATGGTTCCATTGTGGGGCTATCCCCCCAAGGTAGGTCTATTCCCAGAAAGCAGGCAAGGACATAAAGAAAAGCCTGTGCGCCCTCTGCTGGCTGAAGCGGGACACAACTTCAACTTGGCATTAGCTGGGGGTGGGGATGGAGTGGGGGGTGAGGAGGTGCCTAAAGCAACTGTAGGCCCCAGGAGGAAATCAATGAGGAGACTGGTCCAGGACGAGAAGGGAAAGACAATTACTTCAGGCCCTCAAGAGCCAAGCCACGGAAAGAACCTGCTTTTTCGGAGGGAAGTGAAAAGGGCTGTGACGCAAACCCCTTTGACAGACCTGACCTAATATTACCTTCCTTCTTACTGTACAGTGTTATTTCAGAGAATCTACTCCTTTTGCAGGATCACAGCCAGCACAAGGTAAGTGGCAGGCTTCTCAGCAGAGGCGCTGTACACTCATGCTCCCCAGCAGAGATGCCCTAAAGGATACCGGAAGGGAGAACTTACCCCCTGAGGAGTGGCATTTTCTAGGCAAGAGGAAGGTGTACGGCCGCTGCTTGTAAGTCAGGTCAAACAAATAGACCTAGAGTGCAGGGGTCAAGAAAAGAATGGACACTGTGAGGCAAGAATGTGGCTGGACTGTGAGCAAGGCCTGGGTGGCTCCCAGGAACACAGCTGAGTGCTGAGCAGGGAACCATCCAGTGAGGGACGAGGGGTGTTTCCACGGAGCAAACCTCAGGCAGGAAAATCTCGCCAGTTCCTGGCCCTTAGGGCGGATGGCCTGAAATACTGTCATTACTTCGAATCACATGTTTATTAGGTCGACAAGGTCCTCAGAGGTCTCATGTTATAGATGGGAAAACTGAAGGCTCAGAGCAGAGAAGCAATTTGCCCAAAGTAACACTGCTAGTTACTTCCCTCAGTAAATATTAGCGATTATTACTTACTATTTATTGAATTCTTACTTTGCTCCAGGACCTCTGCTAAGTGTTTTATATGGCTTTTTTTCATTTCATCCTAGAACCGCCCCCCCGCCCCCATGAAAAGGTACTATTATCATCAACCCCTGAACAGATGAAGAAATGTAGGCTCAGAGTTTAATTAATTTATCCAGGGCCATAAAAGCAGCAGGTGGCACAGTCAGGACCCAAAACCGAGTCTGTCTGGCTCCGAACCACTCTGCTAGACTGCCTCGCCACTCATCTTTATGCTACCTTTAATTAAGCCAGGTGACAGCTAAGCAACCTGAAGCCAGAGCCCTCTTCTGAACTCAGGGGCTCACCTAGTCTCCATCCCATTTCTCTTGTATCACACCTTGACTTTAAATGTCATCAACGGTTTCACTTGCCATGTCGCTCCCATCAGCCTAGGATGGATCATATTTCACGTTTGTTTCCCTCGCGTTCATGATAATGCTACCCCCAGAGTAAGTACTCAGTGACTTTGTAGAGTAAATGAATTTTTGCAAGGCTTACTAAATATCCTGACTGAGAGATTGTAAACAGAAGGGTTAGCAACCTGCCGTTATCAAAGAACACTTCCCAAAGCTGGCCCCAAACTGCAGCCTGGCTGCATGCTCTGAGCCCCAGGATTTCCTCCTAGGAAAATAGAAGATGAGGAAACCAAGGTTCAGGAAAATGAAGAGAGTTGTTCAAAGTCACAGTACACAGCTAGTAAACAAAAGGCCAGCATCTGAAGACAAGTCTGTCAGTTCTAAACCTTACACTCAAGGCCAGGGCACCTCTCTGGGAATTCCAAAGATGCCATGGCACCTCCACATTTCACAGTAACGTCATTTACAATGAGGCTTCTTGTCTGCCTCATGGTAGGGGATGTGGGGTACACAGCCCTGGCTGCTGGATGTGAGGGTGGGAGGGGGAAGGGCAGAGCCACGTTGGGCTGCCGTCCATACCTGCTCTCCTCCCATGTTGACCAGCAGCTCCGTGCCATTGGGGCTGAAGGTCACATAGGTGGCGACCAGCACTCTCAGACGGTTGTTGTAGTCGGGCAGCTTCACTGGCAGGTGACCTGCAGGGGACAGCCCTGTTACCCCAGTGTGAGGCTTCCAATCCCTCCCAATGTTGAGCCCTTACTCTATGAACTGGGCCAACTGTGTTATATGCTTTATCTCACTGAGTCATTACAACCCCATTTTACAGAAGAGAAATTAAGACTCCTCAAGGGTAAGTAATTTACCAAAGGTTATATGATAGCTGGTCACTGACAGTCATCAAAGCCCAGGTCTGTCTGATTCTAAACCCCTTGCTCTGGGTCACCATGCCATGCCGCCTCCTTGCACTGCCCCACAGACAATCAGCACCCTGCCAAGAGTTTAGGGCCAGAGTTGGGCTGAGCCCTACCTGCTACGTAATACTGGGCTGCACCATCCGGAAGGGGCTTCTGCCGGTCACAGAAGGTGTGCACACCTGCTGAAGGGCTCTGCTTCATGCTCTTTCTGGTGGGAAGGCAAACCATATAGGTTATAAGGCCTAACAGTACTCCTGGCTAGACCATACCACACTTCCTGGAGAAAAACCCAAGTGTATACCCTGGAGAGATACAGGAGGAGGTACCTTTCTTCCTTATCTCAGCACTGCCAAAGGTCCACCAACTAGACAGCTGTGGACACATATATTATAGTGCTTTATAAGTAGGTCCCGCCTACTTGTCTTGGTTCATGGCCACCCTATTACTCCCATTTTACAGATGAGGAAGCTAAAAGCTCAAGGCCCGCCCTAAGTCATGCAGTGTGTGCAGAGCAATAGTGGTCACCCAAATCCACAAATGAAAGTAATGCAGGCCGGAAGTTTCTGCACTTGTCCCAGGAGTCCACTGAAAACCCAGGCTGGCGGAGCCGCTCAGGTCTGGGACTTCTGTGGAGATTCTGAGTATATTCTACTTTTGTTTAAAAAAAAAAAAGAATAAAGTAGAATTATATGTACAAATAAAGGAATTACATGTATAAGATTATAACTCTGTACACACACTCATAGTGAAAGAACAAGCAGAAAATACCATATACAGTGATTTCTTTCAGGTAATGGAGTATGGGTAATTTCTTTAATATACTTTTCATATTTTCCAAAATAAGCATGGATTAAAGTTTTTAAAAAAGAATCACAAAATTACAAAAACCCACCGCAGGGCTTCCCTGGTGGCACAGTGGTTAAGAATCTGCCTGCCAATGCAGGGGACATGGGTTGGAGCCCTGGTCTGGGAAGATCCCACATGCCACGAAGCAACTAAGCCCGTGCGCCACAACTACTGAGCCTGTGCTCTAGAGCCCGCGAGCCGCAACTACTGAGCCCGCATGCCTAGAGCCTGTGCTCCGCAACAAGAGAAGCCACCGCAATAAGCCCGCGTGCCGCAACGAAGAGTAGCCCCCGCTCGTCACAACTAGAGAAAGCCCACACGCAGCAACGAAGACCCAATGCAGCCACAAATAAATAAATAAAATAGATACATTAAAGAAATAAAAAATGTAAAAAAAAAAGCAAAAACAACCCACCTCAAAAAGAAGAGGGCATGGCAATGAGGGAAAGGGGCAGCAGGTTCCAGGTTCCCTTGCCCACAGGAGGCCGCGCTATTCATACCTGTGGTTATGGATCATGCGAATGTCATAGAGCCTCACAAAGGGCCCGCTGGCCCCCACTGCCAGGCAGTTGTTGTCCTGGGGGTTGACGGTGAGGCACTTGGCCTCTACCAGCTGGCCACAGTACTCTGTCAGGTCAATCAGCACCTCCGAGTGTTTGCTGTTCTCCCGAAGGTCATACTGGCTGTGAGAGAGGACACAGGGGGTTGGGGGTTGTGTCCGTGGGTGGAAGGCAGGGGAGAAGCCAAGGCCCAAATGCAAAGGAATTGGGAGTGGCTTTGAACCTGTTTGTAAATAATAAGAATGTCAAAAACTACTCCCATTTCTTGAGTGCCCACTGTGTGCCAGGCACTTGTAGTCGGCTTCACACACATTCTGTTTTATTCTAACATAACTCTTTAAGGTAGATACTACTAACCCCCCCTTTTTTTTTTAAACAGATATCAATATTATTGTTACTAAGTACTATTACTACTGACTACTAACAGTTAGTGAGAAATTGCTTTGTGTCCAGTATTGTTCCCAAGTGTTATACATGTATTATCTAATTAAATTCTCACACCATCCCTAGGTACCACTAGAAGTTCAAAGAAGCTAAATAACTTGCCTGGACGACACTGCAGTAAGTGCAGCGCTGAGATAGTGCAGAGCTGGAAAGACTGCATTTTAACCCCTCTGCTCTGATCCTTGATTAAGAATAATTCTATTCTTAACCTAGTTTCTTGCAGGAGATGAAAGAAGTATAGAGGTGACAGAAAAGAAAATCTGGAGATCATCTAAGAGCTACCTAGAAACAGCAACTGCCAGGACAAGCCCAAGTCCCATCCGGGTGGTAAAGGTCAGGCCAAAACATCCACCCAGCGTCAGCACACTCCTACTGGGGAACGGCTTTGATGCTGGGACACAGGCACATGCAGAGAATGGCGAGGGCATCATTCATGTGCTCACCCACCTCCACCTAAACATCTCCAATAATTTCTTCATTGTTCACTTATCTTTCTAAGCCATCCTCACCAGATTGCTCTTCCTAAAATATTGTTTTTGTTGCATCACTTTCTTGCTCAAAAAATTGCAGAGATTCCTCAATACTTTTAGCATGAGTTTACTTCTATCAAACTACTCAGTCTGGTTTTCAAGACATGATTTCATATACCTCTCCAACCTTGCTACTCAGTTTTCTAAGTGTGGGTCAGTTACAGCCTCAGAACTGTGTCCTGTATGTGGCACGTTTACCCATGCCTTCACAGACTGCTCAAGCTGGGGAGTCCACTCTGCTTTTCCTTGCCCATCCAAATCCTGTCTATTCTGGAAGGCCAGCTTGTGTTCACCTTCTGCTAGGACTCCTCCCCTGGCTGTGCCTGCCCCTAAGTGCTTAGGCTCCTGCCCCATGCCCTAGGTGCTTAGCCCCTACCTGCTGCCCTGGCACAGTCTAGTCAGTCAGGGTCAACCAGCGCAACAGAGAGTTGGACCCGCCACCGACCAAGTGCATTGTGTCTGCTAAGTACTGTGGCTAAAGGTTTACGGGCACTATCTCAACTTTAATGCTCAGGCCGACAAAAGAGATATTATGATAATTCCCATTTTATAGATGAGGAAACTGAGGTCCGGGGGGTGAAGTGATTTGCCCCAGACACTGAGTGACAGAGGGAGGACTTGACTTGATCTGAGTTCTAGTTCATGTATGACTTAGACACCCCTCTTCCTCTGTAACAGGGAAGAGGGCACAAAGTCCCATAGCATCTCAAGGAAGGATATTAAAGCAGATTGTGGAGATAAGGAAAAAGTTCTAAGGTTATATGTGAAGAAAGGAGCTAAAGAAAGGCAATGAGACCATTTTAAGAAGAAGGGAAGTAGGGGCAAAGGTGTGACGATATAGGCCAGTGAAAAGGGGGAGAGTCCACTTAACCACTTCTGGCTGGCTATCCCCCTCCCAGGAATATGCCCATTGAGCGACTGTTCAAGGGAAATGTATCAAGTGCCTCTATGTGCCAGGTATTATGCTGGGCTCTAGGAACACAACCAAGGACAAGAAAGACATGGACAAGACAGACAAAATGCTGAGGGAGTTTACTACTCAGTGAGGGACACAGACAAAAAAGTAAACCATCAAGTAAATAAAATAAAAGAACTATAGAGGGTGATTAGAGTTATAGAGGATACAATTAGGGCACGGAGACAAAGAACAATGGTGGGGGATCTATTTTAGATAGGATGGTCAGAGAAGGTGCTTCTCGGGAGGTGACTCTTAAGCTGTCTCCTTAGGGTAAGAAAGAGTTGAGAAAGAGCTGGGACTGAGAAAACCAGTTAGAGGGAACAGCAAGTATGAAAGCCCAGAGGAGGCAGATGGTGCATCTGAGATGGTGAGAAAGCCAGTGGGCTTGAATGTTGCTCAGGAGAGGGTAAGAAGTGGGGAAGGTGAAGAATAGGGTAAGTAAATCAGTGGAGTTTGTTCACTGATAACTGTGCTGGGCAGACAAATGAGGCTGTAAGTCTGTTGGAGGGAAGGAGCCAGGCCTGTGGAAGGAAGCAGTAGGGTAGATAGGATGGGGGAACCGACATGGAGTGGGAGCCGGGGAGGCACGGGCCCCACTCCCTGCCTCAGGCCCTCACCGGATAAGCCCATCCTCAGCAGCGCTCCAGAATGTGTTGGGCCACATGGGCGCCGTGGCGATGCGTTTCACCCGGTTTGTGTGGTCTCCAAACATGTGGATCGTCTCCTTTACTGTCAGGTCGTGGACATGCACCTTGGAGTCAGCTGCCCCTGTGATCAAGATGCGGTCCCCAGCGTGAGGCAGGAACTGCTTGGGAGAGATTGAAGAAGAGGTTGGCAGGTGGTGGGGCTAGGCCACGGAAGGAGACTAGCCTGGATGTAGCACCTTTTTCCCCTCTCCATATCAGATAAGAAAACGAGCCCATCCAAGACAATCCACCAAGAAAACTTTGGATCTCGAGCATCAGCCTGTAGGCCTAGAGGTCAAAATCAGGATGTACACCTTTATTTTGCCAGAGTGGTCCTGACCTATGCCAAGCTGGACTACCTAAGGAACTCTCTTCCTCTGATTCTTCCCCAGGTAAGAGCTGAATGGATGATAATCATAGCTGTTACCACTTACTAAGCATTTACCATGTGCTAGACATTGAGCAGGTAATTTATCTTATTAATACTTACAATAACCCTATTAAAAATTGAGGTTTGGTACTAGCATTCAGGAGGACTGTCAATTCAAACTCAAGTCTGTCTGACTCCTATATGCCTCATGATGGCTATTTAATAACCTGGGGGTTAAGTAATAAATTAGTCTTGAAATGAAAAGGACTTTCAGTGTTATAAGGGAGTGGGTGTTTTAAATTGGTTCCAATATTTCTGGAGAACAATCTGGCAATAGGTAAGAAACATAAAAACTATTTCTATCTTTTGACCTAAAACTTCCACTTCTGAGTAGTAATTCTAAAAGAAAAAAGGGACCTATGCAGAAATGCTCCAAGTAGCACTCCTTATAATGGCAAGTGCTGGAAATGGCTCAAAAGTCAGAACTTGGGGAAGGGCTGAGCATCAAAAGAATACATCTTTATGTGGCCATTATTCAAAAGGACAACCCCATCATTCTGATGAAGTTGAGAACAAAATATTCCAGATCACATATGGCAAGGTCAAAATAGCCACAAACATAATTTTGATTAATAATTTTTAAAACATATACAGTTCTATCACCTAGTGTTGAGGAAGAAAAATATTCGGGTGTGGTGTTAGTTGAGTTATTCTCTTCTTTCTTAAGTTTGAAAGATTGAATTATCTTTTTTTCTTAGTTGAAAAGTTTCTCCCAGCCCACAACAAGGCTGAATGGGTGCTGGGGTCTGGGGGTGGTGAGGGAGAGGGTGTTGACATTTTCCTGCATTTAAGTAGCTAAAGCCCCACTTGACTTTAACAATTCACTCTTTCCACATGCACTTCTCTAATAGCTCACCAGCATAAGGGCTAGATGAAACAGATGGAATTTGATCATTTTTAGGAACAACTAGTAGTCTTTAATCCTGGCTGGAGACAACATATACCCCACGCGCAATAGAAATAAACAGGAGAACCCTTGGGAAGAGCTTGTGGCCACTGCCATACTCGTTCCACACTATAGACGCCACCAGGGGGAGCTCGTGGGTTAAATAAATAGATCTGTGGTGTTTTATCACCAGAAGAGAGAGGAACCCTTTTCTATACCTTTTTATAACAGAAGAGGAGGCTGAGAGTCTGTGAATATAAGTGCCTTGCCCAAGGTCTTACTATTAGGGAGTATCAAGGTCATTGTCCAATTCTGGTCTCTGAACTCAACATTTTGTGTTCTATGATGCCAAACTGATAGCTTAGGTCCCTTCCCCAGATCTGACCCCACAGATTTAAACTGGACCTAACACTTTTCAGGGGAGGAAAGCAGTCTCTGTTCATCATGCAAGAGGTGAATCAGCATTGTTCTGTCTCTCAAATCACAGAAATTCATCTAGGATTGGCCCCTGGAACAGGAGATGAGAATCATCGAGCTTAGGAAAGAAGCTCTGATTAGTGAAATAAGTTGGTTTTGAGCTCTTGAATCTATCTTCTTCTTCAGGTATCTTGTAATTCATCTTGATATTAATTAGGAAAACATTTCTTAGATTAGTGAGGCTTTCCAAAGGACAGCCTCACTCTCACATACATCCATTACAGAATTTCAGAGCTGGAAAGACTTAAAGGCCATTTCCTTCAGCCTTCAACCTAGCAGATGAAAGTGCCCAGTGAGGAATACCTCAGTGTTAGGACATTTACTACATCCTCAGAAGGCCCATTTTACCTTTTTCAAATATCTCTAAGCATTAGACAATCCTTTCCTTCATCAGGCCTACACTGGCTTCTGAAAACTTAACAGTCACTACTCCTAGGTCTGTTCTCTGGGACCGAGAGGCACAAGTTTCATGTCACTTCCACGTAACAGGTCTTCAGAGGTCTGAAGTCCTTTAAGTCCCCTGCCTCCCCTCTTCTCAGCTCAACTCCCCTCGACCAACAATCAGAGACTCATTTCCTATGAAAAGTAGAACAGCTAAAATCACCTGTGACAGGTGCTTTTTAAATCAATCATCTCATTGAACTGTAATATCAGCGCTGTGGATTGCTACTTCCTTTTTTAGTTAAATTATTTATTTACTCATTTATTCATTAACGTGGGGGATTTTCCTTAGCTACTTCCTTTTTACAGATGGGTAAACAGGCCCAGAAGGGTCAGCTGATTTTCCCAGTTCACACAGCTTCCAAGGAGCATATGAGGGAGTCAAACACAGGTCTGCCTGCTACTGAAGTTCATGCTCAGAACCATACCTCCCATCATCACCACTCACATAAGTATAAATTTATTTGGAGCTGGCCTCTTGGCTCTAAAAGAAGAAGCAGAGCATGGAAAAGAGACGGAATTTCAGGAATCACCAGCAGATGCTCAGATCACAAAGATGTCTGTGACCCCAGGGTATACATGGGACACACACATGCAAACACAACCATGTGCACAGCCCAGTCACACCATTCACTTGCTTTGTGGCTTATCCTGCTCACCTTGACAGAAAAGATATTTGCAGTGTGTCCTGTGTGCATGGAAAGCAGCTTCTTATGGTGCAGCGGGTCCCACACAATCGTGTGCTGGTCATCAGAACCAGAGGCCAGCAAGCTGCAAGTAGAGAGAAAGAACAGTTCTGACCTCTCCTCAAGTTCCTGCCCCCACTTCCTCTATCCCATGTTTCCCAGTTGATAAGGACTTAGGCTACACAGAACTTGAAGAACAGTAGATGTCACAGAATATAAGGTTATCTTGTAAACAGTGATTGATTCTCTTCTATTTTGTCCTGAGAATTTCTCATCATTCCTTAAATGCAATAGCTTATCAAAAAAACAGGGTTTGGAAGGTCATTCAACTTTCCATCTATCTGGGATTCATTGTTTAACTGTGTATTGATAATGATGAACTAAACTTAAGTACATAGCACAGAGCAGCAGTCTCCACTCTTGGGTCCACTCTTTTCCTTAGATCTACAAAGAGGAAGGAAAGTCCCCTTCTCCCAACCTCCCCATACCATTCTCCAGCACCCCCTAGGTGTCGGAGCTCATACTTACTCTCCTTTCTCATTCCACTCCAGACAGTTGACACATCCTGAGTGACCCTGGGGGAGCAAATGGAGAGGGACAAGAAGAGAGTCAATTAGAGGTTCTCCTGGATCACTCAACATCAGGAAGTGGAAGTGAACAGGTAAAACAGCCTTTCCGTCATCAGTGTTTTCCAGGCGTATGTGAGTGACCAGGATTGAATTAAACTGCCTGGCATTTTACAATATATAAAGTACCTTCATATTCATGATCTCACTTGATACTGAACCCCTCTGAGCCATAAAGGGCAGATTTCATTGATCCTATTTTGCAGAAAAGTAAACTGAAGTTCAGATAATAGTAGTAGAAGTTATATCCAAACAAATTTCTGCTCCTACCACTAGAGGGGACATGTCAACAGTCCCTTCAAGGGACACCCCCTCAGCCACAGAAAATCCGGCAGAGGAGCAACTGACTGAAAGGCAGCCGATTAGCTAGAAGGCTGATCTTCCATTCATTTGGCACATATTTAATTCATCGAGCACTTACTGCATGCCAGGTACTGTTCAGATGCTGGGGGCAGAGCAGTATACAAAATAAATCTTATATTTAGATCTTCTGCAGCTTATTTCCAAGTAGGTGGAGCCTGGTATAGTGAGGTAAGTTAAGCTTGGGGATTTGAATTGAGAGACATGGAGAAGTGAGGCAGTTAATGACAGATGCTGAAGTTGAAAGCATGTGCGGAGAGAAGTCATGGCAAATCTAGAATTAAGAGGAAACAGAATCCATGGAAAGCAGAAGGTATGAAGTGGCAGAAACAAGTCTTACATGGGAGAAGGAGAGAACAAGTCACTTCCATTCCTACACTCTGTTCTTTCTTTCCCTCACCCTCCCTCATTCCTAATGGCACCTTGATTTTCATTTCATTATCTGCCCAGCCCAAATCAGACCATGTGTAAGTTCACTGTCCTTTCCACAGTGATAGGTTCAGGAACTTAGATCTAAGCCAAATTGGACACGGCATTCACTTGGACACAGGTACTGGCTCAGAAATGAGCCTGTGACCCCAATCGGATGCAAGGGGACCAGTTGCTGGGAGTGTGTGGAAAAGGAGTTTTCTCATTTTCAGGAGAGAGTCTATGAAAGGGATGCCTTTCTTTCTCTGGATGCTGGGTGTCCTAATGTGACTCCTGGACTTGTGACCACGAGGGTAGCCAGCCTGAGAGTGAAATAAACAGAGAGAGGAAAGCCCAGCCAAGGGAATCACAGAAATATGGAGCCAAAGTGACCAGAGCAACCAACCCTGATGCCTACCCTACTCCTGGGCTTCCAGTCAGGAGCCAGTCTGCTCATGATTGTTTAAGGTCACTTGAGTTGGGCTGTTACCTGTGGCCCAGAGCATCCTGATTAACTCATTCTTCAGGTCGCAGTTTATCAGCACTTCCCTCAAGATGCCTCTCCCACCCTGTAAATCTGGGAAGGAGGCACATCCTTCCTGTGGGCTCCTACTGTCACACTGTATTATGGCTCTGTGTCGACATGGCTATTTTGCTTCACCACACTGAGCTGCAGGGAAGTGGCCTCTGTGTACTGTGTTCACTATATCCTCTAGGCCAGGTACAGTGCCTGGCACATATCTGCTGCATAATGAACAAGTGAGTCCAGGGGGACTAGTGGGAACAATCAAGAGACATGAACAAATCTAATTCCCTGACTCTCTAGGCAGAAGAGGCTTTTCCTCTGCCTTCTCCTTCCTTCTTACCCGTTGTCCCATAAAGATTCTCATTTGAGTTGATCCTCATTTCTTTCTGGGTTCTGCACTTAAATACATTACTGACACATTCACTCTGTTCAAACTTGCCAGACCACTTACTGACCTGAGGCTTCTCACTTTCCCACAGCACTTGGTGGACACCCCACACATGACTCTGGTCACTCTTTCTGGATCAGAATCATTTCTGTCCTCACCCCTCTCATTTTCCTACCAGGCTTTAAATTACTTGTGCCCAGGGCTCAAGTCTTCAGTTTGCAACTTCCCAGAGTACCAAGGGCCTTGAATGAGCGCCACTTACTGAGGGTTTACAAAGAGCGAGGCATAGTACCTTGCACTTGTGGTAGGGAGAACAACGGCCCTCCTACAAACGTCCATGTCCTGATCCTCTGGAACCCATGAATATGTTATGGTAGGTGGCAAAAGGGACTTTGCAGATATGATTAAGGTTAAAATCCTCGAGGTGGGAATTTAGCCTAGATTATCCAGGTGAGCCCAATATAATCACACGAGTCCTTAAAATCAGTGAACGTTGGGACTTCCCTGGCATCCCAGTGGTTAAGACTTCGCCTTCCAATGCAGGGGGTGCAGGTTTGATCCTTGGTCAGGGAGCTAAGATCCCACATACCTCGGGGCCAAAAAACCAAAACATAAAACAGAAGCAATATTGTAACAAATTCAATAAAGACTTTAAAAATGGTCCACATCAAAAAAAAAAAAAAAAAAAAAATCAGTGAACCTCTCCTGGCTGCAGAGAGTAGAGAGATGTAGGTGTGAAAGGGACTTGACCTGCTATTGCCAGTTCTGAAGATGGAAGAAGGGGGTCACGAGCGAAGAAATACAGCAATCTCTAGAAAGCGGGAATTGCAAGAAAACGGATTCTACTCTATAGCCTCCAGAAGGAGAATAGCCCTGTCAAGACTTTAGCCTGGTGAGACCCATGTCAGACTTCCAATCTACAGAACTGTAAGATAATAAAATTGTGTTGCTTTAAGCCACTAAGTTTGTGGTAATTTGTTGTGGTAGCAATAGAAAACTAATACAGCATTCTACATCCATTATCTTAAGAAACAGGTATCGATTCACAGAAAGATAGACAAGATCAAAAGGCAGAGGGCTATGTACCAGATGAAGGAACAAGATAAAACCCCAGAAAAACAACTAAATTAAGTGGAGATAGGCAACCTTCCAGAAAAAGAATTCAGAATAATGATAGTGAAGATGATCCAGGACCTCGGAAAAAGAATGGAGGCAAAGATCGAGAAGATGCAAGAAATGTTCAACAAAGATCTAGAAGAATTAAAGAACAAACAAACAGAGATGAACAATACAATAATTGAAATGAAAAACACACTAGAAGGAATCAATACCAGAATAACTGAGGCAGAAGAACAGATAAATGACCTGGAAGACAGAATGGTGGAATTCACTGCTGTGGAACAGAATAAAGAAAAAAGAATGAAAAGAAATGAAGACAGCCTAAGAGACCTCTGGGACAACATTAAATGCAACAACATTCGCATTATAGGGGTCTCAGAAGGAGAAGAGAGAGAGAAAGGACCATAGAAAATATTGGAAGGATTATAATCGAAAACTTCCCTAACATAGGAAAGGAAATAGCCACCCAAGTCCAGGAAGCGCAGAGTCCCAGGCAGGATAAACCCAAGGAGATACATAGTAATCAAATTGGCAAAAATTAAAGACAAAGAAAAATTATTGAAAGCAGCAAGGGAAAAACGACTCCCCCAGGAGTTCCCAAGGGAACTCCCATAAGGTTAACAGCTGATTTCTCAGCAGAAACTCTACAAGCCCGAAGGGAGTGGCATGATATACTTAAAGTGATGAAAGGGAAGAACCTACAACCAAGATTACTCTACCCAGCAAGGATCTCATTCAGATTCGATGGAGAAATCAAACACTTTACAGACAAGCAAAAGTTAAGAGAATTCAGCACCACCAAACCAGCTCTACAACAAATGCTAAAGGAACTTCTCTAAGTGGGAAACATGACCTACAAAAACAAACCCAAAACAATTAAGAAAATGATAATAGGAACATACATATTGATAATTACCTTAAACGTGAATGGATTAAATGCTCCAACCAAAAGACACAGGCTTGCTGAATGGATACAAAAACAAGACCCATATATGTGCTGTCTACAAGAGACCCACTTCAGACCTAGGCACACATACAGACTGAAAGTGAGGGGATGGAAAAAGATAGTCCATGCAAATGGAAATCAAAAGAAAGCTGGAGTAGCAATACTCATATCAGATAAAATAGACTTTAAAATAAAGAATGTTACAAGAGACAAGGAAGGACAGTACACAATGATCAAGGGATCAATCCAAGAAGAAGATATAATAATTATAAATGTATATGCACCCAACATAGGAGCACCTCAATACATAAGGTAACTGCTAATAGCTATAAAAGAGGAAATTGGGGCTTCCTTGGTGGCTCAGTGGTTGAGAGTCCGCCTGCTGATGTGGGAGACGTGGGTTCATGTCCCGGTCTGGGGGGATCCCACATGCCGCGGATTGGCTGGGCCCGTGAGCCATGGCCACTGGGCCTGCGCGTCTGGAGCCTGTGCTCCGCAACGGGAGAGGCCACGGCAGTGAGAGGCCCGCGTACCGCAAAAAAAAAAAAAAAGAGGAAATCGACAGTAACACAATAATAGTGGGGGACTTTAACACCTCACTTACACCAATGGACAGATCATCCAGACAGAAAATTAATAAGGAAACACAAGCTTTAAATGACACAATAGACCAGATAGAGTTAATTGATATTTATAGGACATTCCATCCCAAAACAGCAGATTACACTTTCTTCTCAAGTGTGCATGGAACATTCTCCAGGAGAGATCACATCTTGAGTCACAAATCAAGCCTCAGTAAATTTAAGAAAATTGAAATCATATCAAGCATCTTTTCTGACCACAATGCTATGAGATTAGAAATCAATTACAGGGAAAAAAATGTAAAAAACACAAACACATGGAGGCTAAACGATATATTACTAAATAACCAAGAGATCACTGAAGAAATCAAAGAGGAAATCAGAAAATACCTGGAGACAAATGACAATGAAAACACGACAATCCAAAACCTATAGGATATGGCAAAAGCAGTTCTAAGAGGGAAGTTTATAGCTATACAAGCCTACCTCAAGAAACAAGAAAAATCTCAAATAAACAATCTAACCTTACACCTAAAGGAACTAGAGAAAGAAGAACAAACAAAACCCAAAGTTAGCAGAGGGAAAGAAATCATCAAGATCAGAGCAGAAATAAATGAAATAGAAACAATAGCAAAGATCAATAAAACTAAGAGCTGGTTCGTTGAGAAGATAAGCAAAATTGATGAACCATTAGCCAGACTCATCAAGAAAAAGAGGGAGAGGACTCAAATCAATAAAATCAGAAATGAAAAAGGAGAAGTTACAACAGACACCACAGAAATACAAAGCATCCTAAGAGACTACTACACCCAACTCTATGCCAATAAAATGGACAACCTGGAAGAAATGGACAAATTCTTAGAAAGGCATAACCTTCCAAGACTGAACCAGGAAGAAATAGAAAATATGAACAGACCAATCACAAGTAATGAAATTGCAACTGTCATTAAAAATCTTCAAACAAACAAAAGTCCAGGACCAGATGGCTTCACAGGTGAATTCTATCAAACATTTAGAGAAGAGCTGACACCCATCCTTCTCAAACTCTACCAAAAAATTGCAGAGGAAGGAACACTCCCAAACTCATTCTATGAGGCTACCATCACCCCGATACCAAAACCAGACAAAGATACTACAAAAAAAGAAAATTACAGACCAATATCACTCATGAATAGAGATGCAAAAATCCTCAACAAAATACTAGCAAACAGAATCCAACAACACATTAAAAGGATCATACACCATGATCAGGTGGGATTTATCCCAGGGACGCAAAGATTCTTCAATATATGCAAATCAATCAATGTGATACACCATATTAACAAATTGAAGAATAAAAACCACATGATCATCTCAACAGATGCAGGAAAAGCTTTTGACAAAATTCAACACCCATTTATAATTAAAAACTCTCCAGAAAGTGGGCATAGAGGGAACCTATCTCAACATAATAAAGGCCATATACGACAAACCCACAGCAAACATTATTCTCAATGGTGAAAAACTGAAAGCATTTCCTCTAAGATCAGGAACAAGACAAGGGTGTCCACTCTCACCACTATTATTCAACATAGTTTTGGAAGTCCTAGCCATGGCAATCAGAGAAGAAAAAGAAATAAGAGGAATACAAATTGGAAAAGAAGAAGTAAAACTGTCACTGTTTGCAGATGACATGATACTATACATAGAGAATCCTCAAGATGTCACCAGAAAACTACTAGAGCTAATCAATGAATTTTGTAAAGTTGCAGGATACAAAATTAATGCACAGAAATCTCTTGCATTCCTATACACTAATGATGAAAAATCTTAAAGAGAAATTAAGGAAATACTCCCATTTACCACTGCAACAGAAAGAATAAAATACCTAGGAATAAACCTACCTAAGGAGACAAAAGACCTGTATGCAGAAAACTATAACACTGATGAAAGAAATTAAAGATGATACCAACAGATGGAGAGATATACCATGTTCTTGGATTGGAAGAATCAATATTGTGAAAATGACTATACTAACCAAAGCAATCTACAGATTCAGTGCAATCCCTATCAAATTATTAATGGCATTTTTTACAGAACTAGAACAAAAAATCTTAAAATTTGTATGGAGACTCAAAAGACTCCAAATAGCCAAAGCAGTCTAGAGGGAAAAAAACAGAGCTGGAGGAATCAGACTCCCTGACTTCAGACTACACTACAAAGCTACAATAATCAAGACAATATGGTACTGACACAAACCCAGAAATATAGATCAATGGAACAAGATAGAAAGCCCAGAGGTAAACCCACGCACCTATGGTCAACTAATCTATGACAAAGGAGGCAAGGATATACAATGGAGAAAAGACAGTCTCTTCAATAAATGGCGCTGGGAAAACTGGACAGCTACATGTAAAAGAATGAAATTAGAACACTCCCTAACACCATACTCAAAAATAAACTTAAAATGGATTAGAGACCTAAATGTAAGACTGGACACTATAAAACTCTTAGAGGAAAACTTAGGAAGAACACTCTGACATAAATCACAGCAAGATCTTTTTTGATCCACCTCCTAGAATAATGGAAATAAAAATAAAAATAAACAATGGGACCTAATGAAACTTAAAAGCTTTTGCACAGCAAAGGAAAACATAAACAAGACGAAAAGAGAACCCTCAAAATGGGAGAAAATATTTGCAAACGAATCAACAGACAAAGGATTAATCTCCAAAATATGTAAACAGCTCATGCAGCTCAGTATTAAAACCTAAATAGATATTTCTCCAAAGAAGACATACAGATGGCCAAGAAGCACATGAAAAGCTGCTCAACATCACTAATTATTAGAGAAATGCAAATCGGAACTACAATGAGGTATCACCTCACACCAGTTAGGATGGGCATCATCAGAAAATGTATAAACAACAAATGCTGGAGAGGGTGTGGAGAAAAGGGAACCCTCTCACACTGTTGGTGGGAATGTAAATTAATACAGCCACTATGGAGAACAGTTTGGAGGTTCCTTAAAAAACTAAAAATAGAATTACATATGACCCAGAAATCCCACTACTGGGCATATACCCAGAGAAAACCATAATTCAAAAAGACATGCACCCCAATGTTCATTGCAGCACTATTTACAATAGTCAGGTCATGGAAGCAACCTAAATGCCCATCGACAGACAAATGGATAAAAAAGATGTGGTACATATATACAATGGAATATTACCCGGCCATAAAAAGGAACGAAATTGGGTCATTTGTAGAGACATGGATGGATCTAGGGACTGTCATACAGAGTGACGTAAGTCAGAAAGAGAAAAACAAATATCACATATTAACGCATATATGTGAAACCTAGAAAAATGGTACAGATGAATCGGTTTGCAGGGCAAAAATTGAGACACAGATGTAGAGAACAAACGTATGGACACCAAGGGGGGAAGCGGCAGGGGGTGGTGGTGGTGGTGTGCTGAATTGGGCGACTGGTTGACATGTATACACTAATGTGTATAAAATGGATGACTAATAAGGACCTGCTGTATAAAAAAATAAAATTAAATTAAAAAATTAAAAAAAATTAACTAACTTCTAACTTGAATGATCATCTATATTCTAGAAATACAATGTGAATGTCAAAAAAAAAAAGAAACAGGTATCATTACTCATTTCATGGATAAGAAAAACAACGCTCAGAGAGGTTAGGTAATCTGCTGTGATACTGTGATTTATATATATATTTATACTTAAGAAAGATATATTTAGTCTTCATTCTTACTTCTGGCACAGAGTTCCTAAAACCCTTGGAATTTCCTAAGTAATAAGAGTGATAAAGGTTTCGTGATATTCATAACAAACCTCTTTCAACTAACGCCTGAGGTTTATGTTAATGAAGTGATTTTTGGAAAGCACCTAAGGATGGAGAACCAAACATATGATTGGAGGGCGGGAAATTTCAGTCCCACCTCCCTGACTTCCAGGGAGGGGAGAGGGGCTGGAGGTTGAACTGATCACCAATGGTCAATGATTTAATCAACCATGCCAATGTGAAGAAAACCCAAAAAGGACAGGGTTCAGAGAGCTTCTGTGTTGGTACACATGTGGAGATTTGGGGAGAGTGGCATGCTCAGACAGGGCATGGAAGCTATGCACCCCTTCCCATATACCTTGCCCTATGCAGCTCTTTTATCTGGCTGTTCCTCAATTATATCCTTTTATAATAAATCGGTAATCTAGTAAGTAAAATGTTTCTCTGAGTTCTGTGAGTCACTTTAGCAAATTAGTTGAACCAAAGAAGGTGTTTGGAACCTCTAATCTATAGCCAGTGGGTCCAAAGCACAGGTGACAACCTGGATTTGCCACTGCCATCTGAAGTAGGTGTTGGGGGTAGGGAACAGCAGGGCAGCCTTGTAGGACTGAACCCTTAACCTGTGGGATCTGATGCTATCTCCAGGTAGATACTGTCAGAATTGAGTTACATCGTAGGGAACCCACCTGGTAACAGAGAGTTGTTTGGTGGTGTAAACAAACAAACAAACAACCCCCCCCCACACACATGTTAGACATGGCTAATGTGGCACAGCTAGTAGTGGTATCAGGAAGCATTTTAACTCAAGAGCTCAGGCTCTTAAGCACTGTCTGAAATGTATTAATGCTTCCAGAATTACTGTATTTGTCCTCAAATCAGTAGCCCATCCAAAGTACAGAAGACAAGCCACGGTAGACAAATATGATACATATGATTCATTTTTACATAGTAAAAAATAGCTCAGAGGCAGGTAAGTTGGAGAAAGTGTAGAGAGAAAGCCCAAACCAGATTCTACATAAATACAAAGTAACTATTGACAAAAAACATTAATAAAGGGCTCCATAAGTTAGAATGTATGTTTGGGAAGCTAATTTACAAGGCACAGACTATTTAAGAGGATTTGTTTTGGCCTTGATAAATAAGGCTGGCTTCGATTAGGTACACGATCTATAATTACGTTGACAAATACAATGGAAGAAAATATGCCTATGACATATCAGAATTAAACACTGGGTAAAAAGGGGAGAAAACCTCAAACTTTAAAGGAACAGAGAGGAGGGACTGTTTACAGATGGCTCCTAAAGAGGAATAGACCTCTGTGTGCCTCCCTGGAACCCAGGAAATGTTTCTACTTAGGGTGAGCCTTCCACACCAGGGATCTGGAGAAAACAGAAAGTGCACAGAGAAAGTACCTGGAATAAAAGCTACAAATCTCACTTAAGTTAAAAATTACAACCCCTTACTTCCTGCTTAACTTTATTAAATATTGATTATAGTTACTATTTATTATAAGTTCCTATAAATTTCTAGGTAGCATGGTATACAGGAGGAAAAGGAGGCAGGGAGAAGCATTTTACCACTGACACTGATTAGAATTGTAGGTGCAAAATGATAAAAAGCAAATGGACTTTTAGGTGGTTTTCTAACTGCTTTTAAATTCCTTACAGACCATGCACCCCCTTACAAGCCTGCACTACTGCCCCCAATTTGGCATGCCGCTGCTAGGTAGAATACTAGCTATTAATATACCTGATCTCATTATCACTCCCTTTTTACAGGTGAGACCAAGTCTCAGAGATATTAAGTAACTTAGCCAGGGTCACACAAATTGTAAACACCAGAGCCCGGATAGGAACCCAGGTCCATATGACTCCAAAGCATTTCTCTGGCTGTGCTGGATTACCTCAAATGTCACCCTTATTCCCACCTGTATTAAAAAGAGATCTCACTGCTGCCATCACTTCAGAGAACTGTTTGTAAGTCTGATATAAAGTTAAGCTTATATCTACCCTATGACCCAGCAATTCCATTCCTTAGGTATTTACTTAAGGGAAATGAAAACATTTGTCCATCTAAAGACTGGTATAAGAATATCCATAGATGCTTTAATTTTTAAAGCCCCACACTGGAAATAACCCAAATGATCATCAACAGGAGAATGAATACACAAAAGTAGTGTATTCATACAGTGTAATCCTACTCAGAAATAAAAAGCAACTACCCATAGATACATGCAACCACGTGGATGAAACTCAAAAAACGTTATGATAAGCAAAAGAAGCCAAACACAAAAATATGTATACTATATAATTCCATTTACAGAAAGTATATGAACAGGCAAAACTAATCTATGGAGACAGAAGCCAAAATGTGGTTGCTCTGAGGTAGGAGTGTTGACTGGAAAGGGCACCATGGGAACTTCCAGGGTGATGGAAGTATTCTCTATCTTGTCGTGGGTGGTAGTTACTCAAGTGCCAAAACTCATCTAACTTAACACTTGAGACCTATGCACTTTATTTTTATGTATATCATACCTCAATAAAGAGAGGGAAGAAACAAGGGAGTAATAATAATAGTGATAGTGGTAGCTGATATATAATAAGCGCTATCTCACCATCTACCAGCAACAATATTGTGCCCTTCATTTATGCTTTGAGTTAAACTTTACAACTACCTTGTGATGGAAACACCACTACTATTCTCATTTTTCAGATGAGGAAAAGGTTAATACCCCATACTGTATAAACAGCATAGTAAGAATGTGAATTCATGTCTGACAGATTCCAGAGCTTGGCTCTTAACCATGGTGTCATATTGCCTTTTTAATTAATTAATTAATTAATTAATTAATTTTGAAATATTATTTTACAATCTACTTTAAAAATTTTTTAAATTTATTTATTTTTATTTTTGGCTGCATTGTTGGGTCTTCGTTGCTGCGCGGGCTTTCTCTAGTTGTGGCGAGCAGGGGCTATTCTTCGTTGCGGTGCGTGGGCTTCTCATTGTGGTGGCTTCTATTTTGCAGAGCATGGGCTGTAGGCGTGCAGGCTTCAGTAGTTGTGGCACATGGGCTCTAGAGCACAGGCTAAGTAGTTGTGGCGCATGTGGGATCTTCCCAGACAAGGGCTCAAACCCGTGTCCCCTGCATTGGCAGGCGGATCCTTAACCACTGCGCCACCAGGGAAGCTCCATTTTGGCTTTGTAAATTTCGGGGTATTTCCCTCAAAACTTAAACGCCTGCTATGTGCCTGCCAGTACTGTACTGGATCAGAGAGATACAACTGAGTCAGACAGACACATCTCCTGTCCTCTGGAGGAGCTGATGAGGTTTTAGCCTTTCCCCATGTTATTATGATCTCATAAGCATCACTTCAAATGGTTATAGAATATTCCTCCAAAGGTTAAACTATATTCATCTCTACCTTAGTGTTGTACACTTAGATCAGTTCCAATTTTGGTGAGTTGATGTATTTTATTTTATTATTTATTTATTTATTTATTGGCTGTGCCATGCAGTATGTGGGATCTTAGTTTCTTGACCAGAGATCGAAGCCGTGCCCCTTGCATTGGAAGTGCAGATTCTTAACCACTGGACCGCCAGGGAAGTCCCGAGTTGATGTATTTTAAAAGTCCAGTGGGGGCTTCCCTGGTGGCGCAGTGGTTGAGAGTCCGCCTGCCGATGCAGGGGACACAGGTTCGTGCCCCGGTCCGGGAAGATCCCACATGCTGCGGGCCCATGAGCTGTGGCCGCTGAGCCTGCGCGTCCGGAGCCTGTGCTCCGCAACGGGAGAGGCCACAACAGTGAGAGGTCTGCGTACTGCAAAAAAAAAAAAAAAAAAAAAGTCCAGTGGGAAAAGAACATTTACAGGTGACTGGGCAACCCAGACTAGGCAGAAAGTCATGATTTTTTGCATTTGACTGGAAATATATACAATCTGTGTTGTAACGTTAGGTATAGCCAATGCTACTCAGGAGCTCTGCTGAGCAGTCACGGTGTGGAGAAGTATATTAAAATAAGAAACATTATTAATTAATACAATTTAGGAGACAACAATCTATCAAAATGTAGGACCTACAGGGAAAAAAATAATAAAAGTCATTCTTGATAGGGGAAAAAGTTGGGACACATTGCATTAAGGGAATAAGAAAAGAGAAGCAAAGAGCTAGGAAGTCTGCCAACCAATGTGTATCCTGGCATAACCCAAAGGACTGGAGATCCTTTTGTCCAGATTTATTCTTTTACAAGAGGAAGCTGGGTCACACATATGAGGCATATGAGGCAGAATTGTAACAGCAATTCTTTTACAAGAGGAAGCTGGGTCACACATATGAGGCAGAATTGTAAAGTGAAAGAACGGTCTGGGTTCAGCTCTAGCTTGGCCTCTTTCTAGGTATATGGGCAGTCACTTAAGATTCCCAGAGCCTCAGATATTTCACTGGGAAATGGAGATGATGATAATGTCATCCTGACAAGATCACTGTGGAGATCAAATGATGTAATATATGCAAGGTGCCTAGCACACTTTGGTAAATGCTGGCTCCCATTCGTGGAACTCATCTTCAGGTATCTTCTCTTGCCAACCTCTGTGTATTCTTCCAGATCCTACTCTCAAAGACCCCTCCACATGGCCAGAATACTCACAAAGGGTATACATCTTGAACAACTGGACTCCTTCCTATTTACTAACTTTTTCTGAAGGGTTATTTCTGCAGCTTTTAAATTGTTACCCTAAGCATTGACCAAACGGACAACTCATTTATTCCACACCCATTAGGTATAAGGCACTGGGAGAAAAGGGAATAGACAGTAGAATAAACAAAGACAGGTCCATGTCTATGGTGACATGAGACTAAGGTCTACCATAAAAGAAGAAGGAGAGAGGTACCAAAAAAACCAAGAAGACAGGAGCATCAGGCTTTAAGAGCAAGCTTAAACGACCTTTGAGGACATAGTCTAGCTTGGAGATAACTGTGGCCCAGTTTGCATGGATACATGTAAGGGCCCTCTCTTAACTGCAACCCAAACCACATACATGTTTAACATACCCACTGACTTCAGACCTAAACGTTTGTATAATGAAGTTCCACTGAAAAGATCAATGCCAAAGAGCATGAGAGTTAGAGATGTTCAGTGGACCCTCCACAGGAAATGTCAACTCGGAAAGAGAGGAAACAGATGGCCATGTGCTTCTCTATAACTCCTTGACAGTGTGAATATGAGTCTGAGCAGGGAAGATTTAGATGAAAATCCAGCAAACATTAATTAAGCATCTACTAAATGCCAGGGTAAGTGCTAAGCTGTTGCGTATATCAATTCATTTAAACTTCACAATACACGTGTTTATTAGCATGTATTGAGATTACATAGTTGTAATATGACAGAATGGAGTGAGTCCTGAAGGCAAATAAAACTCGAGAATTCTTCACTTGCTCTCCATTCACTTAATGATTTGATAGTTATCTTAAAGGCAGAATGATCAGAATACCCAGACATTTCCATAACATCCTTTTGTTGCTTCTTTAACTTAGTTCAATGGTTTCTCAAATTTTAGTGTGCCTTAGAATTACTAAATGGAGCAATAAGAGTAACAAGAATAACTAAAACTTAGCTTACTATGTGTCAGGCCCTGTCCTAATTGCTTCACATAATTACCCTTCAAAATCCATTAAACTGTCCATAAAGGACAGTTAATGTGTTTTCATGTTCACAAGCTGTGTTTCCTTGAGCAAGTTCTTTAACCTCTCTGTGCTTCAGGTTTTATATCTCTAAAAAAGGAGATAATATACATAACCTCATAGGGTTGTTGTGGGAACCAATTCAATAGTCGTAAAGCACTGTGATAGCTGAGTAGCAAAACTGGAAATCAAATCCAAGTATGTTCTTTCCCTTGCACCATGATAATTCAAGACTTAAAGTATAGCCTGATGTGAACTATGATTACTGGGGAAGGAAAAATCCTCCTAGAAGTCATGAAAAGGAATGATTTAAAATATATTTCAACTTCTATATGTTCTAGCTAAAAATCTAAGTTTAAATATAGTGGGGCAAGTCAACAACCATAACTCATGTCAGAAAGTTTTTCCTTATGCTGACCTATATCTGCGGTCTATCCCTGCAAATTCTCTTTATTCATTCAATCTTTTTATTTGATTGACTGATTTTATTTTTATTTTTTATATGTTAGGCACTCTTATACACGCAAAGGCTACAGTGCTAAATAAGATAGAGAACTCTAGTGGTGGGGGAGAGAAAAAAAATAAGCACAGGAATCAATAAAATGAGTTCAGATAGTGATAAACCCTATGTAGAAAATAAAACATGGTGACAGGTTATACTTTAGATACAGTGGTCAGGGAAAGCCTCTCTGATATAGCTATGTTTGAGGAGAAATTTGAATGCTGAGAAGGAAAAGCATGCCAGGCACAGGAAAGAAAAAGTACAAAGGTAGGAACGGGCTTGGTATGCTGTAGATACAGAATGAAGGCCAGTGTGGCTAGAACATAGTGATAAAAGGGACTGAGTAAGGCAAGATAAGCTCAGGGAGGTGACTAGAGGCAATATTCTAAGGGTGTCATATAGGCCATAGCAAGAAGCTTCATGAGGCCAGGAACTGTGTTGTCTTATTTTCTGCTATATCCATCTCCCAGAGTCTAGAACATTTCTGGCATATTGTAGGCACTCAATATACGCTTGAACGTATGACTGAATTAATGAAAGACTCCCAGGTTCTGCCCTCTGGTGCTTCAGAGCATAAGTTTACTCCATCATCTCAAGCAGAGGTTGGCACTTTTTCTGTAAAGAGCCAGACAGTAAATATTTTGGGCTTTGCAGGCCATATGGTCTCTGTTATAACTACTCAATTCTGCTGTTGAATTACTAAGGCAGCCATAGACAATACATAAATGAATGAGTGTGGCTGTGTTCCAATAAAATTTTATTTATAAAAATAAGCTGCTATAGATTCAACCCAATCCCTATCAAAATCCCATCTGCCTTCTCTGAAGAAATTCACAAGCTGAACATAAACCTCATATGTAAATACAAGGGACCCAAAATAGCCAAAACAATCTTGAAAAAGAAAACAAAGTTAGAAAACTCACTTCCCAATTTCAAAAATTACTACAAAGCTACAGTAATCAAAACAATGTGGTACTGACATAAAGGACAGAAATTTAGATCAATGGGATAGAGTAACAAGTTCACAAATAAACCCTTACATTTATGTAAGGTTAACTGATTTCTGACAAGAGTGCCAAGACAATTCAATGAAAGAAAGAATAGTCTTTTCAACAAATGGTGCTGTAATAACAATATGCACATGCAAAAGAATGAAGCTGGGCCTCTACATGACACCATATATAAAAATTAACCCAAAATGGATCAAAGATGTACACATAAGATCTAAAACTATAAAACTTTTAGAAGAAAACACAGGTGTAAATTTTTGTGACCTTGTATTACGCAATGGTTTCTTAAATATGACACCAAAAGCATAAGTGACAAAAGAAAAAAAATAATTTGAACTTCATGAAAATTAAAAATTTGTGTGTCAAAAGCACTCTCAAGAAACTGAAAAAAACCCACAGAATGAGAGAGAAAATTTCAAATCACATATCTGATAAGTGTTTATTATCTAGAACATACAAAGAACTCTTATGACTCAATGATAAAATGATAAATAACAATTTAAAAATGGGCAAAGGATCTGAATAGACATTCCTCCAGAGAAGAAGATATACAAATGGCCAATAAGCACATGAAAAGAAGCTCAACATCATTAGTCATTAGGGAAATGCAAATCAAGACCACAATGAAATACCACATCACACCCACTAGGATGACTATAATAAAAAAAGACAGATAATAAGTATTGGTAAGGGTATGGAGAAACTGGAACCCTTGTATGTTTCTGGTGGGAATGTAAAATGGTGGTGCCACTTTGAAAAACAGTTTGGCAAAAAAGAAAAAAAAAAAAAGAAAAACAGTTTGGCAGTTCCTCAAAAAATTAAACCTAGAGTTGCCATATGACACAGCAATTCCACTCTTAGGTATATAACTAAGAGAACTGACAACATATGTCCATACAAAATTTTTTACACAAATTGTTCATAGCAGCAGTATTCATAATAGCCAAAAAGTGGAAACAAGCAAAATGTCCACTAACTGATGAGTGGATAAACAAAATGTGGTATAGCTATAGAATGGAATGTTATTTGGCCATAAAAAGGAATGAAGTATGATTCATGCTACAACATAGATAAATCTTGAAATTATCATATTAAGTGAAGGAAGTCAGATACAAAAAGCTACATTTATATGAAGTGTCCAGAATAGGAAAATCCATAGAGACAGAAAATAGATTAGTGGTTGCCAGGAGTGGAGCCAGGGGTAGGGGATGGGGAGTAACTGCTAAAAGGGTTTCAATTTTGGGGTGATGAAAATGTCAGGAGTTAGGTAATGGTGATAGTTGTACAACTTCGTGAATATACTAAAACAAAACAAAAAACAAAAAAATGCTGAATTGTACACTTACATAAAATAAAAATGAACTTAAAAAACTAAGTCAACAAACAGGTGGCAAGCTGGATTTGGCCTGCAAGTCATAATTTGCTGACCCCTGATCTAAAGGATAGTTCTTGAAATCTCTCACAAAGTCAGATCTCTGCTCCATCTGTTTCTTACAGGCTATTTGATGAACTTGTTATCTAATTTACTTCTCTCAACTGATATTGTAATAAAACTCTGACAAGTCTTTGTTAGAATCAGGTTACATTATGAAACTGCCCTGGTCTACCATACTAATTATATTAAAAAAGAAAACCAATCTAGTTTGATATGACTTGTTTCTAGTGAATTTATGCTCAAATTATACAAGAAACAAAAAAGCCATCAAGCCAGTTGTGAAGGTGGGACATATAATGTTTTCAACTCGTTTAAGGACAATATTAAGAAAACTAATAAGGCAAGAGAATAAACCCACCAAGCCAAGAACTATTTGTTAAGCCCTTTAAAAAAGTAGACACATGGTTGAGGTGGAAAGAATGTGAACTCTAAAGCCAGACAGGCCTGAAATAAATCTTTTTTCTTTTCTTTTCTTTTTTTTTTTTTTTTGCAGTACGCGGACTTCTCACTGTTGTGGCCTCTCCCGCTGCGGAACACAGGCTCCGGACGCGCAGGCTCAGCGGCCATGGCTCACGGGCCCAGCCGTTCCGCGGCATGTGGGATCTTCCCGGACCGGGGTACGAACCCGTGTCCCCTGCATCGGCAGGTGGACTCTCAACTATTGCGCCACCAGGGAAGTCCCCCCTGAAATAAATCTTATTAATCTTATCTTTACCACTTATGTGACCTTGCAAGTGCTGTTTTACTCTCCTTATTTGTAAAGTGAGGTTACTTTCCTCTCCCTCTCTCTACCTCTCAGTGTTAATGCCTAACACTATGCCAAGAAATCCACAAGTGGAAGAAACAGAATGGATCAAAGTGAGATTAGAACTTTAAGGTGGACTTTGAAAACCCTAGGGATGTTGAAAGCAAGTACCACCTGCCTCCAAAGTGAGGACTGCAGGCCACAAACTGAAATCCCAGGATATTTGGCTCTTGTCTGGTTATGGCAATAAAACTCACTGAGACAAGATGAGCTAGCACATATAACTAAAGGGGGATGTGAAATGCTCAGCAAAGGTGTCCAAGGAACACAGAGAAGTGGTTTGGTCTATATACCAGAACACCTTAGAATTACCCTAATCAACATTAAACTTAAATCCTCTAATCTCAACCTCCCTTCAGGCTCTCTTACTCAGTTGCTGCCACCACAACACTTCTTTATATTTTCTTAATGAACATTTTTAACTCTCTATTTTGAAACAATTTCAAACATATAAAAAGGTACAAGAATAGTACAAAAACACCCATATATACCTTTCCCCTATTTCATTAACTGCTAACATTTCTTTTTCTCCCCCCTCTCTTCTTTCTCTCTCTCTCTCTCTCTCTCTACACACACACACACACACACACACACACACACACACACACACACACTTTTTTCTTGAACCATTTGAGAATAAGTTACAGACCTCAAGACCCTTTACATACTTAAATTTCAGTGTCAGGAAATTTGACACTGACACAATTATTATTCAATATACAGTCTATATTCACATTTCACCACTGTCCCAATATTACCCCTTTGATTTTGCTGATCTAGGATCCAATCCAGGATCACACACTGCATTTAGCTGCCATTTTCTTTTTAGTCTCCTTTAATCTGGAACAGTTCCTCAGTCCTTTGTTTTTTACGACATTGACATTTCTCAAGAATATGTCAGCTGTTCTGGAGAAATGTCTCTCAGTTTGGATTTGTCGGATTATTTCCTCATGATTAGTTTTAGATAATGCATTTTGACAGAAATACCACCTAGGTGATTTTGTGTCCTCCTCAGTGCACACTATCAGGTGTCACCTGAGGTTAAGGTGGTATCTACCAGGTTTCTCCACTCTAATGTTACTATTTTCCCCTTTGCTATCTGTGAGGAAATACTTCTACATTGTGCAAACATCCTGTCCACCATCAAGTTTTCACCCAATGGTTCAATCATTCATTGATTATTCTTGCCTGAATCAATTACTGGTATGATGTGGTGTGACAGTTATAAAATGGTGATTTTTTCCAACTTTATCATTTCTTCATTTAGTGGTCAGCAATCTACTAGAATGAAGTGCTTTTCTCTCTCCCCACCCCTTCTTTCTCTCCCTCTCTCTCTTACCAGTGCAAAATCAGGTATTTTTTAATTCAGTGGGTTTTAATTCATTATTGTCATTATTCATCCTGATGCTCAAATTGTCATGGGTTTGGCCAGTAGCATGCCTTTCAAGCTGGCTTCTGTGTCCTTATGATATGTTCCTGTCATTTTTCTTTCTTTACTTTCTGTTGATCTTCTGCCACAAGATGTTGTAGGCTCATCTCGTACACTCGCTGTCCCAGACCTGAATCAGTTATTCCTCCAAGGACCCCTGGTTCTTTCTAGTGGGGAATGGTATTTAGAAACCAGTAACTCATGGCTATTGAGGTATCATTGCTTCTGGACCCTTTCAGAAGACAGAGCTGGAAATAATATATAAATTTATATTAGATATATGTATTTTTAAACCATGAATTCAGGAATCCCCTGGCGGTCCACTGGTTAGGACTCAGAGCTTTCACTGCTGGGACCCATGTTCAATCCCTGGTTGGGGAACTAAGATCCCACAAGCCATGTGGCACAGCCAAAACAAACAAACAACCATGAATTCACAGAGATACTGCTAATTCCAACCCAATGGTTCAGAGTTCTTCTGTTGCCTATTCCATATTTGAATTTCCCTTCTCCCATAGTGAGAAGGGAACATCATTGGTATATTATATCAATATTATAAATATATTTATTATATATTAACTGATAAATTTATCCCAACAACACTGATATATTTACTCATTTGCTCAATCCTACAACACACACAAAATACTGATAGTTACAGAATTGCTATAGGAATACCTCTACAAATGACAAGTTTACTAACTAGAGTTCAATCAAGATTTCTTTAGCTTGTCTTTAAAATATATACAAAGAATATTTATAGGCAAAGTACTGTGTCGAAAATTACTTGAGTTAGTTGGCAGCCCTTTCCCCATCTCTGCTGACTTAATTTTACTTTTTGAATGTGTAAAACCTCAAAGTGGTTATAAAATTAAAAACTCTACAAAAAGGTCCAGAAGGGTTATTCCCTTTTCTCTACCTCTCCACTTTATGCCTTCTGTCCCCTAGAGGTGACCAACTTCATTAGTTTCTGCTTATCCATTCTATGCTTGTGTTTGTAAAAATATGCAGGTACATATAAAAATTCTTACTCTCCCTCCTTTGTTACACCAAACTTGGCAAAATTATATTAAAACAGCCCTTAAATATATGAAAAAGATATTCTATTTCACTCATAAGAGAAATGTAATTTAAAACTCTACTGAGATACCATTTTTCATCTTTTAGAATGGTAAAAAAATTCAAAAGCTTAACCCCCTAGTCTGTCGGTGAGCTGTGGAGAAACAGGCACTCTCAGGCACTGCTACCAGGAAGGCAAAATGGTGCAACTCCCACGGAGGGAAATTTGGCAATATCTAACAAAACCACATATATACATTTACTCTTTGGCCAGCACTCCCACTTCTAGGTTTTTACGCTGAAGATATATCTCTAGCAATACTAAAATACATATGTACAAGGTTATTCATTATGACGTTGTAATTACAAACTATTAGAAATAACTCTAAGAGCCCATACATGGGAGATTCACTGATTAATCTTGTTTTATTAACACACGAGACTACTATGCAGCTGTGAAAAAGAACTCTGTGGAGAATTCCCTGGCGGTCCAGTGGTTAGGACTCAGCGCTTTCACTGCTGTGGGCCTGGGTTCTATCCCTGGTCAGGGAACTAAGATCCCACAAGCTGTGCAGTGAGGCCAAAAAAAAAAAAAGAACTCTATGAACTGATGAGTGATTTTCAAGATATATTAGTTAAGTGAAAAAAGAGAATATGTATCATTCCTCAATGATTCTTATCCTCAACAAGTCCTCTAAGTCCAGTCAGTCACTCTGTTCTCTCCTTACATGCTACCTCATGTCTTTACTTCCTTCTCATCCACCTAAAAATCCATGATTCATTACTACAGTCATTCTCTTGCAACCTTCATCTGACAAAATCCGAACCCCACATGATCTTTTTTTTTTTTTTTTTTTTTTTTTCCCCACATGATCTTTTAGCTTTCCTGTATCTTCAACTTTCCCTTTCTCTACTGATTCTTTCCCCTTGGGATTAAACATGCTCAAGTTTCTCTAATCTAAAAAGTCCTCCCTTGATGCCAAATCCACATCTAGCTGTGGCCTTCCAGTTCTCTTCCCCTTCATAGCCATACTGAAAGAGTAGTCTATATTGGGTATTTTTACTTCCTCACTTCCCAATAATTCCTCAACCCACTTCTAGCTATACCACAAAAATGGCCCTTGCCAAGGTGACCATGATGGCTTCCTTGCTCTAAATCAAAGGGATACTTCTCAGTCCTTATCTTACTTGGTCCCCAGCGGTATTTGATAGTGCTGACCACTTCGTCTTCAATGAAACTTTCTTCTTCTGGGTTCTGTGGCATCACCCTGTTTTCCTTCCTACTCCTCTAGTTGCTCTTTCTTGATACCCTTTGCAAACTCTTTGTCCACCTGGCCCTTATACTGTTGTTGCTTATGGCTCTATCCTAGGCTTTCTTCCTACTATACACACTCCTCGAAGGCAATCACAACTCACTTTCGTTGTTCCAATGTATATGCTGCTCACTGCTCCCAAATCAACATCTCCGGTGTGTACCTCATTCCTAAGCTCAGACCCAAGTATTCCAACTACCTGCCTAGAAAGCACTAGACAACACATGGGCCTATGGCTCCAGAACATCCATAACCAAGCTTATCATCTTTTCCTTCAAACTTATTCCTTCTCCAGTGCTCCCTAACTCTGTGAATGATACTACCATTTACCCTGCCAAATAGAAACTTAACTTTCATCCTTGACTCCTCTCTTTTCCTAACTTTCCACATTCAGTCACTAAGAATTCTGTTAATTCTACCTCTTAAATGTCTTTCAACTTCACTGACTTCTCTCCATCCAAATTACCATTACCTAGGTTCAAGTAACCAATCACCTCTTCCGGAATCACTGACACCATCTCTTAAGTGGTCTAGCTGTCCACATTTTAAACTTCTGCAATCTTCATTTTGAAGCCAATTTTAATTAAAAAAACAAAAACCTTAACTGTGATCATATTTCTCACATGGTAAAGACCACCTGATAGCTCTCCACTGCCCTTAAGATAAAATCAACAGTCTTCAACACAGCTTACAACATCCTTCATTATGAACATCCCAACCTCATCAACCTCACTTATCATCCTTCTTCCACTTGTATCCTGGGACCATCTGTTCTCTTGAACCAATTACCCTCTACTCTCTCTTGCATCACTCATATGCTATTCCCCCAGCCTAGGATTTTTTTCTCTCCCTATCTCCCCCAAATCTACCTAGCTCCTCCCATCCATCTTTCAGGTATCAGCCTAGACTACATTTCTCTTAGGAAGTCAAGTTGAGATCTCTCTGGCATATTATGTTTCACTCATCTGTGAAATTTCTCAGAATAATGATGGACATGTGAGGGAGAAGAGGTTGGGGCTGGGGAGAGAACAAATGTTTGTTGAACACTATGTTTAAGATTGAAGAAGTGTGATGAGAGTATAAATTGGTACAAACTCCATGAAAGACAATTTTGTTAATATTTATTAAAATCACAGATGGATATACTCTCTGACTACTAATTCCATTTGTAGGTATTTATTCTAAAAATATACACCCACATATGCCAAGGAATGTTGCAAGGAATAACACTGTACGTACAAAAGACTGTAAGTAATCGACATATCCATCAACAGGGAAAATTTAAATAAATTATGGTACACTCATACAACACAATACTCTGAAGCCATGAAAGAATTAGATATTAGAAACATATTGGGCTTCCCTGAAGGCACAGTGGTTAAGGATCCGCCTGCCAATGCAGGGGACACGGGTTTGAGCCCTGGTCCGGGAAGATCCCACATGCCACGGAGCAACTAAGCCCGTGCGCCACAACTACTAAGCCTGCGCTCTAGAGCCCGTGTGCCACAACTACTGAAGCCCACGCACCTAGAGCCCGTGCTCCGCAACAAGAGAAGCCACTGCAATAAGAAGCCCGTGCACCGCAACGGGAGTAGCCCCCATTCGCTGCAACTAGAGAAAGCCAGCGTGCAGCAAGGAAGACCTGACGCAGGAAAGAAAGAAAGGAAAGAAAAGAAAGAAAGAGAGGAAGGAAGGACGAAAGAAACATCTTTATGTACTGATGTGGTAAAATCATGAAAGTATATTTTTAAATTCAAAAGTAAGGTACAAAGCAGTAAATATGTTAGGCTAACATTTGTGAGAAAAGGTGAGAATTTTTACATAAAATTTTGCATAAAAATGCATAAAATTTCTCTGGAAGGATACTGAAATTGAATATGTTAGTTGATTCCAGGAAAGTGAATTTGGTGGCTGGGAAAAAGAGTGGAAAGTAGACAATCTTTTTAAACTTTTAAGCTAATTTTAATACAGAAAATTTTAAAAGCCAATCACACCAACAGGCTTTTAGTGAGCCTCTACTAAATGTTTAGTACTATATTCTAGGAGTTCTCTTTAAGTTTCATTTTGCATTTTTCAAAACTATACAAAGTAGTAAATTAGGAAATCCAGGGAAAAAGTTCCCCCAGATAATATAGAGGAAAACATTATAATCAATAACCACAAAAAGGCAGGAGTTTTTACTGTTGATTTTACCTCTTTTATCCCATCCCCCAACCCTTATTATATCACCTCATCTTAATGCCAAAAGTCAACTCTTGTTAACCGAAATGGGGTCCATATGTGACAATGCGTGGGAAATAAAACAAGGGAAGAAAATGACCGTAAAGCATTTTAAAAAGCTGGACGCCATCAAATCAGCATCTCAGGAAACTTTAAAAAGCTTTCTATAAATAACGACAACAATAACCGTAGCTAATATTTGAGTACCATGAATTTTTACAATTTTACTTAGCTCCGTGCTAAGTACCTTACATACATAAAATAACTTATTTATTCCTCCTCTTAAAACTAAGACACAAACAGGATGTGTACATTATTTTACAGATGAGAAAATAGATCCTAGAAGTTAAAGGGCTTATCCATGGTGATATGGCTTATAATGGCACTTTTATTACTATAGTGGGGGGGTGAGGGTGTCAAAAAAAGGTATCTCCTCCAACCTCCAACTAGGAAAGAGGGAAATGAGATAGCCTTTTGAGATCAGGATTGTAAGAAATCAGTATCGTTGAATTTTCCTCCTCCTTGGCTTCCATAATACCATGTTTTGCCACCTCTATGCTATTCTTTCTGTCTCCTCTGGGTAGAGGAAGAGAAGAAACAGATAATCTCTAAATGCTGAAACACCTCGGTTCTTGGTCTTTGGCCTTCTCTCTCCTCCTACTTTTTTCCCCAGTGATATTATCCAGTCATCCAGTTTCATGGCTCTATAGACCACTGGTTCACAAATTTTTAGTCTCAAGACCGCTTTACACTTTTAAAAATTACTGAGGAGCCCAAAGAATTTTTTAATATAGGTTATCAGTATCTGCCATATTAGAAATAAAAACTGAAATATTAACTTCATTTAAAATTAACATTATTAATTATAACTTTAATTTAATGAAAATAAAATTAATTTCATTTAAACAAATAATAAAAAGATAAGCTAACACATTTCAAATAAAAATTAACTATATTTTCCAAGACAAAAGAATTTAATGAGAAGAATGGCATTGCTTTACATTTTTGCAAAACTCTTTTGTCTAGCTTAATGGAAGATGACTGGGTTCTCATATCTACTTTTGTATTCAGTTTGTTGCAAGATGTTATTTTGGTTGAAGTACATGAAGAAAATCCACCCTCATAAAGATAAGTATTATAGTTGGACTAGGGAGCAGTATTTTAACGGCCTTTTCAGATTATTGTAGGTATCCTTCTTTGATACTACACCAAAACTGGACAAGTAACGGTTTCTTAATGTTACAATGTGGAATCTGAAACCACATGAATGAGCTGTTGGTATCCTGCTACATTAAAATACATTGGTTGCGGACTTCCCTGGTGGTGCAGTGGTTAAGAATCCGCCTGCCAATGCAGGGGACATGGGTTTCAGCCCTGGTCCAGGAAGATTCCCACATGCCGTGGAGCGACTAAGCCTGTGCACCACAACTACTGAGCCTGCGCTCTACAGCCCGTGAGCCACAACTACCGAGCAAATGTGCCACAACTACTGAAGCCCGCGCGCCTTGAGCCTGTGCTCTGCAACAAGAGAAGCCACTGCAGTGAGAAGCCTGAGCACCACAACGTGCAGCAACGAGGACCCAACGCAGCCAAAAATTAAAAAAACAAAACAAAAACAAACATTAGTTGATTTTACATTAGGCCTGGGTCTTTTACAGATGTATGACTTTGTTTTCAAAACAGTGACTTATGGGGCTTCCCTGGTTGCACAGTGGTTAAGAAGCCACCTGCCAATGCAGGGGACATGGGTTCGAGCCCTGGTCCGGGAAGATCCCACGTGCTGTGGAGCAACTAAGCCTGTGTGCAACAACTACTGAGCCAGCGTGCCACAACTACTGAAGCCTATGCATCTAGAGCCTGTGCTCCACAACAAGAGAAGCCACTGCAATGAGAAGCCCACGCACCACAGCGAAGAGTAGCCCCCGCTGGATGCAACTAAAGAAAACCCGCGTGTAGCAACGAAGACCTAATGCGGCCAAAAATAAATAAATAAATTTATTTAAAAAAAAACAGGACTCACTGAATTTGAACAACAAAATAAAGTTGACATTTGTTAATATCACTACAGATCTCATCAAAAAGACTTTTAAGAAGTACTGAGAGGCTATCAAGCTCATGGTGGCAGATACAAGTTTTCCTATATTCTTTTTTTTTTTTTCCTTTGCTTTAAAGCTCAAATTTTATCCTTGGCAACAAATACTGTCAGTTGTTCTTCTTGAAGTGATAGTTTACTTCATTCATTTCAGAGAAAATGTCTGCCAAATACCCATAATTGAATAACCAGTTTTCATCTGCTAGCCATTCTTTCAGATGGTGTTCCATGAAAAAAATGTCCAGTTGAGCTTGCAACTCAAAACAATTGAACAACTGCTTTTCCTCAAGAAAACCACCAGAGTTCAGTACGCAGCAGCAGTACTTTATGGATTCTTCCCACCTCATAATAAAGAATACTGAAGAGATCTGTATTTAAGGGTTGAAATTTTAAATTAATAAGTTTTATTGTATTATTTTATTGATGTAAAAATCAAGGACATTTTAAGTAAGACTGGCTTTTTTTTTGGGGGGGTCACTGCAAATGCATGGGGTAAATAATTCAATGACTTTGATGCTACTTGCCTTGATTCACGCTAAAATGACAGTAGTTTTACCACTTTTTTTCGCAAATTTTTAAATGAATTAGTTGTTTTTTTTTTTTAGTTTTGTTTTGCAAATAATGTCTTAGTATTACTATGAAAGTAGTTTTGACCTCATGAATTCCCTTGAAGAGGTCATGGGGATCCCCAGGGGTCTGCAGACCACACTTTGAGAACTGCTACTACAGACTATTACAATGACTTTCCAGTTTTTATCCCAGTCTATGCTTCTTTTTTTGCCAAACCCACTGGACCCTGTAACAATGATAGAAATGTTTTCGCACTTATCAAAGGTCAAGCCCTCTGCTTCAACTCTAAATCCTATCCCCTCCAACCTTCCCTAAGATGTGGTTCCTTCAGTTATTCTGTCCTAATCCTTTATCAGCAACCACCTTCTCTCTCATCAACATACAAACAACCTCTAGTATTTCTTCCCGTTGTTTTTTTTTTTTTTTTTTTTTGCGGTATGCGGGCCTCTCACGGGCCCAGCCGCCGTGGCATATGGGATCTTCCCGGACTGGGGCACGAACCCGTGTCCCCTGCATCGGCAGGCAAACTCTCAACCACTGCGCCACCAGGGAAGCCCTCTTCCCATTCTTACAAATCCCTCCTTTGATCCCAAAGGCCCCTCCAGCTACTGCCCCATTTCTCTGCTTCCTTTTGTAAACGAGGTCTTTCAAGAACTGTCTACACAACTCAATAAAGCTGGAAAACAAAAACAAAAACAAAACCAAAATAAAGTGATTCTGAAGGATGGCAGCGAGGGGAATAAAAAAAGCTGTCCTTCTTCTTCCAATCTCCTGAAATGATTCCTCATTGGTTAAAGCCAACAAGAAGATAGATGACAAGAGAGACTATTGATACATCTGTGCAAGTCAGCTGCCCAGGTAGTTAGCTGAAGAAAGAAAGGTGAGAAGTAGATGTAGAAAAGCAAGAGAAGATATCTTTTACAGTTTTGTTAGGGGAATCACTGACCAAAACCACCCACCCTGGCCAGGGGCAATAGTAACCAGCTGCATGAGTTATCTTACAGCAGGAGATCCTGGTAAAGAACATGGAACAAGCTACCACCAACCGGAAGAATTCAGAAGTCAAAAGGAGAGAGGAGACGCCAGTCCATATGTCCTACCAACCTCCCAGAATCCTTCACACTGGAACCCATCTTGCCTGAGTGATGCTCACACCACCAGGAAGGACCCTGAGTCAGAATGATTGGCCAGAGACAACCTGGAAACTAACCCAACACCATAAAACCTGAGACTGTGAGCCACGTGGCAGAGCAGTTCTCCTGGGTTCCCTTACCCTACTGCTCTCCACCCAGGCACCCCTTCCCAATACAAAGTCTCTTGCTTTGTCAGCATGTGTGTCTCCTTGGACAATTCATTCCTGAGTGTTAGATAAGACCCCAATCTTGAGCCCTGGAAAGGGGTCCCCCTTCCTGCAACAGTTTACCCTTTTTACTGCTTACATCCTATCTTTCCTTTCATCTAGGGGAAAAGTTTGTAATAACTGACTAAATAAATTTTCATCACCCTCTTTAAAAAAGTTTTTATTTTTTTCTTACACCGTGTGGCTTGTGAGATCTTAGTTTCCCAACCAGGGATCAAACCCAGGCCCATGCAGTGAAAGCGCCGAGTCTTAAACACTGGACTGCCAGGGAATTCTCTAAAAAATTTTTTTAAAATAGAGAGTTGTCTACTTGCTGTCGTACTCCTTCACCTCCAATTCACTTCTCAACCCCTCCAATTTAGTATCTATTCTCACCACTCCAATAAAACTGCTCTAGTCAAGATCACAGTCACTGTTTTGTCCTCACTTATTCAACCTCTCAGAAGCATTGAGTAGAACTGACCACTCTTTTCTTGAAATACTCTCCTTACACTCTCCTGGTTTTGTTTCCATTCTACTTCACTGACTCTCTTTCGTGGTTAACTTTTTTTATCTCCTTAGCTTGTAATCAATTTCTGAAAGCTGGAGTACCTCCAGAGCTAGGTCTTGGACCCTGTTCTCTAAGGCTCCATGGATCGCTGAAGTCTCCGGATTTCTCCCTATAGTCCAGAGCTCTCCCCTGATTAGGACCATCAACTGCCCACCTGACATCTCCACAAAGCTATCCAACAGGCTTTCAAACTTTACAGGTCCAACCCCGATTCTCTCACAAACCTATTTTTCTCCCAGTCTTCTTTCCATCTGCTCTCACTTCTCTAAGCCTCACAGGTGGCAAAGCTGGGATTTAAACTAGGTCTCTGTTGGGTCTTTGTTGCTGCACACGGGCTTTCTCTAGTTGTGGCGAGTGGGGGTTACTCTTCATACTGGTGCGCGGGCTTCTCAATGCAATGGCTTCTCTTATCGCGGAGCGTGGGCTCTACGTGCATGGGCTCAGTAGTTGTGGCTCATGGGCTCTAAAACACAGGCTCAGTAGTTGTGGCACATGGGCTTAGATGCTCCACGGCATGTGGGATCTTCCTAGACCAGGGCTCGAACCTGGGTCCTGTGCATTGGCAGGCGGATTCTTAACCACTGCACCACCAGGGAAGTCCAAACTAGGTCTTTGTTTTAACACCTAAACCTGTGGGCATTCCTTCATACTGTGCACTGTTACCGTAGGTCCCGGCTAAGGTGGCCTTCAGCCAAGTGCAAATTCAGACAGTGCATCCACCTTAACATATTTTTGTATTTGAGTGCCAAATCTTTGGAAATAATAGCTAGAATCCTGTTTTGTGTTCACAGAGGTTTCCAAGTCTGTTGTGGACAAAGTTATAAAACCAGGAAGAGATAGTAGAGACAATATGGGTTGGGTGGAGGCACAGCTAAAAGGAGAAGACCAGCCTTCAACTGTCCACTCAGCATCCACCAGAGCAGGGTTTCTCAACCTCGGCGTTATTGGCATTGGGCACTGCATAATTCTTTGTTGCACATTCTTTGTTGTACTATGACTGTAGAATGTTTAGCAGCATCCCTATACTCTATTCATTATATGCCAGTAGTGCCCTTTCAGTTTTCATAGCCAAAACTGTTTGGACATTGCCAAATGTCCCCTTGGAGGTAAAACCTTCCATGCCCCACCTCCAACTGCACTAAAGGGATGCACTTTATGTTTCAAGGAAATATGGAAAGAAATTCAAAAAAATAGAGTAAAGGATAAATAATACAATATATTTACAAAATCATGTTTTCAAAGACTTTTTAGAGGTATGGGGAAACAATAATGACATAAAAGTATAAAAGGGTTTATCAAACTGTGTAAATGGTATGAGCTCCACTCTGCAGAAAAAAATTACATAAGCATGAAAAAAACTGGAAGACATAATAATAATTGTTATTTACTGAACTAGCTATATGATCCAGGCATTGTATTAAGCACTTCAAAAATCATCTCATTTAATCATCACAACAATTCTCAGTTATTGATCCATTTTACAGATCAGGAAACTAAGGGTAACTTGAACAAGGCTATATAGCTGTAGAGAAGATAGGTCTTGAAACTAAATTTATTCAGCTCTAATGCCCATCTCTTAACTAGCATTCTGCTTCATAATACATGAAAGTAATATACCAAACATTAACAATGTTTATCTCTGGATGGTAGAATTAAAAGTGATTTTGTTTTCTTCTCTATATTTTTCTGTCGATTCCATATTTTCTACTATGATAGTTACTACTTATATAATCAGAAAAAAAATTTTAAGTGAAAGTTGTGAATACCACTTGGTAACATGGAGAAGAGGATTATTATAAAAAAGATACAAAATTCAATGTAAAGTATGATTACAATTATGTAAAAATATGCAAAAGATAAAAGGAAGTATATACATAGTAATTATACTAGGGAGGGGGGAATAACAAGTAATTTTTACTTATCTTTTCCATATTACTATTAATGTAGTTATATTTTATAACGGATAAAAGTTTATAATGAAAAGAAAGCAATAACAATCATCTATAATTTCATTAACTCGAGATAACACTGTTAGTAGGCAATGAATTTCTTTCTAGTCTTTTTCTAAGATCAACACAATTACTTACAAACATTAACGTGAAGGAACCAAAGAGAATTCTTATTCAACCTGCAGATGACACTTAGTTGGAGAGGACAGCTAAAAGTTGGATTCAAAACACAGTTCTGAGGAAGGAAAGGGAATGGAGCTAACATTGGGGAGCGTTTCTGTGTCAGACAGAACTAAAAAGCTGAACATCTGGACAGTAGGCCTGACTCCCCCTGGATTGGACAGGACAACATTGGACAAGGTGCTTGGTTTTTCTAAACCTTTTTTTAAATACCTATTTCCTATATACCACCCACAGCATTTCTTTGAAGCTAAAATGCAAGTGTGTGTGTGTGTGAAAACACTTTGTAAACTCTAAATTCCTATACAAAGGTAAGAATCTTTACTGTCCAAGCCAATAGTAAAAACAGTGGTATGAAATTCAATAGTCTTTTTCCAAGCACAAAGGAAATAATATGACAATAAAACAATTTCTGTGTGACCATGTCAATCACTAATCTTGATTCAGATTTATGTGCCTAATAAAACCGCTGTAAAGGAGAAGTAACCTTCAGGTATGACCTGCAGAGAAAAACTGTTTATGCCTTGAATAGTGCAAAGAGGATTCTCTGCAGGCAGAGAATGGAGAGCCAGTCATCTGCATCTAGGGTGCAAATTGGATCTCTTACCTGCAGCTCTGCTTCCAGGCCCAGCCGTCTGATAAAGGGGTCAGTGACATGGTAGCGCCGCTCAAAGCTCAGGGCACCCCGCTCCTGGGGAACAGAAACAAACTCATAGATTCATTGATTCGATTTAACATGATTTACTATGTTCCTATTACATATGCAGCATTGTGCTGGGCCCCACAGGAGCTAGAAAAGAGAACAAGAAATTGGCCTGCAGGAGCTTACAGTATACTTGGGCAGGGATTAGAGAATAATATCGATAGAAGAGAGGATATAATTAAGCACTAAGTTGTAATTGTTGGGTTACCAAAAAAAAAAAAAAATTGAAACAACAAATAGGGAATGTTTCCATACATAGGTTAGAGAAGGTGGGCATCATCTTTAGGACACATATTGTGGGGTATATATAAAGGAGAAAAATAACTTGCATGGTCCCTCCAATTCTATGATTCTGTGCCTCTAGGAACTGGTCCTTGCCCTTGGGGCCACCCAGTCTAATGAAATCACACACAAAACCCCCCACAAATGGACAAAGCTGCAAAAGGATTCAGGGATGCAGGGGAAAATATACAAAACACAGACTAACGTGCACGAGGTACATGGCTCATGTAAAGGCATAAGTGTCACCAATCCTTCTGGATGGTGACCACAGCTTATGCTGCATGCCACTTAATTTTTAAAAGATTTTTGGCGCTTAACCTTTACAAAGAACTTTCTCAGGTTCTTTCGGATTTCATTCTCAAGATCAGCCTGCAGGCAGACAGACATTATTATCATTTAACAACAGAAAACTGAGGCACAGAAAGGCAAAGTGACTAAAGTCTTATAGGTAGTTAATTAGGGCAGTGGTGAGATTAAGCCCCTGAGCCCAGCCTGGGCTTCTTACTTCAAAAGCACATCTTGTCTTGGTTGAATCTCCTCCATTGAACCCCCGTGCTCCTTTACTGAGGGCTTCCCTGACAAAGCCTGGGCTACCTCACTAAATGAGCTTGACTGCCCAGTCATCTATTCATCTCACAGTATTGGAGTGTCTTCCAGGTACAAACTGCAGAGAAAAGGTGCAGGCTTTGGTATAGGAGACCCTCAAAGAAGAGAAGAAAGAGTCTAAGCTAAACTGGGATTAAGACTCCCCCAGGTTCTGTTATATGTACAGCTGAGCAGCCAGAGCAACGTGAAGAAGCTCTATTTACTTCTGCTGCACCCCCCGCCTCCTCCACAGATGTGCACATACATGCTCCCCTCCTCCACCAGACTCCATCAATCTCAGCAGCCCAGGTACAAGTGCTTGGATAGCAGAGTCTCCATGATTCCATGTTCTTGGATAAAAGAAGACCAGAGTCAAGAGACCTTGGTTCTAGTCCTGTGTCTGCCATTAATTAGTTAATGGCAAGTCACAGACTCTAGTCCTCAGTTTATTCAGCTATAACATGAATCTGTGGGGAAAAAGGACCTCATGCTCTGGTTCATAGGTCTGGGTTGCTTACCTTTATCTGCCTACAGATGAGGTCTCTAGTTATGTTGACTTTTGCCATCTTCTCTTAATGGATTCAACAGAAGGAAGCTATAGAAGGATCTTCAGGACCCTTGAGCATTCCAGCCAAGCCCAGGTCCACAAGACACACATTTAATTACCTGGGGGAAAAAAATCATCAAACCTTGGAGGATGGAGTAAGGTGGCTTCAGGGCCCTGATTCCACCCCTAAAATAGCCCACCAGCCCACCCAGTAAACTGGCTATTGCCTGTGATTTATGACATGGTGTGCTGGCCCTGCTCCATAGTGTTGAAGAACCTCTGGAGGGTGAAGGGGGTTGGGGGGTGGAGAGACAAGGATTCACAGCCACAGGAAGTACTGGAACAAACACTAAAGGAGTCAGTCATGTGTGCTTCTCTAGAAAATGGGTGTGTGTGTGTGGATATGAGTATGAAGGAAGACGGAAGCACATCCCAAAGTAAGAACAAGGCATACAGCAAGAAAGATGTCAAGTTTCACTTGCTTAGTATGCATCTGTGGCAACCAGTCTGAAACTTTTAATTATGCTTCAAAATCCTTGACCTTCAGCCTGGCTCTCCCCAAAGCCAAATCAGTATCACAAACAGAACATTCAACCCTCTAACAGAGTCACAGAATCAAAGAGCGGACAGGAAATGTAATGGTGACCATGTCCAACATAAAGAAATCCTTCTTCAATACCCTGATATGTAGGCTTTCAGACTCAGAACTTCTTAAGCAAACTATTCCTTTATTATACAACTCTGTTAGAAAGACCTAGTCATCTCATTTCTGATAATTTGCCATAAGAAAGCACAAAATATGAGAAATAAAAAAGTTCCATACTGAAACATATTCATCACCGAGTTTGTAAAAGCAAAAAAAATAAAACCACCCAAGTTTGCAATGATAGAGGAGTGGCTAAATAATGTATAGCCATATGATATTATGTAGCATTAGAAATGCTACTTATGAAGGAAAAATGCTTACATCACGTCAAATGTTTATATTTTGCTTTTGCAGTAAACACTATTATCACAGCTATGTTTAAAAAAGGAAATATAAAAAATAACAATTGCCATCTTTGGATAATAAATAGTATGACTGATTTTTTTCCTTCTACTTTTTGATGTTTTCAAATTTTTTCTATAAAAGCACATTAATTTTATTTTACAATCAGAAAAAAAAACCACTAGAGAAAAAAATAAACCACTGTTTTTGGGGGTTTTTTTTGAACATCTTTATTGGAGTATAATTGCTTTACGATGGTGTGTTAGTTTCTGCTTTATAACAAAGTGAGTCAGTTATACATATACATATACCCCCATATCTCTTCCCTCTTGCGTCTCCCTCCCTCCCACCCTCCCTATCCCTCTAGGTGGTCACAAAGCACCGCTGATCTCCCTGTACTATGCGGCTGCTTCCCACTAGCTATCTATTTTACATTTTAAACCACTATGTTTTAAAAGAAAGTTCTGCCTCCTGTTATGTCCACCTTTTGGTCCTGTTTCTATCTCTGAAGTCACACAGGAGGTCTAGTCTTCCTTCTCCATGATGGCCCTCTAATGATGGCTCGTAAGGCTCATCAGGCCTGCTAACCCTCCCAAGTCAACAGGACCTCCCGAGGCCACTTCTGGATCTCCTGGCCCCGGCTTTCCTCCAGCTGGCCTCCTGCAGATTCCTAGCACACCCTCCGAAAACCAAACCTTCTCCACCTGAGCTGTGAGCAGACGCCTTCCTTCCCTTTTGGCATTTAACCACAAAAGGAGACTCTATTTATAAACACTATGTTATCTCAGATTTTTTTTTCCTTTAGTGCTAGGCACACAGTGGGACTATAAAAAACTTGCTGCCTGATTAGATGTTCCCATTCAGCTCGAGTTCTTTAGGGCTTATGCCTCCATGGTCTATTTTGGGATTAAAAGCTCTTAAAAGGGCAAGAACCTTCCCTTACAGTGTGGAAGTCACCCAGCATTGCATCTTAGGGAGCATTAACAGGGATATATGGAAGTCACTGGCACTATTTAGGCTCACAAAACCTACAAGCACCAAGAACATCCAGGGATGCCATCTGAAAACTACAATTCCACAATAGCTTTTCCAGGGGCCCTTGGCCATCAAATTAAAATTATGAATTTGAACAAACTGACATAAATTAAGCATTGGCCTGCAATTGTGTTTATGGCTCTGATCTGTGATATAATGGTCAAAGCCAAAACAATAACAGTAATTGCCCCACAATCACCAATAATATGGGGTGAGGCTTATTACAATGGAAAACACCAAAGTCAGTGAGTATATCTGATATAAAGTAAGACCAGTGGGCTTCCCTGGTAGTGCAGTGGTTGAGGGTTCGCCTGCTGATGCAGGGGACACGGGTTTGTGCCCTGGTCCAGGAAGATCCCACGTGCCGCGGAGTGGCTGGGCCCGTGAGCCATGGCCGCTGAGCCTGCGCGTCCGGAGCCTGTGCTGTGCAACGGGAGAGGCCACAACAGTGAGAGGCCCGCGTACCGCAAAAAAAAAAAAAAAAAAAGTAAGGCCAGTGATGTGGCCTTGGTCAGGTCTCTTAATCTCTCTAAGTAAGCCCTCATTCCTGTGACTCACAGGCACAGGAAGCATTGGTACAAACACTGAATGGGCCATGCATGCTTCACCAGAAAAAGGCTCATTTTTTACTCCCAACACCTTTTCCTTGGAAGATTACTGAGAAGGTCAAATAAAATAATGTAAGTATAAAGTTTTTTCTTTAATTTTATTTTGAAAAGAATATAAATACTTTTATCTGCTAAGAAATAGTAAGTTGCCAAATATTATGTACTTACTATGTACCAGGAATTGTGCTAAGTGCTTTATATTTATTCATTCATTAATTTATTCATTTAACAGGTGAACACAAGAAGCTTCTACTATATGCCAGGTACTATTCCGGGTCCAGGAGATACAGCAGTGAACAAAATAGGCAAGTTCCTTACGCTCATGGTACCTATATTCTAGCAGGAGGGGATAGATAACAAATAATAATACAAATAAAATAAGAAGATATCCAGTAGTGAAAAGAGCTATGATGAAAATAAAACAAGTTGATCAGAGAGTGATTGATGGGCTACTTTTAGACTTGAAGTCAAAGAAGATATAGTGTATTTTGGAGTTTTCTGGCTGCTCAGCACGTGAACTCCCTTCCTGTATTTTGGGAACTCCCCATCTAACGAGTCTGGCGGGAGGCAGAGCGCCCTCTCACTATGAAGTGAGAATGGTGGAGTCAAGATTCTCTTTCTGAGGCTCCCTTACACCTGCAGTGTGTGCATATGGCCCAGGCTATGCCAACAGACACATGAGCCCCAGACCTTAATTGGGATCTGCTGTCAACGAATCAGAGGATCATGGAAAGTCCATGCTGGCAGGAAGAGGTGCTATAATTGCCATTAAGGTCCAGTCAGCTGGCGGTGGTGTAAGCTATATAAGTGGCAGCAGTGACCTCATGGACTGGTTCCGTGAATCATTCTGGCTGTGGGTCCTGGATGCTAACCAGTTTCCCTTGTTGCAGCCCATTCTTCAAGCCTGCTCTGTGGCCGTCTCTGATATTTTGTGAGTTTCCCTAATATCCTTTCAGAATTGGTTTCTGTTGCTTACAACTACAAATCCTGCCTGATACAGAGGGGCCCTCTGAGAAGATGACATTTAAGCTGAACCGTGAATGACAAGAAATCGCGAAGAACTAGGGGGATACACTTCTGAGGAGAGAGACAACTAGTGCTAAGATTAGTTCAAAAAGCTTGTATGGTAGATGCTACTATCGTTTTATAGATGAAGAAATAGAGTCATAGATGTGAGACAATTTCCACAATGTCACACAGCTAGTAAACTGGAGGTGGAGCTGGGACTCAAACCTAGAACTGTATGGATACTCTTAATTACTAAGTATATATGAATAAATTACTACAGTATGTAATTTCCTAGAGTAATGATCACTACGAGAATCCCCAAAAGAGCCAACTAATTTGTCACTACTCATTCATTATTTTTCTTAAAACATAAACTGAGTTTTTACCAAGCACCAAGCACTGTGCTTGACACAAGGGAATAATGAGATGAAAGATATAGTACCTATACTAAGAAAGCAAAGAATCAAAGGCAAGGGACTTTAGGGAATTCCTTGGCAGTCCAGCGGTTAGGACTCGGCGCTTTCACTGCTGAGGGCACGGGTTCAATTCCTGGTGGGGGAACTAAGATCCCACAAGCCGCATGGCGAGGCCAAACATAAAAGAAAAAAATAAAAAAACAAAGGCAAGGGACTTTCGCTAATATTGGTGTGTGGCTTGGAAATACTAAAAGGAACAAGGGAGGTAAAAGCAGAGAAACCAGGCTAGCAAAAACCACTACAATTCAGGTAAATGATAAAATGGAAACTGGGATTTAAAACAATATCAGACTGGTAGGCAGAGGTTTAAAACCCCAAATGTCAAATTTAACACAACTACTGCTCAGTTGGTATTTTGGTAAACATTTCCATTCCCATCCTGAGAAGAAATGATAGCACACTGGAAGATGGCTCATTCTGGAGCACAGCCCACCCTCTCCTCTCTTAAGGGCAACAGTGCCTTTCCACAAACTTTTAGAGGCAGGCAAGCATAACTGGAAACACTTCTAAGCAGAGATTATTTAAAAGGCTCACCTCAGGAGAGAAATACGCTCAAATATACAGGGGGCATAACTAGTTTCATACTTCAGTCCAAAGTCTCTCAAATACAAATAATCAGAGCAATAAATTAAAGTTATTTGAATATTAGATTTAATCATGGTCAAAAATTTTTTTTTTTTTCTTGCGGTACTTGGGCCTCTTACCGTTGTGGCCTCTCCCTCTGCGGAGCAGAGGCTGCGGACGCGCAGGCTCAGTGGCCATGGCTCATGGGCCCAGCTGCTCCGCGGCATGTGGGATCCTCCCGGACCGGGGCACAAACCTGTGTCCCCTGCATCGGCAGGCGGACTCTCAACCACTGCGCCACCAGGGAAGCCCCATGGTCAAATTTTAAAAGCATTATTTTAAGGAAGGTTAGGAAATAGTCAATTCTATAAAGAACTCATAAATATGAAATGATACGAATGAAAGACTGGAATTGGCAAAAGGAAGTTATATATATTATATATGATTAAACACTAGAAAAGACTACATCAAGGGGATTTCTATCTCTGGTGCAGTATGCAAATTACATAATGCTCAGTCAGTTCTGCTGAGGGGCAAAAAGACAGAAATAAGTGACTTCAAGAATCCATAAGGTGGGGACTTCCCTGGTGGTCCAGTGGCCAAGACTCTGTGCTCCCAATGCAGGGGGCCCGGGTTCAATCCCTGGTCAGGGAACTGGATCCCACATGCCGCAACTGAAAGTTCGCATGCCACAAGGAAGAGTTCGCATGCCTCAACTAAGACCTGATGCAGCCAAATTAAAAAAAAAAAAAAAAAAAAAAAAAAGGAATCCATAAGGTAAAAATTTCAATGCCTATTTTGCCAGGCACTATGCTAAACTTTGAAAATACAGCAAAGAACAAGCCGAACACAGACCCGACTCTTCAAGAGCACACAATATAGTTGTCATTAATTGTATATCAATGGCACCAAGGCTACTGTAATCAGAGCTCCAAAGAGGGACTGAAAAAGGCTAATTTAACCAAATGACCAAAATGAATAGCTAGGACAGTAAATTCAGAAGGAACAACATGGAATAATAAATTAAATTTTATTTATACTCATTTATTCATACATCTTAGAAGAGAGCACAAAAATGACAGTAGGGGAAACAAACTAAACATATAACAGTAGAGCTAGACAGACAACTGGGAAGTCAATAATGAAGAATAAGGACTTTAACAGACCACAAGCAACTTTTTTTTTGGCTGAGTCACATGCCTTGCGGGATCTTAGTTTCCCAACCAGGAATTGAACCCTGGCCACCACAGTGAAAGTGCCGAGTCCTAACCACTGGAGCACCAGGGAATTCCCAGACAACAAGCAACTTTTAATGTATCTTCTTCATCCTAAGGATAGCACAGTTAATGAATAAACCCTGATTTTCACACTTAAAGCTCTAATAACACTGAGGGCTAATTTGCTGGCAGAACGTGAAAGCTCAATAAAAACTTCCTCTAGCTAGAATACAAAGGTTTAGGAATGGCATTTACTTGTAATTCAGGATATTGCAGGCAAACTCTAGCTGATACTAAATGGAAAAGAGGAAGAAGGAAGCCAGCTTCTAGGAGTCAGGAATATGAGAAATATAAAAATACCTAAGGCACAAAGGAAAAGATATGATTTAATGTTTTGCAGAGCACAGGCTCCGGACACGCAGGCTCAGCGGCCATGGCTCACGGGCCCAGCCGCTCCACGGCATGTGGGATCTTCCCAGACGGGGGTACGAACCCGTGCCCCCTGCATCAGCAGGCGCACTCTCAACTACTGTGCCACCAGGGAAGCCCTGATTTAATGTTATAAAGAAAATATGAGCTGCTATGCAGATGTTACACCTTCTAAAAGGTATTCTATTCCCAGAGCTCTAAAATGCCTAGAACTTAACACCATCCCTTCCACAAACTTTTTTTTTTAACATCTTTATTGGAGTATAATTGTGTTACAATGGTGTGTTAGTTTCTGCTTTATAACAAAGTGAATCAGTTATACATATGTTCCCATATCTCTTCCCTCTTGCATCTCCCTCCCTCCCACCCTCCCTATCCCACCCCTCCAGGTGGTCACAAAGCACCGAGCTGATCTCCCTGTGCTATGCGGCTACCTCCCACTAGCTATCTATTTTAGTTGTGTATATATGTCCATGCCACTCTCTCACTTTGTCACAGCCCACCCTTCCCCCTCCCCATATCCTCAAGTCCATTCTCTAGTAGGTCTGTGTCTTTATTCCCATCTTGCCGCTAGGTTCTTCATGACCTTTTTCTTTCTTTCTTAGATTCCATATATATATGTTAGCATACGGTAGTTTTTCTCTTTCTGACTCACTTCACTCTGTATGACAGACTCTAGGTCCATCCATCTCACTACAAATAACTCAATTACGTTTCTTTTTATGGCTGAGTAATATTCCATTGTATATATGTGCCACATCTTCTTTATCCATTCATCTGTTGATGGACACTTAGGTTGCTTCCATGTCCTGGCTACTGTAAACAGAGCTGCAATGAACATTTTGGTACATAACTCTTTGAATTATGGTTTTCTCAGGGCATATGCCCAGTAGTGGGATTGCTGGGTCGTATGGTAGTCCTATTTTTAGTTTTTTAAGGAACCTCCATACTGTTCTCCATTCAATTTACATTCCCACCAACAGTGCAAGAATGTTCCTTTTTCTCCACACCCTCTCCAGCATTTATTATTTCTAGATTTTTTGATGATGGCCATTCTGACCGGTGTGAGATGATGTCTCATTGTAGTTTTGATTTGCATTTTTGTAATGATTAACCACAAACTTTTAACTTAGGCTACTGGGAAACTTTCTTCAATGGGCACATCTTTGTATAGTTACAAAGGAAGCTAATAAAATTCAACTAACAGTTAAATGTGGAGGAATTAATCTCGTACTTCAAAATGAAAAGGGTACCAGTAATATAAGAGCCTAAGGTTAACAAACCCTAGAAGAAAGTACATCTGGAGAAGATTACTCATCTAGAACCAAGGATTGAATTGGTAATATCCAAACAAACATGAGGAACCACCCATTTCAGGTGTGCCATAGTCCTTGTTTAGGCTCTGGCTAACGCAGCAGAAAGAGAAGCAGACTTGAAATACTTAGGCACCTGGGCCTGAATTTCAGCTCCGTAGTTGTGCAAGTTACTTAATGTTTCTGAGTTTCAATTTCCTCATTTGTAAAATAGGGATACTAACCTACTTCAATGGATCTTTGTAAGGAATAAATGATGAAATATATATGAAAGTACAAAATATATACCTGGATCGTGGTAGGTGCTTAATAGACTTCCACCAAACCTGAATTCTACTAAGACCTGATAACTCCTGTCATCTATACTCACTGGCATGGTTACAACATTTCTTCCATATTTCATTCCCTACCAGAGAAACAAAGCTGACACTCAGGATTCCACTGCAGATGGTGGGACACAGAGAATAGGATGTCTTTATCACCTCTGCTAGCTTTGAAATGCAAGGTCAGGAGGAAAAAAAAGTGACTTTGTTAAAAACAAAGAAACTCGGGCGTTCCTGGTGGCGCAGTGGTTGAGAGACCGCCTGCCGATGCAGGGCACACGGGTTCGTACCCCCGTCTGGGAAGATCCCACATGCCGCGGAGCGGATGGGCCCGTGAACCCTGGCTGCCGAGCCTGCGCGTCCGGAGCCTGTGCTCCGCAACGGGAGAGGCCACAACAGTGAGAGGCCTGCGTACCAGTAAGCAAAACAAAACAAAACAAAACAAAGAAACTCCATAAGAAAACGTGTACAAGAATGCACATAGTAACATTATTCACAATAGGTAACAGGTAAAAACCACCAAAATGTCCATCAACTGATCAATGGATAAACAAAAGGTGGTTTATCCATACAATCAAATGTTATTTGGCCAGAAAAAGGAATGAAGTACTGAGACATGTCTACAACATGGATGAAACTTGAAGACATTATGCTAAGTGAAAGAAGCCCACATATCATATAAGTCCATTTATATAAAAAGTCCAGAATAGGCAAATCTATAGAAATAGAAAGTACATTTGTGATTTCTTGGGGCTGGAGGGGACAGGAGGTAGAGGGGTGATAACTAAAGGATATGTTTCCTTTTTTTTTAATTGAATTGAAACTCACGTAACGTAAAATTAACCATTTAAAGTGTACAATTCAGTGATATTTAGTACATTCACAATGTTGTGGGACCACCCCCTCTAGCTAATTCCAAAACATTTCCATCAACCCAAAAGAAAACCTCATACCCATTAAGCAGTCATTCCCTATTCCCTCCTCCCCCCAGCACCTGGCAACTACTAATTTACTTTCTGTATCTATGGATTTATCTATTCTAGGTTTTTCATATAAATGGAATCCTACAATTTGTGGCCTTTTTGTGTCTGACCTCTTTCACGTATTATAATGTTTTGAGGTTCATCCACGTTGCAGCACGTATCAGTACTTCGTTCCTTTTTATGGTTGAGTACTATTCCATTGCACTGCTATGCCACATTGTGTTTATCCATTCATCTATTGTGAATAGTGCTGCTATAAACATTCATGTACAAGTCTCTGAGTACTTGTTTGCAATTCTTTGGGGTATATACCTAGGAGTGGAATTGCCGGGTCATATGGTAATTCTATGTTTAACTATCTGAGGAATCGCCAAACGGTTTTCCATAGTAGCTGCACCATTTTACAGTCTCACCAGCCAATGTATAAGGGTTCCACTTTCTCCACACCCTCACCAACACTTTTTTTTTTTTTTTAATTATAGCCATCTTCGTGGATGTGAAGTCGTATTTCACTGTGGTTTGGAGTTTCTTCTTGAGGTGATAAGTATGTTCTAAAATTGACTGTGGTGATCGTTGCACATCTGAGTCTACTAAAAACCAATGAATTGTATACTTTAAATGTATGAATTATATGGCATACGGATTATATCCCAACAAAGTTATTATATAAAAGAAAAAAGGAGGGATTCCCTGGTGGCGCAGTGGTTGACAGCCCGCCTGCCGATGCAGGGGACACGGGTTCGTGCCCCGGTCCGGGAAGATCCCACATGCCGCGGAGCGGCTAGGTCCGTGAGCCATGGCCACTGAGCCTACGCTTCCAGAGCCTGTGCTCCGCAACGGGAGAGGCCACAACAGTGAGACGCCCACGTACAGAAAAAAAAAAAAAAAAGGAACTACTAATACAGACAACAACATGGAAGAATCTCTTAGATCCTGAGCAACAGAAGCCAGACGTAAAGTACATACTGTATGATTCCATCTATATGAAGTTCTAAAACAGGCAAAGTATAGTTTAAAAAAAATCAGAAATGTTGCCTGGGTGTGTGGAGATTGGCAAGAAAAGTACACCAGAGAACTTTCTAGAGTGATAGAAGGCTCTCTATATATTGATGGGAATATGATTTCACGGATATTGGAGGTATGTTCACATGGGTATATCCATTTGTTAAAATTATACAACCAAGATTAGTGTGTTTTCATGTTTCTAAATTTCACCTAAAAAATAGAATGAGTGGGTGGAAAGCAGGGGAGGTATAGGTGAAACAAGAATGGCAGGATGGGGGGCTTTCCTGGTGGCGCAGTGGTTGAGAGTCCGCCTGCCGATTCAGGGGACACGGGTTCGTGCCCCGGTCCGGGAAGATCCCACATGCCGCGGAGCGGCTGGGCCCGTTAGCCATGGATGTTGACAGTTATTGAGATAGGATGATGAGTACATGGCGGTTTATTATACTCTTCTACTTTGTATACATTTGGAATTCTCTCTAATAAAGCCCTTTTAAAAATCTTTCTTTCCGGGAATTCCCTGGCCATCCAATGGTTAGGACTCCGCGCTTCTACTGCCGGGGCACCGGGTTCGATTCCTGGTTGGGGAACGAAGTTTCCACGAGCCTCATGATGCGGCAAAAAACGCCACTTTTTTTCCTATTATAGAGTCATTCAAAACATGGAAGACTGCTTAATGAAATGGAAAAACCATTAACCATTTTAGTTTAAAAATTAGGTTTAAGACATATATATAGCCATCCCAGCCTTGGGGGAAGAAATACAAACCAAAAAATGTACATATGTAATGCTATAACAAGAAGGATATGCACCAAAATTGTTAGCCAGTGGTCATGTCTCTGGTAGGACAACAGGCGATATATTTTTCTTTCTGTTCCTGTGTATTTTCCAAGTATTCTACTGTTAAGTTTTATTGTTTTGTGTTAATGTGGAAATAGTCATTAGAAACTAGCTTTGGATGGAAAGAAACTTGAGTTTGAATCTGGCTCAACCACACACTAGGTTGCGTTCTTGGGCAATACTGTTTACTTTTTTTGTGTGTGTGTGGTACAAGGGCCTCTCACTGTTGTGGCCTCTCCCGTTGCGGAGCACAGGCTCCGGATGCGCAGGCTCGGCGGCCATGGCTCACGGGCCTAGCCGCTCCGCGGCATGTGGGATCTTCCCAGACCGGGGCACGAACCCGTGTCCCCTGCATCGGCAGGCGGACTCTCAACCAGTGCGCCACCAGGGAAGCCCCCAAACTGTTTACTTTTAAGCTCCTGGGTTTTTGGTTTTATTTTTGTTTTTACCTGCTATATAGGTATATGTAATAATATCTATCTCACAGGGTTATTGGGAGCATTAATGAGGTAATGCATTGTAAAACACTTAGCACAATACCTGGCACATGATAATTCAAGAAACACTGGCTGTTTTTTCAACTGTTACACAGAGATAATGGTTGTACCTACCTCAGGGCTGTTGTGAGGATTACATGGGATAACTGGCACACTGTAAATACTAAGTGTGAGTGACAGTATTATTTTCAATAAGAAAAAATCATTTAAGAAAAGCCGCCTCTCAAAAAGTTAAACTTAGAGTGACCATATGACCCAGAAATTTTACTCCTAGGTATCTACTCCAAGAGAAATGAAAACCTATGTCCGCATGAAAACTTGTACATGAACACTCATAGCAGCATTGTTTATAATATCCCCAAAGTAGAAACAACTGAAATGTCCATCAATGGATAAATAAAATATGGTATATCCATATATGGAATATTATTCTTCCATAAAAAGGAATGAAGTACTGATTCATGCTGAATCAAGGAATTAAGGAATGAAAAAAGGAATGAAGTACTGATTCATCCATAACATGGATGAAACTTGAAAGCATTGTGTTAAGGGAAAGAAGCCAGTCCCAAAAGGCCACATATTGTATGAATCCATTTATATGAAATGTCAAGAATAGAAAAAGCTATAGAGACAGAAAGTAGATCAGTGGTTGTCTAGTGTTGAGGGAGAAGATGGGATGATTGGGGGTAGGCAGTGATAGCTAAAGGGTATGGGTTTCTTTTGGGGGGTGATGAAAATGTTCCAGAATTAGATATTGGTGATGGTTGCACAACTTTGTAAATATAATAAAAAGCGTAGATTTGCACACATTAAGAGGGTAGGTTTTATGGTAAGTAAATTATATCTCAATTGTAAAGGAGGAAAAGTCCCAAAACACCTTCTTCTTTTCTCGACCTCAAAATGACAACTTATGAAAAGAAAATTTAGTTCTCACCCTTTCCTTCATCTGTCTCCTAACTTGAACAGTAGTTATTTATGTGGCTTCTCTTCCTTAAAAGACTAAAAGCATCCTGAGGGCCAGCTCTTCATCTGATTCATCTATTGATCCTCCTGGGTCCCCAAGGAGTGATGTGGGCTTAGCAGGTACCAATAAATACTGGCTGAATGAATAACAGCATGACTACCTTGCATACAAACAGTATTTTATCCCTATCAGAATGCTTTTGTTCATGCTTTTCATTTGAACCTCACAACAATCTTGTGAGGAAGCTCGAAAGTTATTATCATCCCCATTTAACAAAGGAGAACTGAAGCACAATGCTATGTGGTACTGAGGAAGAAGCACTAAACCAGGATTAGGGTCTTGTGCTCCAGGCCAAGATCTGCCTCTAACTGGCTGTGTGACTCTGAGTATGACATTTCATTCCCTCAGCCTATTTACCCATCTGTAAAATGAGAGGTAGACTCTGAGATGAGCTGCAAAACCCGTTCCAATGCCCTTATCCCATAATTCTAAGGACACACTGCTAGGCAGCAGTAGAGTGGAGATGGAACCCAAGTCATCTGTATTCTCTTTCCTCTGGACTTGCTGCCTACCACTGCAGGGAGGTGCTCCCATTGAGTGACAGCTGACCCCCTTTCAACATTCTGAATTATGCAAAAGATGTATGCAAGTTTCCCTTCACTCTATTTGCGATGGTTTTCCTACTGAAGCAATCCTATAGGAAAAAAAAAAAAGCACTTCCAATGCATAAAGGTAATTGGAACTAGTATAATAAAATAAAAAGAGTTGGGCTGTGGAGTCCGACAGACCTAAAGTTCAATCCAGTTCTGCCACCTACTTTCTGTGTGACAGCATTTCTAAACCTCAGTTTCCCAATCTATAAAACAGAGATGATGGGACTTCCCTGGTGGTCCAATGGGTAAGACTCCACGCTGCCAATGCAGGGGGCCCAGGTTTGATCCCTGGTCGGGGAACTAGATCCCACATGTATGCCTCAACTAAGAGTCTGCATGCCAGAACTAAAGATCCCGCATGCCTCAACTAAACATGCTGCAACGAAGATCTCGCTTGCCTCAACTAAGAGTCTGCATGCCAGAACTAAAGATCCCGCATGCCTCAACTAAACATGCTGCAACGAAGATCTCGCTTGCCACAACTAAGACCTGGAGCAGCCAAAAATAAATAAATAATTAATTAATTAAAAGAAAAACAGGGATTGGGCTTCCCTGGTGGCGCAGTGGTTGAGAGTCCGCCTGCCGATGCAGGGGACACGGGTTTGTGCCCCGGTCCGGGAAAATTCCACATGCCACGCACGGAGCGGCTGGGCCCCTGAGCCATGGCCGCTGAGCCTGCGCGTCCGGAGCCTGTGCTCCGCAACGGGAGAGGCCACAACAGTGAGAGGCCCTTGTACCGGAAAAAAAAAACAAAACAGGGATGATAAAGCCTACCTTCACAGACTGATGAGGAATGGAAGAGCCACATATGTAAAATGCCTGACACTGAGCATAGTAAATAATATTTATTGAACATTCTAAACATTTTACAAGTGTTATCTGACAGACTCCTCATAACAGCCCTGTGAGACAGGTACTACTATTATCCTCATTTTATAGATGAAGGATCTGAGGCATGGAGAAGTTAACTTGCCCAAAGTTACAGTAATTAAATGAAGAGTCAAACTAGATAGCTTAACTCCAGGACCCAGGCTGTTGGCCACTAAAAAAGAGTTACTACTATTATCTTTAATCAGACCACATCCAAGCAGTCTTCCCCAATAGAAACTTTGTCTCTTACCGTTTCTTAGGGTTAGGCTAAGGAATCAAAATCACCTTGACTCTGCTGGTCTCAAACACAAATTTAAAGATTGCATTTCAGGGTCATGGACTAAGTTGGCACAAGGACATCATCTGAGAAAGGTGTGGATGGTAGGACAAGCCCATCGGCAAAGCATCTTTGGAAAAGTTCTCTGCCATCTTTGAGGCTCCTGGCTTAAATGATTCCATATGGGGCTGACTGAAGCTTTCTCTGTGGAAGGCCATCCTAAGAAATGCTTCACTTGTGGGAGGCTCTGGATGAAAACTCACCTGGATGTCTTCTCTGCCTGTATGGTTCTGTATCGCAATTTGGGTTTTGTGAAAAATTTTCCTGATGTTTTCAGAGCTTTACTTTTCAGTGATCATAGATAATTTATCTGCCTTCTCCTAGGGCCACAATTACTTTAAGGTAATGGAAGGGAACAGAAAGAGAAATGGAGGCATATTCTGATAATGCTATCCTTTCTCAATGTATTCAAGAGCATCCACAGTCTTGCATTTTGCCTTTAACTTGCAGCTTTCCAAATCCTGCCACAACTCAAAGTACCTTTTCAAGGGGAGCCTTTTAAGTTTTGCCCCCTAGCTTTACTCCTAGCAGAAAGGTCAAGGAAAACTAAGCCAATCAATTTGGAAATGCTTCCTTTCTGATTCATTTGCAGCTGTGTTACATCCAGATGTCTGACTCAAGAGGGAACCAGGTAAGCCACTGGCACCCAAACACTCAGGCCTCAACTGATGAAGCTCCCTGACCAGAAACGCCTGCCTCCCATTCTGATAAAGGCTCTCTAAAAGGTTCAGGAATAAGCACAGTTTTATGCTTTCCGAAAACAGAATCTGGGGGTTATGAACAAGGACAAAATTTTACCAAGGTCCTGATCCTAACACTGTCTCTAGAGAGCTTGTAGATAGCTACCTGGGCAAGGACTGATCCTGCTCTGCTCCCTTCCCCAAGAAAATGGGGTTAATACCTCCCCAGATGGCTACAGGGAGGATTAAGGGTTATTATTCTTGGCATCCCGCTCTGTCACAGCTCTAGCAGTTGTGACCTTGTTCACCCTAAAATAAGACATTAAATATAAAAATGCAAACAGTGATCCCTGAATCTGATTCTACAATAGGGTGAGAATTTTCTTTCCACACAGCTTCTGACACTGCCTCCAATACTCCAACCTGTTGGCTGAATACTCCTCTTATTCAGGCCTCAAGTTTTTAAGGTATTAGTTACTAATGCCACAAAGCCCTTTGTGGAGTCAGCAGCTGTTACTAATAGCACCAAGAATGAACCCCAGGACTCTCAGGGTTTCAGTCAGGCCTGAATTCAACCTGAAGAAACCAAAGTGGCACCCCTTTACCCCCAAACCCAGGCTCTTGGGGGCAAAAGATGAGATCTAGTGAAAAGCATGTATTACATCATTTAGTCCTTATATACCCACTGTAATGTAGGTGCTCATTTCACATATGAGGAAAGTATAGCTCAGAGAGAACATGTGCTTTACTCTAGGTTACACAGCTAAGAAGGTGCAGACATAGGTTCAAATATCAGCCCTACTACTACTAGCTGTGTAACCTCCAGCATATTTTTCAACTTTCTGGACCCTCAGTTTCCTCATTTGTAAAGTGGAAATAGTGATAATACTTACCTCAGGGGACTTCTGAAGATTAAATGAAATATTGTAGGAAAAGTGTTCAGCAAGTGCCAGGCACAAAGTAGGTATTCAATACATATTAGATTTTTACAGATCAAAATGACAAGAATTTAATATAATAACAGAGTTTAAAATACTGAAAAAAAACCTCAGTTCAATTTAACTACATAAGTATGAACTCCTCTACCATATCCTTGATAAGAAGTGGCAAAGCCTCTGCTTGAATACCTCCAATGATGGGTAACTCACTCCCCCACAAGGCAGCCCATTGTGTTTTTAGAAAGCCAAATTCTCTCCTGTCAAGCCAACATCTACCCTCTTGGAATTTCCATCCTTTGATCCTAGTGCTGCCTTGCAGAATCACACAGAGAAAGTCCAGTTCCTTTTCCAAAGACAGTTCTTCAAGTATGTGTTCCCCCAGGCTCTTAGCTTTGGTCCTTTCAGCCCTTGCTCAAGTGTCACAGTCCCTGAGGAGACAGACCTGGGTCTGAATTCTGATCCTTTCACTTACTAGCTGTGTGACCTTAAGCAAGTTATTTTACCTCTCTGAACCTGTGTCTTCATACGTATAATAGGAAAAACTTTCACTTCACATGGTAGTCATGAAGGTTAAATTAGATAAAGTAAGAACACTACCTAGCACAGAGCGTGACATATACCAGGCCCTCAATAAATGTCAGTCACTTTTTAGGATGTATTCCAGTTAGTAAATATCCCTCAAAGTAAATTAGCCAGAATTAAATGTAACACCAAGGGACTGGTTTCTGATGGCAATTGTCAGGGCTTGGGTTTTTGAAGAGCTTATTAGACAGCTGAGAAGAAAGCACAGCCTAAGAATTATATGGGTTTGGCAGCCCAAAGATGCAGTGGAGAATCTGGAAAGGTGAGGATAAAAGAAGAAAGGAAATAGAATGGATCATTAAACCAGTGGCCCAAAAGAAAAGGTTAAGTATCACCACATTACACGTTGTCTATGACTCCCTCTCTGAGACCCAGGACTGCACACGTGGGCTATACTCCTTAATTCAAAAAGGAGAGAAGAAAAATAAAAATAATTGAAGAATAATTAAAGTCACACTTTTGGGTCTTCCCAGCAGTTGGCCCCTCAAGAGCCACAGATTTTAGCAGAGGGCTTCTTCAGTTGTATCCTTCCAGATTCTGAAGCCCACATGCGTGAAAATACCCTCCATAGGATGTCCCATGAGTTCTTACCAGCTAGAAAAACTGTCAGCTGTTTCACAACTTTAAAACTGGCAAATCGTCAACGTTAACACCATCACCACAATCACTATACATATTCTCTTTCCTTCAGTGACCCCAAGGGAAGGAGTCCCAGGCAGAAATATGAATTGTTGTTCAGTTACTCTTCAGAGTTGACCCAAAGCACTGCTTCTACAAAGTGGGATGTGACTTGAACATAAGTGTCCCCAAAGAGGTTAAGAGGGAAGGACAGCTGGACTCCAGAATTAAGCAGCATGATCACAAACTATGGCAGAAAAGGTTGTTTCCCACCTGCCGATGAAATACAACAAACTGCAATGAAAAAATCCATTGTTAGTCTTAGACTCGGCCCAAAGGAGCCCTACTAATTACTCCTTGGCCTGTGATAGAGGATCTGGTTATCACTATGCTCAATAGCCAAGATTCAATTCAATCCCTTTAAAAATATAATTACAAAGAAGCAGCAGCCAGAATTCAAACCAAAAATATCCTTTAGTAGTTCCTTCAACTTAGTGAACACAGACTGGCCACTCAAGGAGGACTGCAATGTACAGAAAAGCTTAGTGAGGCCACGGGGCATACCTGTGCCCTAGGTGGGGATTTCATAATGCCTTTGAGTCAGGAGGTGACCTCAGAATAATAATCTTCTTCTCAAAACTGTTTCAGGCTTTATTAAAAGGGAAGACTTAACTGCCACTTTGCCCTGATCATCCACCCCATCTTTGGGAAGAATGGGGAAGCTACATCCACACTACCAGGCTTTTAAACTCACTAACTTGAGAGGAAAACTTTTTAAAGTTGCTTTACCACTACCTCAGGAAGTTAAAGAAAGTCATAGAAGGAAAGGCCTTTGGAGGAAATAGTCAAATTAGGTTGTTAGACATTAGTCATAAATCCCGATGCCTCTTTTCTAGAGACCCTAGTAGTACACCTGCAGAAGAGAGAGCCAGAGGGCACTATGCGAATTCAACCTGGCTGGCAAGGGGGCGTCTCACTGCAGCTTTCAGCAACGAGAATTGGATCCTGCTGGGTCGCAGTCTCTCTCCTACTCCACACTTCCCATTTGCCCTTTGAAGTGGGTACTGAATAGCCAGTTCCCAAGTAAAGGCCCTTTGTACGGGCGCTACAGTCGCCTGGTGGAAATACCTCGGCAGAGTTCAGTTTGGTGCCAGGATGGGCCACTGAAGGCATCTGCGGCTGCCAGAAGCCTGGACTGGACACGGGGACGGACACACATACACACACACACACACACACACAGATGGAAACTAAGAGAGAGCAGGTCAGGTCAACGTTGCCCTCCCGACACTTCCACCTGCCCCCTTCTTCCTGAGACCCGCGCCAGATCAGATGTCAAACAAAAACTCCGCAAAAAAGTCCCGTGATGGGACGACTTCCACCTCTCCCTCGGAAGAGCCTCCCCAAACTCCCAGAGCCTTCCCTCCACGTCCCTGCCAGCCCTCCGTCCCCACCCCGCCCCCGGCCCACTCTGCCCTCCGACCCGGCGAGGCCTGCCCCTTCTCGGGACACCCCGGAGCCCTTAGGCGGACGGGTCCAGGCCCCCGGGCCGGCAGGGCTGGGGCCGGCCCAGAGCTGGCGGCCCGTGTGCCGAGGCTGCCGGAGCCGGTCCTCGCCTCGGCGCCAGCGGAGAGCAGGGGGCGGCGGCTACCCGTACCTGTCAGGCCTCTTCCCAGGACCGGTGGCGGCGCAACTTCAGGAGCCCATGTCCGTCCGGGGGGCCCGGCCCCTCTCCCCGGAGGGGGGGCGCGGATCCCGGGGAGGGGGCTGGAGGGCCCGGGCAGCTCTAGCCCCTTCCCATGCTCCCTGCCTGGCGCCTGGCCGGGGCCGGACAGCGCCTCCGCCCGCCCCTGCGCACCGCCTCACACCCGCGCTCACACACACTCACACTCCCTCGCGCGCTCTCACACACGCACTCCCCTCCCTCCTCCTCCTCTGTTTATCTCCTCCAGCTGTCTGGGGACCCAGGAGAAGCCCAGCACCGCGCCTGCGCCACGCAGTCTCCGCCCCCGCCCCGCGCCTCACAGCCAGCGGCTACGCTACAGAGACAGCGCCCGGCCGTTTCCAGAATGGCGATCAGGGGCCCCTCCACCCCCCGCTCCTGGTCAACGTCTGCTGCCGGCGGCGCCCACTAACCTGCTAGTCGGGGAGCCCCGCATGGCCGCGGCCAATCCGCTTCGCCGCTCGCCAGACCGGCAGCCAGTGGGCGGGCGGAAAAGCCGGGCTAAGCCTGGAGCAACCTGGGAGTCGTAGTTTTTCTCCGTCGAAGAGCTCCCGCAGCGCGGGCTCACCCCGCCCAGTTGCCATTAGTTACCCGGACGCACCTTCCACCCTATGTGCGCGTAAAATGCTCCCTCCTGTCGCTTCTGGGACACTCCCCTCACCCATTGCCCCCAGAGTCCGACACAGTCTCCTAAGAGCCTCCTCAAGACTCCCTCAGAGCCCCTTAATTGGGGACTCTTCAGGCTGGGGCCCCAGGGTCACCCCAGAGCCAAGTCTCACCTTACTTCTTCCTGCTCTGGGGGGCTGCTGAAGTGGTACATTCCTCACTCTTGGCTTCCCGGCCTGAAGGAAGAGCATAAAAGATAATCAGTCTACACCGGGTGGCCTGGAGGGGAGCCAGCCACACACACACACACTCTGGGAACACTCAGTTTGTTGGGAGAAAGTTCCATCTGAGACTGCTGGTCCCACCTCTGAAAAAGAGAGCCCGTTCCAGCCTTGTGCGGTCCCAAGGCTGATGCAGGAGACAATTCCTCTCTAAGGAAGTTCCCAAGGTCACAAGGGAGTTATCATGCCTAACTTCTGTAGGAAGAGACCAGGCCCCACCCATGAGGAGCCTTGAGTCAGAAAAGGAAGACATGGTCATCTTTTGAGAATGGAAACTTGTCGCTCACCCACAGGGTGTCATCTGTCAGATAATCATAATTTGCTTTTGTTGAGCGTGTACTTACTATGTCAGTCCTGTGCTGAGTAGAGTTCCTTAGATAGGTACTCTAATATTACTATGTCTATTTTTGCTGTAGAGGAAGCTGAGGCATAAAAGAGTTAAAAAGCAACTTGCCCAGGGTCACATAGCTGATAAGGAACCAATTTGAGATTCAAACCCACATCTGCCTGACTCTAGAGTCTGAGCTTTTTTTTTTTTTTTTTTTTTTTGCGGTACGCGGGCCGGACACGCAGGCTCCGGACGCGCAGGCTCAGCGGCCATGGCTCACGGGCCTAGCCGCTCCGCGACATGTGGGACGTTCCCAGACCGGGGCACGAACCCGTGTCCCCTGCATCGGCAGGCGGACTCTCAACCACTGCGCCACCAGGATAGCCCTAGAGTCTGAGCTTTTGAACATTACCTGTCCCTCCAGTGAGAACCAGGCAGCACCTACCCTCAGTAAGAACTGTATACACGTACTTAGCTTTTATAGTGTTTGTCCCATGTTTATCATTCCATGAGTTGCTTGTTTTTTCCTGCTTCTGCTTACATCAAGAGTTGAATTAGTGGGACTTCCCTGGTGGCACAGTGGTTAAGAATCTGTCTGCCAGTGCAGGGGACACGGGTTCAATCCCTGGTCAGGGAAGATCCCACATGCCACGGAGCAACTAAGCCCGTGTGCCACAACTACTGAAGCTCATACGCCTAGAGCCTGTGCTCCACAACAAGAGAAGCCACCGCAATGAGAAGCCCATGCACCGCAACAAAGAGTGACCCCCACAGGCAGCAACGAAGACCCAATGCAGCCAAAAATAAATAAGTAAATTTATAAAGAAAACAAAACACAATCTTATTTTTAAAAAAAAAGAGTTGAATTAGTGTGTAAGCTCCCTACGTGTGCTTTCTCCCCATTTGGAGGAGTTGGGGCCTACACTTGTAAATTCAGCTTTGTGAAATGCCTTTCTCCTAAAAATGTTATGGTTTATTTCTCCTGATCTCTCTCCTACAGATACATGTTCCACCAAATTTAAAAAACTATAAACTTTGAGACTGGAAGAAAGCTTTGAGATCATCTATCCATGGCTCCCCAGGTTCAGGCTGAAACATTGGGTCAATTCAACTGAATAATTGCTAACATTTATTGAACATTTACCATGGGAGATAAGTGCTTATCAGTGAATTAAGCAATACTCTCACAAATCACATAGCTAGTACAGTTGGGATTAAAACCCAGATTATTTGAATCCAGAATCCCCATTTTAAACCTTTGTTCTGTGCTGGCAATATCACAGATGATCTTAGAAATACCGACAGGGAAGTGTGGTTGATGTTTCTGTGACTCTTAGCACAGTCTTTGGCACACAGCAGACACTCGGTAAGTATTTGTTGTCAGAAAGAAATTTTGTTGGTAGAGAGTGGATGACAGCAAGAAGAAGAATATTAATAATAGCTACATCTATTAGTTATTATTTTCTACAAGGAGCTCACTTGTTCTCTCATGTACTCTTTTTCTTTTCTACATCTATGAATATATATGACATGTTTATATATTGCATATGTGTACATGCATATACATATATGTGTACACGTATGTATATGCATACCTATATGTGTATATATATGCATTTTTCTGTGTACACACACATATATACATTCAAACACACACTAACTTATTTGATTCTCACCGCTACCTTATGAGATAAGTATTATTCTTCCTCTCGTTTTACATAGAAGAAACAGAGAATCACAAGGGGTTTAATTCAGAATGAGACTCTCTCCCAGCCATAGGTGTTTTCAGATCAGTTCAAGAGAGAACTTTCTAACCATTAAAGCTGAGCTACTTGGGAAGTTTTGAGCTCTCTGTCTTTGGTAGTGTTCATGTATAGGATGTATAATCATCTGTCCAGGACACTCTAGAAGAAATTATTGTATTATATAGATATTTAATTAAGTGACCAATTCTAATATTCTCTGATTTGGGTTTCGGAAGTAGACAAAGATTATTCAAATAAGTCTTGTGGCAGTGAATGCAGCTTTTTTCCCCCCCTCTCCTAAAAGCATCAGCTCTACAGAGGTACTCACTGACCCCCACTATTTTCACCTCCTGATTGGACTCCTGGACAGAAGGGGGTATATTCGAGCTGAAATCGAAGATGCTCATGTTTTACAACCCAGAAACTTAACTCCTGATATTTTAGAGGAACTGTTGCCCACGTGCACAAGAAAACATGGGCAAGGGTACGTCTTCCAACTCTTGTCACAATAGCAAAAAGAGTCAGAACAACCCAGCTGTCCTCTGTAGGGGAATGGATGGGTGAATTGTGGTTTGTTTGTACCATGAAGTACTACACAACCAATTCAGTGATTTACATGCTATCAAGATAGATAAATCTTAAAAACATAATAAGAAGTGGAAAAAAGGAAGTTGAAAAATGATCTATTCAGTATGATATTGATGTAAAACAACAGAAAAATACCACATATTATAAATGCTTTTATATGAAATAAAAGTACAAAAACTTAAATGAGAAAAACACATAGCAATTTGGGAAAGTGGTTACCTCTGAGAAAAAGGAAGAAAAAAGAGATGAGTGATGGGGTTTTAGTTATAGTGGTAACATAGTTCTTTAAAAAGAGATCAATAGTAAACATAGCAAAATATTAAACATCACTTTTATCTTCATGGTTATATTATTATCATACTTTTTGGAAGGTTTGAAGTAGTTTGTAATTAAATATTTTTTAAAAATGTATTCCCTCACTGTTTTCTTTAGGACTTGTGGTCGCAAAGCCTTTGGGAGTACACTCTAGTTCACTGTGAGAAAAGTTGAGACCAACTGATTTTAGTTAGTCCCTTCATTTTACCAAAGAGAAAACTGGTTTAGAACAGTCTGGTGACTTGCCTAAAGTCACAAATCCTCAAGGGCCCAAACTGTCCACTCCTGTCCAACTGGTTCATCAAGAGTATCCCGACTCTTAGGGAATCCGCCTTCCAATACAGGGGACACGGGTTTGAGCCCTGGTCCGGGAAGATCCCACATGCCAAGGAGCAACTAAGCCCGTGAGCCACAACTACTGAGCCCGTGTGCCACAACTACTGAAGCCAGCATGCCTAGAGCCCGTGCTCTGCAACAAAAGAAGCCACCGCAATGAGAAGCCCACGGATCACAACGAAGAGTAACCTGTTTGCCGCAACTTGAGAAAGCCCGCACACAGCAATGAAGACCCAACGTAGCCAAAAAAAAGACTATCCCAACTCGTCTTGAGCACACTGCACCTCTGTTCAAACTATTTGTTCCGCTTGGAATCATTCTTCTCCCATTTATCTTATTGATCTTCTGTTCCTTCTTTAAAACCCTGCTTAGCTAGACTAAGAAAGAATTAGCCAATCTCATGCCCCAAGTTTGTGTCTGAATCTTAGAGTCAAGAGAGCCCTAATCTGCTTCCCTGCTCAGCATCCTCAGCTTTCTGCTCAGCCCTTCCCAGGAGAGCAATTCTCCCTCTCACAGGGCAACACATTTCCTTGTTTGCATTATTCTGATCATTAGAAAGTTCTTCTTTGTAATAAAGTTCTTACTTCCACTTACTTGTCTCAATTCTGTTCTCTGTGGCAACATAGATTTTGTGTATTAAGTGAGGTGATACTTGTGTAAATTGTAAAGGCTTGGGTCAATTTGGTAAGAGCAGGAGTGACCGTCAAAATGATCTCTTTTGCTCTTAAAAAAGCTTTAGATAATGAATACAGCTCTCATGTCCCCACTTTCCTAAATGACATATCTCCATTTTTTTCTAATCCAGCCAAAAAAGGGACAGAGATTGCCACTAAAGGGGACATTCAAGAGACTATGTCAAAGAATCTTATGACATTTCCAAAAGAAATGTACAGGCAATGATGGCCCCACAAGAATAGTTAGCAGAATGATTGAGACTGTTTTAGCAGCCAGTAATAAATAACTTGACCAGCAGTGGCTTTAACACATGAAGTCGAGTTTTCTTACATAACAAGAAGTCCTGAGGTAGGTGACTGTTGTAATTAGTTCAGCTGTTCAACATAATTTATTTCTATTTTTTCTGCTCCAGCATCCTCGGTTTTAGTTTTTCAGTGTAGTAACAAAATGGCTGCTGCAGCACCAAGCATCATATCTATGTTCAAGGCAAGAGGAATAGGGGAAAAGGAAACAGCACTGACTGTCTTTTATTAAAAAAGCAAAAGCTTTTTAAAAGCTCCCAAAAGATTTCTGCTTATATCTCACTTGCCAGAACTATGTCTTATGACTACCTGCAAGGTAGGTTTGGAAAATTCCAGAAGACAATTATTTAGCATGTCCAGCCTCTGTATTGCAAGAAGAGGCAAAGAAAAAGAGATTAATAAATGGATTTTGGGCTAGTCAGCCAGAAGAATCTGCTGTAGAAACTTTCAAGGTGATAGTTTTGGGCAGAACTCAGAGTCCAGGGGCCAAGCCCAGTTCTATACAGTTAGACTCTCAGTGGTGCCAGGGTGCCTGGTATCAGTCAAAATTAGGGCGATGACTTTGGCTAATCAAACTCACAAAAGACAGATCAAATAGAATTTCAGTGTTTTAATGTATAACGAGGAGTAGTTGTTAACCTTGTAGAGAGTAGAGAAGGTTTTTTTCCCCCAGGGAGCAGGTTAGTGCACCCAGGCACTGAAAAGCCAAGGCTGTGTGACCTGTTGGATGAACAGGTTACTTAGGCTCTTTATGCCTCTGTAAATAGAGTATATGAAATGCCACCATCTACTTGACAAGAGTTTCAAGTTGAACTTAACAGTATACATGTGGAATACATTGAAATTATGAAATTCAAATTTTAAACACCAAAAGTGGTGATCATTTTGTAATGTATGAAAATATTTAATTACTAAATTGTACACCTAAAACTAATATAATATTATAAGTCAATTATACTTCAGCTAAAAGAAATAAAATGGAAATGTAAAAAGTAAAAAAAAAAATTTTAACTCCAATGAATCAGAGGATTGATGCTACCAAACTTCAAGATTTATTATAAAGCTACAATAATCAAAACAGTGTGGTATTAATGAAAGAAGAGACAAATAGATCAATGGAACAGAATAGAGAACTCAGAAATAGACCTGCACAAATATAGTCGACTGATCGTTGACAAAGGAGTAAAGACTATTCAATGGAGAAAAGGTAATATTTTCAATATATCTTGCTGGAATAGCTGGACATCCACATAAAAAAAAAATCTAGACACTGCCCTTACATCTTTCATAAATATTAACTTATAATGGATCATAGGCCTAAATATAAAACATGAAACTATAAAACTTCTAGAAGATAACGAAGGAGAAAATTTAGGTGACCCTGAATTGGGTGATGAGTTTTCAGATCCAGGAAAGAAAGAATTGGTAACCTGGACTTCATTAAAACCATCTGGTGTGGGCTTCCCTGGTAGCGCAGTGGTTGAGAGTCCGCCTGCCGACGCAGGGGATACGGGTTCGTGCCCCAGTCCGGAAAGATCCCACATGCCGCGGAGCGGCTGGGCCCGTGAGCTATGGCCGCTGAGCCTGCGCGTCCGGAGCCTGTGCTCCGCAGTGGGAGAGGCCACAGCAGTGAGAGGCCTGCATACCGCAAAAAACAAAAAAAACAAAAAAACAAAAAAACATCTGGTGGGACTTCCCTGGCAGTCCAGTGGTTAAGATTTCACCTTCCAATGCAGGGGGTGCAGGTTAGATCCCTGGTCGGGGAGCTAAGATCCCACGTGCCTTGGGACCAAAAAACCCAAAACATAAAACAGAAGCAATATTGTAACAAATTCAATAAAGACTTTAAAAACAGTCCACATCGAAAAAATAAAAACTTAAAAAAAACCCCAAAATCATCTGGGGACTTCCCTGGCAGTCCAGTGGTTAAGACTCCATGCTCCCACTGCAGGGGGCACTGGTTTGAACCCTGATAGGGGAACCAAGATCCCACATGCTGCATGGTGCGGCCAAAAAATTAAAAAACAACAACAAAATCTGCTCTACAAAGACACTTAAGAGGATAAAGAGATAAGCCACAGACTGGGGAAAAATATTTGCAAAACATATCAGGTAATGGACTTGTATTCAAAATATACAATGATCTCTTAAAACTCAACAATAAGAAAACAAACAACCCAATTTAAAAATGGACAAAGACCTGGACATCTTGCCAAGGAAGATATACAGGTATCAAAGAAGTATATGAAAAGATGCTCAAGTAATAATTAGATGTTATTAGATAAATGCAACTTAAAACAACAAGATACCGCTACGTACCTATTAGAATGGCTAAAATCCAAAAAACTAACAGTACCAAATGGTGGTAAGGATATGGATGGAGCAACAGTAACTCTCATTCATTGTTGATGGGAATGTAAAATGGCACAGCCACTTTGGAAGACAGTCTGGTGATTTCTTACAAAGCTAAACTGTCTTACCATATGATCCTGTGACTGTACTCCTAGGTATTCACCTAAATGAGTTGAAAACGTATGTCCACACAAAAACCTGCACGCAGGTATTTACAGCAATTTAATTCATAATTGCCAAGAACTAGAAGTAACTAAGATGTCCTTCAAAAGGTGAGTAAAGGAACTTCCCTGGTGGTACAGTGGTTAAGAATTCACCTGCCAATGCAGGGGACAGGGGTTCAAGCCTTGGTCTGGGAAGATCCCACATGCCGTGGAGCACCTAAACCCATGTGCCACAACTACCGAGCCTGCGCTCTAGAGCCCGCAAGCCACAACTACTGAAGCCTGTGCGCCTAGAGACTGTGCTCCACAACAAGAGAAGCCACCACAATGAGAAGCCTGTGCACCACAACGAAGACCCAACGCAGCCAAAAATAAATAAATTTATTTTAAAAAAAGTAAATAAATACAACAGGTGAGTGGATAAACAAGCTGTGGTAAATCCATACAATGGAATATTACTCAGTGATAAAAGAAAGGAACTGTCAAGCCACAAAAATACATGAAGGAAACTTAAATGCATATCACTTAGTGAAAGAAGCCAGGCTACATATTATATGATTCCAACTATATGATATGCTAGAAGAAGCAAAGCTACAGCAACAATAAAAAGATCAGTTGTTAGCAGGAATTTGAGGAGGAAGGAGGAAGGGAGGGATGAAATAGGGTTTGTAGAGCAGTGAAACCATTCTATATGATATTGTAAAGGTGGATATATGACATTATGTATTTTTTTAAATGTAATTTATTTATTTTTGGCTGCATTGGGTCTTTGTTGCTGCATGTGGGGTTTCTCTAGTTGTGGGGGCTACTCTTTGTTGCGGTGCACGGTCTTCTCATTGTGGAGCACAGTCTCTAGGCGCACAGGCTTCAGTAGTTGTGGCTCGCAGGCTCTAGAGCACAGGCTCGGTAGTTGTGGCCAGCGGGCTTAGTTGCTCCATGGCATGTGGGATCTTCCAGGACCAGGACTCGAACCCTTGTCCCCTGCATTGGCAGGCAGATTCTTAGCCACTGCGTCACCAGGGAAGTCTGACATTATGTATTTATCAAAACCCCTATTGCTATACAACACAAAGAATGCATCTTATGTAAACTATGGGCTTTAGTTAATGTATCAATATTGGTTCATTTGTAACAAATGTACTACACTAATGCAAGATATTAATAATAGGCAAATGGGGGGGATGTTAATGGGGTTTATGGGCCTCTCTGTACTATCTGCTCAATTTTCTATAAACCTAAAACTGCTCTAAAAAATAAAGTCCATTTACTAAAAAAAAACAATTAGATACCTTCGGGCAAAAGTTTGTGTTTTTTTCAAATTGCATTTTGATGCTGACAAAGGTGGGGAAGCATGGGCAAAGTCACATACTACTAAAATTAAATGGCAAACTACAAAGAGGGAGAAGACATATGCAACATATATAAATGAAAAGGGCTTGGTTCAGATATATAAAAAAATTATTATAAACTAATAAGAAAGGACAGATGACCTTTAAAATAATGGGTAAGGTAAAAATAGACAAGATGTGGGACTACCCTGGAGGTCCAGTGGTTAGGACTCTGTGCTTCCACAGCAGGGGCCACAAGCCATGTGGCATAGTTAAAAAAAAAACAAGATGGTTGAAGAGATGCATACTGAAAGAGAAAACTCACATGACCATTAAACATGAAAAGTTGCTGAACCTCAGTCATCAGGGAAATGAAAATAAAAACTTTATGAGATCTCACTACTTACCCACAAAAATGGTTAAAACTTAAAATATTGACATTACCAAGGTTTTTTACTTCTTAAAAATTTTTACTTTATTTTATTTATTTATTTTTTGCTGCACCACACTGCTTGTGGGATCTTAGTTCTGGACCAGGGATCAAACCCATGCCCCCTGCAGTGGAAGGGCAGAGTCCTAACCACTGGACAGCCAGGGAATTCCCAACATTACCAAGTTTTGGTGAGGGTGTGAATCAGCTGGAAAGTTTATTCATTATTGGTAGGAATGTAAAATGGTACAACCACTTTGGAAATCGATTTGACAGTATTGAGTAAAGCTGAACATACATGCATATCCTCCACTCTGGGTGGATTGTGAACATATGTGCATAAGTTATGCTCAAGAATATTCATAACAGCCAACAAAATCATAACAATGGAAAAATGGAAACAACCCAGTCATCAATAGTAAAATGTATGTATTCATACAGTGGAATACTATATAGCAAGGAGAAGGAGCAAACTACTGCCATAAGCAACAACCTAGATGAACGTCAGGAACATAACACTGTAGAAAGAAACCTGGCATGCAGTAAGGTTCTATCTAAAATTTATTCAGATTAACATATCTAGATCTAGCTCATTTAACAGCTGTATAGTATGTCACTGAGTAACCATTCCTATATTGATAAACATTTAGGGTATTTCCAATGTCTTTTGCTGTTTTTTTAAATTTTTAAAAATTCTTAAAAAAATTTTTTTATGTTATATTGGACTATAGTTGATTTACAATGTTGTGTTACTTTCAGGTGTACAGCAAAGTGATTCAGTTATACATATGCATGTACCTATTCTTTTTCAAATTCTTTTCCCATTTAGGTTATTACAAAATATTGAGCTGAGTTCCATGTGCTAATAGTAGGTCCTTGTTGGTTATCAATTTTAAATATAGTAGCGTGTGTATGTCAGTCCCAAACTCCCAATTTATCCCTCCCTCCCACCTTTCCCCTTTGGTAACCATAAGTTTGTTTTCTATGTCTGTGAGTCTGTTTTGTAAATAAGTTCATTTATATCATTTTTTTTTAGATTCCACATGTAAGTGATATCACATGGTATTTGTCTTTGTCTGACTTCCTTCACTTAGTGTGACAATCTTCAGGTCCATCCATGTTGCTGAAAATGGTATTATTTCATTCTTTTTAATGGCTGAGTAATATTCCATTGTATATATGTACATTTTCTTTATCCATTCATCTGTTGATGGACATTTAGGGTGCTTCCATGCCTTGTCTATTGTAAACAGCAATGCAATAAACATTGGAGTCCTTTCAGATCATGGTTTTCTCCCAGGAGGGGGATACTTTTGCTGTTTTTAAACAATGCTGCAATAAGACTGATACCATGCAACTTTCCAAACCAGACAATTTCTTGTGAGAAATATTAAGCATTTACATATTGAGTAAGTAAATAGATATATTTCTTTTTTTTAATTAATTATTTTATTTTATTTATTTATTTTTGGGTGTATTGGGTCTTCGTTGCTGCACACGGGCCCTCTATAGTTGCAGCCAGCGGGGGCTACTCTTCATTGCAGTGCACAGGCCTCTCATTTTGGTGGCTTCTCTTGTTGCGGAGCATGGGCTCTAGGTGCGCAGGCTTCAGTAGTTATGGCTTGTGGGCTCCAGAGTGCAGGCTCAGTAGTTGTGGCACATGGGCTTAGTTGCTCTGCGGCATGTGGGATCTTCCCGGACCAGGGCCCGAACCCATGTCCCGTGCATTGGCAGGAGGATTCCCAAACACTGTGCCACCAGGGAAGCCCTAGATATATTTCTTGTTCCTAGAAAATATATATTTGATTTCAGAATTTCAGCTGATGGTCAACAGCACAAACAAAGCCCTGGCAGTAGGACAGACTGGCTCTAATTGGGAGACTATCTTGGCTACGGCCACATTTCCTAGGGGACAAGTTTGGATAGGGAAGTCGAGATCTAATGGAGAAAATTGGAAAGTCCATGTGAGGAAGTTAGCCTATATCCCCACAGGCACTGCGGAGTCTTTGAAATTCTTGATCAGGGGAAATACACTAAGTCATCAGAGATTCACTGAACACTCATACTGCATTAAGCATTGAACTGGGTAGACATCAGGCTTACAGAGGCAAAAGGGATTGTTCTATTCACTCAAAATACAGCGAGAAAGATAAATGTGTCTATGTTCAAAGCAATACATTTGGTAAGTTTGTAGAGGTTTATGCAGAGTTTGCCAACAGGAAAGCTCCTTCCAATTTTGTTTTGTTGGGGGAGCGTCAAGGAGGGGTTCAAGGTGAGCCTGGAATTTGACAGACAGAAAAATTAAGGGATGACATGAAATTAGAAACTCTGAGAGCTGATATTCAAGCAGTGGCTACCTCCAAGGTGAGGGAGAAGATGGCTCTGGGACAGGGGAGGGAAGGAGGTTTACTTTTTATTCTCTACCTTTTAGTAATTCTGAATTTTGCACATGCATGAGTAACTTGCCCGAAGTTCTACAGCAAGGTCTGTGTAACTGCAACCTGTGATCTTAATCATTACACTACCTCCCAAATAATAATTCCAGGTTCACCTGGAAGAGAGAAGAGAGGTAGATGTCTGATGGATGAAGAAAACAGAGCTCAAACAGAATCCTTAAGGAATTCCCTGGTGGTCCAATGGCTAGGACTCCACGCTTTCACTGTCGAGAGCCGGGGTTTGATGGCTGGTCCGGGAACTAAAATCCCACAAGCCACGAGGCATGGCAAGAACAAACAAACAAAAAACAACAACAAACCCCAAAAAACCAGAATCCTTAGTTTGAATCCTGGATCACTGAAAGAGAGTAGTGCCAATGACTAAACAGTCACCCTGGGAAGATCTATTGATTAAACAATGAGTGTGTTTTGGAAAGGGTGAGTTAGAATTTGGCAGAAACATTTAAACATATATCTTGTAGACCAGTCCTCATGACCCTTTCAGGGGGTCTGCAAATTCAAAACAATATCCATAACAGTGCAAAAAAGTTACCTGCCTTTTCCACTGTGTATTCCTGTGATTTATATTTTTCTCAGTTTTGTTTTCTAATATGGTAAATATCAACAGATATAACCTACAAAAACAAAATTTTTCTGAGGTTCTCAATAATTTTTAAGGTTGTAAAGGAGTCCTAGTATCAAAAAGTTTGAGATCCTCTGTTGGTCAATGGCTTTCAAGCTTTTTAAACAAAGTCTCACAGAGGAAACTCCACTTTTCATCATAGTCCAATATCCACATATATATGTAGATGTGTAATTGAATGAGAGTTTCACGAACTCTGGCTCACTCTTTGGGATGCGCTCAGTGTTTTCTATTTCACTTTAAAAATTAAAATGCTGGTAACAGTTCACTAAATTGATTTCATGACCCACTAATGGATAATGAGCTGCAACTTGAAAAACACTTCTCTTCATTGTAAATACAGAAGAAAGCTGGAGCATTAGGAGAGGTCCCTCTCAACAGAACGTGGTGTACACTTAATATTTGCTGAGGAAGTGAATGGAGTGATGTGTTGTTCTTCAAGCTTCCAGTTCTCCAACTATGAAACATCTGTACAGGGCAAACAGGTTATTGTGACAATCAAGTAAGAAAAATGTAGGTGAAGTCTCTTTGTCTACTGTAAAATACTACAGAGATAAGAGGGTTTGCTGTTATAAAAAACTGATTGAAATGTATAAAGATCAGTAGCCTTTAAAATCAGAAAATATAGGTGTAATTCCCAGCTCTATCATTACTAACTCTGTGACATGGGTATTATTAATAATAACTAATATTTATTGAGTGCTTACTGTATGGCTAGTATGGTGCTAAGCTTTATTAAATGTTTATGTCATTTAATCCTTACCATGACTTTATTCTGAGGGAATTTTTTTTTTTTTTTAATTGCTGCGCTGTGAGGCTTGTGGGATCTTAGTTCCCCGACCAGGGATTGAACCCAAGCCCAGCAGTGAAAGCCCTGAGTCCTAACCACTGGACTGCCAGGGAATTCCCAGTGGGCAGTGTCTTATATTGTACTCATTTGACATACATGGAAACTGAGGCCTGGCAACTTTAATTTACAAGCTAACTTAGTATGGAAGACTTTTTGTTTGCTTGTTTGCCCTTCCAGTATCTAATCCCTTCTCATCTCTGAAAAACATTGGATTTTCCTTAGAGAACCACCCCTCCCACACATTTAGTCCAAGGTTTTGGGGAAACTCGCTCCATCTCTTGGGGTCAGGGCTGCATTTGTAACTAAACTGGCCCAAGTAGTCCTCCCTATGGGCCACAGTGATCAGTTGAGGTGTGGTCATGTGACCCAAGTAGGACCAATCAGAACTAATAAAGGGGCTTTTCCTACAGCAGCGGAAAGGAGGTGCCTCTTTCCTCTGGACTGGTAGCTGTTAGCTATGTTAGGCTCCTCTAACCCTGGAGCTGCTGGTGGTTACCTTGCCAACACTGGGTGGGAGGTCATCTGGAGATGAGTCAAGACAGAGCACAGTAGAGCTGAGATGTGGAGTAAGAGGGAGGAGTAAGGGAGGGAGAGGGAGAAAGAGAGAGAGGGAGCAAGCGAGTGAGAGAACTAATGATACACTTTGAGCCCCTGGGTCCAGACTGAAGACAAACAGACACCAAAGAACTCTGGTTACGAGAGCCAATACATTCCCTTTTATGCTTAAAGAAGTTGATTTAATTTAGTTTTTAATAATTACTCATATAGCACTTACTACATGCCAGGAATTCTTCTAAGCACTTTACAAATATTAACTAATTTACTCTTCATGACATTCTTATGAAGAGAAGTCATATGATTATTTTCATTTTTAAAATGAGAAAACGGAGGCACAGGGACACTACATAATTTACCCGGCTCTCTCTTGGGACTTTTTTTTTTTTTTGCTCTTGGAGTTGGCCAGGATTTGATCTGACTCCAGACAGATCCAACACACATACTCCTTTGCTGGTATTTCTCAAACTCTCCTCATTTACCTTCCATCTTTATCGTTATTATCATATTCACAAACCTTCTATACTGTTATTCATTTAAAAGTTTCCCTTAAATCCACTTTAAATCAATTCCCTTCTTTAATTTGTCCCAAGCTATATCAGTGAAATGATGAGTTTGATGTCTTAGACATATTTTTCTATGAAAATGGATGTTAGCTACTAACATCTAAAATGTTTATCCATGTGTCAACTAAAATCACTGAGTATCCCTGACCCTCCTGTGTTGCCTTCCACTTCACCTCAAGTGATGCTTAGTTTCTCCATCTGTACAATAGGGCTAATAATATATCCCTCACAGGACGGCTGCTTGAAACAAATGAGGAAATAACTGAGGTGCTGCTTTGTTGATTGTAGGGCACTGAACAGAAGGGAGGCACTATGGCTGGTAAGATGACAAACTCCTCAAGGGCAAGGATGAGGACTTTGGTTTTTGACCGCTTAGACCTCATACTAGCCTCCTTCTCTTGGCTACATGCCAGGCTTTTTTTGTCCTCAGATGGGCTCTGCCTTCTCCCACCGGAAGATTTTTTTTTTTTTTTTTTTTTTGCTGTACACGGGTCTCTCACCGCTGCGGCCTCTCCCGTTGCAGAGCACAGGCTCTGGACACGCAGACCCATAGGCCGCGGCGCACGGGATCCTCCCGGACCGGGGCACAAATCCGTTTCCCCTAGCATCGGCAGGCGGACTCCCAACCACTGCGCCACCAGGGAAGCCCAATTCCACAGGCTTTTACTTCTACTTTGGATGAAGAACGTGGCAAAGAACATCACTCTCACCTTAATAAGGAGAAAAAGGCAGGTAATCTACGATGTCATGATTTTTCTCCAGCCCATCAGAGAGCTCAGGCTGTAAAGTAACCAAGTCAACTGAATTCCAAAGAGCGAGAAGCCTCTCAAAGGTGAGCTAGGACACAGAGAGTGTGTCACCTTTGTCAAAGCACAAGAGAAAGAGCTGGCTGCCAGAGAAGCTGGTAAGAAGAAATTAGCTAAAATTTTGACAAATTTTTAAAGACCATATGTGGGCTAGTATATCAGTGTGGTATGGATTGGGGCCCAGACACAAGAGGAGTTTGCACTCACTCTAGGTTCTTTTCCACAGGCCTCCAGTGGGTGCTCACAAGAAAGATTGGAGGCACAGCAGGAGACCAGAGAGTCCCCTCATTGCATAGGTGTGTAGCAGGTGATCGGCTGCTGCTGAAGGATGGACATAAAGTCCCTCCCAGTTTTCCAGACGCTTCCTTTTTTTCAATAAAGCAAATCCTTAAGCCTATGGGGTAGGGGAAGCTGACCTCTCATGCCCGTATTTCTCCCAGCAAAGATCTATTGCTTCTGCAGGAGGAGTAGCAGCAAAGCCCATCTGCCTGGAGTGGTGGGGATGTAGGAAACACTCTCACTCCATGACACAAGCAAGGCCCCACTGCAGCTGGGGGAAGAGTAGAAGCAGAAACCCTCTATCTTTCCAGGAGGGGCTAGAAACCAGCTCAGGCTCAGGATCCTACCAGCAATACCAATCTGAAGTCTGCTGACACTGCAGACCAACCAAAAACACAAGGCAGAATTTGAGTGCCACAAGGAGGAGGGACAGGGATGGTGAGAAGTCTCCAGCCTGAGGCCCAGATGCATAAAGCTTGCCTAAGACTGAGGATGGATCAGGACAACAGAGAAACCCACACCACGTCTTGCCACCATGATCAGCATAGCATCAAGTAACAAGCACCAGCAGGCTGCCGCAAGAAGAGGGGTGAGAGCATGGAGAAGAACCCCCGCTGTGTTGCAGGGGTGCAGGGGTAGCTGAAAGCTGAGGGGGCAACAAACAGAAGCTGGGGAAATCCATAGTCAGCAGACCTAACAATGAGAAAAGATAATGGAAGTTCTTCAGGCAGGAAGAGTATGATACCAGAGAGAAACTGGATCTTCACAAAGAAATGAGGAGTATTGAAAATGGTAAAAAAAAAAAAAAAAAGAAAAAAGAAAAAGAAAATGGTAAAAATAAACAGAAAAGAGATTTTCCTAATTTTCAATCCTTTTAAAAAATAATTGCAGGACTTCCCTGGTGATCCAGTTGTTAAGAATCCACCTTCCAATGCAGGGGACGTGGGTTCCATCCCTGGTCGGGGAACTAAGATCCCACATGCCACTGGGCAACTAAGCCCACCGCCGCAACTACTGAGCCCGCATGCCACAACTAGAGAGAATCCCGTGTGCTGCAACTAGAGAAGCCCGTGCACCACAATGAAAGATCCCACATACTGCCATGAAGATCCCATGTGCTGCAACTAAGACCCGATGCAGCCAAATAAATAAAATTTTCTTAAAAATTGGCTGACTAAAGCAAAAATAGTCAATAATGGCATTCATAGCATATTTAAAATTAAAATACATGACGATAACAGCATAAAAGTTGCTCAGAAGGAACTGGAAGTTTACTGTTGTAAGGTTCTTACTGTATAAGAGAAATGGTAGAATATTATTTGGAGGTAAACTGTGATGAATTGAATACATATATTATAAATCCTGGAATAACCACTAAATTTTTTAAAGAGGTATATAACTAATAAACCAATAACTGAGATAAAATGGAGTCATTAAAAAAATACTCAACTGGGGCTTCCCTGGTGGCGCAGTGGTTGAGAGTCCGCCTGCCGATGCAGGGGACACGAGTTCGTGCCCTGGTCCGGGAAGATCCCACATGCTGCGAAGCGGCTAGACCTGTGAGCCGTGGCAGCTGAGCCTGTGCATCCGAAGCCTGTGCTCTGCAATGGGAGAGGCCGCAACAGTGAGAAGCCCACGTACCGGGAAAAAAAGATCTCAGGCTGGACTTCCCTGGTGGTGCAGTGGTTAAGAATCCGCCTGCCAATGCAGGGGACATGGGTTTGAGCCACCACAATGAGAATCCCACTCACCGCAAAGAAGAGTAGCCCCCGCTCACTGCAACTAGAGAAAGCCCGCGTGCAGCAGCGAAGACCCAACACAGCCAAAAGTAAATAATAAATAAATAAATAAATTTAATAAATAAATAAAAACTCAGGCCTGAGAGCTGGGAAACCTTATGCATTTACTCCTATACCCTCCAATGCTCTCACAGAGGATCCATAGGTTACTAAATCTGGAAGGACCTTAAATACCAGCCAATGCTGTCTACTAGAGCTATCTGCAATAATGGAAATATTCTATATCTACGCTGTCCAATATGATAGCCACTATCCACATTGTCTATTGAGCACTTGAAATATGGCTAGTGTGACTAAGAACTGAATTTTAAGTTTTAATTAATTTAAATTCAAATAACCACGTGTGGCTATTGACATCATGGATCTAGACTAATCCTCTATTCTATGCACAGACGACTGAGACTCAGAAAAACATCAGTGACTTGAGTAAGATCACAACATGAGTAGATGGACATCTAGATGTGTTTTGATGAGCGTTAAAGATGAAATGCATTGAACTTAGTAAGAGGCCGACTTGGGTCTCTGGTACTGGCTCAGCCACAAAGCTGGGAAACATAGATAACTTCTCTGGATCTCACATGCCTTCTGTGAAAGGAGATGTTTACTTTATGGTTTGCTTGCTGTAAAATCCCTTCTAATTATTCATGTTGAAAAGTTGTAATTGGATAATTTTGGTGCCCTCCTCACACAGTGCCACCTAGTGGTGCACTATGAACCCTGCATTTCCTCCTCTTGGATCAAATTCTTGGACAGGGAAGATGGAAACCCTCGTGAGTTGATCACCCCCTCGATGTGAGTGATTTGGCCATCAGATCCCACTCTCTACTCTCCGCACGTAGATGTGGGCAGCTGTCCAGTGCTGACACTGCTAGATGTCCCAGGGTTTTTCCTGACCACTTCTCACCCTCTGCATCCACAGGAACAAGACTTTGTGACTGCTTTTGGTGGAGTCGTACCTAACTTACTTGTCAAAAGTCTCCTGTCCCTGTGTCTGGTCCATGACATGGCAGCCACCTCCTCTGACAAGCCTCTAGTTTGATATTTTTTTCTCTTTCTCCAGACACAGCTCAGCTGATGGTCAAGGGAAGAGCGAGTAGGTGAAAAGCCACAAGCCCCTTAACATCAGTCTGGGGACAGTGCCAGACTCTCAAGGCTCCTGCCCCCGTGGTCCTAACAGCTCTGTGACCTTGGACAAGTTATTTAATTTTTCTGAGCCTCAGTTTGCATAGTGGAGATAAAAATACCTATCTCTAAGGTAGTTCTGAGAAATAAAATATAGAGTAGTTAGTGCATAATAGGCGATCAATAAATGGTAGTTGGTTACAATCACAGTCATAAGTAATAAAATACACCTTTTGTTAGCTAGGCGCTGATCTCTGAACTCTAGGGAATGCAGAAGAGCTGTAAGAGACATGATCCCAGTTGGCCTCCGCACGTAAATAGCAGGCTACCACACAGGAGCAAGAGTACATAATTGGAGGCATGGTATTCATAAGTGCAAAATGATGGGCTTCCCTGGTGGTGCAGTGGTTAAGAATCAGCCTGCCAATGCAGGGGACGCGGGTTCGAGCCCTGGTCAGGGAAGATCCCACATGCCATGGAGCAACTAAGCCGGTGGACCACAACTACTGAAACCCGCACGCCTAGAGCCCGTGCTCCTCAACAAGAGAAGCCACCTCATTGAGAAGCCCGCGCACCGCAACGAAGAGTAGCCCCCACTCCCTGCAACTAGAGAAAGCCCGTGTGCAGCAACAAAGACCCAATGCAGCCAAAAATAAAACAAATAAATGTATTAAAAAAAAAAAGAGAAAGAAATGGGGGCTAGGTATCCTGCAAGAAATTTGGATTTTTCCATAAAACCATTTCCTCTACCCTGAAAGGTAAAATTCCCCAAGATCATTTTCAGGCCCGTGCTTCTGAAGACTTGAACTGGTTTTGCTCTTTTCCAGCTCTGCCACTGATTAGCTGCATAACCTTGGGCATGTCACTTACCTTCTCTGAGCCTCAGCTTTCTCACCTATAAAATGGGTATACTGGGACTTCCCTGGTGGCACAGTGGTTAAGAAACTGCCTGCCAATGCGGGTGACACAGGTTCAAGCCCTGGTTCGGGAAGATCCCACGTGCCACAGAGCAACTAAGCCTGTGTGCCACAACTATTGAGCCTGCGCTCTAGAGCTCACGAGCCACAACTACTGAGCCCACGTGCTACAACTACTGAAGCCCGTGTGCCTAGAGCCCATGCTCAGCAACAAGAGAAGTCACCGCAATGAGAAGCCCACGCACCAAAACGAAGAGTAGCCCTCACTTGCTGCAACTAGAGAAAGCCCACGAGCAGCAACGAAGACCCAATGCAGCTAAAAATAAATAAATAAAAATAAAATAACATTTATAAATAAATAAATAAATAAAATGGGTATACTAATAGAGTTGCCGTGAGGACCGAATGAAGTCATGCGTAATGCCTAGCACAGAACAGGTTGCTGAATAGTGTTAGCCTTTTGTTTTCTTTTTTTCCATGGAGGGATAAAAGATAAAGGATGAGAAAACTGGCTTAATTTTTAAAAATTAATTAATTAATTAATTATGGCTGCATTGGGTCTTCATTTTTGCACGTGGGCTTTCTTTAGTTGCGGTGAGTGGGGACTACTCTTCATTGCCTGCATGGGCTTCTCATTGCAATGGCTTCTCTTGCTGCAAAGCACGGGCTCTAGGCATGCAAGCTTCAGTAGTTGTGGCACTCTGGCTTCAGTAGTTGTGGCTTGCAGGCTGTAGAGCACAGGCTCAGTAGTTGTGGTGCATGGGCTTAGGTGCTCTGCGGCATGTGGGATCTTCCCGGACCAGGGCTCTAACCCCTGCCTCCTGCATTGGCAGGCGGATTCTTAACCACTGCACCACCAGGGAAGTCCAAACTGGCTTAATTGATGTGTGGAAATCTGATAAATTCTAGCATTGAACTCTCACTGCTACAACTGCTGGCAGGAAAAGTGTACAAGTAGTCCCTCAGTATCTGTGAGGGATTTGTTCTAGGACCTCCTGCCGATACCAAAATCTGCGGATCCTCAAGTCCCTTATAAAATGGCATAGTATTTGCATATAACCTACCCGCACCCTCAGCCCACCCTCCACCTGTATACTTTAAATCAGTGGTCCCCAGCCTTTTTGGCACCAGGGACCGGTTTCGTGGAAGACAATTGTTCCACAGATGGTGAGGGGCGGGGGGGGGGGGGGCAGGGGTTGGGGACCCCTACTTTAAATCATCTCTAAGGGCTTCCCTGGTGATGCAGTGGTTAAGAATCCGCCTGCCATTGCAGGGGACACAGATTCGAGCCCTGGTCCGGGAAGATCCCACATGCCGTGAAGCAACTAAGCCAGTGCACCACAACTACTGAGCCCGTGCGCCACAACTACTGAAGCCCGTGTGCCACAACTACTGAAGCCCACACGCCTAGAGCCCATGCTCTGCAACAAGAGAGGCCACCACAATGAGAAGCCCATGCACTGCAACAAAAGAGTAGACCCCGCTCACCGTAACTAGAGAAAGCCCGCGTGCAGCAACGAAGACCCAACACAGCCAAAAAATAAATATTTAAAAAAGAGTGAATCTGCATAAAAACATAAATCTACCATAAAAAAAGATTTAAATCATCTCTAGGTTACTTATGATACCTAATACAATGTAAATGCTATGTAAATAGCTGTAAATACAATGTAAATCATTGCCAGTGCTCAACGAATTCAAGTTTTGCTTTTTGGAACTTTCTGGAGTTTTCTTTTTCTGAATATTTTAAATCTGCAGTTGGTTGAATCCGTGGATATGGAGGGCAGACTGTACGCTGACAATTTTCCTCTCCTCTTTTCTTCCCCCCCAGCTTCTGACCTGGACATATTTGTGTTTCCAAGCAGGCCATGGAAGAAAGACTGATAACAATTTTCCTGGTGTCAGTCTTGAAGGTTCAGTCTTGAAGCTGCCTCTTCTTCTGCACCTGAGTTCCCTTCCCCCACCGCTGGACTGGTTTCTTTTCACTATGGGAGGAGAGAGGAGAGAGAGCAAGGAGGGTATGGTAGAAATGACTCCACCTAGAGCTTGTGGGATTTTTACAGGAGGCCCCGCCCTGCACCTCCCTGCCCAGGGGTCTCTGATGGGAAGGTTGAAAGGTGGCTCTGGTCCTTACCAGGTGTGGCAATGTTGAGCCTCTAAAGACCACTGTCCCAGGATAGGGTGGGGGCGGGAGGGTGGGCAGTGGAGGTGATCATCTCTGTGCTAGTGACTTAGATTCCTGCCAGAGCTTGACCTCTGCAGGCAAAGAATAAAGAGCACGTGGAAGGAAGGGGCCTGGGGAAGCTGAAACTGTGTGACTTTGGCTGAGTCATTCTATAATCAGCCACACCCTTGCTCAGCAACCTTCAATGGTTCCCCACTGCCACGGGATAAAGTCCCAAAGGCTTAACCCTGACCCAACTTATAGTAACCACTGGACCTGCTACTCTACCTTCCTTCCTTTCTTCTTTCTTCCTTCCTTCCTTGCTTCCCTTCCTTCCTTCTTTCCTTCCTTTCTTTCTCTCTCTCTCTTTCTTTCTTTCTCCTTTCTCCCCCTGCTTTCATATACGATATACATATATACATATCATATATATGTGATATATTTTAAAAATTAAACCTTTTCTTTAGAATAATTTTAGATTTACAGAAAAGTTGCAAAGATAGTTAAAAGGCTTCCCGTATACCCCTCAACCAGTTTCCCCTATTACTAATGTTGCAGGAAGGGGGACCCATTCCAGGGCCCAAGAGTGGGCTCTTGTCTAACACTCGGAAATGAATTGTCTGAGGAGACACATGTGCTGACAAAGCAAGAGACTTTATTGGAAAGGAGCGCGTGGGCAGAGAACAGCAGGGTAAGGGAACCCAAGAGAACTGCCCTGCCACGCGGCTCACAGTCTCGGGTTTTACGGTAATGGGGTTAGTTTCCGGGTTGTCTCTGGCCAATCATCTTGCTTGGCCCATATCTGGTGACTCAGGGTCCTTCCTGGTGGCTCATGCATCTCTCAGCCAAGATGGATTCCAGCATGGGGGTTTCTGGGGGATTAGGGCAGGACATATCGTCTCCTCCCTCCTTTAGGCCCTTCTCGAATTCTCCCGGTTAGTTTTCAGCGGCAGCACCATGTCCCTTATCGGGACCCCTGTTGTGAGACAACTCAAGCAACCAGGCCTGGCCAAGGCAGATGGTTTCAGTCAACAGTTCCCTAACATTAACATCTTATGTTACCAAGGTGTATTTGTCAAAACTAAGGAGTCAACATTGATATACGTATTATCAGTAGCTAAACACCAGACTTTTAATCAGATTTCACCAATGTACTTTTTCTGTTCCAGGATCCCATCCAGGATACTACACTGCATTTCGTCCTCCTGTCTCCTTAGTCTGCTCCGGTCTGTGACAACTTACCAGTTTTTCCTTGCTCCTATGACCTTGACAGTCTTGAGGAACACTGGTTAGGTATTTTGCAGAATGTCCCTTAATTTGGACTTACTTGATGTTTTCCTCATGACTAGACTGAAGTTATGGGTTTGGGGGAAAAAATAGCCCAGAGATGAAGTGCCCTTCTCATCACACGCTGTCATGGATTGCATGCTACCCACATGACTTATTACTGGTGATGTTAACCGCCATCACTTGGTGATATTGGCCAGGCCTCTCCACTGTAGAGTTACTGCATCCACTCCCTAACCCCCACCCCTACCTTTCTATTCTTTAGCAAGTCGCTAAATCCAGCTGACACTCGACGGGTAGCGAGTGGGATTAAGTTCCACCTCCTAGAAGGGGAAGCATCTACATAAATTCTTTGGAATACGTCTTTAAAGAAGATTTGTCTCTTCTCCCCTATTTATTTATTGATTCAATCATTTAGTTTTATCAGTAGGGACTCTGTGACATTGATTTTACACTTTGGGTTATCATCCAATACTATGTCACTTCTTTTGTTTTTCAAATTGTCCAGCTTTGCCCATTGGGAGCTCTTTCAGGTTGTCAGGTTGACTCCCGAGCGTTTGCCATGCCTCCCCAACCTTTGGTGTTTGAACACTTCCTTACTTTCTGGCACTGCAAGATGCTCTAAGCTCATCTTGTCTTTTCTCTACCCCAGCCCCAAAATCATCTACTTCTCCAAAGATCCCTGGTTCTTTCTATCAGAGAATGGGTTTTAGAAGACAAACTCTGGACACTGGGTCATTGCCCACGCTACTGGTGAGTAGACCTATGTTTTTAAATTGTGAAATGTACAATATACAGAAGAGTGCATCAAACATATAAGTATGGTTTAAAGAATAATTATAAGCTGAATAGAATCAAATCTGTTTTTTAGCATTAATTATGTCCATTCCTGTGTATCTTCCTCTTGAAACCTTCCCCTGACCTACAAGGCCAGGATGGGGTGCCCCTCACATGAGCAACCATAACACCTAGTACTTATTCCTATGCTAATTCTATATTAATACATGTCTATGGTAAACAAGTTGAAGATGCAGTTGTTTAAAGAAGAAACCAAGCCAGCATTATTCTACCATCCAAGGGAAAATTTCTAACCACCAAGAGTGGTCCAAGGATATAATGGTTTCCCTCTAGATCTGTGCTTCATTCACTAGCCACATGGGGCAACTGAGCACATGAAATGTGGCTGGTCTGAATTGGGATGATTTAGTACAGAAAAAAAGAATGTAAAATATCTCATTAACAGTTTTTTGTATTGATTGCTTGCTGAAAGGATAATATTTTGGATGTGTTGAGTTAAATAAAACATTATTAAAATTAATTGCCCCTGTACATGTGACAAAACTTATACATTTAAAATTGGTTAATTTTATTGCATGTAAATCAATAATGGGGATTTAAAAAGTCTGAGAAGACAAAAAAATTTAATTTCACCTGTTTCTTTTTTTTTTCCCTTTGGTAGCTACCAGAAGAATTTAAATTATATATGTGGCTCACCTTATATTTCCACTGGACGGGGTATTCTATAAAGAGAGATCTCCTGGTGACTAGATGTTTTGGAGCACTGAGTGGATTTTGGCACAGTGCTGGTGGTAATTGTGGAGGTTGGATTAGGTGATTCTTAAGATTTTAGGCTTGAGAGTTTTTGATTCTGTCTCTGCCTTTTCTCCCACTCTTTGCCTCTGTCTACACTCTGCTTATTCCCCAAACATGCCCTATGGCTTCCTTTTTTTTTTTCCCCTATGGCTTCTTCTCTCTGAGCCTTTGTTCATCCAGTGCGGTCCATTTGGAATGTCTTCTCCACTATCTCTTCTGTTAAAATCCTACCTGACCTGAAAAACAGCTGACATGCCATCTCACCCATGAAGCCTTTCCCACAGCGGGAAGTAAACTCCCTGAATACCTCCATCACTACTCACCAACCCCTCAGTGCATGTTGTACTTTGGCAATTTGCTAACTTCTCTCCCCTACTAGATTGGAAGTATGTTGAAGGCAAGTGTGTGTGGCACAGATACTTTGAAGAACTGACCTGCAGATCCTCAAACTCTATTCATGCTCTTTCCTAAGACACATTTTCTGGAGAAGATACTCTGAAGTCCAAGTCCACCTTTTTCTTTCCCACCCACCCTGCTCATACTTTACAAAAGGCTCTCAGCCCTGATTTTCACCCACAACCTTACCCCAGGGGGTTGGGGTGGGGGGTTAAACACCTTCAGGGCACCAACCAAAGGTGAAGAACTGTGATGACTGGATAATAAGGCATTTTGCAAGTGGGACAGTTGCTGGTACTTTGCTTTCAATAGAGTTGAAGGAGATTCTGATTTTGTTGTCATTAAAAATAACTTTTGATGATAGGCCACTATGTAATTTTTTGGCTTGTAACGCCAAGAATTCAAATAATTAAGTGATATTATTGTAACAGAACTCCCTCCGCTTTCAGCTACTTATTTATTTGAACAAGGTTTCTCAGAGTTTCTATTTATAAAAGTTAAAAATAGATATAAAGCTGATGCTGAACCCAGCTTCACTCCAGCAATAAGTAACATTTATTCATAAATACATAAACTAATTGAAAAAAAATCTATTTCAGTAAGAGATACATTTCCAATATCATTTTACTCTTTGTTTAATAATCATTTTTCAAAAGATATATGTTACGTTGCTTTGATCAATTGTGTACTAATACAATAAAAAGTGATATTTCAATCCAGAAGAAATTTTAAAACATAGAGCTTTAGAGTCAAAGGAAATTTTAAATTATTTAAATTTCAAAATTTCTTAAAGTGCAATCATATATATAAATTTCTGTTGGGAGTATGAATTACATAATCAATAACAGACTTTCCAGCAGAAAATATATTACCCTAGGAGAACATTCTGTGAGAGGAAGCAAAATGTAACTATACATTGAAGAAGAAAAAAAATAATGATGTAGCATTTCTGCCTGCTAATGTACAGCTTGTTCTGATATTTTCTTGACATGAATAATAGTGAGTATCAAACCATGATGATACTTACATTCAACTGATGATGGAACAGTTTTATTTAAAATATTTTCAATATGCTAGCAAGTATATCCTTTGCAATGGCTTACATTTAAGGTGAATATTTTATTATTTTTTTAAAAGTTTGATCTATATCCATTCCTTCATTTTATTTTCATTTTTTTTTAAACTGTAGTATCTTTAATTTTATTTATTTATTTATTGGCTGCATTTAGTCTTCGTTGCGGTGCGCGGGCTTCTCATTGTGGTGGCTTCTCTTGCGGAGCATGAGCTCTAGGTACGCGGGCTTCAGTATTTGCAACACGTGGCTCAGTAGTTGTGGCGCACAGGTTTAGTTGCTCCACGGCATGTGGGATCTTCCTGGATCAGGGCTCGAGCCCGTGTCCCCTGCATTGGCAGGCGGATTCTTAACCACTGTGCCACCAGGGAAGTCCCTAAGATGAACGTTTCAGTTGTCAATTTTAAAACGTGCCAGATAGCCTGCATGTGGACCAGCAGGTCCATTCTTCGACCTACTCCTTCCTTCCTCTCCCCTGGTTGGCTGACTTGGATGGAGGTCATCAACGGCTCTATGCCTTCTAGCCTTGGCTTGGATTTGGTCAATGGGAAGTCCTGGCAGGAGACAGGAGGGAGGGAAGAGAGTGAGATTAGGGTTTCTATTCCCCTTGTTCCCACCTCTGGACATCTAGTCAGTCTGGCCCTGTCCATGGACAGAAAGTTAGTGCTCCTCTTAAGGAAGAGAAATTGCCCTTTAGACCTCAGGTGGTAACAGCCTGGCTGCTGCCCTTCCCAGCTTCCTGCATAATCCCTTGTCATTTCCCTACACCTTGACCACACCTCCTACATTAGCTTCTTTGCATATATGACCTTCTTGAATTGTCTTACTTTGAGTGCATTGTTTCCTGTTGGAATCCTCACAAATGCGGAATTAAAAAAAATTCTTTAAGGGGGCACAAGAGCAAAAAGTCTGAAGACCACTGATCCAGGTTATAGCCTCATTCATTCATTCAATAAACATTGACTGCATCATGCCCAGTGTTTGGTTACAAAGATGAATTAGTTGGCCACCTCACACCCATTAGGATGGTTACTATCAAAAATACAAAAAACAATAAATGTTGGAGAGGGTGTGGAGAAAAGGGAACCTTCTTGCAATGTTGGTGAGAATGTAAATTGATACAGCCACTACGGAGAACAGTATGGAGGTTCCTTAAAAAACTAAAAATAGAACTCCCGTACAACCCAGCAATCCCACTAATGGGCATATACCCTGAGAAAACCATAATTCAAAAAGAGTCATGTACCAAAATGTTCATTGCAGCTCTTTTTACAATAGCCAGGACATGGAAGCAACCGAACTGTCCATCAACAGATGAATGGATAAAGAAGATGTGGCACATATATACAATGGAATATTACTCAGCCATAAAAAGGAACGAAACTGAGTTATTTGTAGCGAGGTGGATGGACCTAGAGACTGTCATACAGAGTGAAGTAAGTCAGAAAGAGAAAAACAAATACTGTATGCTAACACATATATATGGAATCTAAAAAAAAAAATGGTCATGAAGAACCTAGGGGCAAGATGGGATTAAAGATGCAGACTTACTACAGAATGGACTTGAGGATACAGGGAGGGGGAAGGGTAAGTTGGGACAAAGTGAGAGAGTGGCATGGACATATATACACGACCAAACGTAAAATAGATAGCTAGTGGGAAGCAGCCGCATAGCACAGGGAGATCAGCTCGGTGCTGTGTGACCACCTAGAGGGGTGGGATAGGGAGGGTGGGAGGGAGGGAGACGCAAGAGGGAAGAGATATGGGGACATATGTATATGTATAACTGATTCACTTTGTTATAAAGCAGAAACTAACACACCATTGTAAAGCAATTATACTCCAATAAAGATGTTAAAAAAAAACCACAAAAAACAAGTGTTGGCAAGGATGTGGAACAATTGGGACACTTGTGCACTGTTGGTAGGAATGCAAAATGATGCAGAAGCTGTGGGAAATAGTATGGAATTTCCTCAAAAAAATTAAACAGAATTAACCTATGACCCAGCAATTCCACTTCTTGGTATATACTCAAAAAAATTGGAAGTAGGGTCTTGAAGACACACTACTGTGTACACCCATGTTCACAGCAGCATTATTCGTAATAGCTAAAACATGGAAGCAACCAAAGTGTCCATCAACTGTTGAACGGTTTACCAAAATGTAGTATATTCATACAATAAAATATTATTCAGTCTTAAAAAAAAATTCTGACACATGCTGCAACATGAATGAACCTTGAAGATGTTATGCTAAAGTGAAATAAGCCAGTCACAAAAGGACAGAAAAAGTATGATTCCATTTATATGAGGTACTTTATTATATTTTTAAATTATTAATTTTGGCTGTGTTGCGTCTTCGTTGCTGCATGTGGGCTTTCTCTAGTTGCGGTGAGCGGGGGCTACTCTTTGTTGCAGTGCACTGGCTTTTCATTGCAGTGGCTTCTCTCATTGCAGTGGCTCCTCTTGTTGTGGAGCACTGGCTCTAGGCACGCGGGCTTCAGTAGTTGTGGCACGCGGGCTTCAGTAGTTGTGGCTCGTGGGCTCCAGAGCGCAGTCTCAGTAGTTGTGGTGCATGGGCTTAGCTGCTCCGCAGCATGTGGGATCTTCCTGGACCAGGGCTTGAACTCGTGTCCCCTGCATTGGCAAGTGGATTCTTAACCACTGCACTATCAGAGAAGTCCGCAATATGTACTTTAATAAAGGTGTGGACAAGTTGTGAGAGCATTGTGGAGAGAGCAACCAATTCTACCTGGGGGAATTGGGAGGAGCTTCCCACAGAAGGTTTTATTTGGTTTATGGCATTGAAGATAAGTAGGAGCTTGTTTGGCAATGAAAAGGAGAAAGTGCATTCGAGGCAAAAGGGCAACATGAATCAAGTCAGGAGAACCAACGACTTTTTAGGGATTGCTGAGTCATGGCTGGGTGTTCAAAAGCTAGTTCAGAAAGCACAAAGATTAAAGGAAACCATTTGTAAATATGATTAAATTAAAAACTTAAAAATGGCAGAAGACATTATGAACAAAATTAAAATACTAAATGACTCTCTGGAAAAAGGTAATTGCAATTTATATATAAATAACACCTAGAAGCTGGTGAGAAGTAAAGACAAGCAAACAAGTTGAAACATAAGCAAAGGACGAAGACGTAATTCTCCCAGGAACTCCCAACTGCAGAGGGAAATGCAAATGAGAATGATTAGATATCACTTCCAAAGAATAGAGTAGGGAAAGGGGGAAAATAGTAACTTTACAGTGGAGAAACACCAACTAAACCAAGTGATGAAAGGTAATAACATCACCAGTAATGTCATGTGGGTAGCATGTGACCTCCTATAGGGTGTGATAAGAAAGGTACTTCAGGGAGCTTCCCTGGTGGTACAGTGGTTAAGAATCCACCTGCCAGTGCAGGGGACATGGGCTCGAGCCCTGGCCCAGAAAGATTCCACATGTCGCAGAGCAACTAAGCCCATGCGCCACAACTACTGAGACTGCACTCTAGAGCCCGTGAGCCACAACTACTAAGCCCACGTGCCACAATTACTGAAGCTTGTGCGCCACAACTACTGAAGCCCGCACGCCTAGAGCCCGTGCTCTGCAACAAGAGAAGCCACCACAGTGAGAAGCCCACGCACCGCAACGAAGAATAGCCCCCACTCACCGCAACTAGAGAAAGCCCGCGCGCAGCAATGAAGACCCAACACAGCCAAAAATAAAAAATAAAATAAATTAAATAAATAAAAAATCTTATATAAAAAAAAGATGAGATACTATTTTCTACCCATGAAATTAACAAAGAATAAAAAGTCTGACTCAAATAAACCAGGAGGATATGGGAAAAATGGTTCTCTCATACTTGCAGGCAGAAGGGCCAAAGGTACTTTAGGAAAACAATTTAGTCTAGTAAAGCAGTGAATGTACAAACCCTGCAATCCAGAAATTCCATTTTCAAGTATATAGAGAGAAGAATTCTTACACATGGACACCAAGAGATATTTATAAAGGCATTTGATACAAATTGTCCACGATAACATAAAATTGGAGCAACTTGAATGTCTATCAATAGGCGAACAGATATAAAAATTGAGATATAGAAATGTGGTGGAATATTTACTATACAGCAGCTAAAAGGAGAGAATGAGATCTCTATATATCAATATGGCTAGATGTTACAAATATTGAGTGAAAAAGTAAAGATGAAGAAGGATATATATGATATGATACCATTGATATAAATTTAAAAGACACACAAAAATACTTTATATTGTTTATGTATACATGTATCCTAATTCATTCATCTAACAGATTTTTTTTTGGCTGTGCCATGCAGCTTGTGGGATCTTAGTTCCCTGACCAGGGATCTAACCCGGGGCTCTGGCAGTGAGAGCGCTGAGTCCTAACCACTGGACTGCCAGGGAATTCCCTAACATCTTTCTTGAATACCTTATTATGTGCCAAGTGCTATTCTCAGTTCTGAGGATATAGCAGTGAATAAGGGCTAACAACTGTATAGGACTTAATAAGAGCCAAGCAATCTGTAATAATAGTATCAATAATAATAACAATAATAGCAAACACTGATGTAGCATTTACTATATAGTTACGCTATAGTTATATAGTTACTATTATAGAGGTAAAATTCTAAGTGCTTTACATGCATTAACTCATTTAATTCTCATAGTAACCTTATGACACAGGGTCTGTTATTACCCCCAACTTATGAAGACACTGAGGGGCAATGAAGTTAAGTAACTTGCTAAGGTCACACAGCTGGACAGTGGTAGAGACAGCGATCAAATCCTGGCATAATGGCTCCAAGTCTGTCCTACCAACCATCATGCTCTCTGCCTCAAATCCCCTGCTGTCATGGAGCTTACATTCTAGTGAAGGCAAGACAGACCATAAAAATGTGTAGGAAGTCAGACAGTGAAAGAGCTGTGGAAAAAAATAAAGAAGGGAAGGAGGGAATTCCCTGGTGGTCCAGCGGTTAGGACTCCGCACTTTCACTGCTGAGTGCCTGGGTTCAATCTGGTTGGGGAATTAAGACCTGCAAGTAGTTGGCGCGGCCAAAAAAAAGAAAAAAGAAGGGAAGGAAAGGGGGAGTATGAGATAGGTTGTGGGGTGTGGTGGTCATGGGTGGCCCCACTGAGAGATAACATCTGAGTGAGACCCCAAGGAAGCGAAGGAGGAAACCATGCCGATACCTGAGGGTAACTGCATTCCAGGCAGAGGAAAACAAGGTCAAAGGCTCTGGGAAGGTGTAAACCTGGAGTGTTTGAAAAATAAATAGCAAGGAAGCCAGGGTGGCTAAAGCAGAGGCAATAAGGGCAAATAAGGGGAAAAGAGATGAGGCCAGAGAGAGGTGGGAGCTAGATTGGGTGGGTCCTTATAAGTCATGTGGACCTTGGAGGGGTCTGAGCAGGGGGTGACAGTATCTGACTTAAGCTTTACAGGACTTAGGCTTCTTTGTTGAAGCGAGATTGCCCAGAGGCGATTGTAATAATCTGGGCAAGAAATGGGTGGTGGCTTGGACTGGAGTGGTAGCAGTGGAGGTGGGAAGAAGTGATTGGATTCAGGAAAGGAGTCAAGGATGACTCAGGTTTTTGGCCTGTGTAAGTGGGAAGACAGAGTGATTGTTTCCTGGATGGGGAAGACATTGGGAGAAGCAGGTTTGGGGATGGGGTGGAAAGGCCTGGGGTTTCTTTTTGAACATGCTGAGTTTGAGATTTCTGTTGGACAACCAGGTGGACACGTTGAGCGTTCAGTTGGACGTAAAAGTCTAGAGTTTTGAGCAGACGAGATGAAAATCTATGCATCGTCTGCATATAGATCTTTTTTGAAACCACAAGAAAGGATGAGATCACCACAGAAATGAATACAGATATAGAGCAGCGAAAATGTGAGAACTGAATCCTGGGGCCCCAACATTCAGAGTTTGCAGCTGAGGAGGAGGAAAGGGAGAAGGGGCCGAATTCAGCAACAGGAGACTGAGAAGGAGCAGCCAGTGAGGCAGGAGAAAAACCAGGGAAAAGCCAGGAGAGAGAGCCAGCTAATTGAAGAAAGTGATTCAAGAAGGCTCAGGTGATCAAAAGTGTTGAAGGCTGCTGATGGGTAAAGAAAGATGAGGACTGAGAAATGACCGTTTGATCAAGCAACATGGAGGTACAGGGTGGCAGAATGTGCCATCCCAAAATATGCCACTTTGGCATAAGGATTATTATTATTACTATTTTTTGCAACTCACGTCAAATAAGGATTATTTGGAGGTAGAGGCAATTGAGAAGAAGGAGAGGCTTCTCTACCCTACCCTTATTTGCATAAAAGCAGGACACACATCTATAAAGGTGTCCCTCCTCCTGTCTCTACCGGGAAGGATAGAAGTCAATCACCAGAGACAACTTTAGACCCTTATCAGCCTAGAGACAGCTCTGGAGGAATCTATATATAAACTTTACTAACTAACCTTTATCTACCATCATTTCCCTTGATTTGCCTTCCCACAATTTGCTGCCCCTAGAGTCGGATCCTTTTCCTTTCTCTTGTCACTTCTCTAGAAGTTTATCATTCCTTTGCTAAGATGCTATATCAGCCCAAGTTCTAACTAATCTTTGAGTCACTCATCTCTGGGTATATGATGCACATGTTTATGAACTTCTGTTTGTTCTTCTCTTGTTAATCTGTCTTTCGCTAGTATAATTTACGCAGCCCCAGCTGGAGAAGCTAAGATGGGCAGAGGAAGAGATTTTCATTCTCCTACAGAAGTCATTAGTGACATTGACAAGAGTGGTTTTAGGTACAGCATATGGGGGTGAAAACCTAACGATCAGATTTGAGAGTCTGGGAGGAGAGAAACGACGCAGGCAGTACAGACAATTCTCTCAAGTTTTTGGCAATAGCTGGAAGGGAGTGTGGGGTGAAGAGATGTGTGTTAAGGTGTCAAAATAATGCGGGCTACCCTGGTGGCGCAGTGGTTAAGAATCCGCCTGCCAATGCAGGGGACATGGGTTCAATCCCTGGTCTGGGAAGATCCCACATGCCGCCGAGCAACTAAGCCCACGTGCCACAACTACTGAAGCCTGCATGCCACAACTACTGAAGCCTCCACGCCTAGAGCCCGTGCTCCACAACAAGAGAAGCCACCGCAATGAGAAGCCCACGCAAAGCAATGAAGAGTAGTCCCCACTCACTGCAACTAGAGAAAGCCCATGTGTAGCAACAAAGACCCAAAGCAGCCAAAAATAAAATAAATTAAAATTAAAAAAAAAAAACGGGTTTCCCTGGTGGCGCAGTGGTTGGGAGTCCGCCTGCCAGTGCAGGGGATGCGGGTTCGTGACCCAGTCCGGGAAGATCCCACATGCCGCGGAGCGGCTGGGCCTGTGGGCCATGGCCGCTGAGCCTGTGCGTCCGGAGCCTGTGCTCCACAACGGGAGAGGCCACAACAGTGAGAGGCCCGCGTACCGCAAGAAAAATAAAAAAATTTTTTTAAAATTAAAAAAAAAAAAGCATTACGCTCATGATAGAAGTTGCCCTGTCGTTGGTAGATGTTGATGTACATTACTTTTTTTTTTTTGGCCATGTAGCATGTGGGATCTCAGTTCCCCGACCAGGGATCGAACCCTCACCCCCTGCATTGGAAGGACAGAGTCTTAACCACTGGACCATCAGGGAAGTCCTACATTACATTCTTGATAGAGGTTGATGTCAGTGAAGGTTCAAAGAGACTTTAAAATTTGATAAAATAGTGCAGATATCTGTAAAAAAAAAATTGAAGGCAAATAAAACAAACTGTAACAGCTGATAATTCAGAAAGGTAAAAAATTTGATGTTTGTTATATTATATTTACACTTTCAAATGTCTTTATAAATAATTAGAGGGCAAAAAAAGTTTGTGGCCCTGAATGTGTGAAGGCCCTTGAGTGCCATGTCAGGAATGGGGTCTGCAGCTGTCTAAACAGGGGGACCATGGCTCAGAATGCTCTCCCTGAAAGCTGTGTATAGCACAGACTGGATGTGGGAACAATAAAAGTTTACTTTAATAGTCCAGGCCAGAGTTTTCCAAAGTGTAGACAGGACCATCTGCATCAAAATCTCCCAAGGGCACTCAATAAAATTCAAACCCTGGGCCTTTCCCCTCCAGCCTACTAAATCCTAATGTTTCCAGCAGGGCCAAGCAATCTGTACCTGAGAAGGTGGAGTGGTAGCAAGTTCAGGGGAAGGTGGGGGGCTGCGTTTAGTACCTGTGGAGATGGAGGTGCCCACAGGACTTCCAGCCTGTGAGTAGATATAAGAGTTCCAAGTTCACCAATGGATGTTGATCAGATTCATAGTCAAGTCTCCCGTGGCAGGAAGCACAGGGACTTGCACACAGTAGGTGCTAAATGTTTATTGAGTGAATTATGACTTTAGCTTAAAAGCCATTCACTGGATCACAAATTCTACCTCCTTACCAACTCTCTCCTACTTGCCGAGGACGTGCATGTTTTTTCATGCTGGCTATCAGCCCAGAGAAGTGGGAAAAGCTTGGATTTCAGAGTCAGACAGACTTGGATTCTCACCTGGCTCCCCTTCTTCCCAGCTCTGTGGCCACAACTGACTCTCTCCTTGGAACCTTAGTTTTCTCATGTGCAAGTAATATACCCTGTCATTCATTCATTCATTAGGGCTCTCTTGCTCTCCTGGAGCTCACGTCCTATGGGGGGGAATGGCAGTAAACAATAAACACAGTAAATAGGTTTATTATATCATATGTGAGAAGGTGGCTGGGCCTGAGTGGTAGTGGTAGTAGTGGTCAGGTAGGGGAAGTATCAGGAGTCACCACATAGTAGCGGTGAGAAGGAAGATTTGTGGAAAGGCTTGAGGGATGTGATGGAGTAGGCCAAGTGGATATCTGGAGAAGAGTGTTCTAGGCAGAAGGAACAGCAAGTTCTAAGGCTCTGAGGTAGAAGTGTGGCTGTCAGTATTTGAGAAATAACAAGGAGGCAGTGTGGTTGGAGTGAAGTGAGTGAAGGGGAGACTGAAAGAAGAGGGCCTTGGGACTTCCCTGGTGGTCCAGTGGGTAAGACTCCGCACTCACAATGCGAGGGGCCTGGGTTCGATCCCTGGTCGAGAAACTAGATCCCACATGCATTCCGCAGCTAAGAAGGTTGCATGCTGCAACTGAAGATCCCGCATGCCACAACTAAACATGCTGCAACGGAGACCCGGCGCAGCCAAAATAAATAAATACATACATACATACATAAATATTAAAAAAAAGACTATTAAGAAAAAAGAAGAGGGCCTTGCAGGGCTGTGATGTTATATAACAAAGGAAATAAGGAAATGAACTCAGTTACAGAGTGCCGATAATGTGTAAGGAACTGAGCTTGACATATGTCAGCCGTTTAATCCTTGCACTAACCTTGAAGGCAGGTGTTCTGACCTCACCCACTTTTTTTACACATGAATAAACTGAGTGATATAAACAAAATACGACTCGCTCATGATGTACAGCTAGTAAGTGGCCCAGAGGATCCTTCCCAAGCACCACACATTGTTTGCTATGTATCTGTCATAGCTAGAGCCATTCCATAAAATTCCCATTACTTTTAGCAAAAGGATTCAATGAGGGGAATTGAGGAGCAGACATGGCCTAAGCAAGGGGGATTACCACCCAGGCCCAGGCATCCTGAGGCTATTCTGGATCTGCAGGAAGAAGAGTCTGCAGATATATGGCCCCTCTGAGTCAAGAGCAATGTGGGCCTGCAATGGTTAAAAAATGAGGACTTGCTAGACTTCCCCAGTGGTCCATTGGTTAAGACTCCGTGCTTCCACTGTAGGGAGCATGGGCTCGATCCCTGGTCAATCCCTGGCCAGGAAATTCCACATGCCGCATGGGGTGGCTAGGGGGAAAAAAAAAAAAGAGAACTTGCTAAAACAGGATTACAAATATTGCAGCATATTTTAACTGATTACCTTCAAAAAGATCATGCTTTTAACATGCAGAGGGACTTCCCTGGTGGCGCAGTGGTTAAGGATCCACCTGCCAATGCAGGGGACACGGGTTCGAGCCCTGGTCCGGGAAGATCCCACATGTCGCGGAGCAACTAAGCCCATGAGCCACAACTACTGAGCCCGTGTGCCACAACTACTGAAGCCCTCACGCCTAGAGCCCGTGCTCCGCAACAAGTGAAGCCACCGCAGTGAGAAACCCGCACAGCGCAAAGAAGAGTAGCCCCGGCTCACTGCAACTAGAGTAAGCCCTCACGCAGCAACGAAGATCCAAAGCAGCCAAAAATAAATAAAATAAGATAAATAATAAAATTTAAAAAACATGCAGAATACACAGCAATATAATTTATATAAAATTATTAAATTCATAGCATACCACAGGGGGAGTGGTCTGATGATGGGACCAGTTTCACAGATGTGAGGGACTTCTTTCTAGCCTGTGTTTCTGTGTCTGAATGTATAACTTCATGTGGCCCTAACACAGAAAGTCTACATTTGAGGCCCTCAGTACATGTAAATAAAGATAAAGATGGTAAATATATGTGGTACTTGCTGGCTGCTGCCCTGAGTTCTATATGTACATTGGCTAAGACCCTTAGAACAGCCCCATGAGATTGGCATTACTGTTTCCATGTGATGGAGGAAGAAACAGTGAATCAGGGAGGTTGACTGATTTACCCAAGGTCTTCTAACTAGTGAGTGGTGGTGTGGGGATCTGAACCTAGACAATCTGGCTAGATTCTTAGTCTTAATTCTTATGCTATACTGCCTGGTCTAGGCCGGGCCTCGGCCACGGGCTGTCCCAGGTGGTTTGTCCCAAGGGCTCTTTCCTGGCACTGTCATGTTGATACAACCTTCTCCAGGCTGTGGAGGACCTTAGGGCTGCTATTTCCTGGTTCTCATGGGATCTGCTACCTCCAAGGCTGGCACCCAAGGACCGACTGAGGACCGGAATGAGGGAGAGTCAGAGAGTGAGGAGGATCAGAGTGCATGCATGAATGTTGACCTCAAGACTGGAAAGGACTGGGAGTTCCATGATGGTCTAGTGGTTAGGATTTGACACTTTCACTGCCGTGGCCTGGGTTCAATCCCTGGGAACTGAGATCCCGCAAGCCACGCGGCATGGCAAAAAAAAAAAAAAAAGAAGACTGGAAAGGACTGTAGGTCTCAGGGTTCTGGCCCATGTCACCTGCATAAAGTCCCTCCACTAGCCCCACCTTTGCCTCCTTTTTTCTACACTGAACCTGTGGTGTTTTGAAAGAGCTCTGGATTAAGATGTTAGAAAACTGACTTAAGTCCTGGATCTGTTACCTAATAGCTGTGTGATCTTGACCAAATGGCTTTATGTCTCTGAGTCCTCAGTTTTTTCATCTGTGAAATGGAAATGAGAATAATAGCTACTATTTATTGAGCACGAGGACTTGGATCATTGATAAACCTGGGGCACTTGGTTGTAAACTATAAAGGACCGAACCATGTGAGGCATATTGTCATTGTTCTGATCCTTGTCCTAAATGCTTTTCCTCTCTTTGGTTATTTCCATTAGAGCTGATGTTCTCCTTTCATCTGCTCCAGGTGACACAAGGCCCTTGGATTTCTCTGAAGGCTTTTCTAGGCTCTTCTGTCATCTCCCAAATGGCTGGACCTGTGCCAGGAGAATGTGAAGTTCAGAGAATTCAGTTTAATGTCGGCACCTGCAGTCACAATCACATCACTCTAGTAGCGTTTGAATATACTTTTATGTGAAAGGAGAGCATATCTCATGAAAAGTACACAGATCGTGAGTGCTCAGTGAGTTATCACAGAACAACTACATCTGTGTAACCTTTGTATCCACCACCCAGTAAAGAAAGAGAACATTATCAGCACCCTAGAAGCCCTTGTTGTGTCCACTTTGTGCCCCCTCCTAACCACTGCCACCTCCTTCCTCCCCACGTCTATGTCTGTGTTGCCAAAGCCCAGCACAAAGCCTTGTCAAGAGGTCCATAAATAGTTGCTAAGCCCTTTGACATCATTTTGTGATCTCAAGCTAGTCACTTGGACTTCCTCTGCCTTGATTCACTCTTCTGCAAAACAAGGGTGGCATTTCAGTAATCTCAATAATTCTCAACCCTAGTCGAGAATCACCTGGGGAAACTTTTGGAAAACTATCCATCTTGCTTGGGCACTACCCTGGAGGAAGTGGATACAAACCTCTGAAGGTCCCAGGCAATGGTAGTGTTTAAAAGCTTTCCAAGGATTCCAGTGTATGGTCAGGATCTCTCAAATCTTACAAATTTCAACCAACACTATATGTTCAAATCTCAGTTCCACTGCTGCTGTGGGTTGAATTGTGTCCTCCACAAAGATGTTGAAGTTCTAACCCCCAGCACCTGTGAATGTGGACTTATTTGGAAATACGGTTATTGAAAATGATCAAGTTAAGATGAAGTCATTGGGGTGGGCCCCTAATCCAGTGTGACTGGAAACCTTACAAAAAGGGGAAATCTGAGCCCAGAGACAGAGACACAGGGAGATCACCACGTGAAGACTGGAGTTATCAAGGAACACCAAAGATTGTTGGTAAACCACCAGAAGCTAGGAGAGATGCGTGGAACAGATTCTTCCTCACAGCCCTCAGAAGGAACCAATTCTGCTGACACCTTGACTTCAGACTTCTAGCCTCCAGGATATGAGACAGTAAATTTCTGTTCTTTAAGCCACCCAGTTTGTGGTACTTTGTTACAGTAACCCTAGCAAACCGATATAACTATTTACATACTAGTTAAGGAACCCTCTTTACCTGTTTCCTCATCTGCAAAAGTGGAACCATAATTGTTCTATATGCTGGGCTCCATTCTAAACACTTTACATAGATTATCTCATTTAGTCATCACATATACTACACTACAGCAGATCAGCAGATATAGGTACTCCCGTTATCCCCACTTTTTCAGATGAGAAAACTGTGCAACAGAGAGGTTAAGTAATTTGCTCAAGATCACATGGTAACTAAATGTATAAGATTATAATACATCCTTCACAAGATTATTGGGGAGTCTCCAAGAGACTGTGGATGTGGATGTGGATGTGGATGTGGATATGAAGGCGCTTTGTAAATAGTAGAGCATTTTACTCATGTTAGTCAGAATCTCTGTAGATTCCAGACTTTTTTTTTTTTTTGCCATCTCTGACTCTCCCTCCTCTTTCGACGCGATACTTCCTTTCCTCGGAGACAGGGGTCGCTGCGTTGAGCGGGCGCTGACAGGTCCTTCTAGCCCGCTGCACCGGCTGCTCGCTGGTGCCTATAAGTGGCAGCGCCGGGCTCAGAGAGGCAGTAGTCCGCCGCCGCCGGGGCTGGGGCCGGGGCTGCAACTGGAGGTGGAGCTGGACGCGGAGGACCTGAAGCTGGGCCAGGGCGCAGCGCAGCACCGCGCCGGGGCCGCAAGGAGGGGCGTTTCGTTGCTGGCCCACCGCGAGCCGCCCTCAGCGCCCTCCAAGGCGCCCTCTCGCCAGGCCGCCTGCCTCCGCCTTCCGCCTCCCTCCATTTCCCCGGAATCTCAGCCCGGCGCGCCTGCACCCGGTCCTTCTTTGGGTGGGGAAACTCCCTGCCGCTTTCTGGCTTCACTTCCTCGCAGCCTGGGCTCTCAGCCCCCTCTCTTCTTCTCCTGGACTGGGTCTCACCCCCTTCGATCCCCTTCCTTTAGCTCAGGCTCCCTGCCCCTTACCTTAGCCGAGTCCCAGCTCATCAGTCACTTTCCGCAGCCGAGGGTCCCCACCCTCCCTTTTCCTTTTCCTTGCCTGGGATCCAACCCATCCTGTCCTTTCCTCTGTCCCTAGGGTGCAGTCTCTCCCCTCCCCCACCCCCTTTCCCAGGCCTGGAGTTCCAGACCTTTTGGTCTTCTCTTACGGTCCTAACTGAGTCCTTGTCCCTCTTCCCCAGTTTGGAGTTCTAGATCGTGAACCCAGCCTTCCTCCACTTCCAGAGGACTGCTTCCACAAAAACACATCTCTAAAACATGAACTTTGCTTAGAGACCCCCAGTCTCTCTTCCCCGCTGCTGACCCCCTGCCACCTGTGTCCCAGGTCTTACTCTCACTCTGCTAAGGGTCGAGGGTGGCAGCAGGATGCTTCTCTGGTCTGGTGTCTGTGGCCTCTCTCCGCCTCGAATCTTCCCTTCGCTGCTCGTGGCAGTAGCCTTGGTGGGGCTGCTACCCGTTCTTAGAAGCCATGGCCTCCAGCCCAGCCCTACTGCCAGCACCATCAGAGGCTCAGAGCCGCCACGGGAACGCTCCATTGGGGAGGTCACCACCGCCCCGCCGGAGCTCGCCCCCGAGAGCCGCCCTGTTAACCATTCCTTCACTGAACACAGCCTGAAATCTCGAAAGGTCTTTCCAGTCCTGGGCATCGACTACACACACGTGCGCACACCCTTCGAAATCTCCCTCTGGATCCTGCTGGCCTGCCTTATGAAGATAGGTAAGTGCAGTTCGCCCCCGACGCTTCCGCCGCCACCAAACTAATGAGCTTCTTGAACCATCCTTACCACTTGAGGCTGCCTAGGAATAAAGGTCTGGACTACTGCTGTAAAGTAGGCAGCCTCTATCCCATCATCGTGGTCCTTCTCAAACTGGAGCTCCGTGGCCTCTGTGGTCTGAGGCCTCCTAAAGATTGGAGCCAGCGTTGTTCATGGGAGAGAGCAGGACCAGAGGATGGGATGCTTCAGGTACTAGGTACCTTCAGCGAGGCTTCCAGGCCTGGCAAGTCTCCTCTGGCTGGGACAGACCCCGAGGGGAGCCAGGCACCCAGCTGTGTGAGACAGGAGTGTCTTCAGCAAGTGGCACAGTCCGCTCTGTCCACAGCGACCAGTGTAATTACATGCTTCGTGGGAGGGTGTTCCAGGATGGAGGCTGTTTCTACTTGGTTTGTCTAAGGAGTTTGTAGTGGGGGACCTGTGTGCTGGAGACTTACAGGTGTGGTGGAAGATGAGGCATCCCCATATCCTCACCTTCCTTCATCCCCAGAGTGTTATCTGTCAGCTTTGCCTGCCCAGGCTGGTCTGGAGCCCCTGAGTCAGTTTCCTGCCTGGGAATGCCATTCCTTATACAGTTTATGGGACGGGGGCCTTGGGAATTCCTGAAGTCTGGTTTGGGGGTGGAGGGAGAGTGGAGGAGGGTCAGGCTTGGTCTGGCCCCAGCTCATCTCCAGGTTGCACCCAGCTGTGTCTCAAGGTGCTGTCATGTTGGCCTGCCTGCTGCTCATCCAAGAGGGAGAGGGACAGGTGGAGGAGCTCAGCATGTTCTGATCTGAAGAGACTTTGAAACATTCTTTTTGGGAGAAGGAAGCAGAAAAGTTGTTCCCTTCCAGAGTACTATCACCCTGCTAGGCCCGAGCATTCTGTTCTGCTGGGTGATTGATGGAGCTCACCAGAGCCTGCATAGCCTAGAAGCCCCTTGAAGTGGTGTCCAGGGGGCAGGGGGTGGGGGTGGGGTTGAAAGCTGCCTTTGCTTTTCTAGCCCCCAGCTAGCTGTGGAAGGCACGGGGGCCTGGAACTCTGCTGGTTTGGGTTTGGAGAGTTTGTGACTCTTGGCAGGAAGCCTTGCAGCTTTCCCAAGGACATGCAGGAGCTCAGTGGCGATGCCAGGCTGGTATGAGGCAGGCTCTGGGACATGCTGCAGGAGGGCACTCGTGCTTCTGTTTTGATCCAGGAGCTGGCTTCCTGATACGGGGCTTTGGTGCTGTGACAGTAGCAGGCCTGCACATGGAGCTGGGCCACCAGCACCTATCCCCTGATGGCAGCCAGCTTCCCGGAAAAAAATCGAGGCCTGGGCAAGGGGAGCCACGTGTACTGATTCTGACAAATCCATGACCTTGAACAAGCTGGGGCCTTTTTCTGCAGGTCTCGCCCACCTGTGAAACTGGCAAGCATCTCTAAATTTTACCATATCAATTGAATCGTGAAACCCTGTGTCTTAATTTGTTGGTAAGAAGCTGAAGTGACTGATGTGTCATTTGCCTGTGTGAGACCAGGAAGAGGCCTCATAAGCACTATTTATAAATTGCCCTCCTCTTTCCAACCCCCTCACCTGGCATTGTGTTAGGGCATTCGAGGCTAATGCACGCACTGTGGGTCTCAGTGCCTTCTGGTGGGTCGACATCATGACCACAAAGATCCTACTCTGGATAGTCAGGAGTTTGTCTCTGCAGGCCTGATTACCTCTAATCCTGATGGGGTCAGGCTTGGCCTGCTTTGTCCCTGCCAAAACTGTGCCCGGGACCCTGGGCAGCTGGCAGAGGTGGTGCCATGACAAGGGTATCAGTCTAGAAGTTAGGAAACTTGGCCTCTTATACCACCTCCCTCTGTGACCTTGCACCAGTCATCCCTCTCCACTTGTCAGTTGATCTTTGTGGCCTCTCGCAGGTCTGATATTTCTGCCATTCCACTGACTTGGGTAACCCTGGCAAGTCACTCACCCTTGGGCCACAGTTTTCTCATCGTAAAGTGAGGAGGCTGGATATGATCTCCGAGGGCATTTGTAGTTCCAAGAGACTGTGTCTCTGGCTTGATAGGGCAATTTTCTGCCTCTGAAAACAGGAGTGCCCTAGCATCTGGCCATCCTGGGAAGAGGGTAGAGAGAAAGATGGCCAAAAGATCTTAAGGGTCCCAGTTCAGGTGGCAAAAAGTGAAAGCCCATTTCTCCCTTTACCTTGCAGTGTTTTTGTTTTGTTTTGTTTTTTTGTTTTGGCTACGCAGCCTGCAGGATCTCAGTTCCCCAACCAGGGATTGAACCTGGGCTGCGGCAGTTGAAAGCCCCAAATCCTAACCACTAGGCCACTGGGGAACTCCCCCTTTGCAGTGTTGAATTGAGGTTGGCACCACTCTGCCACTTACCCTCTCTGAACCTCAGTTTCCTCAAGTATAAAAAGGGGGAAATAATAGTATCTAGTTATAATGCTGCCGGCGTGATGATGACATAAATTAACGCACGTAAAGCTGGCTTTGTACCTATAGGAAGCACTCAGTGAGTTGCAGCTGCTCCTGTTAGTATTTTAACCACCTAAGGTAAATGTATCCCTACCTCAGCCCCTCCTACAGTCTTCCTCTGAGGCTGGAGGATTACAAATCTCTCAACCTAGGCTGCCACCAGCAGTCCTTCCCTAAGGTTTCGGGAAGGACTGAAAGTCAGTCCTACTGACTTTGTTCTTCCTTCACTTAAGCTGCCTCCAGAGCAGGTCCTGTGGGGAGGGGACATGGCACCAACCGACTTTGGGGATGGGGTGTGTGCCGAGGCCATGCTCCCTCTGTACTGTCAGTTACCCAGGAGCCTAGGAGTTCATTTTGGGGTCTTATCTATTCTCCCAGACCCCAGCATGGGTAGGAGCTATGTTGGAGGCCTCATTCTGTCATCTGGGGCAGCTGCTTCCCTTGCAAGTTACCCCTCCTTTAAAAATAGAAGGTGCTGTGCGCAGTTCTCACTCCTGTCCTAATCGTTGAGCAGAGCCTCAGGTAGATACTGTGGGAGATGCGTGTGGGAAGGGTGGGGTTAAGAGCTGAAGTTCTAGAGTAGATGCTAATGGATTCTTTTCTAAGTGACTCAGGGGGTCACATTAGGCAAGTCACTTCCTGTCTCTGGGCCTTTTTTCTCTCTCTGACAGCCAGGGATTCTTGCCTTTTCCTTGGTGAGGAGGGGCTCGTGATGTGAGTTGGGGTTAGACTATTGGGAGAACTCTGAGAATGACTCCAAGCCTTAGGTAGGCCCATTCCCCTCCCCCACCTCCGCCTCCCATTGTGGTTTGGACCCTGCATGAATTCCACGTTGTCCCTGTTTACCTGGCTCCCAGTCCAGTGCCTGTTTCAAGGGAGAGCCTCACTGTAACCCAGCTCACCACTGGCACCCCGTGCGTTTGTTTACGCATATCCCGGACCCGGAACTCCTGGCAGCCTATGAAGCAGGTATTCATCAGAGACCAAAAAACCTTCCTTTGTCCCTTCACATCTTATAGCTTTTTCTGGTTTTGGTGTTTGCAAGGTGTGTTCTGCCATTGCCTCCTTAGAGCAAGTCTGTGAGGAGGGGAGATGGGGATCATTATTGCCCACTTCACGTGCGTGGATATCAGACCCAGCAACTGGTTTCCTGTGTAAGACTAGAACTTGCCTCTCACTTCTCAGAAGGAGAGAGGAACAACTTAAAGGTCACCTTGAAACTGTCTCTAGAAGCCCAGATGGAACTCTCCAAAAAGAAAAAGGTGACCTTTTCCTCTTTGGGAAAACAGCTGAGTGACTTCAGGATAGTGGGAGGGGAGGTCATCTGGGGACTGGGAAGAAGCTTCAGGTAGGACATGTGTGTCCTGAGGCTCCAGGACACTTAGAGGGCCTCTGTTGGTCATATCGCCTGGACTTCATTCAGCTGAACACCCATGAGGTGCACCCTGCCTCTCCTTCCCGCCCCACCTAGCCCCTCCAGCTCTGGTGGGAAGGACAGATGTTGTCACAAAAGCCTGGGCTCTGCCCCTGCCCCTCGCTACCTGTGTGACCAGGCCCCTGGTTTCTCTGAACCTGACTTGCCCCATCGGGAAGGTAAGGATGCTATCTGTACCTTCCAGGATCGATGTGGAGACCAAACGTGGGAATGCTAGCACAGAGCCCAACGTGCTGTGGCAGCTTTCAGGGCCTGTTCAGATTCCTCCACTTTGGGCGGTCTTCCCAGCCCACTCCAGCCCACAGCCGTTGCTTTCATTTCTCCCCTAAAACCGTATCCCTTATTGTTTATCCACAACTTTGGCATTAGGCCTAGTCTGCCCTGTGACATATCTTCTGTTGGGGGGCGGAATGTGTGTTTTAGTAAGAATTACCATCTATTGAGTATCTACAGAGTGGTGTCAGGCACTTTATAAAAGTAATCTCATTTAATTCCTACTATTATCCTATGAGATAAAGGCTCTCTGTCTCACAGATGAGGAAACAGCCCAAAGGGGTTATCTGCTGTGATGCTGCATTGCCATTTATCTTCTGTTTGAGCCTTGGCACAGTCTCCTGACCCTCACGTCCTCCTCAGCAGATGCCCGGGCCCCTGCACGGGGTGGGTGCCCAGCTCCCTGCACCTGCCTTCCGGGATTTTAGGACTCCCTCTGGGGGCTAGCACTTGTTGAAGGTGGAAGCCCTCCCCCTGCCCTGAGAAAGCTGTAGGGGTTCTGTGCCGGCTTTGGGCCCATCCTGTGTCCCTGTGAGTCCACATATGTGTACCTGAATCCTGCAGCCAGGCTGGGCCTATCCTTATCCTCTGCTAGTGACCCTGCCTGCCGTCTCTTTGCTCTCTCAGTGGTCTGACTGAGCTTGTTTCTTCCCTGCTTGGGCAGGGGGATGCCACTTAAAGAGTAGTTTCCTTTGCCCAGCAGGGGATGGCTAACCTTGTGATTACCATCTCCTGCTTCTGGGCTGGAAGGGTACTGGGCTGCTTTTGGTTACCCTTGGGGCCCAGCAGGATCCCCTGAGAGGCAGCCTCTGTGCTGGAAGCAGATGGCACAACTCTCTTTAGGCCTGTAAGGCGAGTGGAGTTTAGTAGTAATTCTCATTAGTATTGTGACTTATTTCCAAAGCACTTGCGTGTACAGTATTTAATTCCGATCTTCTCAATGGTCCTGTGGGTTAGAATAGCAGGTGGTATTGATGTAACCATTTTACATCTAAGGAAACCGAGCCCCAGGTTGTGACCTGCCTGAGGTCACTTAGCAAGTAAGTGGCAAAGGACACAATCCCTGGATTTCTAACCCAAGGCCGTGTCCTCTTTCCTGCCTGGTCAGGTTGTTGTGAAGATCAAGGGCGACCAGAGGTCCCAAGGGTCTTTAACTAGAGTAAATGACCAGGCACATCCACGTTGGTAACTTGAGTGGTTGACAGGAGAGACACTGTTTCTTCTTGGAGGAGCGAGGGGCTAAAGGAGCATGGTGGTTTGGGTTGGTCTGGAGCCCAGGCCAACTTAACTCCAAGTTCTTAACCCCTCAAGCATGCCTGTATTTGTATGAAGAAAGTGTGTGAGAGTGTGAAGGCTGACTCAGCCTTGGCACCTGTCATCCTCACAGTCTGTGGAGCAGCAGACTTTTGAAATGGAAACTTTTCCTTTCCCTTGATGTGTTGTAGGCCCTCTGGGAGGAGAAAGGAGAGGCAGAGAAGTGAATTACAACAGAACACATGCTGAATGGGGCAGGAGAGGGAAGGGGTCAAGAGACCCTGAGAGATGGTATGGTGCTAGCTTTTTGCTGCCTAGCTGTGTGACCTTAGGCAAGGCACTACTTCTCTGAGCCCTCATTTCCTAATTTGTAACATTTATGTTAAATATTTGTTAACTGTATTAGCTGTCACTTATTAAGCTCCTGTTTCAGAGGCTGTGTCAGGTACTCGCACAGCTAGAAAACAGTGGGGTTGAAGCCCAGATCTGTCTGACTTTGGAGCTCTTGTTCTTTTCATCATCATGCCCTGGTTCCCTTTCGGTTCAAACGTTTTATTTTTCCCATGATCATTTTGAACAGGGAAGGATTAAAGGCATTTCAAGTCTTGGCTGCTCTCTGTGCATCATTTCTTGGGTTGGGGGGGAAAACAGTGACCCCCCCCCCCCGCCCTCCAAGTCTTACCGTGAAGCAAATAGCCCTTCTCAGAGGTGGTGGCATTCAGAAACACAGGAGGGACAGGGCATTGGAGCTCAGTAGCCCTGGGCTCCCTTCGGGAATGCCAGCCTGTCCACAGCTGGCAGGCCTGCCTCCCTCCCTCCCTCCCTCTCTCCTCCTGTCACCCTCCCCCACCTGCCCCCCCTTTCCTTCCGTGGTGGGGAGAGAAGGCTCACTAAGCAAACCCAGGACCTGGGTTATTCCTTAGTCATCCATTGCCTGTGTGGACCTCCTGCTGCAGCACTCGCTCCCCCTGTAAACGTCTGAGTCAGACACGTCTCCCCAAGATTGTCTGCACACACTGCGCTGGGCCCAACCATCTCTTTAGATGCCAACAAACATCAACTGATACTTAAGGCAGGCCGTGATTATATGTGGGTTTTTTTTTTTTTTCCCGGTACGCGGGCCTCTCACTGTTGTGGCCTCTCCCGTTGCGGAGCACAGGCTCTGGACGCACAGGCTCAGCGGCCATGGCTCAGGGGCCCAGCCGCTCCGCGGCATGTGGGATCTTCCCAGACCGGGGCACGAACCCGTGTCCCCTGCATCGGCAGGCGGACTCTCAACCACTGCGCCACCAGGGAAGCTCTATGTGGGTATTTTTAATCTTACAGGCTAATCTAATTTTAACTGAACTAAGTTTTGAGTTGGGCCGGGATCAGTGGGCTGTCCCCCTTCCCTGGAATCGTGCTGACTTCATTTCCTTCCCCTGAAAGCTCTTTCAACATGCGGGGCTAGTTTTGGGGTCTGTTAGGTCATACATGACCCCTGAGTTGTGACACTGACTTGCTGATGACCTGGAGTTTCCCCAAATTACCCAGGCAAGTTCTTTCCTGAAAACATATAGCCTTAAGCAGCTCTGAGTGAGATTCAGGATGAGAATTCCTATTCCTTCCCAAGTCCCCTTCCCGGTCCCTTGGGGGACACTTACCCCTAAGCCCAGACTGGCCCTTCCACAGTGCTGGGCCTGAGACCAGGCCACTGAAAAGCGGAGAGGTGACATCACAGCTGTGTCAGACAGAATCTATGAGCTCACCAAAATAATAAGTAACTAACACTTACGTAGCACTTGCTGTGTGCCAGGCAGACTCACAGAGGCTCTGGCTTTGGGCTGGCCAGCCAGGACTGAGAGCAGCTACTCAATTCGTCTGTCCGAGGTGGGGTTGTAGAGGCAGGTCAGGTGAAACCAGCCAGCGGGCTCTGAGCTTGTGGCACATCGGGGAACCAAGAAGAGTGAGACCCAGGCCTGGCTCATCAGGAGCTCCCAGTCTGTTTGGAGAAAATGGTCCATCTGTGCTGAGGTCTCGGCGGACTCCTGGCAGAGGCAGAGTTCAGAGGGAACAAGCAGTCCCCGAGGGCACAGGTGGTTAGGGAAGGCTTCTCGGAGGAGGTGGAATTCGAGCCAGTCTTGAAGATGGAGAGGAATTAGGCAAGCAGGCTGGACAGGGAGAGCTGTTCTTAGGATAGGACTCCTACAAGAATGGAAGCCCCTTGAGTGCAGAGCCTTTGTTTGCTTTCTTCTCTGTGCCTGGCACAGGGGGAGGGCTCCTAAATACTTGGGGGACAAATAAGTGCATGACTGACTTCCGTGTAGAGATAGTGTCCACGTGAAGCCTTTGAGGAAGACAAGAAACCAGCTTGACACAGAGTGATGCTCTCGGCGTCAGCCAGCACCTGTGTAAGTGCTGCTGCCACAGCCGCCTTCCTCCCCCTCTGCCTCCCTCGGCCTGGCTCTAATGGAGGGTCTTCTAGGGCATCCTCTCTGGGCTGGGTGGGGTCTCTCTGGGAAAGTCTGCATCTGTTTGGTTTACCCTCAATTTGTATAATTAAAAGCAAGTTACCAGAGCTTCGTCAGGGAGCTGCCGAGAGCCCTAACTGAATTAAGCTTTTCCTAGGAAGATTCATCGAGTCAACAACCGCACTGTGACTGTGAATTAATGAGACCAGTGCCGTAAACCATGCAAAAAGGCAGTCTTGCTAATTTATAGCTGTACCTAGACACGTTGACTTATGTCTTCTCTTTGTTTTTGTGTGTGTGTTGGGAGTGGACTGGGGCCAGAATCTCCTTTCTGTGGCAGGTTTATTTTTATAATATGAATAAATAAAACATGTTCAACAGTAGAGAGGGGTATTAAGGTAAAAAGTAAAAGTTTTCCTCCTCACTTCTCTGACCACCTCCACTGTCGTACTCCCCAGAGGTTACCGCTGTTAACTTTCTCCTGCATCTTTTCAGAAATTTTCTGTGCATATATGAGTGTGAGAGTGTGAGGGCAGATTTTAGTTTTTAATCTTTTTTTTTTTGTGGCTGCGAGGCTTGCAGGATCTTAGTTCCCTGACCAGGGATTGAACCCGTGCCCTCAGCAGTGAAGGCGTGGAGTCCTAACCACTGGATTGCCAGGGAGTTCCCGGGTTTCGTTGTTTCTTGTTTTTTAATCTTAACATCTTTATTGGAGTATAATTTACAATGGTGTATTAGTTTCTGCTTTATAACAAAGTGAATCAGCTATACATATATCCCCATATCCCCTCCCTCTTGTGTCTCCCTCCCACCCTCCCTATCCCCCCCCTCTAGGTGGTCACAAAGCACTGAGCTGATCTCCTTGTGCTATGTGGCTTCTTCCCACTAGCTATCTATTTTACATTTGGTAGTGTATGTAAGTCCATGCCACTCTCTCACTTCGTCCCAGCTTACCCTTCCCCCTCCCCGTGTCCTCAAGTCCATTCTCTACGTCTGCATCTTTATTGCTGTCCTGCCCCTAGGTTCGTGAGAACCTTTTTTTTTTTTTTAGATTTCATATATATATGTGTTAGCATATATGTGTGTTAGCATATATATGTGTTAGCATACGGTATTTTTCTCTTTCTGACTTACTTCAGGATGTATGACAGACTCTAGGTCCATCCACCTCCCGACAAATAACTCAATTTCGTTTCTTTTTATGGCTGAGTAATATTCCATTGTATATATGTGCCACATCTTCTTTATCCATTCATCAGTTGATGGACACTTAGGTTGCTTCCATGTCCTGGCTATTGTAACCGGATTTAGTTTTTATAAAGCCACTTGTGTAAGGAAAAGAGCTCCAGGCTGGGAATCAGGGACCTGGGTCCTAGTCCTAGCTCTGCCTCTTTCTTGAATATTGTCGTTTTGCCTCCCTGGGCCTTAGTTTCCCTGTCTGTTGATTTCAGTTGTTGGAAGGCTCTCCGGGACTTTCCAGCAGGAAAGGCAGTGGTCCCAGAGGAGCCCCTCCTCTGGTGAGGCCTGGGCAGCCTGAGGCCCTTGGAAGGAGATCTCCACAGCCCCATCCTTTGGGGGAATGGGCCACTGCTATCATGAGCACTGGCTTCAAAGCACAGAATTCTCAAGTTCATGGTAATGGTCATTTCCAACTCTAGCTCAGGGTTATGGGGTTAAATGAATGGGTCTGCAGAGAGCCAGCTCTCTTGCTGGGGAAGTAAGACAATACACAGGGGAGAAAGCACAGGTGGGAAGTTGTGTGGCTCTGGCTAGGATGCAGAGGGGCTCAGAGAGGAGGGGGAGAGACAAGTGAAGGCTCCCTGAAGGAGGTGATCTTGAGCAGTGGGCCAGGTGGAGAAGAGGAACATCTCTCAGGGGGACTTGCTGTTAGAAGGGATCCTGGCTTAGGTGGGAGAATGGACTTGGGGACCTGCTGTTCTTCTAGGATCTAGATCTAGGTTTCTGAGATTCTTTCTGAGTTCTTGATGGAGTTCAGGGGACCCATGGACCATCCTCCTCCAAATATCTGCAGACATTTGTGTGTTTATATCAGAGGAAGAAAGCCCATAGTAGCCATAGATTCTCAGCAGGATTTGTGCCCCCACCCCACGGCCAAAGGTTAAGAGCTTTGGCCCTTGTCCTGTGGGAATCTGAAGAAGGGTAAAGGGCTTTCCTTGGACGAAGTGGTACTTACCTCTGGGATGAGAGGGGTTTGCCTGGGGAACTGCAGAACTCCTTCTAGGCAAGGGGAATGAATCCAGTCAGAATGAACAAGCTGTGTCCCAGGAGAAGAGGAGGGAAGATGATTCTGTAAAGCAGAGAGAAACTTTTCCAGATTGGGGATCAAAGCAGATGAAGCAGGCTTCCCCTGCCCAGTGTAGACAGGGCAAGTACTGGGTTCATTCTGCCCCCTGGTTCTGGTGGGTTTCCAAGGTGAGCTCAGCTGACACCCTGGGAGGTAACTCAGTCCTCCTGCCCTTTTTCCTAAAGTGGCCAGGGCCCAGACTGTCCTCTGAGACTCTGTTACGGGAAGCAGCTACCTTGGAGGCAGCAGAAACAAGCCATTGCCTTTTAAGGGGACGGGCTTTGAGGGCATAATACTAGGCAGCCCCGATTGGCCTCTGCTGTTTCTTGGATTGAGGACCCCCATCTCCTGCTCTGACTCTGCTTCCGGGAATGAAAGTAGACAATATTATTCTACCTGTAGAATATTAGAGGTAGAAAGAACCTTATCATAGCCTGTGGCCCCAGGGCCCAAAGGAGAGATGGAGATGTTTTGATCCAGTCCTCTCATCTCCCCATTAAGGCCGAGAGAGGATGTGCTCATATTCACAAGTGAATTAACGGGAGGGCAGGGAGGGCTTTCCCTGCTCTGTTAACTAACTCAGGGGTCTCTAGGCAGTAAGAGCTGGACCAAGAGGAGGGGCTGTGGTCTTTGGCCTTGATGTTGGTATCTAAGCATTGGTACCTCTCTAGTGGCCCCTAAAAGCCTAAGGAACGGCAGCTTCGTGCTGGACTGTGCATCAGAAGAGCTGTTCCTGGCCGAGAAGCCACTTGGCTTTGGTCATACAGATCCTTGCAGGAGAACCAAGTGCAAGCCTTGGGACCCAGAAGCTTCTGCCCTCACCCATCAAATTCTTCAGGCTTTTGTACTCCTTCACAAGCCAATATTGAGCCTGGGTGCTCTGCTTTTTATAGCATCTTTGCCCTCAAACCAGGGAATGAGATCTTATCTCCTGGGGCCAGGGCCCACAGGAATCTGGATGCCGTACCAGGTAGGCAGGATGCCAGTGTGGAGGCAGGGCCAGCTCACCTCACTGAGCCCAGCCCAAGACTCAGATTACAGCTCAGTGGGGGAGGGGAGCTGGCACCCTACCACACCCTTCTGGGCCTGCCTGGCTGGTGGAACAAACAAAGATGCCCAAGAACTGCTTCTCTCAAAGAGCTCAAGGACTGGTCTGAGAAATTCAGTATAGTTGCAGGGGAGTCAGGCAGTAGAAAGTGGGTGCGAGTCGAGGTGAAGATGGAATTTTTTGAGGGTTTAGAGAAGGCAGAAAGACCTTCCCGCTTGGGAGGATCAGGGAGGCTTTATGGAGGTGACTGGTGAACTAGGTCTTAAAGAATAGGTAGGATTTAGATGAGACGCTCGAGTGAAACAGGGCTCACTGGGCACAGCCAGAAGCTTCTACTTGAGGCAGGACCTTTGGATTGCAGAGGAGTGTCCCAGAGCAGTTTCCTTTGGAAACATGGTGGTTAGGAACACAGGCTTTGCAACTTGACAGACCTGGGTTCAAATCTAAGCTCTACCACTGTAGCACCTTGACTACGGGCAAGTCACTTTACCCTGTTTGTGTCTCATTTTGATCATCCCCAACATGGGGTAACACCTGGCAGGGATGTTGGGAGGATTCAGGGAGAGTACCCTTGTAAGATACATGGCACAGGCTTGACACATTCTGAACATATGATAAATGGTGGCACTTAGGAGTCCTTCTAGGATCAGGAGGAGGAGAAATACCAGCTTGTTTTCTGTGAGTCTTGAATCTCCCAGCAACTGAAAAATCACTCAGCAAGACTTACTGATGCCCTGCTGGGCATCCAGTGCTGTGCTACACACAGGGGGCAGGTGGCTCCAGGTAAATAAAAATTATTATTATTATTTTAATAAAATTATTTTATTTATTTAGTTTTGGCTGCGTTGGGTCTTCGTTGCTGCGTGTGGGCTTTTCTCTAGTTGCGGCGAGCGGGGGCTACTCTTCGTTGCGGTACGTGGGCGTCTCATTACGGTGGCTTCTCTTGTTGTGGCTCACGGGCTCTAGGCGCGTGGGCTTCAGTAGTTGTGGCACACGGGCTTGGTTGCTCTGTGGCATGTGGGATCTTCCTGGACCAGGGATCGAACCCATGTCCCCTGCATTGGCAGGCGGATTCTTAACCACTGCGCCACCAGCAGAGTCCCAAAATTTATTATTTTAGTGAAGTGGGTAGAGCACTTTCTGGCATGCATCAGGAAACCTTTTGGGGAGATACTGTCCTAATTCTTTCTACAAATGAGGAAACTGAGGCCCAGAGAGGTTAGGTGACTTGCCTAGGGTCACATAGCCTGACTATGGCACAGCTGAAGCCAGACCCAGGGCTTCCCATTCCAAGTCCTATGCTGTTTCTCCTACATAACAATCCTTTCACCACCTGGCTGGAGTAGCAAGACTTTTCACTTGAAACATTTAATGAGCACGATTTTGTATGACAATTTGATGTGTAGCTATAAAAGCACTAAATTTTGCAGAACAGATGATGGTTTTTTAATAAATTTATTTATTTTTTAATTTTTGGCTGCGTTGGGTCTTTGTTGCTGTGTGCGGGCTTCCTCTAGTTGCGGCAAGCGGGGGCTACTCTTCGTGGTGGTGCGCGGGCTTCTCATTGCGGTGGCTTCTCTTGTTGCGGAGCACGGGCTCTAGGCGTGCGGGCTTCAGTAGTTGTGGCACGCGGGCTCAGTAGTTGTGGCTCATGGGCTCTAGAGCACAGGCTCAGTAGTTGTGGCACACGGGCTTAGTTGCTCCGCGGCATGTGGGATCTTCCCGGACCAGGGCTTCAACCTGTGTCCCCTGCGCTGGCAGGCGGGTTCTTAACCACTGCGCCACCAGGGAAGCCCGCAGATGAGGATTTTTAAAATAGGCCCAGCTGTGATGAGGTGCCAGGTGATCTGTGCCAGCGTTAAGGGCAGAAGATTCTGCCACTTCGTAACCACCCCACCCTGTGAGCCTCAGTCTTCCCAGTCAAATGCGGTAATGTCTGTAAAGCCCCGAGTACATCATAAGCTCTCAAAAGTGGGAGTCACCACTGTCCTGTAACATTAAAGGAAAAGGAGGGAATTCCCTGGCAGTCCAGTGGTTGGAACTCCACACTCTCACCGCCAAGGGTGCGGGTTCAATCCCTGGTTGGGGAACTAAGATCCCACAAGCTGTACAGCACGGCCAAAAATAAATAAATAAAAAATAATTTTAAAAAAAGGAAGATGAAATGAGAGTGAAGTCTAGCAGTGGAGGATGGTTTTAGGTAAGGGGGCTGGAGGACATTGGGGTAGGGCTGAATGTCACCAGGAATGGGGTGGGCATAAAATGAGACTGTGAGATGAAGTGTCTGAGTTTGGCCTTCAGTTGGAAGAGGGGGAGACACACACTCAGTAAACACTGATTTGTGCATGATAAACGCTGTGCTGAAGATGGAAAGATGAATAAATATAATCCCAGCCTCATGGGAGCAGCTGACATGGAAACTGGCACTTGCCATGTGCTGTGAAGTGCCACAGCAGGGCCCACAGGACTGTGGGTGCACGGGAGGAGTTGGGTGGTGGGCGGATCGGGAAGGCTTCCCAGAGCTTGAAGGTTAAGCAGGAGTTTGCTCATTTCACACGGAGGGAGGAGCTGGAGAAAGACGACATGTGGATAATGCAGAGCATAGATGATGCAGAGCCGTTGACTTTTGCTTCTGAAACCCATTGGGGCATTCTGCATCCCCTCCACCTCACTCACCCCCAAACGTACTTAACCCACGTGCCTGGCTTGGCAGAGAAGCTGAGCTTCCCTGTGGGACAGTGAACACCAGGGATGGGTGTCCTCGTATGCAGGCGATAAGGAGGAAGCTACCATTGAGTGAGACCTACTGAGTGCCTGGCCTTGTACTGAGGGCTCCACACAGCACATCACTGTCTGAGTGTCACGACAGCCCCGAAGGGTGCGAGTCATGGGATTTGCCTTTATCCAGCTTACAGCTACCTCGGGAAAGTGGAAGAGGGAATAATTAAGTGCTTGATGATTGCTGTGCCACTGCCTCAAAGCCCAGGAGGACTTCAGAGAGGGGAGAAATGTGGCTGGAATGAGCAGGGAGCAGGGGCCTTTGCACAGGTGCCTTCACTAGACCCTCATAAGGGGAGGGCAGGTGGCAGGTCAAGTGAGGGTTGCAGCACCTGCTGCAGGTGTGACTGGGCAGCTGAGAGGAGGCCCAGCCAGCTGGGGGGAAAGTCTGGGCTGGGGTTCACTGAGAAATAAGATTGGGTAGGTGGGCTGGGCTGGATTCCCAGGCGTCTAGAACTCCAGCCAGAGGGATATAGAGTCGGCCAGGCCTCTCAGGCTGGTGGACAGATGGCTCCACGGATCGAACGCTTTCCTCTTCTCTCCATTTCCACTTCTGCTCTCCCTATCTAAGCCACAAGCATCTCTAACCTGGATGACTCCAGTGGCCTCCTGGCCCCACTCCCCCTCTGCCTGTAATCAGCTCTCCACAGAGCGGCCAGTGGGGTCGTTTAGAAACGTGACTCACAATGTGGTGTTCCCCTGCTAAAACCTTCCAGTTGCTTCCTGATGAACTTGGGATAAAATCCAGGAGAGGTGTGGCCTATTCCTCTCTCTCCTTCACTCCCTGCTGCTCTCTTCCCACCACTCACACCAACCTTCTTGGGTTCCTCAAACACACCAAGCCTTGCCATACCTCTTCCCCTTCCGTAGGGCCGTGGCGCTTGCTTTCCCCAACCTGGAAGACTGCCTGGAGATGGCCACAGGCCGGCTGCCTTATTCATGCTCTGGGTCAGATGCCGTCTCTTCAGAGAGGCCTCCCTGGCCACCTAGTCTAATATGTAGCCCACGCCTCACCACCCTCCGCCCCAGCCCACGTCAGACAGTCTTCTGGGTGCTGAGGACACAGCCGGGAGCAAGATGAGGAGGCTCCCGACGTCAGGGGACCCACAGGCCAGTGTGGGGCGTTGCACAGTGGGCACAACGTCAGGCCATGATAAGTGTCTGGAAGAAAATAAATATGAGAAAGATGTGCTACTTTGGATGGTCAGCGAAGACCTCTCTAAGGAGCTGGCTTTTGAGCTGAGCCAATGACAAGAAGGCGCCCACCTTGCAAAGATCAGGGCCCCTGAGGAGAGTGTCTTTGAGGAAGCTGGGGTGGAATAAGAGGGAGGTGCGGTGTGAGGACGGAGAGGAAGGTGGGGGCCAGACCCTGCTTGGCCCGTGGGCCTTGGGTTAGGCATCGGATTGGATTCTAGGTGCGTGCAGTGCCAGTGAGCTGGGGAGGGATGTGCAGAGCAGCCTAGGGGTCAAGAGATGGCTCCCAGGGTCGGCTCTGGCTTTGGGCCACAGCGAGCCAAGCAAAGCAGGACCCTGGCCCAGGGCTACTCAGCCAGGTCTGTGAGAGCAACAAGAGTGAAGCTTCCCAACAGGCACCTCTGGCCAGGCCAGGAGCGGGATGGAGAGCCGTGCCCAGGGAGGAGTGGATAGGGAGCGGAGCGGAGCAGGAGGGGGGTGGCGCAAGCACGTGGCGAGGGGAGGGGCTGAGTGAGGTGCCAGGCTCTGCTGGACTCCTGCCCCTCCCCTGCCCAGCCCCAGCACCTCTAGGCAGGATGTCACCAGACCTGTCATGTGGAAGGCGTGGCGCCACCGAGTGCCAGGGCCCTGACATGCCTCTTACCGCCTAAACCTTACGGTCCCGGTCCCACGTGGCCTAGGGAGTTATCAGGCCCAGAAAGGGCAGGCCTGGAATCAGATAATTGGACTTGACTGTTGGGAGGGATGCTAGAGACGGAGTTACGAGTCCAGGAGGTGTAATTGAAAAAGATAAGGGCGTTGGGGGTTAAAAGGCCTGGACTCGAATCCCGGCTCCTGTCCTTGCAGCTGTGTGGTGACTGAGGGCAGAGATGTGGAGGTTCGGTGACAGTGCCGTGCAGAGCACCGAGCAGCGGCGAGGCCTCCTCATCTAGCAGAGGAGGAAGCAGAAGGCCAGAGAGGAAATGACTTGCCCACAGGCCACAGGGGGCGGTGGCAGAGCTGGGCTAGTGCAGGTCTTTAGCTCCTGGTCCGGAGCTCTTCTGTGATGGAGTGAGTGGCCCTTCCCTCCTTCCCTCCTTTACTGTTCCTCTGGAACAGTCCTCTGGCCCTTCTGCAGGCGTGAGGCGGCTGGCCCTGGGCATGCCACCTTCTCCTCAGCTTGCGTCTGAGCACCTACTACGCAATGGCAGGGCTGTGTGGGAGATAGACGTGTAAACAGCTTAAATACAAGGCAGGCTGAAGTGACACAGGGAGACGGCTCAATGCAGCGTGGGCCCTGGTGGCAGACGGTCTCAGTTCTGGCGCCGTCACTTAGAATATAGTGGTGATGAGGCCCGCACCGAAGTTGGGCCAGATCAGAAGGGCTTCTGATTCACTGCAGAGCAGCGAGGACTGTAGTGTAGTGGTGGGAACTGCGGAGGTTTAGGAGGGAGGTGTGACCGTGACTGACTGGCTTGTGTTTAGGACAGAGGCTCTCCTGGCAGGTGGAGAATGAACTGGATGAACTTTTCCCCAGCGTTCTTGGCTCTGGGAATTTTCCACCTCCTCCCTCCCTGGATAATTATGCTTCCTAAGAAACTGATCAGATGGGAAGCTGCAGGAAATGATTTGGGACAAGGATTGTGTAGGAGTTGGGGAGAGAGTGGAGAGGATGTAGCGGGAGAGGGAGATCCATGCCAAGCAGCAGGAGGTGGCTCCCTTTGGAGGGGGAGGGGAGCCTGGGCAGGCTGGAAGTCTAAAGCAGGATGTGGTGGCTCTGGGGAAGCCAGGTTCCTCAGGGCTCCTCTGCTCCTGGTCCCTGGTGGGGAAGAAGGGTGAGATCGACTGGCAGGATCTGGCTTTTCTGGGTCAACAGGAGCGGGGGTCCTAATGGGAGAATGTGAGGCAGTGAAGCCTCGCGGCTGGAGCGCTGGGCTGGGTATCAGAGCCAAGCCCAGGCCCGGCACTGCTGCTTAGCCATCCTTACACATCTGAAATTCCATCACTGTGGGCCAGGGCCTGTTATGGTAAGTGGGTGTGTACCAGGCACCCCCTTCTGGCACAGAGCACTCCTCTCATCCCAGCTCCCAGTGGGCCCAAGACTTTAGCTGTGGGTGTGGCCTCTGCTCCTTTTTGGCCTCACCGGTTAAACCGCAGCCTTCAGTGTGCCGAGCCTTCCGGGGAGCCAGGCTCCATCCACCTGGTGTGAGCAGGTGACTGAACCACAGGGATAACAGTGAAGAGCCAGATGGCCGTAGACGGTCTTGAACCCAGGGGCAAGGCTGCCTTTGCAGTGACACAGGGACCCATTGGGAGATTCAGGGCATCCTTCGGGGCAGTCAGGGGTCAGTATAGCCTGGCGGCTTAAGGTCTTCAGAATCTAACAAACCTGGCTTTGAATCCCAGCTCTACTACCGGCCAGCTGTATAACCTTGGGCTGAGTACCTGACCCACAGCATCATTTTTATCTGGAAATAATTCTCGCCTGCATGTTGTTGTTTAAAATTTTGCTTTATTTATTTATTGGCTGCGTTAGTATTTCGTTGCTGTGTGCAGGGTTTCTCTAGTTGTGGCTCGCAGGGGGCTACTCTTCGTTGCAGCGCACGGGCTTCTTATTGCAGTGGCTTCTCTTGTTGCGGAGCACGGGCTCTAGGCTCATGAGCTTCAGTAGTTGTGACTCACTAGCTCTAGAGCGCAGGCTCAGTAGTTGTGGCACACAGGCTTAGTTGCTGTGCAGCATGTGGGATCTTCCTAGACCAGGGATCGAACCTACGTCCCCTGCATTGGCAGGCGGATTCTTAACCGCTGTGCCACCAGGGAAGTACCTCGCCTGCATGTTTTTTTTAAACCTTTTTCCCTCTGTTCATTTAATCGAGGAATAACATACATACACGCAGTAGAGTACGCTGATCTTAAAGTGTACATATAGCTCGCTGGTTATTTACAAATGTTCACATCCAGATGGAGATAAAGGACATCTGTGTACCCCACCAAAGTCCCCTCTGCCCTTCCCAATCTGTACCCCAACTCTCCCCTGTGGGAACCACCATTTTGTCTTCCGTCATTGTCACTTGGTTGTACCTGTTCTTCAACTCCATATACACCCACAGTCAGGCACAGGTACTCTTGTTTCTGGCTTCTTTTGCTCAGCATTTCTGGGAGGTTTCCCTTTATCTTTGCATGTCCCAGAGGTTTGTTCTTTCCATAGCTTTGCGGCATCGCCTCGTGTGAGTAAGCCGCAGTTGGTTCATTCTCCTGTTGGTGGGCATTTGGGTTGGTTCCCTTTTTTGACAATTATGAATAAAGCTGCTATGAATATTCTTATCCTCCATAGGGTTTTTGATAATTCAGTGAGATAATCAATTACAGTAACACGTTTAATGCTGAGTTTTGACTTAGAGCTGCTGCCCAGAAAATTCCCCCCAGATTTTTGTTGTTGTCGTTTGTAAAAAGGAAAAAAAAAAAACAAAAAAACAACCAACAAACACTACATAAGTATTTAAAGAAAAACGTGCAAATCATACCTTTCACCCCAGCTGCTCCTCAGAGCTGATCCGTCTTCACAGTTCAGTGTGTCTGCCTGGACTTTTCCCTACAGTTGTATGAAGTTCTTTTTAATGAAAACAGCTTCGCAATAATAATCATGCTGTCCGTAATCTTTTGCAACTTACTTTTGTCATTAAATCTGATCTTTTGAAAGAGTCCCCTTCTCTGTGTCAGTGGAGCAGCTTTGAGAGAGACAGGCTAAGTGAGCTCCTGAACCGGTCTCTCAGGCCTTTCACCCTGGCCTGGCTGGACTGCCTTCAGCTTTCCTCAATGTGGAGCCCAGGGTGCAAGTTCTGGCTCTGTTGCGCCCTATCTGGATGTGTTCTTGGGCTTAAATACCCTGAGCTTTGTTTTTTTCATCTTTAACCTGGAAGAACCCATACTTGCCTCTGAAGCATGCCATGAGGTTTAAATGAGATGAAGTATGCGAAAGTACAAAGCAAAATGGAAAGTGATGCGTGTGAGCTGGTTATTATGTAAGCTCAGGGGCTGTCAGAGCTAGAGGAGGCCTCTGAGAATCTAACTCAGCCCACCATCTTAAACGTGAGGAAACAGTGGCTTCGGGAAGGTCACAGAGCCAGCAAGTGATGGAGCCAGACCTGAACCAAGGGAGGCGTAGGAGCTACAGCTTCACAGAGCACCCCACTTCACCCCCGCCTGCCGCCGCCGCCCCCTTCCCCACCGTTCCCACTCTCTCTGGACCAGAGCTTGGCTCTAACTGGTCCACCTCCTATCTGTGGGGACTCCCTGCTAGGCAGGAAGGGTGCTCTCCCCCTGGTTACTGACTGAGGCCACTGGAGACTAGATCTTCCAGGCACTGATCTGTCCCCACCCTCCCCTGGTCCAAGAAAGCAGAGAAGCAGGGAGGTGGGGCAGAGGAGCGGGGACTTGGATGGGACTTGGATGGATAGGAGATGCAGCCCTGGTCTAGGACCCCCAAACCTGGGGCTATGTGAGTCCCCCAGCCCCATGGAGCTCACTTCCTCCTCCTAAGAAACCAAGTTAGCACCGCTGCCCCTGTCCTTAGGTAGACAAAGGCCTGGATCTGAGTAGTCTCTCAGACAGCTTCCAGCTCGGTGTTCAGGTCTCCTGAGGCTTCACCCTCACAACTTCTACGAGAGGGTAGAGGGGGGTTGTCCAGGCCTGTGAGATTACAGCCTAGGCTGAGGTCAAGAATCTGGAAACAAAACCCTGACCAGCATGGGCTGGGCCTTTGCCTCACTACCTGCCCCTTCCCGGGAAGAATTTGGCATGATAAGATTTGCACGGTACCAGCCCAGGAGGGCCCCACTTTCCTCGGTGTTTAGCCACCGCATGTGGTGCCAGGCACACAGTGGCGGAAATGGCTCCTGTGCTCTGGCTCCCATCCGTCTAGGAGCCGCAGCTCATTATGAAAGCACCAGGGCAGTGATATCAGGGAGCTCGCAAGGCCCTGCCTGGGAGTGCCTTGTTGGTCCAGGGTGGGGCTTGGCGAGGGGCTCTGAGCCCTGGTATCTGCTTTCAGGGTGAGGTTGTGGAGCGACACGAGTTCTAGAGGCGGTGAATGGTGACGTCACAGGAGTCCTGCTCAAAGAATGGGAGGCACCACCTGGTGCTTGAGCCTTACCTCACGGGCCCTTTGCCTTCAGCAACACAATGGGGCTCGCCTGACCCTGTGAGGTGGGTGGAAGTGTCCCCATTTATAAATGAGGACCTTGTGGTCTGGAGAGGTTAACTAGCTTACCCAGGGTCACACGCACCAGAAAGTGGAAGAACTGAGTGACCTTGAATCCTGGGAAGCCAGAGTGAAAGACCCATTTGAGGTTCTCTGGTCCCCTCCGCTCACAGGGGAGCAAACCCGAGACCCATAGTTAGGACAGTGTGGGGACTGGCATTCAGGGACAGTGTTCTTTCCTTTCCACTGATAACAACAATAGTTATTCCATACTGAGGCCCCCAGCCTGGTCCTTTGAACATTCTGAGACAGTTCTAGTTAGGTCCATCCTTCAGAGAATTGAGAAAATGGTATCCAGATCATTTTCTCTGTGGCTCAGATGAGGAACCTGGCTGAGAAACGCCCTGGAGGATGAGTACCTGTCAGCTCTGGAGTCAGCTTCCTGGGCTGGAGTCCTGTTTGGCCCTGCCACTTACCCTCTAGGAGGCCTTGGGCAAGCAACCTAGGGCAAGCAACCTAGCCTCGCTGAGCCTCAGGTTCCTCATCTGTGATGTGGGTATGATAGGGCCTCCCGCACTGGGTAGTTGTGAGGACTAAGGAGCCCTCAGTGAGGCTGTCATCATTAACATCCCCATCTCAAGCGGAAGCTGGCCACTGAGCTAGCTGATTAGAATTGGGGCTCCAGCCGGAGTTCCAGGCCCTCCGTGTCCTACCCTGCAGGGGCTACTTTCCCGGCTTCTGCTGCCACAGGTATCCCCACTTCTGTACCATGTGAAGGATCATACGATGGGCCCTGCCCAGGGGGAAGCAGGTGTTCGTGGAGACTTTCTTTACTCCTTCCTGGGCATGGGGTACTGCCCTCTATGGGGCGGGCTGGTGGCAGGCAAGTAGGCAGGTGGGCAGCCTCTCAGCCTGCCTGGGACCTTGCCCCTCTACGCCTGGCTCTTCACTGATGGGCTCCCAGCCTCCAGCCAGGCTCTCCCCACACAATCTGAGCCGGACTCTGGAACCTGTGCCCTGAGGATGAGAGTGATAGACAGTAGGAAGCTGTTACAGGTCGTTTCCTACTGAGCAGCCTGGCTTGAGGGCAGAGCTTGTCTTCGGGGATCAGGTGGTCCTGGGATCAAATACAGCAAGCAAGTTGTGTTGCTTGCTGTGTGCCATCTGGGCAAGTTCTGTAGGCTCTGAGCCTCAGTTTCTCCTCGGAAAATGGAAACACTGCCTATCTCATGGCGTTACTAAGGCGAAATGAGAAAGCACAGGCTTGGTGTGACTCTCCCTTCCTATGCTGGTGGGCAGCTGGAGGGCTACGCTGTGCCCCTTGAGGCAGTGCGCACAGGCCCGACCCAGGCCTGGGAGGTACCTCTGCAAGAGTTCCATTCCTCTTCACTAGGGTGCCAGATGGCTCCTGGTTCTGCAAGCAAAGCACACGCAGAACCAGGGCACGTGGGTACTGCTAGGGGTTACCTAGAGGGAATCAGACGTTTAGAGTGGGTGGGTGGCTTACCTCCAAGGTCACACAGCGAGGGAGTGACAGAGCTGGAAGTAAACTGAGGCTCTGCTCCCAGCCAGCAGGACAGAAAGCCAGGGCTCAGAGATGGAGGCAGCCTAGCTGAGCCGTGGCTCTGGAGTCAAAAAGACCAGCTGTAGGGCCTGGGTTAAGTCCCTTCACCTCTCTCTGCCTCCGTTTTCTTAGCTGCAGAATGAGGATGACAATACCTGTATCAGAGAACTTTCAGGAGAACCATGTAGTTAATGTGTGCAAAGCATCACAGTGAAGTGCTAGAAAAAAGGTGGTTCTTTGAAAAAAGGTGGGAGTAGTATGAGGGGTGGTATTGTGTTCCAAGTGAGGACTGGCTTTGGAATATTGAGTCCTGGGTGTGAATCCTGGCTCTGCCACCACTTTGCAGTGTGACCTTGGCCAAGTCCCTGCCTGTCTCTGGGCTTCATTCTTTGCATCTGTGAAGTGGAGGGGTCAGATTGAAATGGTCTGGGGACGCCCTGCCTCTTCTAACCTCCTGTGGCTTTTTGCTGCCCATCTTCTTCGCCAGGAGAGGTCCAACTTCCCTTTGGTGTTTCTGGAGCCCCAGGCCTTCCTGGCACCAGGACCAAGGCCTGCAGCCGGCTGTGTCCTCATCTCTGCAGTGTCCTCTAAAGGGCAGCCTCCTCTGAGCATGCTCAGCTCTCCCATCTACTCCGCATATCTCCTGGCTCCCAGAGGCCTGAGGTGGCAAACTGTCCCCAGTGGACAGGGAGAGGAGGCGGGGAGAGGCCTGCCAATGCTCCCTCTGTGTCCACCCCCCCGCCCCCAACGCTTCGCAACGCTCGGCCAACTGGGCTGTTTTCAGGAGAAGCATGTGGAGACTTTCAGGGCAGACCCGAGATGGATGCCTCGGGCACCTGCTTAGGGGGAAGCTCCAGCAGCTTAACCGCAGGGACTCTGCTGCTGAGGTTTCAGGGAACCTGCATCCGCAGGGCCCCAGCCACATCCACAGCTCTCAAGATCTGTGCTCAGGTGCCCTGGGACAAAGCTCTACAGGTCTTATAGGGGACGAGAAGCAGGTTCAGTGGGGCTTCTGCCTCTCTTCAGCGTCCCCTCTGTCTTCTCTCAGCACCTCTGGAAACTCCTGCCAGCCAGGCTCAGCCTGGAACCAGTGATGGCAGGGACAGGGCACCAAGCTCTGCTTCAGAGGGGCCGCCTCAGAAGGTGCCCTGGCCTCCTGACAGCTGCGTCCCTGGTAGCCGTGCTCTGGTGCCAGCGGGCCCTCTCTGGCCTGGGACTGGGGAGACAGCGATGGGACCATGCCCTTTTCTGAGCACTTTCTTTGGCAGCCCTTTGCTCCAGATACATCATCTCCTTGGACCCTCAGGACAGCCCTTTGACGTAGAAATGATTATGAGCCCCACTTTTCAGATGAAGAAATGGAGACTCAGTGGTTGAGTGCCTGCTAGTAGGTGGCAGAGCCAGGAAACCAGGCTGCTGGGTTCTCAAGACCAGCCTCCCTGCCTCCTCTGGTAACTGAGTTTGAGTTGAAACTTGGGACAGAATTCTGAGGCGACACGCTGGTGTGTTTTTTCAGTGTCTCCCTTCCCAGCCATCTCGCTCCCAGCCTGCACCTGGACTGCCTCCCCTGGCCCAGCCCTCCTACAAGCCCAGGACCAGCCCCTCTGCCTCAGTCCCCCAGAGAGCTGGCTGCTGGGCCCCCAAGAGAAGCTGCCTCTAGTGCAGACTGCCGCCTGACCGGGGTTCCTCCTCTCACTAGGGCCTGGCTGCCTGGCTGGGCCAAGGCTTCAGAGTGAGTCTCTACTCCCGCGGAGGGCCCAGCACCTCTGGTGTCACCATCTTCCTGCTGTGCTCTTGTGGAACCCAAGTCAGGTGGCAGCCACGCTGGGCCACACAATAGGCTGAGCCCTGGAGGGCAGACATGCCCTGCTCCCCAGGAGCAGAGAGGCCCCTTGCCATCCCACCCCTCCCTCCAAGATGTGTCCTTCTCCCTCCGCATCTTCCTTGAAAGCGGAGTCGTCACGGTGATTGCCGCAGCTCTCTGGGTGTTTATTTTCCTCTCAGTCTTTCTACCTCCATTCCCTCCTCTTTCTCACAGCTACCCTGTGCCACGGTATTGCTTTATCCCCATGCTAGAGGGGAAGGAAGTGGGGTTCAGGGCAGTACCGTGATTTGCCAGAGATCACAGAGAAGTTCAAGTTTAGAACAGAAGCCAGCTCGCTTGTTGGCAGACCAGGACTCTGTACACTGCCCCATGCTGCTTGTGCAGTCTTGCTCTGCATGAAGACTGTTCTGAGCCCAGACATCATGCTTGTTGGCATGGACAGAGACGACATTACAGAGCCCCAGCTTTGTCCACGAGCGGGGCTCATCGGTCAGATGTCAGAGCTGGAAAGACTCTCAACATGCCCCTGAGGATGGGGAAGCTGAGGCCAGAGAAAGGCAAGGGCTTGTTCAAAGCACCTAGTGAGGTGGTGGCAGGATCTAGACTGGAATCCGGATCTCCTGAGCCCCACCCTGGGCTTGGCTCAGGCCCTTTTCCTCTCCCAATGTTGCTTCCTGGTCTCTGCAGGCATTTGGAGGTGAGATGGAGGCTGGGCTTGTCCACCTGCTGGAATCTGCAAGAAGCAGTGCCGGCTGCCCCTGGATCCTAGACTTGATAGCTAGGCAGTTGGAGAGCTCTGCTCCACCCCAGGGTGCTGAGCCTGGGGGCAGCACCATCTCCCTGACTCCCTCCCCAGGGTGCTTGCAGGCAGGACTTTTTCACCTCCTCCGTCAGAGCCCTCCAGCAGTTCTGCCTGGTTCACCAGGTTGACCCAGAATTCCCTCTCCAGGCTACTTAAGGCCTTTCACAGTCTGGCCCTGGGTGAGCCCTGGACTGGGTCAGTGGTCTCAGCTTTGTGACCTGGCTCTGCTGTTACCCGTGATCTTGGGTGCATGTCTGGATCTCTCTGAACTTCTGCTTCCTCATCTGTTGTCTACTGCCTTGGGTTTTAGTGAGGACCAGAGAAAAGGCTGCTTTATGACCATCTGAGTGATGGTTTCCTCTTCAGCCTTCACTGTCATTTACGCCCAGTAGAAGTCCTCTGCCTACACCACATTCGTTCCGCCTGTCCTGCCTTTCCGGACGCTGGGGCTTTGCCTGGAAGGTCTTCCCCGTGTCTCCCTAACCCCAGCCCTTCCTTCAGACTCAGGCCAGTTCAGCTAGTGTTTAGTGCACACAAGCTTAGTGCCAAACACTGGAGATTAGGTTAAATTAGGACAGGAATTCTGCCCTCAAATAGTCATGCAGACTCAACAAACAAGTTTTACCCTTGCCCTGTGCCAGGCTCTGTGCTAAGTGCTGGAGAGTCAGCGGTGAGTAAGACAGGGTCCCTGCCCTTGAGCAGTCTGGACGGGAGATGGCCAATCAGCCACACGGTGTGAGCAGACTCTTTGGGTCTGCTCAGTGCTCCCATGTCTGGGTCTCATGTGGTCCTCACAACAACCTTGTTAGGTCACCGAGGCAGGAGACGATCATCCATTAAGCAAATACTGATTGCAAGCCTACTGTGTGCCAGGCACAACTGTAGGTGCTAGGGACACGACAGCGACCGGGACAGTCTGCCTCGACGGAGTTTGCATTCTGGGTCAGGGGAACCGTCAATGAGCACAAACAGGAAGTGATAAGCGCTCTTAAGAATGATAAAGCAGGGTAAGTGGATAGGAGGGTACGGGAAGGCCTCCCTGAGGAGGGACCCGTAAGAAGGGAGGGAATCTGCCGTCCATGTCCACGTATTCAGTGTAGAATGTTTCAGGCAGAGGAGCCAACAAATGCAAAGGCCCTGGGGTGGACTCATATTTGCATCCAGGGAAAAGCAAGGAGGCCAGTAGCTCCAGAAGGGAGTGAGTGGAGCCAGATCCGGTGTTTGCCACTGGATTGGGTTATGGGTTGTGAGAGAAAGAAAGGAATCAGGATGATTCCAGGGTTTGGGGCCTGAGCAACTGAATGATGCTGGGGAGATGGGGACCGTGGGAGGAGGAGCAGGTTTGGGGGTGGGGAAGTGAGAGTTCAGCTCCTGTGCCCTTGCCACTCTGCAGGTCCACCCTGTGCACACCCAGACACACCAGCCTCAGGGTCACCCCACGCCCATCCCACTGGAAGCCTCCCCATCTTCTCGGGCTCACTCCAAGCTCTGTCCTCTGAGAGTCATTTTCTTTCATCAGTGTCTTTCTGGCCTCTCTGAGTGGTCACCAAAACCTAGTTGAGGGGTGCCGGGCACCCCTTCTTCATCACCACCCCCAGATGCTGTGAAGCACATAGTAGGCTCTGTAGCCAATTGAGCTGGGAGGGGTAGAAGGGGCCCCGGATGCCTCCCTAGGGCGCTGTTCCCTCTTCCCCGCCCAGCCAGCACCACCTAAGTCCTGTTCTCTCTTTGCAGCTCCGCCTCCCTCCTCTGTGGCAGCTGAAAATGGGGCGCCAGGACTTGCTTTCTGCACAGCTGTTGTCCTGGAAATGGTAGAATTTCTCTTTGTGTTGCTTTCCTACCGCCACCTCTCTATATCTGAGTGCGATGATATCGTGAGCAAGTTCAAGTCGTATCTAGTGAATTTAGTTCATTGTTGTGCTTCTAAGCTAAGTGACTTTCAGCTGGAACATTAAGAACAGCAGGTATTGGGTATACTCAATTTCAGTTTTCTCTTAAATTTGGATTTTGCAAACACTACACACTACCCCCACCAAAAGGAAAAGAAAAACCCAGCTTTCCCAGGGCTCTAAGGTTTCTGGAAATAGAACCTCTATTATTGAACCTCTTGTTTCTTCCCCACCCCAGGTGTGGGGCAGACTGGTGCTTGGAGCTCCTGCTGCTGTCTGTAAGTCCTGAGAGCAGTCTGGCAGGAGCCACGACAGGGATGGGGATGGGGATGGGCAGGGAGGGCAGAGCCCGAGCTAGGGAGTGGTACACCTGGGGCACCAGGAAAGGAAGGGGATGGTGGCTTGAAACCAGACTGATGCCAGGTTCTTTCCCAGCTCAAGCACTCTGTGCTTTCCTCTCCTCCACACTCTGTGGTTGAAATCTGGGGAGCCCAGAAAGGCCTCCTTTGAAAGGGATGTGATTTAGATTTTTCTGATACCAGTGGTACCACAGGGTCAGGAGAAAGCAGAAGCCGAGGCCCTCTGGTCTCACTGCCAGCCGCAGAGGTGAGGCCTCCCTGGAACTCTTAGTGGAGGATCTCAGAGTATAAGGAAGCAGGCTTCAGCCTAATGCCATCGTGGAGGGACCATCCAATACGTGATGGCACAGGCAAGGCCGTACATACAGTGAGGTTGCTTCACAGGGGGCAGGGGTGGGGGGCTGGGGGCGTGGGGTCAGCCTGGGTCTGAAACACTGCTCAGTAACCCTGGCTCTCTGACCCTGGGGCACGTAAGTGGTCATCCCTCTGACCTTCTCTTTACCCACCTTAAAATGGGGACAATAATAGTACCTACTGCGGTAGGGTTGTTGAGAATTGAACAAGACGCGGCAGTGAAGTGTTTAGCGCAGTCTCTGCCCCGTAGAAGCAGTCACAGCACGGTGTGTAGCATACACCATTTACACAAAAATTTTAAACTTACAGAAAAGCTTCGGAGTTTATATACCAATCTGTTTCGGGGGTTAGGGGGTCGTAGAATGGGTATAGGAAACGGAGAATCACTGGCGGATTATTCTCCTTTGACTTAATGAACTCATATACTTCTGGGAAAAAGTTTTAAATGACCATGATTTCGTTTAAATCACCAAAGTAATATATGTCCATTTTGAAAAAAATCAAAAGAAACCAGTGTGTATCACATGGTCCCCTGCCAGGGACCCAAACCAGCCACGAGAGTCTTTGGAGCCTGAGGTCCTACCCACCCCCCTGAGCTGCTGCCCTTTCTGGCTGCGCGGAGACCTCTGCTACCTGCCGTTGCCTGCTGGAGCTCTGTATCTTGTCAACACGCACAGGCTGTTTACTGCCTGTCCCTGTCCGTGTCCCTACCTCCCCGCCCCTCCGTGAGTCATCCTCCACCTCACCGCATGGGGACTGTCCATCCAGCATCTATCCTGTGGGGTGTGGGGAGAATCTGCTGGAGTGATATTCATTCAGCAAATGTTTATGGAGAGCTTGGGTGATTGGGGAGGCTGGACTAGGTACCTAGAGTTGCTGTTCCAGCTCAGGGTGAGGTGAGGGGGAGTAGGGGGTACTGAAATGGGTCTTGAGACCCAGGGAGAAGTCTGGTGGGTGTGAAAGGCAGGGCAGGAATAGGACCTGGATCGAGGGCCAGACCTGAAGGTCAGGGGCCCCTCTGAGGCCCGCAGCATCAGCTCGGGCCCCTTGACTTGGGTCCTCGCATGCCTGCCTCCTCCAGCTGTGTGCCAGCACCTTCCTCACTTCCAGTCTCATTTCCAGGCTGGCTGGAGGCCTCAGGGTCCTTGGAAGGCTTTTGAGACGCCCTCTCTGTGCATTTGTTCACTCTTCCCCCATCAGCCCCCTGCCCTCCAGACCCACCTTCAATTCCACATCCTTTAGGAAGCTTCCATCATTCCCTGAACCCACTCATCCTGAGCATTATTTTCATGGGGCTCAGGATATTTGGAAAGCCACCTCAGATCCATTCGACAAGATTAGTGCCAGCCCCGTGTGCTGGGCTGCCAAGTCTACTAGAACACCAGCTACAGAGCTCTCACTCCTCAGTTTGCAGGAGCACCTGACTCAGCCTGGGGGTTCAGGGAAGACTTCCCAGAGGAGGTGACACCTGCGCTGGGTTTTGAAAGGTGGGTAGACGTTCAAGGTGAAGGATTTCCCTCTGTGTGCACAGAGATGGGGTTTGGGGACTTCTAGCAACTGGAGGACAGGGGTTGATAGGGATGGGAGGTTAAGTGCTAAGGGTTAACGAACCTGGAATCCTGATCACAGCTTCTCCTGCCAGGTCTCCGAGAGGGCCCGGCAAGTCACAGCATCACTCTGCTTACTGCTTTCAAGTCTCCTTGTCCCCCCTGCCCTCCGGCCCATGTGACATTTCTGTCCTTCCCTCCCCTTTATCAATCATCTCTGAAGTTTGTCTGCCACGTCACAATGTACAGGTGCTTCTGTATCCAGTCCCTTGATTCTCACTTGTCTACACCTGAGGAAACTGAGGTCGTCTGTGATGTAATGATTTGCCCAAGCCTCCTGGTTACTAAAGGGCAGAGCTGGGCCTCAAACCCAGGTTTTGACCTCCTGGCCTAGTTCTCTTTTCCCCATGCCTCAGGTGGCCCTGCGTATGCTGTTGTGTTCTCAGCTAGCTTATTAGCTAATTTCCCACCCAGACTCGATGTTCCCAGAGGGTGGGACCCTGTCTCCCTGAGATGTGGATTGAAACAGGCAAGAGATAGAGGTACCATTTGGAAGAATGATGGGAAAAGGCACAGAGAGAGACAGACTCCACCAGCATGGGGAACAGTTCTTCTCCAGGTACTTGGAACAGATTTATTTTTGGCTGTTTTGCAGGGGAGGCATATTGCAGACTTGAATTCTCTTCCTGTTGGTGCTCACACGTTTAGTTTTCATTGATGCAGCCTGGCACAGAGAACTGGCAGTTAGGAGACCTGGGTTCTAATTCTGACTCTGCCACTTCCCAGCTAGGTAGCCTTGGGCAAGTCACTTCACCTCTCTGAGCCTCAGTTTCTTCATCTGTCAAATGGGGGTCAGGATATGAGATGAAATGAGAAGAGATACGTAAAAGCCTTGCATCAGACACTCTAAGTGTCCAGTAAGTGTTTTTCTCCTTCTCTGTGCTGGAGATTGTATCTTAAAGTGAATCATGATCAAATATAGTCTTACTGAGTGGGCACTGTTGGTTTACATTTTTTTAAAATTGTCGCTCATTGGGTGACTCCTGTGGGCCAGGAGCTCTAAATAAATGATCTCAGTGACACAGCCACCCTGGTCACTGGGTGACCAGGTCAGTCATCACCCCAGCAACAGAGGAGGAACCAAGACTCAAAGAGAAATGTAACAGGTATTGTGCTAAGTGTTTGACATACACCATCTCATTTAATCTTTTCAGTAACACTGATATTTGGATATTGGCAAAGGCTTGGCGAAGTCAAGCCTTCCTATTTGTCTTTTTCTTTCCTTGTTTTTCATTCATTCATTACCCATACATCCATTTGCTACGTGCAGGGTACTTATGCTGGGGTCTTTAAAGAATACAGACCCTAGAAGGCCTTTTTTCCTGCTTCTCTCTCTGGTAAACTTCAAAGCCCAATTCAGATGGTCCCTGCTCTGGGAGCATCACCTACTCTTGAAATTTCAGAGCCCCCTTCCTTTATCCCACACTTCACATCTGAAAGTCAGTTTTATCTCAATTCACAAATAGTTAGTATGCCTACTCTATGCTGGCAGCTGGAGACCCAGCTGACTCTAGAAAGTTCCCACCCTTAGGGAGCTTAACACCTAAGTGATGGACAGGTGCGCACCAGCAGGTCATGATAACGTAGCGTGATTCATGCTATACCTGGGCTTTGAAGATTCTAATAATAACAGCACTCACTGCTTTTTGCCAGCATTGAGTGCTAGCATTGTTTGGCATCCTTTGCCCTGATTATGTCCTCTTGTGCTCCAGAAACCTTCTGAAATAGGCTTTTACACAGATGGGGAGACTGAGGTTAGGAGATGTAACTTGCTCAAGGCCACCAAGCTAGTCAGTGGCTACACCCTGATTGGAACCAAGGGCAGAGGGGCGAGCGCCACACATCTTTGTCTCTGCCGGTCTGGCTGCAAACCTACCGAGGTGCCGCCAACTGCGTCTGGTTTATCTTTCTCCCTGTTCCTCAGAGCTGGCGTTGATGGTGGGAAGAATCGACACGGAGAGGAATCTGACTCAAGAACAATCAGAGCCCCTCCTACCCCAAAGAACCCTCCGGCCCCAGTGGAGACCGGAGCTGAATACAGACCAGGCAGGCAAGGGCTGACAATTCCCTCCTCCTACCCTAGGAGTTCAGGAGAAGACTGACCCCTTCTGGCTGAGTTAACTGGGGAGTGAGGCGGCAGGCTTAAAAGATCGGAAAGATTCCCCAAGGTCTTTCCTGGGCCTCTAGAGTGGAAGAGGAGCAGTGGCGCGACTTCCCTGGAGAAGAGCTCCTGGGAAGAAACACCTCTGGCACGCTGGGAACCACGTTGGGGCTCTTCAGTCCTGGGTTCTGACGCTCCCCTTAGAAACAAAATAAGAATAAAACCAGGGATAATGTAGGGAGTGGCTAAGAACACAGGCTGGAGCCAGACTGCTTGGATTTGAATCAGTTACCAACCACTTGACTTTGAGCAAGTTGCTTCACCTTTCTGTGCCTCAGTTTCCTCATCTCTAAAATGAGGGGATGGTAATTGTGACTTCCCAGAGCTTGGTGAGGTGCAAGTAAGTTAGACGTGTCAACACATTGCTGTAAACTATAGAGTGCCAGGCTTTCCTTGGGAGGTATTACCTTTCATTACTGTAGTTGAGACTGGTTGCTGGGGCAGTTGAAGAGGGAGTTAAACTGAATTGTTGTGCCACCAGGAACCCCTTGGGACCTGGCCGAGTTGCAGCCCCAGAGCAGTCCTCAGGCCTGGAACTAGGGCAGCAGAGCCCATCGCGTGCCCCTGGGTGCCTGGTGACCCGGCACTGGTGGGCCAAGGAGGCCCCTCTTCCCGGCACTTTCCTCTGACCGCCAGGGTGGGGAAAGATTCGGGAAGTGGGACTGGGGTGTCTGGTCACCCCGGCAACCAAGGGTGATGTGGGAGAGCCTCGCCTGCCTGCTCCACTGCGCCAGTCTCAGCAGATGGGGACAGTCTGAGGAGCTGTAAATAAAATGTTCTCATGGTGGAGAGCAGAGAGGCTGCAGAGGACCAGGAGCCCCTCATCAATATGAAGTTTACTCCAGTGCCTGTTCCGTTTACGTGTGTGTGTCAGAGAGAGAGTATGTGCGTGTGTCTGTGTAAGAAGGAGAAGAGGGTGGGTGAATGTGTGTGTTTGTCAGAGTATGTGTGTCAGAGAGAGCAAGAATATGGGTGATTGTGTGCATGTGTGTGTGTAAGAAAGCGAGTGTGTGTGTCAGAGGGAGTGAGAGTGTGTGTGAGTATGTATGTATGTGTGTGTGTGTGTTCCCACAGTGCCCCCACTTGCCCAACTGCCACCTACACTGGACAGAGTGAGAAACACGTCTCCCTTCCCCCAGCCTCTTCACATCAAAGGCAGGCCAGCCCCAACCTGTGTTGGTGGGTTTGCCCCATGGCGGGGATGTTGAATTCCACACTTTCTCCTCCTGTCCTTGCCCTGGGAGGCCTGGGTGCTCCTGAAGGAGGCCGTGTGGCTTGAGCGATCACTGGACTTGGAGCTTCACGAGTTCTCGTGGTGGGACTGGTCGTGACCACTGACAGGTCACCGCTTCCCTTTGAGTCTCAGTTTCCCCAACCGTGTAATGGAGGATTTGGATGGTCTCCAAGGTCTGTTTCACCTCTCACGGAGGTGGATCTGATTCTAACTGCCTCTGCTCCACCCCCGATTCCATCCTGGTGACATCACCACTGCCACAAGTTCGAGCCTTGGAATTTTTGCCTCATTTCTTGGCATCTTGGGGTCTTGCCTCAGTGCTGGGCCTTTGTGAGGGGACCAGGAACCCAACTGTCCCCCCTTTCACCTCACTCGGTGTCAGCAAGCTTCCTGCGCTTTGAGGGGACTCTTCAGGGGTACAGGGTGGGGACTCCACAGGGTGGAGTCAGGGCCTTGGGAGAGGGACACGCCAGAACAGGCCCTCAGGCCCCCTTCCACCTGCTGATGACAGAGTCTACCCCCTCCCCCTGAAGCTGCTTTCCAGTAATGTGCCGCCTACCCGCAGGCCAGGAGCCAGAGTGGATCCTAGACCTTCCTCCCCAGCCTGGGAGAGGCAGGGCCAACACAGGAAGACCTGGGAGGATCTGCTCCCGGAGCAGGCCTCCAGCCCCAGGTACTCTGGGGGCTGGCTTATTTGAAGAAAGTAAGATGCGCTGAGCTAGGGTCAAGCTCCTCCATTAGACTCTGGGGAGGCTACTGAATTTTGCCGGAGCCCCAGCTTTCTCTTCTGTAAAATGGGGACAATAGCTATCCCACAGGGCTGTTGTGAGGACTAAGAGGTGACATGTGCCATGCTCCCTGCTCAGGGCCTGGCTCCTGAGGCACCTTTAGGAGTAATGAACATTCTTCATGTTATTGTTCTTGGCTTGTTTCACACAAACACACACACACACCCAGCCCCCCACCCCCACCCTGGGGCTGTGGCTTATTTGTCTCTGGGGCCCGGCACTTCCTGGGACCAGGAAAGCTCTGTGGATTGGATGATGGCAGAGAGGGCGGTGAGGCAGTTTCAAAGCCTAACATGCTAGGTGGAGGTGGAGGCTGTCCTCCACCTGCCCTGGGCTGTCTCTTTAAGACTCTGCCTCCTCCTGAGGCAGCCGTTGGTGCTCAGCTCCCAGGGGTGGGGGGTAGGGGTGTGGGGGCCAGCTGGCTGGGTTTGGCTTCCCCAAATTCACATGCTGTCCTGTCTCCCCAAGGATATGGTGTCACCCACACGTGGTGGGGGGGGGGGTAGAGGTACAGGAATGGTGTTCTGGAGAGGCAAACTAGACTACGCAAAGTTCTGCAGGCAAAAGAGGATGTAGCTCATTTGCAAGGAATTTGTCAAGGTTGAAACATAAGAATAAACAGTGGAGGGACTTCCCTGTCAGTCCAGTGGTTAGGACCCAGTGCTCTCACTGCCGTGGGCCCAGGTTCGATCCCTGGTCAGGGAACTAAGATCCCTCAAGCTGCACAGCGTGGCCAAAAAAAAAAATTGACAGTGGGGAGTGGGGAGCATGAGACATCAGCAAGACCAGATGATGGAGGCAGTGCTGAAAGTTTGGACTTTAACCTTTTAGCAAGTGATCAAGGGAGAGTCAGACTCAACCTGACCTACCCTTCCCAGTGTACCAGCCGGGTGAACACTGAGGGTTACTGAAGGCCACTCAAAGACAGGGGATGGGGGAGGGGGCCTTTTTAGCTAAGAGGTGACTTTCGGTCAGGTCTGTTTTCAAGTCTCCTGGCCTAGGATGGAGATGCGTTTTTTCCAACATGTTTTGAGTATCTCCTGTGTGCTTGGCGCTGTGACAAGGTTCTGGGCTGGATAGTGTACTGAGTCTTGAATTGTAGCTGTACTGGCGCCACCCAGATCAGTACCTGAGAGCAGGAGGGCTTTGGGCATGGGGAGGGATGTTCCTCTTCCTTCCCAAGGATCTCAGGGATGAAGAGAGAAGAGACCTGGCCAAACAGGTTATCGGGAATCATGTGGGCTCTGGCCGAGCCCTTTGCATTTTCAGATCAGTAGATACTTGTAAGGTGCCTACTGTGTCCCCAGCCCTGGAGATATAATCATAAACAGATATGGAATCTGCCTGCACAGAGCTTACAGGCTAAGGAGGGGAGGAGAGCAAGAGCCTTCACCTTGAGCAAAGTGTCAAGCAGACCCTCTTAACCAAGAGGACCTTGGGGGTTATGTGGCCGACATGCAGCTAGATGCCCAGGTCTTCTCCACCCACCTCCTCACCCAAAACAAACCAAAAACCCATGGCCAAACCCATAGCATTGAGAGGTGCCCTCTCTGTAAGGGATTTTTGCTACCTCCCAGCTCTGGGTTTGGAACCAAGGGGGCCCGCTGCAGAGAGTGGCCTGCTGCTACCGCTGGTCAGGACCTGGCTTGGGGAGATAGTTGATGGGTCTCAAGCAGAGGGGCATTTTATGTCTTAATGGGGAGGAAGGAGGGGTTGACTTAAAGAACTGCGGAATTTGATGGGAGCTTCTGAGTCAGACCTGGGTTCTGTCCTGGTTCTGCTACTGATTTGCTGTGTGACCTTGGGCAAGTCTCTTCCCCTTTCTGAGCTTCAGTTGCCCTGTCTTTAAAGTGGGTGGAATTGGGCTAGAAACAGGGTGGCAAACAGGTTTCGTCTCACATGCAAAAGTGATGTATTGCCGTCGGCCTCCTGAGCAGCTCTCTGGGCCCAGCAGGAAAGTACGCGAGTCTGGGGTTGGAAGTTGCTGCGTGCGTTCTGCACGTTTGCAGGCCCCTGGTAGTATGATTCCCCAGGTTCCTTCCTGCACTGATACTCTTTGACTCCTCTGTGCTTCTTCCTATCTCCTGTGTCACTTCCCTACCAACCATTGTCTGCCTTTTGCTTAAATACCTCCATGATGAGGAACTGGCTGTCTTCCCTCAGACAGAATTGTTGGATTGTTAGGCCTGGTCTTGAGCTCACATCTGTCTCCCTGAACTTGTCCCTGGAAAGTGACTTGGGTTCAGGTGTAGGTAATGCCCTTAGGATTGCAGATAGAAGTTGTGAGTGGGGACGGCACCAGAAAAGAACTCCTACCCTGACCTGGGCAGACAGGGTGGTCAGGGAACTTGGAGGCACTTGGAGCTTCAGTAATCAGTGTATAATTTCTGCTTTCTGGAGGCATACAGAGCTGCTTCTTTATACTACTTTATGACAGTGACAGAGATAGCATCTCTATATCCTTCGCAAAAAGCACTTTAACAACATCATCACTTAGTTTATACAGCAACCCTCTGAGGCTGGTATCATCAGCTCTGTTTTACAGGCGAGGAAGCTGAGGCTCAGGAAGTTAACAGAGCGGCCTTCTGAAACCAAGCCTTTGCCCCTCTCACCAGCTGCCCTCCTCGTCCCCAACCCCATCCCCAGCCTTCTGTCCTCCTTGCTCCCCTCAGGCCCATGCCTCCCGTTCTCTCACCCTCTGCAGGTTTCCATGTGATCCCCACCATCTCGAGCATTGTCCCGGAGAGCTGCCTGCTGATCGTGGTGGGGCTGCTGGTGGGGGGCCTGATCAAGGGCGTGGGCGAGACGCCCCCCTTCCTGCAGTCAGACGTCTTCTTCCTCTTCCTGCTGCCGCCTATCATCCTGGATGCGGGCTACTTCCTGCCGCTGCGGCAGTTCACAGAGAACCTGGGCACCATCCTGATCTTCGCTGTGGTGGGCACGCTGTGGAATGCCTTCTTCCTGGGCGGCCTCATGTACGCCGTGTGCCTGGTGGGCGGCGAGCAAATCAACAACATCGGCCTCCTGGAAAACCTGCTCTTCGGCAGCATCATTTCAGCCGTGGACCCCGTGGCCGTGCTGGCCGTCTTCGAGGAAATTCACATCAATGAGCTGCTGCACATCCTCGTCTTCGGGGAGTCCCTGCTCAATGACGCCGTCACTGTGGTGAGGGGGCAGGGACCACACCCACGTGCACACAAGATGCAGATCCGAATTCAGGTCCAGAGTGAATCCCACATCCACCCGCTAATGATAGTAATAAGATAGCAAATGTCCATTCCTGCTTGCTGTGTGTGGACATCATGACGGGCACTGGACATGGATTATTTCATCCTCATGACCACCTTAGGAGGTGCTTATTATTCTCACTTTACAAAGGAGGAATCAGGCTCACAGAAGTTAAATTACTCGCTAGGATATGATAGAACCAAAATTAGAAGCCAGGTCTGTCTGACTCCAGGGCCTGAGCTCTTGGCCTTACCAGGTCATATGCTCTGTCCCTGATGGATTGTGGTGTGATCTTGGTTAAATTACTTGTCCTCTTTGTACCTCAGTTTACCCTTTATAGACCATTTAGTCTTTGAGGGGCATTTCGGCTTTCATGTTAGCTGCGTCTTAGGTTAGAGTTTAATTTGTGCAGAGTTCGAGGGCAGCAATTGTGGAAGGGGACCTTGCCTCTAAAACCTACAGAAGGTGACAAGTGGGTTGGTTTGGGTTGGCCACTTCCTTACTGTGTGAGCTTAGGCAAGTGACTGTACCTCTCTGGGCCTCACCTTTGACAGCTGCAAAGTGGCAGAGTAGTTAGTGCTTTCTTTCCGGGTCTAGCGAGGACAGATACCCCCTACTGCAGGGTCTGCACGTGGCAAGGCTGTATATGTTTGCACATACCCTTCCTCCCAGTCGGCTTCCTCAGGAAACAGATACGTGTATGGGCACACTCAGGTTGTGTTGTGAAAACACCTACACCCCCCTCCTAGCTGGACCGCTCAGAGAGCAGCTGCCTGCACAGGAAAACACAAGGACACGTGTGCACGCTCGCACACACACTCCCACTTCCCCCCCAGCCACTCAGGAAGCCGCACCTGAAAGAAGCGACAGACGGTGGTGGTCGGCTGCTGACAGCCTGGGCTTCCTCTCCCTCTTCCTTCCCCGCCACCCTCGTCAGCTCCTCGTGAGGCTGGTGGAGCAGCAGCCTGACCTGAGCAGGCTGGCGTCTGTCCTGTCTCTTCTTGCCCCGGGTTACCACACCAGCCTGTTGCCCCATCTGTAACAGGGATTGCAGTGCTCAGCCTGTCATCCTCCCGGGGGTTCTGACAGGAGTCACACTCGCTGATGTCTGCAAAATCAGTGAGCGCCAGAGACGAAGCCCTCCCCAGAGGCTCTGGGTGTCGGGGTTCAGGTTGGCACTACTGGGGAGCAGCGGGGCGTGGTTACAAGAGTGGATGCGTCAGTCCAGCCACCTCGGGCCACGGCCACACCTCCCCGAGACGGTGGCAGCGTTGGTGGTAATCGCTGGCGTTCACTGAGTACTTCCTGTCGGAATACGTGTGGTCTCATCTAATCTGCACAGAAACTCCATGAGCTTAGCATGGTAATTTCCCCCAGTTTTCCAGGTGAGGAAACTGAGGCACTGAGAGACTAAGGAACTCGTCCAAGGTCATATTAGCTGGTAAATGATATAACTGGGGTTCAGATCTACACGGTCTGAGTCCGGAGTCCAAACGCTTACCAGCATGCTCCTCTGCTGCTCTAGTCCCAGTGACAGTGGTACGAGGCCAGAAAGGAGCACCTCGCCCTCTATGCCTGCCCCATTGGCCCCGGTGGTATGCACTTTAGGGGCCCATGGATCTCCTCAGGCCAGGAGTAAGTTTAGGTAGCCCAGGGCTGAGAATGCACTGCTGTCCTTCACCGGAGCCCCGCCCTGTCTCCCAGACGGTTGTGTCCTGGCAGCACCGGGGACTGGCCGGTGCTTGGCATCTCCCCTTCCTGCCTAGCCCCAGTCAGGCCCTTTCTAGAGCTCTGGGCATGGGTGTGAGTGCCCCATTTTCCAGACAGTAGAGCTGAAGGCTGCCCCAAGCTGAGTGGCCTCAGGCCTTTGCCCTGGAGCAAAGGTGCCCTGCTTCCAGGTGCGGCCCAGGTACTGGGGGCTTCGGAGGGTTCTGTCTCAGGAACCCTCAGGTCCTCTTCCCCACTCCCTCAGTGTCCCCCGGGCCTGGACACTCCCCAGCTGGTTTCTAGGTAGAGCTGTTTCGGAGCAGGCCAAGCAGCCAGCACCTAAGAGGGGGCAGGACCTCCAAGCTGAATGCCCAGGGAGGCCCCGTCCACGGCTGTCAGGGAACAAGCTCTAGGCCCGGTTCTGCTGCTCCTGGGCTGGGGGCCGTCTGGCAAGTCGCTTCACTACTCTGAGCCTAAGTTTAGCAAAGGAACAAGCATCCATAGCCTGCCTGCCTCTTCAGGCTGTGGTGTGTCGAGCAGCATGACCATGATCAGGCGCTTTACGGCGTACGACGTGCCACTTAAGGTCTGATGGCAGTGTTGCAATGACCGTTTATTTCCCCCGCCCGGAGGTGGGGAAGCCATGGAGAGCGTCTTGTCCCACAGTGCCTGAACCTGGTGGGTCATTGCAACCACCCGTTGAGCAGAGATTTCTGGGCCCCACTTCCAGACAGTCCAAGTCAGGTGTGTATGGCCTGGCCGTGTATATTTTCAGAGAACTTCAGCAGTTAGGTCCTGTCCTAGTTCATTAGCTGAACTCCCCCTGCTTTGTGCCGAAGGAAAAACCGAAATCCAGGCAAGGATATGAGAGGCGAACTTGGTGCAGTAGCAGCTAATACTGTGATAGGCACTTTGCCTTCATCGACTAATTTAATCTCACAATAGCCCTGTAAAGTCGGGACTATTGCCCCTATTTTCTGGTCAGGAAAACTAAAGCACAGGGAGATTGAGTAACTTGCCTCACGCATACAGCTGGGGAGCGGCAGAGCCAGAATTTCAACCCAGGTGGTTTGGCCGCAGAGCTGTGCTCTTCACCTGCACGGCACGTCGCAGGCCCGAAGACCCTCTGGCCCCGAGGCCGGTGGTTTTGGCACCTGCTTGGTGCTAGGGTTTCTCTGCTACCACATGGCCGTGGTCAGCGGAGGGGATAGGATCACCCTGGGTGGACCCCAGGGAGCCGTGGGGCATCCTGCCGACCAGCCTGCGCACTCTTCCTAGGTCCTGTATCACCTCTTTGAGGAGTTTGCCAACTACGACCGCGTGGGCATCGTGGACATCGTCCTCGGCTTCCTGAGCTTCTTCGTCGTGTCCCTGGGCGGGGTGTTTGTGGGCGTGGTCTACGGGGTCATCGCAGCCTTCACCTCCCGGTTCACCTCCCACATCCGCGTCATCGAGCCGCTCTTCGTCTTCCTCTACAGCTACATGGCCTACCTGTCAGCCGAGCTCTTCCACCTGTCGGGCATCATGGCGTGAGTCTGGGCGTGGCGTGGGGGGCTGCCAACTCAGATTCCCCAGGCTTGTAGGGTCAAAGGGAGCTACCCAGCGCCCAGGCCCCAGATTCAGACTCCAGGTCCCAGGGCTGCCCCTGAAGCACTGAGTTTAAGGTTCTGGAAAGTCTCAGCCCAGCTGTTTCTTCCCCTCATTTGTCGCAAAGGGAACCCCTTGGTGGTAGCCGGACACAGTCACTCACGCTTGCTGCTGCCCTCAGCAGCCCCAGCAGGGAGGCTCCAGGCTTCCCTTGAAGCGAGGGTCCTGGAGGTCCTGAGGCCCCAGACGGGTCTTGAAGCCAGGGAAGTGTGGAGGGGCAGTGAGGTGCAAAGGTGCTCACAGTAGGGGAGGCCATTGGAAGTGTGGGCCACTGGGGATGACCGCGAGGAGGCTGGGCCAGCAGGAATGGGGCCCAGGTGTGGGCACCAGGCTGGGAGGCCTTGGGCTGCTGCTCGGAAGAGAGCTCCCCGTGGGGACCCCCACAGGTTAAAGGGCCACCACGCTCGAGGGGATAAACCTGAGGCCGCAGACTTGACTTCTGTAAGGTGGAGTGGCAGCATGGCCTCGGGGAGAAGGAACAGGCCTAGGAGCTGGGCAGCCCTTCGTTTGCGTCTCAGTTCTGCCACTCGCTGGCCGTGTGGCCGTGGGCAGGCGACTTTATTTCTACAAGTCTCAGATCTCTCGTCTAGAAAACACAAGAATATGCCTGTGTCTACAGGGTTGGGTGAGAGGATTGAGTGAGAACAGGTGTGCGAAGCCCGCAGGGGCGTCTGGCTTGTGAGGGGAGCTCAGGAGACAGGCACCTGTCCACCTCCCTGGCTGTGGAGGCGCTTTGGGAAGGTGCAGCTCGACTCTGAACCCTGAACCCCGCGCTTCCCTGACCCCAGACTCATTGCCTCGGGAGTGGTGATGCGCCCCTATGTGGAGGCCAACATCTCCCACAAGTCCCACACGACCATCAAGTATTTCCTGAAGATGTGGAGCAGCGTCAGCGAGACCCTCATCTTCATCTTCCTCGGCGTCTCCACCGTGGCCGGCTCCCACCACTGGAACTGGACCTTTGTCATCAGCACCCTGCTCTTCTGCCTCATCGCCCGAGTGCTGGGTGAGGTCCCGGGCCCGAGCCAGGGGAGGTGTGTGTGCGTGGTGGGGGTGGGTGCTGTGTGTGTGTCTGTGTGTGTGTGAGAAGTGCGCTGGGTGGAGGGGCTGGGGCTGGCTCCTGGCTGGGCTTCCCCACTCCTGCTGTCTGCAGTGCTGAGGCCATGATGGGCCTTTGAGGGGAGAGGGACGTGCTTGAGGTGCATCCGTGATCTCTGGGGAGACAGTCATGATGTGCCAGTGGAGGCCCACAGAGCCAGGTCTGTGAGTGTCTGGACTTTAGCGCTTTCAAAGCTGCCTGCAGTTCCTTCCAACCTCTGCTGCTAGCCTGGGGTGCACACGGGGACCAGGCCTTAGGCCCTCGGCCGCTGCTTCAGCTGCCAGACACACATTACCTCAGTGATTGCACGGCTTCCCCGCTCTGGGTCTCACCTCCTCTCTGAGGTTGGGTCTGGGCGTCACATTTACTTGCTGCACTGTCTTGAAACCCCTTTAATCCTCCAGAAATTCTGGTTCTGTGGGTTGAGATTGGACTCTGAACTCTGCATTTTTAAATAACTTTTTATTACAGAAGATTTCAAACACACAGAAAAGTAGGTCCATCATATTTAATAGGTATCAACTTGTGGCCATCTCTTTTCCCATCCCCCTCCTGACCTCCAGCCGCTGGAGGCCTCTGTAATGTCTCTAAAATATATCCAGGTTGAGGGAACCCCTTAAATTGAAGATCCACCCAGCTCTTGGATGGAGGGATCTGGAGCATCTTGGGCCGAGGGACCCGAGAAATGAGTGAGCTGGGTGGGCTTACTAGTGGAGGCTTCCTCCAGACAGAGAAGTCTCTCTGCTGCAGAAGCCAGGAGGGTCTGGGACAGCCTGACTCCTCTCTTCCCCTCCCCGGCAGGCGTGCTGGGTCTGACCTGGTTCATCAACAAGTTCCGCATCGTGAAGCTGACCCCCAAGGACCAGTTCATCATTGCCTACGGGGGCCTGCGAGGGGCCATCGCCTTCTCCCTGGGCTACCTCCTGGACAAGAAGCACTTTCCCATGTGTGACCTGTTCCTCACGGCCATCATCACCGTCATCTTCTTCACCGTCTTTGTGCAGGTGCTGGACAGGGTGGAGCAGCCCTGCCTGGGGACCCTGACTCTAGCAGGAAAGAGGAAGCACATGACCCAAGAGGGGGCCCATGGGTTCTAGTCCCAGCTCCACTGATAGCTAGTGCAGTTATCACAGGGACAAGCCACTCCCCCTCTCTGGGCCCCAGTGTCCTAAACTGTAAAGGGAGAGTTGTGATCTTGCGTCATTGAAAAGTGACCAATCAGAATGTAAAGTAACCAGACTGCTGCCTAGCTTCGTTAGGGATCCAGATAGCATTAAGAGGAGTGGGTCCAGTCAGCAGGCCCGTGATGCTCATTGTAGGAGCTTAAGGAAGTGGTTTAATGTCTTAGGATCTTAGTTTCTGCATCTGTAAAATGGGAATAATAGCGCAACATGGGGAACTGGAAAGGTCCCTGAGCTGGCCAGCAGGAGGTCTGGAGTTAGCCAGAGCTCTGCTGTTGTCAGTGTGACCCCGGGAGGGACTCTCCTGCCATCTCTGGGTCTCAGATCCCCATCTGTGAAGTGAGGGGACTGAACTGGATGATCCTGAAGAATCCTTCCAGCCTGCTGGCCGTGATTCCTGTGCATTTAAACAACCCAGACTTAGCTGAGAGCCTCACCGCCCTCAGAGTCCCCAGGGAAGCCAAGCCTGAGATGATGTAAATTGCTTTTCCTTATCTGACCTGTGACCTTGGGCAAGTGAGAAACACCCTGTCTGGGCCTCTGTTTCTCTACCATCCCCTCCATCTTTCCTGGACACTAATCCTGGCCAGGCCCTAGATGGGAAACATCATTGCCTTCTCGGGAAAAAACAGTAGAGAGGAAACTTCCTCGGGCTGGACTTGTTTTTTCTGTCCTTTAAAAGCAGAGGGGACTGCCTCTTTTGTCATCTTGCCCTGCTTCCACCTTGACTTTGCAGTTGTATATGCTCATGGTTTACCAAGCCCTTTTTTTAAAATATAAATTTATTTATTTATTTTTGGCTGCATTGGGTCTCAGTTGCTGCGTGCGGGCTTTTCTCTAGTTGCAGCTAGTGGGGGCTACTCTTCGTTGTGGTGCGCGGGCTCTCGTTGCGGTGGCTTCTGTTGTTAGGGAGCACGGGCTCTAGGCACACGGGCTTCAGTAGTGGCTTGCGGGCTCTAGAGCGCAGGCTCAGTAGTTGTGTCGCACGGGCTTAGTTGCTCCGTGGCATGTGGGATCTTCCCAGACCAGGGCTCGAACCTGTGCCCCCTGCATTGGCAGGTGGATTCTCAACCACTGCACCACCAGGGAAGCCCTACCAAGCCCATTTTTAATGAAAGCAGCTTTGAGGTAGGGACCTCCCTGCCTGAGTTTGAATCCAGCTTTACTACTTCTGTGAGACCTTAGGAAGTTACTTAACCTCTTTGAGTCTCAGGTTTCTCATCTGTAAAATGAGGATAATGAATGGGCTTACCTCTTAGGGTCATTGTGGGTATTGAAGTGCTAATCCTAGTAAAACACAGTTGGTCCTGGCACATGGCAAGTATGCAGTTAAATTAGTTGCTGCTGCTCTTACTAGGTCCTCCTGGGTGGCAGTCCTGCAAGGGGGGCAGAGCAGAGGTGGTCCTCCCTGTTAGCCAGGCCTGACTTCCCTGGGGTGACAGAATGCATCTGTGGTGGAGCTCACACTTGAACCCAGGCCCTCTGACCCCTGACCTGGGCTAGATGCCTTGTGTGTGAGTCACTCGGCTGGATGGGCTGTGAAACCGCTGGCTGTGTCTTTGGAAAGAAGCGGGCCTTAAGGACCTGCTTTATGTAAGTGCTGCTGGGAGGTTGGGAGATTGGGGACCTCAGAGCAGAGGGCATCCCAGACTCAGGGACCCTGGGGTGGGGTACCTCTGTGGCCTCCCTGCCAGAGTAGCAGAGCTACAGTGCCTGACACCCACCTGCCCTCCAGGGCATGACCATTCGGCCCCTGGTAGACCTTCTGGCTGTGAAGAAAAAGCAAGAAACGAAGCGCTCTATCAACGAGGAGATCCACACTCAGGTACTGGAAGCTGGGCCTGGGCCCTGTGTTGCAGGAGGAGGCTCCGGAAGCTGGGGAGCAGCTAGGCCTCGCGTCCATGCCCTCAGTCAGCCCCTCCTCCCTCATCCCAGTGCCCCGGTGGTCCTTCAGCCTCCTGAGGTCACCAGGTCACACCACAGGGAGGTGTGATATGAGCAGCCTAGAACTTGAGGAAGGGGCGTCACGCAGTCTCTGCCTCTGCAGAAACCTATCCCAGGCATCGGCACAAGTGGGTTCAGAGAAGGGGTCTCAGCCGGGCCCCGGTGGCCAGAGGGCTTGAGGTTTCCCTGGGGTTCAGGATGAGTGAGGTATAGGTGCCACCTCCTGGCTGGTCCTGGAACTATAGGGCTGGGCTGAGCAGAGCTGCACTAGGGTGGAAGGGGGCGCCCGTTCAGAAGTCTTGGTAGGGGAGGAGCCCAGTAGTAAGGCTTGACCTGGCCCTGGGCCCGTTTCAGTTCCTGGACCACCTTCTGACAGGCATCGAGGACATCTGTGGCCACTACGGCCACCACCACTGGAAGGACAAGTAGGTGGCAGGCCTTGTGGGCAGGAGGGTGGGAGGGGCAGGAAAGGGTCTCCCGGGGCCTGGGCATCAACCCATCCCAGGAGGTGGCTTCATCCCTGTCCTCCCTCCTCCCACCAGGCTCAATCGGTTTAATAAGAAGTATGTGAAGAAGTGTCTGATAGCTGGCGAGCGCTCCAAGGAGCCCCAGCTTATCGCTTTCTACCACAAGATGGAGATGAAGCAGGCCATCGAGCTGGTGGAAAGTGGGGGCATGGGCAAGATCCCCTCTGCCGTCTCCACCGTCTCCATGCAGTGAGTGCTAGTGGCCAACCCTGGCAGCCTCTGCAGGCGCACTGACCCCTCAACAGGCACCTGGAGCAGGCCCCCTGGGGCATCTTACCGGGCTGGGCGGGAGAGCTGCAGGGCCACACTGAGGACCTGAGGCTTGGCCCACCCCCCACCCCAGCCATCCCGGGGGGACCCTTCTGGCCCAGCCCAGCAGGCCCCAGGGTCCCAGGAGTTTTCTCATCTGTGCCCCGTTATCCCAGGAACATCCACCCCAAGTCCCTGCCTGCCGAGCGCATCCTGCCAGCACTGTCCAAGGACAAGGAAGAGGAGATCCGCAAAATCCTGAGGAATAACTTGCAGAAGACCAGGCAGCGGGTGAGGAGCTGCTCCCCAGCCGGCCCCCCTACAGCAGAGGAGCCCCTCCGCCCCCTCTCTGCTCCAGCCCCGCGCCACACGCCCAGAGCCGCCCAGCCCCTCCAGGCCCAGCTTCTGGGGCCTGCCCTGCCTGACAACTGTTCCTCCCACAGCTGCGGTCCTACAACAGACACACGCTGGTGGCAGACCCCTACGAGGAGGCCTGGAACCAGATGTTGCTCCAGAGACAGAAGGCCCGGCAACTGGAGCAGAAGGTGCGTCTGGGACTGGAGCTGGCTCCCGCCTTTCTCCGGGAGCCTGGGTTCTTCCTCTTCGTGCACCGCCACCACCAGGCCCTTTTGGAGCTAGAGCCACTCGGATCTGGTTTTTTGGCCTCCTCCGCTTGTTTCAAAGGCTGAGCCCCAGGGCGGGTTCCAGAAAGCTGCCTTCTCTCCCTCTTCCCCACTCAGAGCAGCAAAGAGGCCCCCTTCCCCATTGTGTCCTCAGGCATCAGAGCTAGAAGAGTCTATCCATGTGCTCTAACCCCTCTAGTGAGAAGACTAAGGCCCAGGGGAAAGGGCCCTGTCCCAAATCACAACGCAAGGCACACGCGCCTTCATTCATTTGTTCAGGAAGCATTTGTGGAGCGGTTCCTAAGCGCCAAGCATCAGAGTATCCTCTGTGAATCCGGTGGTGAACTGGCCCAGCCCCTCCCTTACAGAGCTTCTCCTGCAGTAGCCCCTGCAGGACAGGAAGTGCAAGGGGCCCTGAGCACCTTGAACAAGGAAGTGATCAGCGTATGCTTAGGGTGAAGAGCCACAGGGGAGGGAGTGTGGCAGAGGGAGGTCCAGGTGGAAGGAAGAAGCTGTGCATAAGCTCCTGACCACAGACTGAGGGGGCTCAGCTTTCCAGGAAGCTTGTTAATGGTGTTAGGGTTTGGGCTTTATTCCAAGGGCGTGGAGGGTCACGAAGGAGGGTTCTAAGCAAGGGAACGACATGGGGAGCAGTGGGGGTGGCCCGGCTTAGGGCAGTGGCGGGGGGAGGGAAGGAGCAGGTAGCTTCAAGGGACATTTAGGAGGTGGAAGCAGCAAGGCTTGGTCACCATACTGAGGGGGGACTGAGGGAAGAGGAAAAGGCGTCAGGGGTCACGTCTAGCCTTCCACTGGGGTAGTCGGGAGTGGTGGCTGAGAGAGGGGACACCAAGGAAGGAACAGCTTTTGAAGGAGGATAAGAAGCTGAGTTCGGTTCCAGCGTGTTGCATTGAGATACCTGGGGGCCGTCCAGGGCCCAGGTGACACTCCTGAGTTGACTCTCCGGGTCTGTACCTCAGGGGTAGGTGTGGGCTGGAGCTAGAGTCTGGGCAAGTGTCACCGTGGGAGAGGCGGGGCAGCGAGGGGGGTGTTCAAGGCCACCCCGGAGGTTGCAGAGCTTGACAAGAGGCTGGGCCAAGCCCTCAGGACCTAGCACTGGCCCGGGCAGAGAGGGAGCGGGCACCCCAGACACACCAAAGGAGGGTGTGGCCGCTGGCCTTGGGTGCCGTCCAGAGGGGCCGCGCATGCTCACCCCTGTCTGCCCTTCCTCTGTCAGATCAACAACTACCTGACGGTGCCGGCCCACAAGCTGGACTCGCCCACCATGTCGCGGGCCCGCATTGGCTCAGGTAAGGCAGGGCGCAGGGTGCTGGGCGAGGGGCCTCAAGGCTGGGCACACAGTGCCACCATCTCGAGGATGAGGCTGCAACAGGAATGGGCCTCAGAGAGCCCGCGGGGAGGACGGGCTGCTCCCTCCCTGACCTCCCAAGCTCCTCCTACATCGGGTAGAGTTGGGGGTTCACCAAAGGGGGCAGAAGAGTGGCCCTGCTGTCCTCCCCAGGGACAGAGCGTTCCACGTGGGGCTCATGCTGTGGAGCCGGGTGCCTGGCAGGGAGGCCGGGGGCAGCTGCACCGTTGGGATCACCAGCATGTGGGGAAAACAAGGGCAGGCCTTCCAGGACCCGGTGACTCAGGAGGGAGCCTGAATTCTTGGTCTGAGGAGGGACTCCTATGGAAGCCCCAGGGCTGAGGAGGGGAACACAGTCCTACCTCTCAGACCCCAGTCCGAGGGGAGGAAGAGCAATCTGCTGTGTTGACAGGGGCTTGGAAAGGCCCCTGTGGAGTGATTTGAAGCGCGCCAGGATTGCTGAGGTTCTGTAGGAGTTGCTGGCACGGGCTGAGGTGGGGCGCACGCTGGGCAGGGCTCAGGGGCACAAGCCAGCTTGTGCCTGGCTCTCTGTCCCCAGACCCGCTGGCCTATGAGCCGAAGGCCGACTTGCCTGTGATCACCATCGACCCAGCCTCCCCGCAGTCGCCCGAGTCTGTGGACCTGGTGAACGAGGAGCTGAAGGGCAAGGTCTTGGGGCTGAGCCGGGATCCAGGAAGGGTGGCCAAGGAGGACCACGAGGACGACGACAGGGGCATCGTGATGCGGACCAAGGAGCTCTCGTCCCCAGGCACCGACGACGTCTTCACCCCTGCACCAAGTGACAGCCCCAGCTCCCAGAGGATGCAGCGCTGCCTCAGTGACCCAGGCCCCCATCCTGAGCCTGGGGAGGGAGAGCCTTTCATCCCCAAGGGCCAGTAACACTGGGGCCAGCGGACGGTGCCCGTCCCACCACAGACTCTCCCACCAGAGCAGGGGTCTGCTGGCGGGGCTCCCCTCGTCCTTCCCGACCTGGATTGGCCCTGCCCCTCCCCCTGTCGCATGGCAGCTGGGCCCACAGCCCCCACCGCAGCACGGCTCCCCCTGCCTCCTGGGAAGCGCCCTCCCTCCCACCAGAACTGCCTTCCCAGTCCTTTGGCAGACCTGCTGGGCTGAGGCAAACCCTGCCCTTCCTGATCCAAGCTCTCTCCCATACCCAGACCAGGGCCTCTGAGTTTCCCAGACCTCGGAGGGCCCCCTCCCAATCCGTCACCCTCCTCACTGAAGTCAGTCTTAGTTTCTAACCAAAGAGCCTCTGGCTCAGCCTTGGTCCCTCCTGGAAAGGGAAGGAGCCGGGGCCTCTGTTGGCCTAGGCCAGGCCCTCCACTAACAGCGTTAAGACTAGGGGACCAGGCATCTGACTGGGGGAGGAGGGATCAGTGACCCATGGCCGTCCCACCCTCCTCCTGCCAGCTCTGTCACCCTGGCCAGCCACCTGACCTGTCCTTACTCAGAGCTGCAGGCTGAGGGCATCTCTGAGTTCTGTCTGGAGCTGAGGCGCTTTGGACGATGATATGACTCAGCTCTCCAAACTGTGCTCCAGCGGGGACCACTGGGCCCTTCAGGGGCTTCTGTCAGGGGCACCAGAAAGTGCTACCTTTTTATCTGTTTTGTTTGTTCACACTTCCATGTAAGATTCTATTTGCACAGAGGGCATTCCTGTTTTTAAAACATTTTTGAAAACCTCTAGCTGAACAGAGCTCCGGCCATCCTACTCTGTAGCATTACCCATCCTCGTTTGTGCCTGTCTGCCCAACACTCTCCCCCAGAACAGTCCTCTGTCCCCAGGGCTCTGATTTCAGAAATGACCTCACCCGCTCACATACCCACCCTAATCATGATTTTCTCTAACTCACAGATGCCGGGCCTCCTGGCACCTTCTTTCTCTTGGGCCTGACCCTCAGTTCCCGCTGGCCTGTTTTCTCTCATCCCTCTCCCCTCCCCCATTGGCCCCTGGAACCTCTCTTATAAGCACTGCACCCAGCTTGCTGTGGAGCCCCGTCCTCAGGGGAGGGGCCTCCCCTGAGCATCTCCCACCGGCCAGGGCTGGTGGGTGGGCTGAGTCCTGGGTCCCCAGAGGCCTTTGCTCACAGGCACACACTCCTACTCCCACTGCCACCGTGGGCCAGGCCCAGGCCTACTGGTGTCTGTCCTTCTCCCAAGGGTACTCCTTTCCCCAGGATTGTGCAATAGTCAGAGCGTCCCCCTTCCCAATGGACTGGGCAGTGGGTGCTCATCCGTCCCCCCTCCTCTCCGTGTAAGTGCTGTTTGGGGCAGGAGTCACCATGCAAGGGTGACGTTGACAACCATGTTCAAAGCCACCCCAGCTGCTGCCGCTCTGCCGTCTGTACAGAAGAAACCGAATCTTTTTCATATTCTAATAAATCCGCGTGAGTTTTTGATAGAGTCGAGGGCTGCTCCCTGGGGACCAAGGACTTGTGGGAGGAGGGTGGCCCAGAGCCCCCAAGGACTTGGCTCAATGGCTGGCACAGAGAAACACTTAATCCATGTCAGGGGCTGGTGTGGTTATTACTGTGGGTCCAGCACCAGGAACACAGCTGTGAGCAAAGCAAGACGCTCCTTCAGCCTCTGGGGAAGAGCAACATTAATCAGGAAAACCCATGTGTGTGTGTGTGTGTGTGTGTGTGTGTGTGTGTGTGTGTGTGTGTGTGTGTGTGAATGACAGTGAGGGGAGGAAGGGGTGACGAGGAGGACTTTCCTAAGTGATGGATAGAACTACAGGATGAACTGAGGTTAACCAGGTGAGGAAGGTTTCAGAGAGTGCGCGAATGTTCTATCTAATTGGGAGCTGCATGTGGGAACACCCTAGGATCTGAGGAAAGGCTGATGTGGCTGGGTCAGAGAGTGACAGGAGGGGAGGCGAAGATGGGACCTTGTAGCCCATGGTCAAGATTTTGGTTTATACTAAGGGCAATGGAGAGGCTCTCTGCTGCAAAGTGGGGACAGTAACCCCTGGGTGAAACGTGCTCAGGAGTGAAACGGGCTCAGCACCAGTGCCCAGTGGGCTGAGATCGGCTGAGGTTGGATCCCTGAGGTGCATTTTCAGGAGATGACCGCCAGAGGGCAGTGAGGCCTTGGTACATACCCCCAGCACCCTTGGAACCTGCTTTGTGGAGAAAAGCATCTCCTTTGCCCAGACTGGGACCTGTGAACAGAGCTGGTTTGATCCATAAAATCTGAAGTGGTCCATGCCAAAAGGACCATACGGAGGGACCACACCATCCATTTCTGTATCAGTGTCCCAGGTAGAAACGGATGGTACGCTCAAAGGGTTACTGAAGAGCCTTCAACTAAGGAAGTCTTTACAGAGGTATGGGCAGGGTTAAGGGAACCTACCAGGGATGGGACCCAGGGGGTTCACATTACAGGAAGCCCCTAGACCTGAAGAGCAAAAGGAGGGAGCTGTTACTATGGGGGCCGGGGGGTGGGGTGGGAATGCCCTGCCGGGGCTGCAGCCATGGGGAGCAGAACACAGCCTCTGCGAGACGGAGCCAGGGGATAAATATTCTGACTTTGATCCTGCTGGTGCCTCCCTTTGGGTCAGACCCATCTGCAAGCCCAAAGCAGAGGCACCTGAGTGACTTCACTGAGTGTAGTCCACAGAGGTCAGCCTTCCAGGAATGGAACAAGGGGAGAGTGGATTTAGAGGGGAGACAGGGTATCCAAGCAGAGCAATTCCTTACCCCCCCTCCTCCCCCACCATTCACTCTTGTCCTTGTTAAACTCATGTTCCTATTGCTTAATGGTTACAGAATTTGGGGGTAATGAAAGAGTTTTGAAAATAGATCATGGTGATGATTGCACAAATGCCACCGATTGTTCACTTTAAAATGGCTTGTTTTATGTTATGTGAATTTCACCTCAATACTTAAAAAAAATTAAGGGGTAAAGAAAGCTCATCCCTAACAGGGAAAAAACAGTCTCATCAGCCACCATATCCTTGTCATCCTTCAGTCACACTCACCCGGAGCCTAACTTAGTCATCATCAAGGCTCTTTCAGTCAGACAGCAGAGTGGGGATAACAGCAGAAACCTGCTCCAGCCCCGCATCTGTAGCTGGTCACGAGGTCTGAGTTAGCAGTCAAGCCTTCTTCCTCCCACCCCTTCCAGGCTCCTCTCACCAGCTGCCAGCACTTTGGCTAATCTGGTTCTTTACCAGGTGTGTGTGTCCTAAGTCTTTATTCCTATGCGATTCAGGTTCTTATTGGTCTTTGGTCTACTGGGTTGCCGTTTCCCACTGTTGTTATTAGACACGGGAGATCTGAGAGGTACCCAGTGGATCCTCTAGATTCCAGACGTGGCCTTCCTGCCCGCCCTCCATTTTCCAGATTCATCACTCTGTCTGGTACAGGTGATGCCCACTCTGCCTTTTAGTTAAGCAACATACAGAGCTCAAAATGACCAGAAAGAAGACTCTACTTCCAATTTCAAGGAGCCACATCTGTGTTGCCTGGAGAAAGTATTCCTCCCTTGGACACTAAGGACTCCAGACCCACTGAACACAAAGTTGAGCGATGGACAGCAAAAATTCCTCCAGGAGGTTAATTGGAATAACAGTGAGAGGAGCCACCTCCACTTCCACCCCTTGGTCCCTGGGCCTCTGCATTCTGGCTGTGAGAGAGGTGGAGCCACTGATTTTATACTGCATCCTACACGTCAATAACCTAACCTTGAAGGTTGCTGTCCCCCAGCTGGCGCTGAAGGTTTCTCTATCCAGTCAGCTGCTTTTGAGCGATGGGGCACATTGTGCGTTCCATGGGTGAGACCATTGCTATGTGCCCTTCACCATAAAATGAAAATAGGCAATGTGTGGGATAGCGTAGTGATGAATAAGCAAGTCCAAAAATGATGAGGCTGGCAGAAGCACTGCAGTTAGGGAAGCCAAGTCCGGAGCAGGAATACATATTCATTACCATGAGGTCATAGATCCCTTACAAAGGAAGGGGACAATCAACCTACCAATAGGTAAGTAGCTGGTCCCCCTAAGGCAGTGGTTCTCAGATTTTTTAGGTCTCAGGATCCCTTTACGCTCTTCAAAATTATTGAAAGACTATACTCTTAAAAATTGCAAAGGGTTTTTGTTTATACGGTTTGTATTTATTTTACTGGATTAGAAATTAAAGCTTTATTTATTGAAAGCTAATAAACCCATTACATAGCAACATAAATATAACATTCTAATGAAAAATAAGTTTCAAAACAAAAATTGTGAGAAGAGTGGCATTATTTGACATGTTTGCAAATCTGTTTAGAGTCTGGTTTAATAAGAGAGAGCTAGGTTCTCAGATCTGCTTTAGCATTCAGTCTGTTGTATACACGTCGTGTAGCCTCTGGAAAATTCCACTGTACACTCATGAAAGAATGACAGTGAAAAAGGCAGATATCATCTTAGTATTAACAAAGTAGATTTGACCTCATAGAACCCCTGGAAGAGTCTTGGGGACCCCCAGGGCTTCCTGGTCCACACTTTGAGAACCGTTGCCCCAAGGAATAGTGCCATACAGGGAACTCAGCTTGGTCTTCGCTGCTGGCAGCTTGGGCACTCAACAGTGCCAACTGCCCAATCAGATTTGGTGAGGGAAATCTGTTGAGTCTATGTGTACTAGCTTTATACGGGTGCTGTAATAAATTACCACAAACTTAGTGGCTTAAAACAACACAAATTTATTATCTTACATTTTGGGAGGTCAGAAGACTGAAAGGAGTTTCACTGGGCTAAAATCAAGGTGTCAGCAAGGCTGCAGTCCTTTCTGGAATCTCTGGAGGAGAATCTGTTTTCTTGCCTTTTCCAGCTTCTAGAGGCTGCCTGCATTCCTTGGCTTGCTGCCTCTTTACATCCTCAAATCCAGCCACGGCCAGTAGAATCTTTCTCACCTCACACCACCCTGACCCTGCCTCTGCCTCCTGCTTCCACATTTAAAGACCCTTGTAATGACACCGGGTCCACCCAGGTAATTCAGGATAATCTCCCTATTTTTAAGGTCAGCTGATTAGCAACCTTAATCCTATCTGCTACCTTAATTTACCCTTTGCCATATAACATATATTCACAGGTCCCTAGGATTAGGACATGGACATCTCTGGGAGGTCATTATTCGTCTACCACACTATGAATAGCCCCTTTCCCTGCCATCATGGCCACTCTGTATGTGGGCCCATTGAACAAGAACCAGGGCAGATGGGGAAAGAAGTTGACATCAACAGGATAGGTCATCTTGTCCACCTGCTCACTGAGACCCTCCCTCACAGTGGATGCCCTCTCAGGACATTTGTGTGGGTTAAAAATAACTTCAACACCTGTGCCCATTTCAAGCAATTCATCCATATGTCTTTCCCTTAGACCTCTTAACTCTTCATCACCAATCTCCCAATCTTCTTATTTTCAAGTCCCTGACCAGCTAGTCAACTTGTGAGCCACTGCTCATGAATCAGAGTAGATCTGTACCTCTGGTCATCTCTCCTTCCATGCAAAATGAACAATCAGTATAACAAGAAGTTCTGCCCATAGAGGATACCTCTTCATCGCTGTCCTTTAGAGACACTCTGAGTGTGGCTTTAATGTGGCAGTTATCCATTTGTGGCTGGTGCTCACATACCATGCAGACTCATTTGGAAACCATGTCTGCCTTTTCCTCCATGATAACTTGCCATAGCAACTTCCCGACCTTTGGGTTGAGAGAGAAGCGGTGAAGCACTACGAGGACCTCCCACAGGGATTTGAGCCACCTGTTCCTGCAATTTCCTTGTGCCTTCTGGGCTTGCTCAGACCTGATCTCACATATACTATTTAATAATAGAATGTTGCCATGCATGTCCAATCTGATGATTAGATGGATCAGAAAATGTCCAGTTCCAGGCTTCTCTGGTGGCGCAGCGGTTGAGAGTCCGCCTGCCGACGCAGGGGACACGGGTTTGTGCCCCAGTCCGGGAGGATCCCACATGCCGCGGAGCGGCTGGGCCCGTGAGCCATGGCCGCTGAGCCTGCGCGTCCGGAGCCTGTGCTCCGCAACGGGAGAGGCCACAACAGTGAGAGGCCCGTGTACCGCAAAACAAAAACAAACAAAAATGTCCAGTTCCGGTTGCATGGGTCACTTGGTGTCCCACAGTCAGGCATTCAGGCTTTATCCTGCCCAGCTGTGAGCCAGGAGCTGTTTTTAAGTGGAGAAGAGCTATTGGCAGAAGAGGACATGAATGAATCCAAAACCCTAAGGGTCTGTAACTGTACTGCAACTCTCCTACTGGAGCTTGTCCCTACAGCATAGTTTTCTGCCATAAACTTCTAAATCGTAAAGCTCACGTGACAGAGCAGCTTGCTCTGCAGCCTGGACGTGCTGTAGAGTCTTATCTTGCTGCAGGCCTCACTCAGAACTTGCAGTATTATAGGTTTTTCCAGTAAATGGGTAGAACAGCATGACCAAATGTAGTGTATATCGCCTCAGAACTCCAGAGTCCCATCAAATGTTTGGCCTCTCTTTGTTGTAGGCAGTATCAGGTTCAGTAACTTGTCTCTCATTTTGGAGGAGATACCCTGACATAGCCCAGACCACTGGCTACCCTAGAAACATCACTGACAAGGCATTCCTCTGAATTTTTATGGGATTTATCACCCTTCCTTTGGCATACATATGTTCTACGAAAAATCTAAAGTGCTGGCAATTTCCTGCTCACTAGGCCCAATTACCATAATGTCATCAATATAATGGACCAGCATGTTTGGAACCATGTCAAGGTGATCGGTATCCCTTTGGACTATATTACGGCAGAAATCAGGAGAGTAAACAAAGCCCTGAGGTAGTAGAGTGAAGATATACTGCTGTCCCTGCTACACAAAGGCAAACTAATTCTGACGATCTTTACTTAGTGGAATAGAAAAGTAAGAATTTGGGGTCAAAGATGTACACGAGGGCAAGAGTTGTGTTGATTCGTTCCAGTAAAGATTTCATGTCTGGAATCACAGTTACAATTGGCATCCCACCTAGTTAACTATAGTAATTACAGTAATCTATAATTAATTACAGTAATCTATAGTCTTTCCTCAAGACCCAACTGGTTTTTGCACCAGCCAAATAGGTATGTTAAACTGAGTCTTAATAGGAATGACCCCCCGACATATCTCAGATCCTTGATGGTGGCGCTAATTTCTAGAATTCCTTTAGGGATGTAGTGTTGCCTTTGGTTTGCTGTTTTGATGGTGGGGACGTTGCCGTTCAAGGGCTTCCATTTGACCCTTCCACCCCTAAGTGCTCTTCTACCATGAGTCAGGAAATCAGTGGTGGGATTCTGCCAGTTAATTTACAGACACAGGGTGGGTCTGTGGTCACATTGAGCTCACTCAGGCTAAAAACGAATTGAAAGCCTTGAACTCATGACTCAGTGCAAAGGTGGACATTCAAAAAGCCTCCAGAAGGGCTTCCCTGGTGGCGCAGTGGTTGGGAGTCCGCCTGCCGATGCAGGGGACACGGGTTCGTGCCCCGGTCTGGGAAGATCCCACATGCCGCGGAGCGGCTGGGCCCGTGAGCCATGGCCGCTGAGCCTGCGCGTCCGGAGCCTGTGCTCTGCAACGGGAGAGGCCACGGCAGTGAGAGGCCCGCGTACCGCAAAAAAAAAAAAAAAAAAAAAAGCCTCCAGAATGACTCTGAAGGAATCTTTGATTCTGGTAGTCACAGAGCAGATATAGCAGAGGACCAAGCCCAGGCCTTGATGGTCAGGGCCCCAGGGTTGCAGAGCCAGTTAAATGTGCAACCCTACCAAGTCTCTTATGCTAATGGAAAGGCACTGGTTAAGAAAGAATGGGAAACCCAGGCATGGGATGGGGACATTCGGTCAGAACTTGGAACCCCCAACACCTCCTGAATCTCCCTCGCTGGTGAAGGCAGCAACCCCACCCGGCCCCGAGCCCCCACCCCCCCCCGCCTTCAGTCTGAGGAAACCAGCCTTCCTAGCATAAATATCCTGCAGGGACCTCACTTGGGGCAGTTTCCTCACAAGGGATGCTGATTTCCTCAGGATGCACTCCATCACCTCTCATTGCCTCTAGGACTATAATGAGAATTCTTTCCCATTTAGCCCAGTTCAAGGCTTTCAATCTGTTTTTTTTTTTTTTCCTTTGTGTGTGTTTCCAAGGGCAATCAAATGTAGAGTCAGAAGGCCACTCCAGTCTTTGTAATCACTTCTGTCACCATAGTGACTAAGTGTCATAGCTACTTGATCTCCCAACATCTTACCAGTTCATGTCACGCCACCACTGGTCATAAAGGCAGTAACTGTGATGCCGCAGATAGCCATCGTCCATTACCCCCGTCAAGGAGGCTGTTCACACACTAATCAAGATGTGTGAGCAACCCAATCCCAGAATCCCAGAATCCCAGCCAAGAATCTGTTTCCCGAGGCTATTCTGGTACCAATTATTGTAGCAGTCAGGGCACTGGATGGAAACAGATGGCACATTTAAAGGGGTAATTGAAAAGGGTTTGATGAAAGAATTATTTCAAAGTAGTGGGCACAGTTAAAGGAACGAAGAAAGGCTGGTGAGGTACTCAGGGGCTAGCAGCGGCAGGAAGCTTCACCGCCCAGGGAGCAAGGGATGATCCCAGAACCTGATGAGAGCTGCAGCCTTAGGAAATGTCAGCCTCTGTTGACCAGTGCAGAATGGAGAAAAGTGAAGAGTGGATCGGTACTGGCACATGGAGAACGCCAGACATGATGCATCCTTTTATGGATAAGGAAACTAAGCCTTAGCTGCCCTCGTGCAATCCAGCAAATAGGCTCAGTGTGGGGTGTGTGTTGGTGTAGAGAGACGGAAGCACAGAGCCCCATCCTGGAAGAACTGGCAGCCTGGTGAGGCAGACACACTCAGCCTCATTTCCTTGTCTGTAGCAAAGGATTCATAATTACTGCCCACGTCATAAACTCAGTAAAAGGACCTTCATGCCAGTGAGAGGCAGGAAAGCAATTTTCCATCAAGGAATATTTTTTGAGGACCCATCGTATGCTGTTCTCTGTGCTCAGGGAGAGAATGGGGGTGGGTGGAAGGGGACACTTGTAGATAGTTGAAGCCCACCTTCTTAGCGTCCAGGGTGTCCCAGAGAGTGATATGAGGAAGAAAGACCAAGGAAATTGAACCCAGGAGAGGCAGTCCCTGAGTCTAAGTTGGAAAGTCTGGGAGCTGCAGAGAAAGAGAAGGGGGCAGCCTTGGTCAAGCACCTCTGGAGCTGTTTCTCCTTCCACATCCCCAAGGAGCCCCTGGTACCAGCCTGCATCGTGAAAGGCGGAGGAGGAGGTCAGGGGTGGCTCTGAAACAAGGTGGCAGGTCATAAGGGAAGACTGTGTTCTGATGTGATCTACGTCTGCTGGGCTGGGTGTGTGCCCTGGAGGACACATCACCCAGACTCACTGTTTCAGCAGCCCACCAGCCCTGGGTCCACTGGCTGGCTTTCCAGACCCACCATCCAACCCCCAAGGTCCCTTTTGCTTAGCCTGTTCCACTCGTTCTACTTCGCTGTAGTGTCTGAATTTGGGCATAAACAGCGTGATGTTAGATGTGTATTAGTTTAAGCTCTGCTCCAGGGAGCAGACAATTGCTCTGATTGGGAATTCACACTGAGAGGGAAGAGGGTTGGAATTTATCAGCTCTCATTTAGCCAGAAGGGCCATTCTCCAGTCCTGACCACTACCAGAGCTTCAGCTTATTTTAATTCCCATTGACCCCAGAAGCTGTGCCAGTTGGCACACTGATTATTAGAAATGGGTCTCACAGAGGGGGAGGGATAAATTGGGAGCTTAGGATTGACATATACCCACTACTGTATTTAAAACAGATAACCGACAAGGACTTACTGTATAGCACAGGGAGCTGCTCAATATTCTGTAATAACCTAAATGGGAAAATAATTTGAAAAAGAATAGATATATGTATATGTATAACTGAATCACTTTGCTGTACACCTGAAACTAACACAACATCATAAATCAATGTAGTCCCATATAAAATAAAAAATATTTTTAAGTCCTATTTACACTATACTGTAGTCTATTAAGTGTGCGATAGCACTGTCTACAAAAACAATATACATACCTTTATTGCTAAAAAATAAAATAAATTAAAAAAATTTTTTAATTATGGAAATGGGTCTCATTGATAAAAATAGTGGTGTCAAGATATATGGGTTGGCTGGAGTATCATAGAAACACTCCACTGCCCTTGCCTGAACAGGGAATAAAAATCCAGCTACCAACAGTGGTTGCCTGTGGGGTTTGGGGATTGATCAGAAAGGGGAAAGTAGGAATTTGGGTGGTGATAGAAGTGTTCTATATCTTGATCAGGGTGTTATCAAAACTCATTGAATTGTACATTTAGGATGTGTGCATTTTGCTATGTGTAAATTTTATATCCATTTAAAATATGATATCAAAAAATCTGGGGCTTCCCAGGTGGCGCAATGGTTAAGAATCCACCTGTCAATGCGGGGGACACGGGTTCCAGTCCCGGTCCCGGAAGATCCCACATGCCGGGGAGCAACTAAGACCGTGTGCTACAACTGAGCCTGTGCTCTAGAGCCCGAGAGCCACAACTACTGAAGCCCTCGAGCCTAGAGCCCGTGCTCCACAACAAGAGAAGCCACTGCAATGAGAAGCCCGCGCAACCCAACAAAGACCCAATGCAGCCAAAAGTAAATTTTTAAAAAATGTTTAAAAAAATCTAGTGACCAGCCCTGAGTTCACATCCTGGATAATTCATCCCTGCAGCACTCGCTGTTCTGCTGCTACTTGGGAGGCTTCTGGGAGCCTGGCTGGTTAGAAGTCAGCCCAGTCCCACAGCTAGAATAGCGTCCCATTCTCTGCAAGTTCACCATTCGTGCATAGGTGAAACCAACCATGGGCTGGTAAGGCAGATGGACAATAAACAAGTGCACACATCAAACAAATGCCCTGAAAGAGACGGAGGGAGCACTAGGAGAGGACCCTTTAGATTCATTGGAGAGCGAAGGGCTCTCTGAGCTGATAGCATTTAAACCACAGCTGATAGAAAGAGGGAGCCAGCCCTGATGAACAGTAGAGAGATTGTTCTGTCAGAGGAACGGGCAGGACGATGACATTTTTGAGAGCTTCAGAGAAGACAGGGGTCAGATTACACAGACCACAGACTTCGTAGGCCAGCGGGGAAAGCGAATTCTATTTTGGCCGCTCTGCGAGGCATGTGGTATCTTAGTTGCCCGAGCAGGGATCAAACCTGCACCAGCTGCACTGGAAGAAGGAGTCTTTACCACTGGGCCGCCAGGGAAGCCCCAGAAAGTGAATTTTATTTGAAGTGCATTGGGAAATTATTCACATGACTTAAGCAGGAAAGTTATATTACCTGATTTATGCTTTTAAATGATTCCTTTGGGCCATATGGGGAATGGATTTAGGGGGTCTGGGATGGAAGTAAGGAGACTAGAACAGTAGTCCAGGAAAAGGTGACAGAGGTCAGGACTAGGGAGCAGACAGTGCTGATACAGATGTGTGTAATTTAGAGGCATAATGACAGACCCTGACAGGCTGTGGATGAGAAGTGAGGGAAAGGCAGGGATCACGGAAAACTCCAGGTTCCCGGCTCTCTGACTGGGTGCGGGTTGGTGCAATCGCCCAGAGGGAGAACAGGTTTGGGGAGCAGGAAACCCAGAGTTCCCTTTAGGACACGTTTAGTTTGAGAGGCCAGTGAGAGACCTGAATGAAACTATCAGATAAGTTCCCACAGAAATGAGTCTGGAACTTGGGGAAGAGGTTTGGGCTAGAGATAAAATGGTGTGAGTCTTTCAGTATGTAAATGGCGTTTAAAGCCACATCACCAGATGAACTGACACTAACCTAGGGAGACAGTGTGGATAGAGAAGCAAGGAGCTGAATTCTGCCACCAGTTAGTGAGTTTGAAGAGGAACCTGGGCTTCAGAGGAGATCAGAGCCTTGGCCAACCAGAGCCTTGCTTTCAGCCTGGTGAGACCCTGGACAGAGAGCCCAGCAAAAACCTGCTGGACTTCTGACCCACAGAAGCTGTGATGCAATAAATCTGGATTGTTTTAAGCCGCTAAGTCTGTGGTTGTGTGTCATACGGGATAGAAAGTGAACAGAGATATGTGTCTTGTTTCGTTGGGCGAAACAAGAGAGATATTACAGATATCCATGAGCTATTGGAAAATGACCCAGTTGAGAAGAAAACACTTTGAGAATGTAAAAGAGGCAGAGATTCAGAGTCAGACACCCTTGAAAGAAGCGGGGACAGCTTCTCCTGGGCCTGCAGAAGCAGGTGGGTTTGCAGATTTAGCGGCGGGAAGATGAAACGTGTCAGTGTGATTGAAGGCTTTAATTCTCTTAGGAAAAAATGAGGCAAGGTCACCAAACAAGAATGAACCTAGGAAAGGAGGTACAAATTTTGAAGAACAAGGAAAAGAAATAAAACTGTAATCTTGAGAGAGTAGAGAAGAAGAAAATCGTGCTTATTCAAAAAACATAGTAGAATTTTTCATGCTGAGTCCATTTTCTGTTTGAGAACAGAAAACTAGTCAGCCTTAATTGTATGATTTTATCAGTGATCTTCAGATACTTGAACACAGGCACCAGAGGGATGAGTTTTGCCAAGTAAAATGAAATGAAAGAGGGGCTAAAGACAATATTGCAGGGATGTGATTGTCATAAGAGACCGTAGAATCAAGAAGAGATCCCAAGTGAAGTAAAGATGGGAGGAAGGGGCTTCCCTGGTGGCGCAGTGGTTGGGAGTCTGCCTGCCGTTGCAGTGGTTCGTGCCCCGGTCTGGGAGGATCCCACGTGCCGCGGAGCGGCTGGGCCCGTGAGCCATGGCCGCTGGGCCTGCGTGTCCGGAGCCTGTGCTCCGCAGTGGGAGAGGCCACGGCAGTGAGAGGTCCGCGTACCGCAAAAACAAAAACAAACAAACAAACAAAAAAGATGGGAGGAAGAAGAACAACTGAGGTCAACGGATTGACATCTCCATGACATGCGAGCATTAAGTGGGTGCGTATTAATTAGGGGGAAAGGCAAAGTGCCTTAACAAAGATATCGCAAAATACAGTAACTCAACATAAGTTTGTTTTTTTTTCTCATGTAACAATCCTGAGATGAGTGGTCCAGATTGTTGGGGCCACTGTGCTCCCTGTGGTCATTCAGGGACTAGGTCTCTCCCATCCTGTGGCTCTGACACCTCCTAAGGTGTTGTCTTCATCTTCATAGTCAAATCATGGCCCAAGTTTAGCCCGATGGGAAAAAAAAGGGCATGAAGGGAAATGCACCTAAACTTGAAGGCCTGGACTTGGAGGTGACACCTATCACTTTTGCTCACATCCACTGATAATAATCTATCATGTAGCCACACCCAGCTACAATGGAGGCTGGGAAATGTAGTTTCTAGCTTGGCAGCTAAGTAACCCTACTGCTGATACAAAAGAAGGAGACAACAGCTTTTGATGGACATCTGACAGTCTTTGCCATAGGGGGTACTTTAGAAAATGGGCACGGTAATTGTCATATATGGATATCATAATTTAATAATTCACCTTTTTTTGAACTCTACCTATTCTACCTAATTTGTATGTATTTTAACTAGTTTGCCAATTAACATCTTAGTACATAAGTCTTTCGGAGTGAAGTTTCTGGTAAGCATCTTCCTAAAAACATCTTCCTGAAAAGAAGATTTTTAAAGAAGATGCTTAAAATGAATAAGCATCCTTGAATTCTGACAAGTTTATAATGAACAACCAGGCAAAACCTAAGTGAAATGAGTGAGGTTAGTCAAGGTGTGGAGCTGTTTTTCCCTGAGGTCATTTGCCAACTTTGGGTTTGATATCTGATGGGCTTCGGGTTTGACGATCTCACAAAGCCTGGGACCTAACCAAGATGGAGAAGCTGATAAGAGACCGCAAGGGTCCACACTCTCACTGTAAGAGTGAAGCAGCAGAAACCATCCCCCCCGCCCCCCCCCACCCCGGGGATTATAAGGCAATACGCCATGGTGCCGAAAAGAGCAGGAGGAAAGAGACCATATCCCTGAGAAGCTGCTTCCTGAAGCTGTCCCTTATGCATACAATTCACATCATCTATCATGGTCTACAAATATTCAGACTGTAAATTTAATTTAAAATGATCCTGGGCTTGTAATGCCCCCTAGCACCTGATAGAAGCGAACGCCCTCCGAAGGAATGCACCATCGTCCTAAGCCTCAAAATTTCAACAAGTTATGTTTTTTAAAATGTGAACCGTTAACCACGCAAACAAGGGAACAAGTTATCATAAGTGACCATAAAGGAAAAATAGATACATTTAATTATGTCACAATCCAGAAACTCCACAAAGAGAATGAAAAGACAAGCCATACAATGGAATAATACTTGAGCACATATAACTGATAAAGGAGTCTTATTTCGAATATATAAAGAGCTCCTGCAAATCAACATGAAAAGACAAACCCACCAAATAGAAAAATGGGCAAATAAATTCAATACATGCTTTGCAAAACAAAAGGAAATCCGAATGACCAATGAATACATGGAAAAGTGCTTAACTCCATAAACAATCAAGGTAGTACAAAAACTATAATGAATTTCCGCTATACACACACCAGTTGGGTAAAATTCAAAAGTGGGACAAGACCAAGTGGTCACAAGGGTATGGTCCAACAGGAACTCTCATACACTGCTGGTGACTATTAGCCCAACTACTCTGGGGGAGAGTTTGGCATTCTTCAGTAAAGTGGTATAAATACTGACATCCTGTGACCCTGCAACATCCCCACTGGAAAAATGCCCTAAGAAATGCACGGACTGTGCACCAGGAGACATGTTCAGAGAAGAATTATTTATGGAGCCCCAAACTGGAAACAATCAAAATGCCTATCCATAGTAAAGTAGCTAAGTCAATTTTGGTATAATCATACCATGAAATATTAAATAGAAGTGACAATAAGCTAGAACTTCACGACAACATGAATTAATGTTATAAATCCAGTGATGAGCAAAAGAAGCAAAACACAAAAGGTATGTAGGGAATTTTTCCATTTATTTAAAATTCAAGAACAGAAAAATCTAAACTATATTATATGAGATGGATAAGCTGTATAGAACGATGAAACTATAACACTAGGCAGAGATAACCGTAAATAAAAGAATGATTACTCCTAAGAGGAAAGGCGGGGATGTGATTGAGAAGGGGCCCATGGGGATTCCTGTGGTGCTGGCAATATTCTATTTCTTGACTTGGGTGGTGATTACACAGATGTTTGTTTTGTAATTGTACATTATACTATGCATTTATGTTTTATGCACCTTTCTGCATGTGAGTTCTATTTTGCAATCAAGTTTTTAAACAGAACAACTTTATGCCAATATATTTGAAAACTGAGGCAAAATGAATACATTTCTAGAAAACTACTACTTTCCAAAACTGAATCAAAAAGTAATAAGATATCTGAATAGTTCTATAATTAGTAACCTATTGCTATGTGACAAATTACAACAAACTTAGCAAATTAAAAACACATGTTTAGGGCTTCCCTGGTGGTGCAGTGGTTGAGAGTCCACCTGCCGATGTAGGGGGCACGGGTTCGTGCCCCGGTCCGGGAAGATCCTACATGCCGCGGAGCGGCTAGGCCCGTGAGCCATGGCCGCTGAGCCTGCGCTTCCAGAGCCTGTGCTCCGCAACGGGAGAGGCCACAACAGTGAGAGGCCCACGTACTGCAAAAAACAAAAAGACACATGTTTATTATCTCATGATTTCTGTGGGTTAGGAGTCTGGGCACATCTTAGGTGTGTGCTCTGTTTCAGAATCTCTCACAAGGCTGCAATTTTTGGCCAGGGCTAGGTATTATCTGAAGGCTCAACTGGGGGAAGTCCACTTGTAGGTTTACATGGTTGTTTGCAGAATCCAGTCCCTCAAAAGTTGTTGGACTCTGGGCTTCAGTTCCCAGCTGGCTCTTAACCTGAGGTCACCATCTGTTTCTTGCCACATGGACCTCTCCAACACAGCCACTTGCTTCATCAGAGGGTACAATCCAAGAAGGCAATAGGGAGAGTCTAGGGAGAGTCTGCCAGCCAGCCAGAAGTAACAATCTTATGTAACCTAATCATGGAAGTGACATTCCGTGATTCCGTATTCTATTGTTTAGGAGCAAATCACATGTCTTTCCCACACTCAAGGGGAGCAGATTCCACAAAGACTTGATACCAGAAGTGGGTCATCTTAGAGTCTGCTCATCACATGAGTAAAGGAATTGAATCGGCAATCAAATATCCTCCTACAGAGAAAATCCCAGGCCTCCACGCTAAGTTCTGCCAAGTACTAAAGTAACAATTCCAATTTTACATGCATCTTTGTTCTCATTTCCAATTATTCCCTTAGAACAGGGAAATTAGTGGGACAAGGCTCTTGATAAACGCTGCTGAATTTTTTTCCAGGAATGTTGTACTAATTTACACTATTTTCCCATATCTATTTTTTCCCAATATTTTATTTTGAAAAATTTCAAATGCATGGAAAAGTTGAAGAAACTGTACAATGAATGCACATATACTCACTGCCTGGATTCTACAATTGTTAACATTTTGCTATATTTGCTTCATCATGTGTTTGTCCATCAATGCACCTTACTTTGTCTATTTTAATTGTGGTAGAATATGTATAACACAAAGTTTGCCATTTTAAGCACTTTTAAGTGTACAGTTCTGTGGCATTAAGTACATTCACATTGTGTGACCATCATCACCATCCATCTCCACATTTTTTTCATCTTGCAAAACTGAAACTCTGTACCCATTAAATAGTAACTCCCCATTCCCCTCCACCTCCAGCCCCTGGCAACCACCGATCTTTCTGTCTCTATGAATCTGACTACTCTAAGCACCTCATATGCGTGGAATCATAAGCCATGTGGCTTGTGGGATCTTGCTTATTTCATTTAGCAAAATTTCTTCAAGGTTCATTCATGTTGTAGTGTGTATCAGAATTTCCTTCCCTTTTAAGGTTGAATAATATTCCTTTGTGTGTCTATACCACATTTTGTTTATCTAACTGTTAATGGACACTTGGATCGCTTCCACATTTTGACTATTGTGAATAACAACACATCTTATATTTAATGCATTTAAGAGTAATTTGCAGGTGTCAGTACACTTCATTCCTAAACACTCCAGCATGAATAGCATTGACTAGAGTTCAATATTTGTTTGCAGTTCTTTTTTTCTTTTTCTTATAGAAATATAGTTGATGTACAATATTATATGTTACAAGTGTACAGTATAATGATTCACAATTTTTAAAGGTTATACTCCATTTATAGCTATTATAAAATACTGGCTATATTCCCTGTTTAGCTTTTTTTTTTTTTTAGGGTTTTCTGTTACTTTTGTTTTATTTTTTTAAATTTAATTTTATTTATTTACTTTTTATACAGCAGGTTCTTATTAGTTACCTATTTATTTTGTACATATTAGTGTATATATGTCAATCCCAATCTTCTAATTCCCCCCCTCCAATTTTCCCCCGTTGGTGACCATACGTTTGTTCTCTACACCTGTCTCTCTATTTCTGCCTTGCACACTGGTTCATCTGTACCATTTTTCTAGATTCTGCATATATGCGTTAATATACAATATTTGTTTTTATCTTTCTGACTTGCTTCACTCTGTATGACAGATTCTAGATCCATCCACATCTCTACAAATGACCCAATTTTGTTCCTTTTTATGGCTGAGTAATATTCCATCGTATATATGCACCACAACTTCTTTATCCATTCCCTCTGTAGCTTATTTTATTTATTTATTAATTTTTTGGCTGTGCCATGTGGCTTGTGGGATCTTAGTTCCCTGATCAGGGATTGAACCCCGGGCCCTCAGCTGTGAAAGCACCAAGTCCTAACAACTGGACCACCAGGGAATTCCCGCTTGTAGCTTATTTTATACACAATAGTTTGTACCTCTTAATCCCCTACCCTTATTATGCACCTATCCTGATCCCTCTCCCCACTGGTAACCACTAATTTGTTCTCTATATCTGTGAGTCTGTTTCTTTTCTGTTATATTCACTTGTCTGTTTTATTTTTTACGTTCCACATATAAGTGATATCATACATTATTTGTCTTTCTCTGTCTGACTTATTTCACTTAGCATAATACCCTCCAAGTCCATCCATGTTGCTGCAAATGGCAAAATTTCATTCTTTTTTATGGCTGAGTAGTAGTCTGTTGTATATACACCACATCTTCTTTATCCAGTCATCTTTTGGTGGACACTTAGGTTGCTTCCATATCCTGGCAGTTGTAAATAATGCTGCTATGAACATTGGGGTGCATGTATTTTTTCGAATTAATGTTTTTGTTTCTTTCGGATATATACCCAGAAGTGGAGTTGGTGGTTCATATAGTAGTTCCATTTTTAGTTTTTTGAGAAACCGCCACACTGTCTTCCACAGTGGCTGCACCAATTTACATTCCCACCAACAGTGTACAGGGTTCCCTTTTCTCCACATCCTCACCAACATTTGTTATTTGTGTTCTTTTTGAGGATCGCCATTCTGACAGGTGTGAGGTGATATATCACTGTGGTTTTGATTTGCATTTCCCTGATGATTAGTGATGCTGAGCAGTTTTTCATGTGCCTTTTGGCCATCTGCATGACCTCTTTGGGAAAACTATTCAGGTCTTCTGCCCCCTTTTTTACTTTTTTTTTTTTTTTGCAGTAAGTGGGCCTCTCACTGTTGTGGCCTCTCCCGTTGCGGAGCACAGGCTCCGGAAGCGCAGGCTCAGTGGCCATGGCTCACGGGCCTAGCCACTCCGCGGCATGTGGGATCTTCCCGGACCGGGGCACGAACCCGTGTCCCCTGCATCAGCAGGCGGACTGTCAACCACTGCGCCACCAGGAAAGCCCTGGAATAACTTTTTTAACCATAGATTTGTTGTGCTTGTTCTAGAACTTCATATAAATGGAATCATACACTATGTGTTCTTCCGTGTCTGGCTTCTTTCCCTCAGCCTGTTTCTAAGATTCATCCATGTTGCTGCCATCTAGCAATAGTCCCTTCTACCTTACTGGTTAGTATTCTATTGTAAGTATACAGTCAAATCTATTGTCCTGTTGATAACACTTGGGCTGTTTACAATTTGGGCTTGTCAATAAAGCTGCTATGAATCTTGTTGTCCAAATCTTTTTGTGGGCGTATATTTTCATGTCTCTTTAGTAAATGCCTACAAGTGGACTTGCCAGTCACAGGGTATGTATTTAGTTTTATAAGAAACTGCCAGATTTTTCCCCGAAGTGACGGAGCCATTTTATCCTGTCACCAACAATGCACGAGCATTCCAGGTGCTCCACATCCTCAGCGTCTCTTGGGACTGTCTTTTCATTGTTAGCCATTCTGTTAGGGTTTGCAGTGGTATCTCATTGTGGCTTTAATTTACATTCCCTTGACAACTAATGATGTTAAACATCTTGTCTTATGCTTATTGGCCAAGTTCATGTCTTTCTTTGTGGCGTATCTGTTCAACTCTTTTGCCCATTTTAAAACTGGGTATTTGTCTTCTTATCATTGAGTTTTAGAAACTTTATATTTTCTGGAATCAAATCATTTGTCAAGATATGGGTTTTGTGAATATTTTCTTCCATTCCATGGCTTGTCTATTCATTTTATTAAAGATGACTTTTGTAATGAAGTCTAATTTATTGTTTTTTGATGGTTATTGTTTTCTGTGTCCAGTCTAAGAAACGTTTTCTTACCTACAGATTGTAAAATTTTTCTCCTATTTTTTCTTTCAGAAATCTTACGGTTTTACAAATATATTTATTTATTTTTGGCTGCATTGGGTCCTCGTTGCTGTGCATGAGCCTTCTCTAGTTGCGGTGAGCGGGGGCTACTCTTCCTTGTGGTGCACAGGCTTCTCATTGTGGTGGCTTCTCTTGTTGTGGAGCACGGGCTCTAGGCATGCAGGCTTCAGTAGTTATGGCACGCGGGCTCAGTAGCTGTGGCTCGCGGGCTGTAGAGCACAGGCTCAGTAGTTGTGGCACACAGGCTTAGTTGCTCCTTGGCATATGAGATCTTCCCAGACCTGATTTCGAACCCGTGTCCCCGGCATTGGCAGGCGGATTCTTAACCACTGCGCCACCAGGGAAGCCCAACCTTTTGGTTTTAGTTCTACATTTAATTTCAACAATAATTCATAAGATTTAGGTACTTTTTCCCCTTTCATAGGGAAAGAAACTATGGCCACAGAAAGACTAAGTATCTTGTACGTGGGCACACACACATACACGCCCTTAGCAAGTAATTGTGCTGGGGCTGGAATCCAAGAGGTCAGATGCCAGACACAAACTCTGACACACCTCTATGGACCACTTTTGAAAGGTGCTACTGGGGAGAGAGGGAAATCAACCAAACTATTCTCTAGGGCCAGAGGCCCCTGTGCTTCCCGACGGGAAGAGAGAGCTAGGCACTAGGGGCTGGAGAAGAGGAGAGAGGAGGAGAGGCTGGAAGGACTCAGGGTTCCCAGTTGCCCTAGGAGGGGCTGGGCTGTCTGACCAGGCTCCCTCTTGACTGTCCTGGTCTAGACCCCACCGCCCTCCACAGGGCCCACCAAGGGGCATCTGAGCCTGTTGGTCCTCCTGGGGCAGTGGTTCTCACTGGCACTTCTGGTTGCACGTTCCTTTTGCCTTTAGCCAGCACCACCGTTGGAGGAGTCATGCATGATTCAAGCCTTCATTCATGAAGAATCTCAACCCCACGTGTATTTTCTCCATGTAGGGTAGAAATCCTCCATTTACTTTTTTTTTTTTTTAATAAATTTATTTATTTATTTTTGGCTGTGTTGGGTCTTCGTTTCTGTGCGAGGGCTTTCTCTAGTTGTGGCTAGTGGGGGCCGCTCTTCATCGCGGTGTGTGGGCCTCTCACTGTCGCGGCCTCTCTTGTTGCGGAGCACAAGCTCCAGACGCGCAGGCTCAGTAGTTGTGGCGAGCGGGCCTAGTTGCTCCGCGGCATGTGGGATCTTCCCAGACCAGGGCTCGAACCCGTGTCCCCTGCGTTGGCAGGCAGATTCTCAACCACTGCACCACCAGGGAAGCCCCCTCCATTTACTTTTACCACTGGGACTGGAGGAACAAGGAGGTGTCCAGATAATCGCACCCCACCCCGGGCTGTCTCCAGGTTCCTCCTTGTCTCTGCTTTATGGCAGCCTGCATTTCCTCTCCACAGTCAAGGTCAACACCCAGCCAACACCGTAATCCACCTCATTACCTGTTTTCTCAGTGGCCAGTCACAGTCTCAGCTTCCACTTCAGAGGAATCACTTTTGTATCTCTTGATGGACCCAGTTCTCCTCCTGGGTACTGAGTATATACCGCTCCAACCTCCCTGCGCTGGCTCCCAGACCCACGTGTGTGACTCCAGGAGAACTAGCATCCTATGTTGATACTGGTTCAGAACACTCCACCATCTTCAGGCCAGCAGGTCTCATGTGGAGGTGTCTCTCAGCTCATATCACAACTGAGCCTGCAGTGGGACATTTCCCCATGCTTCAAGGCTACCTAGTCCTGGATGGGGGCACAAGGAAAGACCACGGAACCTCATGGGCACTGGCCTGTTGTTGTATGCCTTTGGTCTTCACAGAAACATGAGCTTCTTTGTAGTGGGCCATGCTGTCTTAGACAAGGCCCAACGCTGCCATTCAGTAAGTTTAAGAATGGAGGTGCAGGGCTTCCCTGGTGGCGCAGTGGTTGAGCGTCCGCCTGCTGATGCAGGGGACACAGGTTCGTGCCCCGGTCTGGGAAGATCTCACATGCCACGGAGCGGCTGGGCCCGTGAGCCGTGGCCACTGAGCCTGCGCGTCCAGAGCCTGTGCTCCGCAACGGGGGAGGCCACAACAGTGAGAGGCCCATGTACCGCAAAAAAAAAAAAAAAAAAAAGAATGGAGGTGCATAAGGAGGATGGGGAAGCACATCCAACTCTACAGTAAGGTTCTATTGCAGGAGGACAAATTGCTGCTCCTCCACTGATGAGGTTCTTGACCAGCTGTGGCTTATGGAGACTCTCAGAGCCCAGGGTGTCACCATGTAACAATTAATTTGTCCTCTTCTTGGGAAAGAGATGGAATTAACAAACTATGACTATTAAGCAAGTAACACCATAAGATAAATTATACATATTGCAACAAGGGGAAAGAGAACATGTAATGTTTGCAAAATTCTTAAGGGAGTTTGTCCTTGTCCTGGAAAAAAAAAATGCTGGCTTGCAGTTTAACATTTCTATCAGAAAGTTGAAGCTCTTCGTGCCTCAGAGAAGGCAAGAAAGTCATGCTGAGATGTCACCTCTGAAGCTGCCTGGAATGAGTAAGAGTCACAATCTAGTTGTGACTAGTTCTGTCCCCAGGGAATAGTGGCCAAACGTTGCTAGCATTTTCTTAGGTCAGGATAACAGGACAGGAAAAAGCCATGACTTGTCTCTTTTGTCCTAAAATTTCTCACTGCAATTAGAAGTATCAAAGGTAAGGCCTAGTGGATGTTGCGATATTTTCTCTAATTTTGTCCAGGTCCTAAAAACAGAGAAGGGAAGAGAAGGACACCCACAGGCATCCCCTGAATATTGAGCCTCCATTCAAGGGTGCCCCTTGGCGGACAGTCACCTGGGACAATCGTCCTCTCGCAATCCGGGCCTGTCCTGAGAGTCCAACCACAGAGTACCTCCTTATCACCAGCCCTCCGATCTCCCTCCCTCCAAATCCCTGCCCACCTGGCAAGACCAGCCACTGCCCTGAACTGACATAGAGCCTGACCTCAAGCCACCTCTCCTTCCAGGCAAAACGGACAACAGAATGTACCGCTAGAAACCCTGAAAAGGTTTCTCGTCACTGTCGCCGTCGGAAACGGGCAGCAGTGCCGCAGCAATCGATTTCTGGCTGGGCTGGCTGCTGTGGAACCATCTGTTAGCAGCCTGTAGAGAGACCTCAGGATTGTCTGAGAAATGACCTCGAAGGCTCATCCGGGGTTGCCTGGCAACTAGCAAGCTGGGACCAGTGGCTCTGGGTCCCTGAAGGAGGGGCTGTGCCTGAACTCAGCCTTTCCTGGGATGATGATGAGGTGGGGCACAGGTGCCCAAGGCCTCCAGGCTGGCTTTCCTGGGATGATGATGAGGTGGGGCACAGGCGCCCAAGGCCTCCAGGCTGGCTTTCCTGGGATGATGATGAGGTGGGGCACAGGCGCCCAAGGCCTCCAGGCTGGCTTTCCTGGGATGATGATGAGGTGGGGCACAGGCGCCCAAGGCCTCCAGGCTGGCTTTCCTGGGATGATGATGAGGTGGGGCACAGGCGCCCAAGGCCTCCAGGCTGGCTTTCCTGGGATGATGATGAGGTGGGGCACAGGCGCCCAAGGCCTCCAGGCTGGCTTTCCTGGGATGATGATGAGGTGGGGCACAGGCGCCCAAGGCCTCCAGGCTGGCTTTCCTGGGATGATGATGAGGTGGGGCACAGGCGCCCAAGGCCTCCAGGCTGGCTTTCCTGGGATGATGATGAGGTGGGGCACAGGCGCCCAAGGCCTCCAGGCTGGCTTTCCTGGGATGATGATGAGGTGGGGCACAGGCGCCCAAGGCCTCCAGGCTGGCTTTCCTGGGATGATGATGAGGTGGGGCACAGGCGCCCAAGGCCTCCAGGCTGGCTTTCCTGGGATGATGATGAGGTGGGGCACAGGCGCCCAAGGCCTCCAGGCTGGCTTTCCTGGGATGATGATGAGGTGGGGCACAGGCGCCCAAGGCCTCCAGGCTGGCTTTCCTGGGATGATGATGAGGTGGGGCACAGGCGCCCAAGGCCTCCAGGCTGGCTTTCCTGGGATGATGATGAGGTGGGGCACAGGCGCCCAAGGCCTCCAGGCTGGCTTTCCTGGGATGATGATGAGGTGGGGCACAGGCGCCCAAGGCCTCCAGGCTGGCTTTCCCAGATAGCTGACGCTTAAGGTCAGACTGCTCAGCATTCATTCCCCTCACGCCATCACCCCAGGGTCCTTCTCACGCTCGCCTGTGAAAGGGAGAACAAGGTGGGGACCAGGACCCCTCCGTCCCATGGTGCCTCCAGTCTCACCAGGGACCTGCTGTCTGTGGGCGCTCTGCCCGTGAGTTCCAATCTTCACCGAGTATTGGGCCAAGTGTCCCCCGAGCTCTTTACATGGCACAGGATCGAGTTTTCAACCCTTGGGCAACTGGGCCTGGGGGACCTGTGTCTGAGGTGTGGGCGGAGGGAGGGGCAGCTGGAAGCTGGGGAAGGGCCTCCGGGGAGTTAGCTGCCTGCTTAGCGCTCGCCTGGGCTTCAGGACGTGCCTGGGCCCGGTCTCTCTCCCTGTGTGCCTTCTCCCTTTGAAGACAGATGCTGCTGGGCACACCTGACTTTGTGGCAAAGTCAGACAGCAAGCAGCTCTCGTCACATGGTCCCCAGGTACCTCATGTCAGGCTTTGAGTCTCCCCTGGGGCCCACCAGCTTATGAAAGGCGTGAGCTGTTTCTCAGAAGGAGAACAGTGGCTGGCAAAGGGGGAAACAGCTTTGCACCAAAATCCAGGCTCCTGAGCTGAGATTTGCCTCCTGGGGCTTGTCCTGGGCTCCATAAGGGCATCTCAATATGCCAGAGACACTCAGGGACTCAGACGATCCCAGCTTTGGAGCAACTGCCATGTGTGAGGGCAGGAGTGTGGAGATGGCTGATCCTCCACATTATCCAGCCACCCCTACCCCCCACCACAACAGAGCTGCGTCCTCGACCTCAGAGAGGGCTGCACAGCCCCTTGCCTCGGGGGGATAGATGCAGATTACCTGAGGCTCCTGACTCTTGACCTCTGTCCACAAGCCCCCTTCCAACCCAGAGTCCTCTGTTATTTTTAGGCCCCTGAGTTCTACTTACCTTTAGTTCTACCCAAAGGATCAGAATGGACTTCTGATTTTCTTAGGATTTGCAAGAGGAAACAGAATGACATGTCATGTTCTCAGACTTGAGTTTACATCAGAACCCTCTGGGTGGGCATCTTGCTTTAAATAGAATTATCCAGGCCCTAACTCTGGAAAGTCTGACTTGGCAGAGCTGATGTGGGACTCTGGAATACAGATATTTTTTTTTTTTTTTTGCCGTACGCGGGCCTCTCACTGTTGTGGCCTCTCTCATTGTGGAGCACAGGCTCCGGACATGCAGGCTCAGCGGCCATGGCTCACGGGCCCAGCCACTCCACGGCATGCGGGGTCTTCCCGGACCGGAGCACAAACCCGTGTCCCCTGCATCGGCAGGTGGACTCTCAACCACTGCGCCACCAGGAAAGCCCTGGAATACACATTTTAACCCATTTCCACACCCATGATTCTGATTCAGGTAGTCTGCCAGGTACATGGTGGGGTGTCTTAGGGACAGGCAAGCCTGGGTCCAAATCCAAGTTCTGTTCCTGAATCAGTTTGGATTCATTGCATCAGTGAAGGGTAGATACCCAAAACAACAGGAGCCTAAACAAGAGGGAAGTTAGAAGTTTCCATCTCTCATATGAATGTCCAGGAATGTTCTGGATTCAGGCTGGTATGGTGGTTCCACAATCATTAGGAACCTAGACTTTTTCTATCTTGTTGGTCCCAAATCCTCCACATTCAGCTTTGCTTCATGGTCCAAAATGGCTGCTCCAGCTCCAGCCATCATGCCTGCATTTCATCTAGTAGGAGAAAAGAAAAGGGGAAGAGAATGGCAGAGTCTTGTTTAAGGGCAATTCCTGGACGTTAAACAACAACTTCTACTTACATTCCATGAGCCAGAACTTAGTTAAATGGCTAGATCTGTCGTAAGGGAGATCAGGAAATATAGATATTTGTTTGTAAATAGTGATTTAAGGCACAGAGTGTGTAAAGTAGCTGAAACAGAGAGGAAAGGGTGGTGGGAGAGGAAGATAAAACCAGTCTACTAACCCCAGTCATATACTTTTGAATGCCAGTAACTGTTCTAAGCACTTTGTTTGTAACCATGAATTCAATTCTTCCAACAATCTTGTGACATAGGTCCTATTATTCCTTGTTTGTCAGAATGAAGTCACACACTCATCCCCAAACTGCACCAGTTGAAAGATTAGCCTTGCCAGCTACTTCCTGAGTGACTCTGATCAAGTTCTTTGCTGGCAAAACAGAATAGGTAAGCCATACTCAGCTCAGACCAGACACAATTTACCCCCGAGACCTGGGTACATTGTGTCCCCCAAACCTTGACCATGTCAGACTTCTGCCAGCCAGAGAGAAAGGGTATGTGCTGCCGGAATGTCTATAAGCCAGGTGTCAGCAGAGGAGCCCCATGAGATTGAGGCAAGTTTCACTCAAACCTCATCCCGTGGTCATGCTAGGGGTCACTAGCTCTGCCTTCTTGCTAAATTATGTCTGTGGGTGTTTGGAGCCTGGAGGTGCAGTTCCTGGGCTCTGGGAGCTCCAGGAGCGTTTGCTGTTGGCACAGTGCTGGGCACAAAGTAGTTGCTCCCTAAATGCTTGTTGAATAATAATGACGATAACCATCATTTAATGAGTGCTTATCACGCACCAGGCACTATGTTCAGGGCTTTACCTATATTAAGCCATTTAACACTGACAACTGTCAAGATCTTCATTTTACTGATGAAGAAACTGAGACTCACAAAGACAAGGTACTTGCCAAAGGTCTCACACCTGGTAAATAGTAGAGCTAGGATTTGAAGCCACATATTTTTAAACCACAATGCTTGGATCTCTACAGCTCTCAAATAGCCACCCTTCTCTACCCACGCGTACCATGAAAGTCCCGGGAGCCTGGGGTCTAGGCTGATGGTCTGTGCACTGACACAAACAAGAAGAATGAGTTTTGTCTGGGCTTCCAAGGATTCAAACTACTGCGGGACACTCCTGTCGGTCTCCTCAGTTTCCCCTGCTCCTAACCCACCACCTCAGTGATCCTGCTGCCCAAAATGGAGGCCGCTTTCACTGTGGAGAGAGGAAAGGAGGACAGGCCTTTTATCCACAGGGGACTTGGAAACAATTTCCAGAAAAGCAGCAGAGTACGTGGTTGAAATGCTGGACTCTAGCCTGTCACTCCTCAGCTTTGTGACCTGGTGAGGATTAAATGGGTTAATATGTCACAGAAAGCACTGAGAAAGGGGCCAGCACACTCTCTATCAACAATCTCCAAGAATTAGCCATCATTATGCCTATTTCAGCGAAAGATGGTACCAGCAGAAGCCAACCACCCGGAGAGGGCTGTTTGTCCCCTCTTCTTCCTTTTTCTGCATAATAAAGTTGGTTTTTAAATAACAAGTGATACATGGTCAACTGGTAGAAACTGTAAAAATTCAGATTGAAAAAAATCACCTACAATCCCACTCTCCAAAGATCATCTTTCTATTCTTGTATTGAACTTATATCATAGTGATTTGGTGCTATTTGTTTTTTCCCCAGAGGGCGACTAGTATTTGTGGTTCTCCCACCTCCACCAGCATGAGTCACCCTGGTCCCACACAGTCACCCAAGCCTCTGGGTTTGCTAAGGGGGGTGATTGCTCAGAGGCAAGTGAAAGAGGCTGAAGAACAGGCCCTGCAAGTGCACCTGGCTCGTCCCCAGTCACCTGGAAAATTTTATGAGCAAAGTGCTTCAGTGCCTTTTAAAAGGCAAATCAGAGCTGCACCCCTGCTTACAATCGTTCAACAGCTTCCCGTGGCACTTAGGAGAAGGCCAAGATCTCCTATGTGGCCTTTGAAGCCCACCCCCACAGCCTGGGTCTGAATCATTGACTCCATATATCAGTTATGTGACTTTGGACAAGTCATTTAAACCTCTCCGTGCCTCAGTTTCCCCATCTATAAAATGGGAATAACGGAGCCTACCTCTTAGAACTGCTATGAGGGTGAAATATGCTAAGTGAAGTACTTAGAACAGCACCCGGCATATGAAAAGCCCTTGATAAATGTTAGCAGTATGACTATTACAATTTTGTTCCGTTTTTCCCTTTGCCCTCTACCCTGGAATTCATGCCCTAGCAGCCTGACTGCAGAGCACCCACATTTAACCCCTCTGTACACAGCTTCTGACAGTGTCCAAAGGTGATAAGACAGGGCAAAGGCAGATGTCCTTCCTGTTTTATGAGGGGGTTGGGGATGGGATACCTTTCCAGAACCTCCTCTGTCTCATTGACCAGAACTTGGTTCCACATCTGTCCCTAAATGAATAAGTGGCAGAGAGGAAAGAAATGCCCTAGTTATATAAGACCTGGACAAAATCAGGCTTCTGTTAGCTCTGATGTGCTTCTCAGACTCCGGGTGCATTGGAATCCCCTGGAGGGTTTGTTACAACACAGATTTCTGGGCCTCACCTCCCAGGCTTGCTTAGGTAGGTCTCAAGTAAGGTCAAGGATTTGCATTTTCCAGATGCTTCTGCTGCTGCTGCTGCTGACCCCAGTACTACACCTTAAGAATCCCAGGAGGAGGGGGACAAATGTCTGCCCCCAAGATGTAACCCGGCCTCTGACCAGCCTCTGGGGTTGGAGATGGGCTGTGGCTCTACGAAGACCTCCCCCAGATCTCTGCCAGTTCTCATGGCCACTGTCCTGCTTCTGCTGACTTCTTGTCGCTATGGCCTTTATTTCTGCCCTGGAATGGACCCAAGTGAGGGACGAGGGACAGAGAACATTTTCCCCAGCTCACAGAGTAACCGTAGGTACCGGCTGTTGTGTGAGCGAGACTTTAGACGCAGCACACAGTGGAAAATAGCACGAGAGCCATTCCTGTTCTTAAAAGCCCTGGGGCTGCCCTGACACTGAGGTTCTCGGTGAGTTCTCAGGGCTCTTCACCCCTCACAGGGCCCAGCCAGCTCTTCTCCCCTCCTCCTTGCCTTCTCTCCTACACACGCCTCCCTCCTCAATGCCTCCATCAGAACAATGGGCTCCCTCCACCCACTCCTCCCCAACTCAGCCCTAGTCCCGCCAGTGGCCAAACCCTTGATCAGTGGGCCCAGGGCAGGAGAGTCAGAGAAATGCACCTGTACAGAGCCTGGGAGTAAGGATACTGAGTCTGAGCCACCAGATCGGGAAGGGGGTGCTTCTGATCTGAGCAAACCCTGGGGGCAGACAGAAGACAGCTAAGGCCTGAGGGTGGGACTCTGCCTCCCGTGGGCTGGGCAAGGACTGCAGTTTGGTTCTGAGCTATGCTGGCCCTGAGATGATTCTAGCAATATTGTGAGAGATGCTGGGCTGAGGATCCTTCCTACTTCTTCGGCTCTCAGAATCACTCACAGCAGGCTCATACGAGGAATCACTGAGGTTTCTGAGTCTCAGAAGCAGATAACCTGCTGGTCGGGGCGGGTAACCCCTAGAGGCATCAAGAGGCACCAGTTTTGGGGACAGGGGTTTAGAAAGCTCCAGGAGGACAGTGTCTTTCTAATGCAGTTTGGTTTTAGTTCTCAGGTTCTGGAAGAGCGACTGTGTCCTTTATGGTGAACTTTAAGGATGCTGAGGCCCCGACAGGGGGAGGACCCTCTTGGCTGTCAATTTATTGTGAAATTTCGATTTCACCCAGAGGAATCCAGAGGGGGGACCATTGTTATTTATAACCACAGCTTCCTTCTCTGGAGAGTAGATCCTGCTTCTTTAAATAAAAGGTCCTGGGCTTCCCTGGTAGTGCAGTGGTTAAGAATCCGCCTGCCAATGCAGGGGCCATGGGTTCGAACCCTGGTCCAGGAAGATGCCACATGCTGCGGAGCAACTAAGCCCATGCGCCACAACTACTGAGCCTGCGCTCTAGAGCCTGCGAACCACAACTACCGAGCCTGCGCACCACAACTACTGAAGCCCGCGTGCCTAGAGCCCGTGTTCCGCAACTAGAGAAGCCCCTGCTCGTCACAACTAGAGAAAGCCCACACGCAGCAACGAAGACCCAACGCAGCCCAAAATTAAATAAATAAATAGCCCTTTTGTTCTGAGGCCCCTTGTTGGGTTTGGCAAAGGTAGCCAGGTAGCCGAGTTTAGGAGGAGAAGCTGGGGAAGGCCGAATCACTCAAACTGCTTGGTGTCACAAGTAAGCCCAGCAGGGGAAGCCCCTGTGGGCGGTGAGGTGGCGGGGCTGTGAAGGAAGGAGGGCAGGTGGAGATGCGGGAGCCAGCAGATGGCAGCAGGTGGCCCAGCGAGGGCAGCAGAGAGGGTTGGGGCTGTTGGGATGAAGCGTGAGTGAAGAAGGCCTGGAGGCCACAGATTTTAATAACGTCGCTTTCAGTTGTGTGCTGAGCAGCGCTGTTACTTCCAGAGGCCCAAACAGCTTCTGCTCACTAGAGCAGCCTGATATTCATGGTTTCTTGGGAGAAGAAATGGGCTGCATCCAACGTTTGCGTCAATTCCAGGGCAGAAATAAAGGGAACAGCTGCTAGAATTCAGCAGAAGCAGGAAACCAGAGCCACACAATTGTAAGCCTGAGAAATTGCAGAAGTCTTGGGGAGGGTGAGGGATGGCGGTCTGAGTCAAATTTATTTCAATCCTGATGAACTGGGAACCCGCAGGCAAGCCTGGGTTCTGCCATCGGGGCAGACTCTGCCCCCTGCTTCCCTACTAAAAGAAGCCTGTTGTGTTCAGGTGAGAGGGCAACGTGCCCACCCAGAGAAGCGCGCGCGGTGGGGGGCCGGAGTTGATGGCTTGTCAAAGATAATTCTATGTGTTCCCACTCGCCTCTGCTGTGATTGGGTTGCGTTAGGCCTGTGACCCTTTTCTGGCCAGTGAGACAGAAGGGGAAGTGGGCTGGGGGCTTCAGGAAGGATTTCCCTCTCTAATAAAAGGAAAGAGAGCCATTTTAGAGCAAGGCCTGCCCCAGCTTTCTTTTCTGGAGATGCTGTCTTTGACCGAGCAGCTGAGCCATTAAAAACAGAGTCAGGGTTAAAAGCACGGCTGGGGGCTTCCCTGGTGGCGCAGTGGTTGGGAGTCCACCTGCCGGTGCGGGGGACGCGGGTTCGTGTCCCGGTCCAGGAGGATCCCACATGCCGCGGAGCGGCTGGGCCTGTGAGCCATGGCCGCTGGGCCTGCGCGTCCGGAGCCGGCGGGAGGGGCCACGGTGGTGGGAGGCCTGCGTACTGCAAGAAAAAAGAAAAAAGAAAAAAAAAAAAGCACGGCTGGGCTCTGATTAGCTGTGTGGTCTAGAGAGAGTTACTTGACCTTCCTGCCTCATCTGCAACATGAAAATAATAATGGCACCTTCCTCATAGGGTTGTCGTGAAGATTAAATGAGCAAATACATTTAAAATGTTTAGACATCTCTGGCACATGATGGGCACTCGATACATGAGAGCTGTTATTATTATTTTTATCTGTGGATATGATGCTTGGAACCACTGTAGCCATCTTTTAGCCATGAAGGAGGAACCCCTAACATATCAATAGAAGACGGGAAGGCAGAAAGAAGACAGCAGTATTGATTCCAAAACAAGACCTTTTAAGATAATAAAACTCTCAACTCTTTAGGCAACATTTAGTTGAGTATTTTGTTACCTGCAGCCTAAATCATCCTGACCAATTTGTACATAAAACTTGACTCCAGGGCTTCCCTGGTGGCGCAGTGGTTGAGAGTCTGCCTGCCGATGCAGGGGACACGGGTTCATGCCCCGGTCCGGGAAGATCCCACATGCCGTGGAGCGGCTGGGCCCGTGAGCCATGGCCGCTGAGCCTGCGCGTCCGGAGCCTGTGCTCTGCAACAGAAGAGGCCACAATAGTGAGAGGCCCGCGTATCGCAAAAACAAAAACAAAACTTGACTCCATTATTGATTTACAGTGAGGATAAAACCACGTAGTCTATAGGACACTCATAGTTATTGCTGATAATACTCACCCTGCAGGCAGACTATGGCAGTGACTGCCAGTTATTTTCAAACACTTAGTTTCTCCTTTCTTTTTTTTCTTTAAATTTACTTTTTAGAAGTATAGTTGATTTACAATGTTATGTAGTTTCTCCTTTCTTTAATAAAAAGAACTGCCATATTTTAGCTGGGCACATCCTGCCTAGCTAGAAAATACATTTCCCAGTCTCCTTTACAACTAGGTGAAGCCATATGCCCAAGTTCTAGCAAAAGGAATGTGAATAGAAGTGATACGTGCCACTTCTGGGTTTTGCCCTTAAAAGCATTGGGCATGCCCTCCCCTTGCTCTTCTCTCTCTTCCTGGTGGGAAGATAATAAGAGCTTGAGCAGTCACCTTGGACCCAAAGATGGAAGAGCCATTTTGAGGGTGGGCTGAGTTGCCCCACCAGCCCTGAACCACCTACTTCTTGCATATAAGAAAAAGAAATTATCTTGTTTAGGCCAGTGTATTTTTGTATTGCTTCACTAAAGCAGATATACATGAGGCTACAGAATATCAGGTAGAAATAGTGGCACAGAAGTACTGTTCTGTGATTATTACTATGACCTTATGTATCAGTCAGCTATTGCTGCATAACAAAACACCCAAAATTTAGGACTTAATAATGCTTTATTATTTCTCATGATTCTGTAGATTGGCTGCATTCTTCTGCTGGTTTTTCCAGGGCTTGCTTGTACAGCTTCATTCAGTTGGAGGAATGGCTGAGGGCTGAGTTCAGCTAGGACAGTGGGGATGGCTGGGCCTCCCTCTCCATGTGGTCGTTCATCCTCAAGGAAGATAGTCCAAGCTAGGTTTCCTCACATGGTGATTCCATGAGAGTTCCAAGATGAAAGCCCTGAAGTATCAGCACTTTTCAGGCTTCTGTTTGTATCATGGTTACTGGTATTCCACTGGCCAAAGCAAGTCACATGGTCAAGCCCAGAGTCAATGTGGGAGGGTATAGATACCAGAGGCTTGATTCACTGGGCCATTTAGGTAACAACCCAACTTCCCCTATTATGCCGCATGCATTTTGGAAGCTCATTAAGGATAATTAGAAATCCTAGTGCAGTGCTCATTAGGCCCATTTGCATAGGGACTAATAATCCCCTAGGATTAGGGACAATTGAAATTCATTCCTTCATTTGGATATTCATCACCTAGCTCCGAAAAAATTTGTTTCAGGTTGTTTACATGAACACAAAGATTTTTAAATGATAAAATTAAATTAAAAATGAGTATCAGAGGGCTTCCCTGGTGGTGCAGTGGTTGGGAGTCCGCCTGCCGATGCAGGGGACACGGGTTCGTGTCCCGGTCCGGGAAGATCCCACATGCTGCGGAGCGGCTAGGCTCGTGAGCTATGGCCGCTGAGCCTGCACGTCCAGAGCCTGTGCTCTGCAACGGGAGAGGCCACAGCAGTGAGAGGCCCGCGTACTGCTAAAAAAAAAAAAAAAAAAAAAATGAGTATCGGAGAGAATCAGAACAGAAGGAAAGTGAAGGTAGGAAAAAAACAAAAGATGGTAGCAGAAGTCGGTTCAGAACAAAAGATGTGTGTCTCAGAGGTCCAAGCTCCTGCTAGGAGAGGGACATGAGAGTCGCTGGAGAGTGCTGGAACTAGATCCAGGAGATGGTCAGGGGGTAGTGGAGGGGATGGGGGTGAAGAATTGGCTTCCCATAGAGCTCTGCCACTTTGTGGGCTACGTCTGAAGTACTCCAAGGTGGTGCTTCTCAACCTTATTTATTAGGATCACCTGAGGAGTCGGTTTAATACAGATTCATAGGCCCAATCCCTAGAGCCTGGATTTTTAACAAGCTTCCTAAGTAGGTAGTCTTTGAACCACATTTTGAAATGACTTTGAAGCCCAGAAGTGGATGCCAGATGCCGGTAGTATATTCAGAGGGGAAGAATAAGCAAGAAGAAAGCTTCTTGAATAAGTGAGTGGCTCTCAGAGTCCCAGGAAGATTCTAGAAAGGGAAAGGGGATGCAATGTGGCCTTGGCGTTCCCTAATATTTCAGATACTTTATTCCTGCACAGAACAAACCTCTTTCCTGAATAAATACCTCCCAGTGAGACTCTCAGCCCTCAGCAATATTACCGGCTCTAGGGCCTGCCCCATCATACAGCACCAACGTGCCCATATTAGTGATAGTGAGAGACGCACCTTTTTTTCTCCTGAGGTAAATCCAAGGATCCCAGAGAACCTACCAGTCCAAAGGAGGCCACCCTGGTTGGTTTCTCCTGGTAGAAGAAGAAACCAGAAAATCTGGTCAAGACCACTGAGGGGGCCCATTTCTCAGCGGCACAGCCTTCGCCAAACCAGAATTTCTAGCAGTTTCTCAGAGCATTTCTGAGGAAAGGAAACATTGCCTTTGCAAAAAGCCCAGGGGCCCTTCCTGAAGGAACAACTTAGGGATGTCCCAATTTTTTAGAGCAAAGAAGTCCAAGCCATTGGTACAAGCTGTCCTGGATGCTGAGTCAGGCTGCATGCTTCTCGGGAAAGAAGGGAGACTCAAGGTTGTGCTAATAGCGTGGAGAATCTTCCTGGCCTGTGTGGGCTCGTCACTTCCCTCAGGGAAACGTAGGCCTCTGAGAGCTTCATGATTCCTCTTCCGTTTCCCGTCCTCTACTTCTCCACATGCTTTGCACCCCGCCACCTCTACCTCATTCCTACCATATCTCGCTGCCTGCAGGCCCAAGGTACTTAGAGACCAGGGGCCTTTTCCCTCAGGATCCACCTCCCATGTAGTCCCACTCTTTTCTCTCAAAGATTCCTCTTTCGGGAAATTCCGGAGGGGCTTGACAACGGCACTGTGGTGACCTCTGTCCTGTGGATGTTTGTAATGGTGGGAGCAGGGACCCTCACCCTAACTCACTCCCCACCTCCCAGGATGGGAGGAAGATTTTCTTCCACGATACTGGACCCAGCATACAGGGCAGGGCCAAGGAGCCAGGGCAGGACCCTCCTGGAAACCGCTGCCCAGTGCCCAGTGGGACAGGTGCGCCCTCTGGTGGCCCAATGCCACATTCCCCCCACTCTCACGCTCCAGCGCAGATTTACTACCACAATGGCCTTCAGGACCCCACCTGCCCATCTCCATCCCTGAGCCGGCTGCCCCCACCCCAGATCAGGGGTCCCAGCTGAGGAGAGAGGTGAGGTCACTCCAGAGCTCCTTGTCTGCTGAATCGGGCGGGCACTGAGTTTGTAGTTATCCCCACAACATTTTGGAGAACTCTTATGACCCCTGGGAAGGGCTGAGGAGGTGCCTTTTATGCTGCAGGCCTCTGTGAGTGTGAACTTGTGGGAAGGCCAGGGAAATGGTGAGGTCTGGGGTGGCATCTCAGCCATCTTTGGCCCTCAAGGGTTGGGGGCGCAGCCTTCCCACACAGCCAGGACAGCCCCAGAAGAGGAGGAGTCTGCTTTCTCACCTGGAAAATGGGAATAATAAGATCTTAAAAGGAGATTATAGAATTAAAGCTTTTATTCAACCTCTGATGAGGTGAATTTTCCAAGGAAAGTGGACACATGTGTAGGCAGGGCTAGGGTGCAGTGGAGTGATTCTGAGTTTTCAGAATTTCAGATCGCTCTGAGTCCTGGCAGCAAAGAAAAGAACTGATTCTCTGGAGAATCTCAGGAACATGATTTGTGGGCCTGACCACATGTTTGTTGAATGAAAAAATGGCTGAATCAGTGAATGACTGACTTCACGGCTCTAGGTGAGCTCACACGGAAACCGTCCTGTGATATTCTCAAGTCGTGAAACCTGACTCCCGAAGGCCAGCAGTGGTGGAAAACTGGGAGTCAGTCCCCAGTTCCCAGCCCCAGAATTCTCTACCGTGCTGCTGAGAATTTGCCTCAGTGCCACCTGCTGGTGGGCACTGACTGGACAGCTCCTGCTAGAGTTGGAAATCTGTCACCTGGATGCAGAAGGGGATGGTGGAAGGATGGGGACCAGGTTCTCTCCAGATGACCTACTCCCTCAGGAACAGTCGCTACCTGATTTTTCCTGATCCTTCTAAGGGTTAGTCAAGAAAACATATAAAGCCCGTGGAAAAAGCAAAAGAGAGTCCTCGGTGTCCTTTCAGAGGAAGGCGGAGCATCCTCTGATGATGATCTGATCCTTAGGACTGTGTGCTGGTTGTTGTCTTTGACTGACTTTATAACTTTAGGGATAGAAGTAATTTGTAGAAAACAGATAATAATGCAAATGATTCCCGCCCATAGCAAGCAAATGATTCCTATTTATAACCATGCAAAGGAATTTTGTCCAGGAGAAAACATTCTCATTCAAACTACTTTTAACACCTTGCTGGTTCCTTGTCAGTTACAGAGTTAAAGAAAATCTTTGACACGCATTCTTTTTTTTTGTATGAAGGTCATGATTTTCCCTTTTTGAAAATTACACTTGAGTAGATTCTTTGTCCTCAAGGAATCTACAGATCTCTCAGACCTTCCTTCCCATCGTGCCCCCAACCTGTTCAGGTGGCACCGACAACTGCATCTTCTGGGTCCCCACTGCCCCCAGCACTGACTTCAAGGACAAACTGTCCTGTGTGCTTCTCTGCCAGCCTCTCCCTCCAGACTGGTGGTGCCCGGGAGCAGGGGCTAGGTCTGATTCTCACTGGATCTGCAGAGCTTGGTAGATGCTGTTGAATGAATTTATGAATATACTTAATGTGGACCACAACCCCTGCTGGTGAGAGAGCCCGGTGTACGTGAAGGGCAATATATGCACGTGGCCTAACACTTCTCAGCCTCAGTTTCCACATCTGTGCAATGAGGATGATATTTCCGGTGCAATGCAAATACAGATGGGAAGGAAGTCTTAAGTAACTCCTGCATGTTTTCCCTCTGTCTCTTTTGCTTTCTATTCTGACCTCCCACCCCACCCCCAGAATATTAGGAACAGGGTCGTTTCCTCTGGCTCCCCACCCTGAAAGGCCTATGGGACATGTTCAGTTAAGTGTCCCCCAATCCCTACAACCTAGCCTCGTTCATGAATGAGAAAGGGAAGGGGAAATGGCTTGAGGGGCCAGGGTGCCCATCAGCTGGCAGTCAAGGATCATGGCCTACTTAGCAGAAGCCTTGGACTCCAACCCCGGGAAGAGAGGGGAAAAGTCGGGGCGGGGGGCGGACACTGGGGGTGGGGTGGACTGTATACCTGAACACTAACAGGGAAACCCCAAGAGAAAAACCAAAACGAGAGAGAGGCTGGAAGGGGCGCCATGACCAGACTCCAGCCCCCACCCATCCTAAGCCATAGGAGCCCAGCTGCCTCTCTGGCCCCAACTCCCCTAAAGAGCTTCATCTGCTAAAGGAAAAAAAAAAAAAAAAAAAAAATTACCGACAACGAAATAACTGGGATTTGGGCGCCACCTCGTGGCCATTTGTGAAACTGCCCACCCAGGCTGAGCGGGTGATCCAAGGGCAGAGGGAGGCCCGCCAACACTCCTCCAAATTTCCTGGCCTCCATCCTTTTCCTCATCTTCTCCCTGCCATGTATTGAGCACTAACTGTATTCCAGACTCCTTGCTCAGCACTTTTCAGGCCTTTATCACATTTATTCTTGGAACAGCTTTAAAAGAGAGGTAATACTTAATACCATTTTACGAATGAGGAAACTGAGGCACAGAGAGGTGAAGGAGTTTTCCCAAGGCCACACAGCTAGGAAGTGGACCAGAAGAGCTTCTCTCTGTATTGAAGCGGGACGGTGAAGCAGTCGGTTCTGCCCCTTAACAGCTGGTTGGCCTTGGGGCCTTTCAGCTCTAATTCAAATGTTTTTGTTGCTGACTCTGCCAGACCCTACACTGGGCACTGGGATCTCCTGTAATCCTCCGTCTCAGTCCCTGTTAATCCCCTTCACAGCACTGATGCTGCGTCTCTGAGCTCAAAATCAATCTCAGAACACAGAATAAGTGCGCAATAAACATTTGTGAATGAACTCATTAATCAATGAATGAATACAAGATTTTTAAAAACCCGAAAATGTGTCCCTGCTCTCAAGGCGCTGATGGCCTGGTGAGGAAAGCAGTTCAGTAAAGGGCAGGAGTGGTTCCTGCTCCCCCCCGCACCCCGCCTCTTCCTGAACTGCCCACCTTCCCTCAGTGCTTTACCAGAGGGATGCACGGGAGATTTCAGACCCAGAGGAGGCACTTAACCGCATCCTGCCCTGAAGCCCTGAGGACAACCAGCAGAGCTGAGACCTATAAAGGAAGGAAGGGGAAAGGCACTCCAGATAGAGGCCACAGCTCAAGCAAGCACCTGCATGGTGTGCACTGCAAATTCTAAGCCTTTAGGAGGAACATAAAGGGAAGAAGAGAGATCTGCAGGGAATTCATCAGGGATTTGCCATTAAAAACAAAACCCTCCCTTGACTGTGCCTCAGATTCCTCAACCACAAAATGGGAATAAGATGAGGATGACATGAGTCTTGGAGCCTGGCACACAGTAACCTTTAGGACTCTTGAATGGTTACCCACACCAGATGCACTTCAGGGGTAGATATAGCCACCAGGGGGCAGTAGGTAGGTCCCAGGGGCCACTGGGGAATGGCCTGAGACTCGGGAGCTGCAGGGGATCACAGTCCCCATCTGGTTTATTTTTATTTATTTTTTTATTTTTTAATGTAGATATTCTTTTTAACATCTTTATTGGAGTATAATTGCTTTACAATGGTGTGTTAGTTTCTGCTTTATAACAAAGTGAATCAGTTATACATATACATATGTTCCCATATCTCTTCCCTCTTGCGTCTCCCTCCCTCCCTCCCACCCTCCCTATCCCACCCCTCTAGGTGGTCACAAAGCACGAGCTGATCTCCCTGTGCTATGTGGCTGCTTCCCACTAGCTATCTATTTTACGTTTGGTAGTGTATATATGTCCATGCCACTCTCTCACTTTGTTCCCCATCTGGTTTAAATCAGTGCCTCTCAGATGGCAGCACCAGGATATCCCTTGGGGTCCAAATGTCCAACCCCCATGAGATAGCAGAGATTCGTCCTATAATGCATGAGCACCAGGTCAAGGAACTGGGGTGGGCCTCACAGACAGGGCATCAGCTAGAACCCTTTGATGTAACCAGTAATTCATTCTTGTTTATTAAGTACCTACTATGGTCCAGCTGTTAGCAGCCCTGGTGATGCAGCTAGACAATAAACCGAGTGTGTGTGTGTGTGTGTGTGTGTGTGTGTGTGTGTGTGTTGTGTGTGGTGATGAGATGTTGAAAAGTTATTTTAGGGAGAAAAATAAAGATGGGATAGGGAATAGGGAATGCAGGGATGGTTTGCAATTTTAAATAGGATGGTACAGGAAGGCCTCCTGAGAAGGGACATTTGCACAGAGACCAGAAGATGTGATGGAAGTAATCCATGAGAGTATCTGAGGAAGGAGGGTCCCAGGCAGAGGGGACAGCAAGGGCAAATGCCCTGGGGCAAGACTGTGCTTGCCTTGATTCAAAGAGCCGTGAAGAAGCCAGAGAGTGGGCTGAGTGGGGGGAGGAGGGGGCCAGATGGAGTAGGGCCTTATAGGCTGTTGAGATGCCCAAATGAGGTATAACATGCAGTGACAAAGGTACACGATGGGAGAGAAGCACAGACTGCTCATCAGGACAATCTAAACTTGTGTCTCATTACCGACCACACCCCCTGCAGTGCACAATGAATTGATATTTTCTATAAATCCTGTAATTATCTTGTGAATAGCACAATTATATTGCATTGTATTCTGTGTGTTAAAAGCATTCATTTGTTAAATGTAAACATTTAAAATATACCATGTTGGGGCTTCCCTGGTGGCGCAGTGGTTGAGAATCTGCCTGCCAACGCAGGGGACACGGGTTCGAGCCCTGGTCTGGGAAGATCCCACATGCCGCGGAGCAACTAGGCCCGCTCGCCACAACTACTGAGCCTGCGCGTCTGGAGCTTGTGCTCCGCAACAAGAGAGGCCGCGACAGTGAGAGGCCCACACACCGCGATGAAGAGCGGCCCCCACTAGCCACAACTAGAGAAAGCCCTCGCACAGAAACGAAGACCCAACACAGCCAAAAATAAATAAATAATAAAATAAAATAAAATATACCATGTATCATGCAGCCTTTTTACTTTTTCGGACGCCTTACGTTAGAAGCAGAGGGGGCTTTTCTTGCCCTCCAAGAGTCCCCTGGAGGCTGGTCTACACTCACACTTACCCACACCCTCACACACTCACACTCACTCATCAACAATGCCCGGCCACAACCCAGGGATGCTCACCTGCCATCTCGAGGTGGCCTTGGGCAGGTCCCTGCTGCGTCTTCCACTACCTCAGCACCACCCAGCCCTTGACAATGTACAGAATGTCCTCATCCTCATGGGCCGTCACTATGAAATGGGCAGGGATTAATGTGTCCACTTTACAGATAGATAAACAGGTTCTGAGAGGTGCCTGGAGCAGGGAGTCTGGAGAAGGCAAGATGGCGATAAGGAAGATTTAAAAGTGTCAAAGTGAGGAGAGGGGCAGGAGAGTGTCATTGCTAACCCTCTGGTGGACCATGACCTCAGACAGACCTGGCCCCAGGTGAATCCTAGCCCCACCACTTATTTATCTTGGGTAAATTCCTTAAAATCCCTGAGCCTCAGCTTCCAAATCTTTACAATGGGTATAATGGTAGTACTCACCCGGTGACTTTGTTATGCAGATTAAATGAGGTAGCATGGCCGAAATGACTGTTGTTATCAGTGTTGTTTTCAGTCTTACCAAGTCCTAGGGTTAGGGGTGGGGTGGGGACGAGGCTGCTCAGATTCCCAGCCGCCCCCACCCCAGCCACACACTGGCTAGATTCCTGCTGGGCAGCTTCCTCTGCCTGTGTAGACAGCAATTATTTTACAACCATCACAGCCTTTCTCATCACTCCTGCTTTATAATTTATAAAGTGGTGTCATTCATTCATTCATTCAACATTTACTGAGTGCCTCCTGTATAAACCAGCACAGTGCTAGACTCTGGGCATCTCCTGGTGAATGAGGCAGGCACTGTCCCTGCACCTAGAGACCTTACAGACAGTGAGTAATCACACATAAAAATATAGTTAGAAATCGGGTTAAGGGCTAGGAGAGAACGATAGACGGGTGCCAGGGGAGAAAATGATAAGGGGCCCCAACAGGCCTACCCAGCAGTGGCCAAGGATGACTCACCCCGCTGCACCTGATGGAGACCCTGAATCTCAGGACAGGGCAGGCTCTTGCCCAAGGGCACCGGTGAGGTGGGATGAAGGAACAAGGAATCCAGCACATGCAGCTGGCCCTGGCTCCTTCCATCCTGGACATGCTGGCCTCCTTGTTTCTCAAGTTCATGGTCACATCCCTGCCTCAGGGCCCTTTGCACTTGCTGTTCCCTCTCTTGGGATGTTCCAGGCCCCGTCACTGTGACTTCCTCTCTCACTCCACACAGGCCTCCATTCAAATGTTAACATCTCAAAAGAGCATCTTCCAGGACTTCCCTGGTGGTCCAGTGGTTGAGACTCCGCCTTCCAGTGCAGGGAGTGTGGGTTCGATCCCTGGCTGGGGAGCTTAGATCCCACATGCCTTGAAGCCAAAAAACCAAAACATAAAACAGAAGCAATATTGTAACGAATTCAATAAAGACTTTAAAAATTGTCCACATCAAAAAAAAATTTTTTTCTAAAAAGAAAAAGTGCAGCTTCCTTCCTTCTATCCTTTGTCCTCCTCACTTTCTTTCAAAACGCAGGTCACCACCTCACGTTATACTACATACGTGCTATCGCCTGTCTCCCGTCTAGAGCAGGGATTTTGCCTCCTGTTCACTGGTGTATCAGTGCATGGAGCACTCCTGGTATTGAACAAATGAATGAAGACAATTATGAAGTGGGACAAAGTTCTATGGATGAAAAATACAGGAAGTCTATGCATGAGGGAACAAGAGGCCTAATAGGTGGTGGGGTGTCAGAAATGTTTTCCTCAAGGCGCTGGGACAGCCCTTCAGAGTTAACCCCAACTGAGGCAAGGGGACCAGGCCCCTGAGCTTCCCCAGTGACCAGTCCCTGCATCCCGGCTGCCCCCAGGGAGGGGACATAATCTTATACTAGGTGGTTTCTGGGGGAACAAGTACCTGAGTCCTGTAGGGGGTTCTGAGTGGTGCACCCCAGCATCCACGAGCAGCCCCCTCACACGACCCTCCAGAGGGGTCCTCCTCACCCCAGCTTAACTGTGGAAAATCCAGATTTATTACAAACCTCTTCCCCATCCCTGTATTTGTGGAAGCTTCAGGAGTGTTTATACATGCCCAGGAACCTGCTTTGGTCAGCCCCAGGAGCTCCTCACCTGGTATGCAGTAAGTGCTTACTACCTGTTAGATGGCCGGGATGTTGTGTGGAGGGAGAAGGGGGCAAGTCTAGGGAGACCTCAAGCTTTCTTTTCGGTTTGGGTCCCCGGCTAAGATGGAGGCCAAATTTGGAGCGAGAAGATGTGGTGGGTTTGGGACATGTTGAGGCTGTGGTGACTGAGATGCCCAGGCCCTGGGTGTGGTGCCAGCTCCCCAAGGAGCCCCCCACAATAGAGTAAGAGGGAGAGAAGACCAAGAGGGTTGCAGGGGGAGGGAAGTCTGGGCAGAACGGGGTCTCAGAATCCAGGGAGCAGACAACAATGTCAGACATTGAGAGGGCAAAAGGGATGGGGACCAAGAAGAGGGGGCCCAGAGGACATGGCAGGGCCTGAGTGGGGCGTGCGGGAGCTTAGGAGGAGGGGGATTGGGGAGGGGCCTGGAGCTCACTGGGGCCTGAGAGGTCTCCCGTGCTGTCATGGGGTGGGTGGGGAAACAAGGCCCCCTGCAGAGCAGCTAACAGGGAGGCCTGCCCCAGAGCTCCACCCACCCCAGACCCCCTCCACCCCCATCCCACTGGCTGAGAGCCCAGGGTCAAGACCCCTCCCTCCACCACATCTCCTGAGGTCCCCACTACGAGGTATCTCAGCCCAGGTGGTTCCTCCCTGGAAACCACTGCCTCAGCCCAAATCCAAACAGACAACAGGAAAGACTTCCTGGCTGGGAGGGACGGGAGGCCCTGGACAGGGTGAACGCGGGTATTTCGGTCCAAGATGAGAAACTGGACACAGTGACTTCTGGAGGCCCGTTTCCAGTTGCTGGACAAAAAGAGCAGCGTCTTCTCCAACCTGGATGGGGCAGAAGGGGAGCTTTTTAGAACGGGGAAGAAACACTTGCTGCCAGAGAGCATCAGCGTCAAGAGCTCAGATGTGAGCTGGACTCCCTGAGCTAAAATCCCAGCTCTGCCACTAACTAGCTGTGTGACCTTGGATACACTACTTAACCTCTCTGTGCCTCAGTTTCCTCATCTGTAAAAAGGGAAAAACAATAGTACCTATCTCTACGGGCTCTTATGAAGTTTCAAATAATGAACTGAAATTTGTCAAGTGCTCCGAAAAGTGCTGGCACGAAGTGAGCTCTATATAAGTATTAGATAAAAGAAATAAAAGGTATTAGTGACTTTCATTTGAGAGCCTCCTAAGCACTAAGCACTGTGCCAGGTTCTTTATTTACATCACCTCTAATCCCCACGTTCCTCTATAAGAACTATCCTATTTTACAGATAAAGAAACTGAGACCCAGAAAGGTGAAGTCACTTGTCTAAGCTGACCTAGACTAACTTGACCAGCACTCCTAATTACTATGTTGCTTTTCTACACCACAAAGGCAGGGGGATGGATGGAATGGCCTCCCAGAGGCTTGCCTTGGACCCTCACAGCCACACTCACAGGGGCAGACCCCTCCAGTATATAAACCATCCCCAGCCTCATCGGAGCCTGGGAAGATTTCCTACTTTGAGGAAATAGCTCAAAGCACAATCATCTAATTAAGTAATTACTTTTCGGAGCACCAAGGCAAGGAAGTGACCTCAATGGCCGCTCAACGCCGCCCTGCTGCTGGGGATGGAGGTAATGGGGATACTCATGACAATGGTGGTAGTGACACTGATGATGACGTTTGTCAAGTGACGGAAAAGGTGACGGCTGTCAGAGCTCAGTGTTGGTGGAGGAGGTGACGGGGCTGGTGATGACTTGATGGTGGTTAAGGGGATGGTTCCCTCATCCAGGTGTCTGTCAGCCAAGGTCATCCCAGGTGATTGGCCCAGGGATGTCCCCTCTGGTTTCAGAGATGTGCAAATGAGGTTTAAAATATAGTGTTCGAGGACTTCTTTGGTGGCGCAGTGGTTAAGAATCCGCCTGCCAATGCAGGGGACACGGGTTCGCGCCCTGGTCTGGGAAGATCCCACATGCCGCGGAGCAACTAAGCCCGTGCACCACAACTACTGAGCCACAACTACTGAGCCCGCGGGCCACAACTACTGAAGCCCGCGCACCTAGAGCCCGGGATCCGAAACAAGAGTAGCCCCTGCTTGCCGCAACTAGAGGACGCCCGCACACAGCAGTGAAGATCCAACACAGCCAAAAAAATAAGATAAAATATAATGTTTGATTCTCAACCTTTTGCTATCTGAATAAAGCAGAGTTTATTTCAGGGGAAAAAAAGCAGATCATACGTTGATGGAGAGGTGACAGTGGTAGTGATGGTTTACAGGGTAGATCCTTGGCTGGGCTCTCTCAGCCTCCATCCCACCCTCCTAGACGGGGAGGTTGGAAAGCTAACAACTACATTTCCCTCCCTTGCAGTGTTTATATGTGGAACAGGCTCCACTTATTAGATTCGCTCCAGCAAGATTTGGAAGCCTAAAGTGAGGTGCAGCCCTTTCCGTGCTTCGGTTTTCTCATTCATAAAATAGGGATAATAATAGAAGAGTGCTGGCCACATAATAAGCACTATTTATGATTTGGTTGTTGTAGTGGGGGTTTGGGGGGTTTGCTTTTTGGTTTTTGTTTTTTTTTGCTCCCTTTTGGCTGTTTCTGCCGGCCCGGTAACAGGAGGTTTTTCTGCAGCAGTGTTCTGGTATCAGGTCCAGCTTCCTGCTTGCCCAGAGGCAGTGGCAATTGTGAATGTGGTGGTAGCAACTTCTTACCTGCAGCTTCCTGATTCCTGGACTGAAGTTTCAGGGGCGTGTTCTTGAATTCACAGTGACTCTCTTGGTGGATCAGTTCTGTATGGTTCTGGGAGTCATTCTTAGAGGTGTGGCTCATTCGGCCTCTGGAACAATTGTCCTCTATTAAATACCTTCCTGCTAAAAACACTAAGGCAGGGTTTCTGTTTCCTGCACTGAACCCTGACAAATACAGTTTGAGAGCCTGAAGACGGTTAAAGCTATTGATGCTTGAGGTCACAAGACATGGATGGTGACAGTGTCCGGTGAAGATTATGGGGCTAAATTGATGGGCGCTTGATCTTGGGATTGATGGGAATGGTGATAATGACAATGTCTAGTGGTGGAGGTAGGTGGCAATAAGAGTTCTTGGGTGCAAGCAGCAGAACCTGACTCTGGCTGACCTATGAAGAAACAAAAGATATTGGGGAGCTCCCAGAATGGACACAAAGCCTGGTGACCCAGGCTGAGATAAAGGGCGGGAACCAAGGAAGTGACAGCACTGGACAGACCAAGCCCCTCAGCAAGACACCCAGATAGAGCTGTCACCATCAGACACCACACTGACCACTACTACCAAAGGCCACCTTTCTGAGTGAATTCTAAACCCTCATATCTTTTTTTTTTTTTTTGCGGTACGCGGGCCTCTCACTGTTGCGGCCTCTCCCGTTGCGGAGCACAGGCTCCGGACGCGCAGGCTCGGCGGCCATGGCTCACGGGCCCAGCCGCTCCGCGGCATGTGGGATCTTCCTGGACCGGGGCACAAACCCGCGTCCCCTGCATCGGCAGGCGGACTCCCAATCACTGAGCCACCAGGGAAGCCTTAAACCCTCATATCTTTGCATCACTCACTCAAGATTCAAAGCTCCGGGCCGAGGCATCCACTTGGCCGAGCCCAGGTCATGTGCCCATGTCCTATCTGCCAAGGAGTGGGAGGAGGGGCCTGTGGTCCCCTTAACTTCAGTAGAAGGATGTCCATCGAGACATATGTAGTGGGGGCTTCCCCCTAAAGAGAAAGGGGGTTGGGATGTAGGGCAGCCAAAAACCAACAAAAGTCCACCCAGTAAGGAAGCCTGGTGGTAATGATAGCATGAAGCTAGGAGGAGATGCTGCCTTCTTTATTAAAACCAAACCCAGGTCAGTGGCATCTGGACCTTTCAACACTGGTCAGACCCAAAGCCCCTTGCAATCACCTACCAACTTCTGATGCCACCACCACACGTGCCCTGCACTCCGGCCAAGTGCAGTTGGGACATTGCCCCTTCCATTTATAGCCCAGCACAGAGCAGAAACCAGGCCTGGACATTCAAACAAGATGCTAGCAATGACCCAGGGAGAACAAAGAGGGAAGAAACACAGACATCTATTCATTTATTCCATTTCCTTTTATTGGGCACAGACCAGATACCAGATACAGCAGACAATGAGGTCCCTGCACCGTGGAGCTTACAATCTAATGAGGATGACAGTCGAATCCGTAACACATAAGTAGACAAGAACACTGCAGGGCAGGAAACACAAGGAGGACGAGATGGAGAGGAACTGGGGGAGCCCCTTAAGAGGGGGAGGTCAGGGAAGGACTCTGAGCTGAAGCTGAAGCTGTTGTGCAGAGATCTGGGGCGACTGTGGACTCCGAGACCCTGAGGCCGGAACAAACTTGCTGTGCTTGTGGAACAGAAAGGTGGCCCGAGTAGCTGGAACACAGGAAGCCAGGGTGAGAGGAGGTGAGGTTAAAGTCAGCCGGGGAGGGACTTCCCTGGCGGTCCAGTGGTTGAGACTCTGCACTTCCACTGCAGGGGGCACGGGTTCCATCCCAGGTCGGGGAACTAAGATCCCGCATGCCATGTGGCAGGACCAAAACTATAAATAAATAAATAAGGTAAAATAAAACCAGCCGGGGAAAGAAGTGGGATTTTTATTCCCATCAATGGGAAGCCACTAAGCGCCATCCTTTGATAAGAGGAGGGCCTCGTTCTCAGGAATGAGTAGGGAAGGAGAAGATGGGCCGAGTGCAGGGAGGGGTATAGGGTCAGTAGAGGTAAGGGCTGGGCTTCCCATACATTGGGCTCCTGTTTCCTCAGTGAGGTATGAGGCTAGGTCATCGATGTACGGGGAAGTAGGAGATGGCAGGACATGTGTCCATAAGGCCACATCAGGTTTCCAGTGTCCTGGAAAGAGCCATGATACAGCCCTGGGTACGGCCATCGTACTCCTGGGCACATACCTCCTGGCAGTTTCCCTCGGGGGACGGAGGCACTTCCTTGACTGAGGTCAGTGGTAGCAAGTGAAGCCTCAACCATCACAATCACAACGTCAGTCACGATCATAATCACCGTGACCTTCACACCAACAGGCACAAGGACAGGACAGGAAACCCTCGAGGGCACCCTGTCCCTGTGAGCTAGTGGGACCCGAGCCCCTACCTGCCCTGTGGACGGCAGTGGGACTGTCCTGGGACAGAGCCAGTGGTGTGCTGGAGCTGGCTCCTACCTGCTTGCAAGAGCTGATTCTGTGAGTCTCTTCCCAACTCTACATGCAGTGACATCGCATGGGTGGCTTGAAATCAGCCACAGTGGAGGGCTTTTGGTTCTTTTTCCCAGCTAGCCAATTCATCAGCTTGCCTCTGGACAGAGCCCTGAGGACAGTTAGAGACCATGATCCTCACCACTTGCCCCTGTAAACTTCAGAGCCTGGAGCAGGACCAGCAGAGAGAGTCCAGAATCCTGGTGGGCAGGTTGCCTGGTTGGAGAATGTTGGGTGGAGGTGGGAGGTCACCTCTCCTTAAGACACACCTGATGGTGGACCAGACAGCCTGGGCATCACCTTCACCAGAGCCTCTGCTCCAGTCCAGGAGCCTAAAGGAAGGCCGGTGGCCTCCCAGCCGGACTGCCTGACCCACCCTCCTGGGCTGAGTCTGCCCTGGGAGGGACCAAGGGCTGCTTCTCCTTGCTCCCTGCTCCTTGCTCCCAGGATGAGCCCTGACCTTGGTCATAAACTGGACCTGAGCCCAGTGACAAAGATCTCCACCCAGGCCCAAACAGAACCTCACCCTTATTCTGGGTTGGGCTATGATCGGGCCACAGAAAACACACTCCCATTTCCATCTGTGCCTGACACAGGCTCACCACTAAAATCATGTCAAAGCCAGGGCCTTGAGCCCAAAGCGGGGCAGACCTGGCCAGGGGTTGGCTGAGCATCGTCCACCTCTGCAGTCAAGGCTTGAGCTCCTGCCTGGGAAGCAAACAGTGAAATTAAAACCCACCACCATCTCCTCCTTGCTTTAGTGACACATCTTCATCTTAGGAAATAAAGCCTAAAGGCAAAGCATATTTTCTAAGACCTAACCCCTCCCCATTCCTGTCAGCCTCCCTCTTTGATTTGGAGGATTCTTGCACTAAACCCTCCCTCCCCACTGTGCCCAAACACAGGTCTCCAGATCACTAGGAGGAGAGGGAGCTGAAAAAGCCCCAGGAACTTCATCTGAGAACCTAGGGGTGGAGGCCAGTACCTTACCTAGCAAATGGACAAGACCCTTCCTCTCTACAGCCTCAGTGTCCCCACCTGTACAGTGAGAGATTTAGCCTTCCAGCTCTAATATCCAAAGTTAATGATCCTGGTGGAAATTTAGGGCCCCGTGTTCATGGACAATTCAGACCCAGGAGATTCAGGAAACTTTCCCTAAACCATGGGTGGGATACTGGGTTTAAGTCCTGGATGTCTTCTTAGCTCTGAGACCTTGTGCTAGTGACTTGACTTCTCTGGGCCTCAGTTTTCTCATCTGTCAAATGGCACTAACGCCAAGTTTGTGAGGATCAAATGAGATGGTAGCAAGAAAACAGCTTTGTAAGCTGTGGAGCACAGTCCTCGTGGGAGGGAGGGGCATCTGTTATTCCTGTTGTCATTTGTTATTCCTGTTGTCATGGGTTAATGTTTTGCCTTCCAGCAGAGCCCAGAAAGTAGAACAGTCTGGCCTAGCTCTCGGGTGGGAGACCGCCTCAGAGTATCCCTGGAACCCACTCCCCCTGCCCAGAGCCAGTTCCAGCCCTGCATAAGCCTGCTGCCTGGCCTCCCCACCTCAGAGGTGATAAATCCTCCTCATTGGTCACCAAGGGACCACAGGCTTTAGAGCTAGACTGGCCTTGGGGATCCCCAGATCCCATCCCTTTATGGTGGCCCAGACAGGAAAAGGGCTTTCCCCAGAAGGCACACAGTATGTCAGCGGCACAGATGGGCCTCAAACCCAGCTTCTCTTTCCTCTACCCTAGCCTATAAAATGGGGTCCTCTGGAATCTTCACAGCAGCAATGCCCTTGCTGATGCCCCAAATCAGCAGGCCCTGTCCAGGCGGGGACTCTGGGAGAGAGGGCTGTCTAAGGCATCCCTCCACACCTTCATGCCCTGCTGGGCTCCTGCTGCCTCCAGGAAGCCTTCTCTGATTGGCACCCAAAAGGCTGGAAATGAGTTCCCTCCCACATACCTCCTTTGACAGAATACCTGCTTAAAGGTGAAAGGTGTCTGTTTGCCTGTCTGCTGGCCTCCAGCCTGAAAGTTTCTCGGGATAGGGAACGGCTAGGTTAATCTGGGCTCCCCATTACAGGGGCCTAGGCCAGACTGAGGGCAAAGGGAATGAGGGAGAAGTGGGAGACAGGGGGATGGGAGGGCACTCAGGGCAAGAAAACAATGCACTGGGATTTAGTGGCCCAAGCAGCAGTGGGGCAGGGACACAAAGCCCTCACCCCTTCAGACGTTGATTCCCAGGGCTTCCCTCCCTCCCCAGTGGCCCATACCCCAGGGCAGGCTCCTCCTGTGGGAACTGCTGTCTCGGCAGCGGGCACCCAGCCACATGGGTGTCGGGAATGAGGCTTGGCAGCAAGGCGGGTGCTTTCCTGGGCAGTGTTTGTTCTGGGCCGTCCCGACAGGGCTGCCCCTTGCTTGGGCCTGGGGAGGGGATGGCCCTGGGCAGAGGTCCTGCTGGGAAGGCAGAGTGGTGCATGGGCCCAGGGAACAGGAAGCATCCTTCTCCCGCCAGCGCCAGTGGAGCAGCTGCTGGGCAACACCGGGGAGCTGGTTAGAGATGCAGGTTGTCAGGTCCTCCCTCAGACCTGCTGTTCAGAATCTCCACTTTAACAAGATCCCCAGGTAACTCCTATGCACATTTCAATTTGACAAGCCCTGTTTTGCAAGTGTCTGCCTGTGTATTTACACAGCAAATAAATAAACAAATAAATATCTACAAATTCCCAGTTAAGATAAATAAATCATGGGTGTCCTGCATGGTGACTAAAGTTAATAATACTGTATCATAATTCAGAAGTTGCTAAGAGAGTAAATCTTTAATATTTATTTTATTTATTTATTTGGCTGCACTGCGGGATCTTCGTTGCCGCCTGTGGGATCTTTAGCTGTGGTGGGTGCGGAGTCTCAGCCACCGGACTGCCGCCAGGGAAGTCCCAAGAGAGTAGATCTTAAAAATTCTCATCACAAGAAAAAAAATTGTAACTACCTGTGGTGATAGATGTTAGCTAGACATTGTGGTGATCATTTCACAATGTATACAAATATCAAACCATGTCACACACCTGAAACTTAAGTAATGTTTTATAATTATATATCAATTAAAAATTAAATCATGAAAAAAAACAGATTACCTTCCTTTCATTTCTTCTCTACATTTCAGTTAGGGCATTACCTTGATATTTTTAAATTATTTTTTTTTTTTTTTTTTTTTTTTTTTGCAGTACGCGGGCCTCTCACTGTTGTGGCCTCTCCCATTGCGGAGCACAGGCTCCAGACGCACAGGCTCAGCGGCCATGGCTTACGGGCCCAGCCGCTCTGCGGCATGTGGGATCTTCCCGGACCGGGGCACGAACCCGTGTCCCCTGCATCGGCAGGCGGACTCTCAACCACTGTGCCACCAGGGAAGCCCTGATTTTTTTTTTTTTCCAAAATTTTGAGTGTGTGAATAGGATATTTTTTTTCTTTCATAATTGAGATTTTATTTGTTGTTTTGAGGATCAGTACACAGACATTTCAATTTGTACACAATTCTCAACATACGTACCAAAAACCTAAAAAATCATGTAGTTGTGATTCTTTTCTGAACAGTTATTCCAGTGATTTTCCAGCTTAAAATTTGGGGGCAAATTTTTCTTCACAGGATATCAAGCACCAATATCTTCAAATATTGATATGCTGTTACATCGTAAGTCCCACTAATTCACAATTTAATATCACATACACTACATACTCAAATTGTCAATCGTTCACAGCACATTAACAGTTACTAGAAGAACTGGACTACCACGACCAAAGATGTTACAGAGTGCACAAAACTCTGCCCAGGAGAGCCAAGACCAAGGGGTGAGTGGTTTGCTTTAGGAAACAATTCTACCAAAAACAACGTGGGAAGAGAAGTAATTTAAAGTGTTTAAGACATTAAATGCGCAACTGACTCCAAACTGCCATTTAGTACGCTTTGTATTATAGGATATAAAAGCTACCCTCCATCTGTGGAATGTTAAGCTGACACCCAAGACAATCAAAGCCTCCCATATTCAATATCCCACTATTTTCTGGTTGTACCAAAAAATAAACAACCAGCAAATGATTTCACCTCTTAAAAAAAAGCATTTACACTTAAAAAATGGGATGAGGTGGGATTCCTTCCTTTTTAAAAATGTTTCTAGAGCTACTAAAAAACTTGCATTTACAAAATAGTTGATAAAAATATTCCTCTGGATTGTACAAGAAGGGAAACAGGGACCACTGATAGGACCAGGTGTGTGATATTAATCAGACTTGGCTTCTTTCTCTCCTGCTTCATCAGAAGCTGGGCTCTCCTCATTTTTAGTTTCTCCATTTTCTGCAGGTAAGTCTTCTTTAGTCTCTTGGTTAGCCACTTCAGCCTGCTTTCCCTTTGCTCCCCTTTTCCCTTTTGTTTGCACTTTTTTGTCGGAAGATTTATCCTTTCCTGCCGCCTTTTTTGGCTTCGTTTCCACTTTTGCAGGAACCGGTTTAGCTGACAACCTCGCCGATCTCCTCTTGGGCTCCTCCTTCGCCGCCCCCTCGGCGGAGCTGACCTTCCTCTTGGGCATCGTCGCGGCGGGGCGGGCGCGTGCCGGGTGCCTGCGGGCCGCGGCGCGCCGAGAGCCTTCGCGAACCTGGGCTGTCTAGCCGCTGCCGCTCCTCCCGCCGCCCGAGCTGCTGGGACCCGCGGCGGGGTCGGTGGGAGAACCCTGAATAGGATATTTTATCTGTGAATCTCATTCCATTACAGGAAAGAGATATTGCAAGAAATTTATTATAAAAGAGGGTGTGCGGTCTGCTGGGGCTGGAAACCCACTGATGAATACCCACTCCTGTTTTCAGTTGGCAGCGTCAGCCCTGAGGAGACAGAAATGGAAGTGGGCAACCCTTGAACCTGAGGAGCTCACCTTTAGCAAGGGAGATGAGACAGAGATGCATATTGCCACCTCCTGAGCCTCAGTTTCCTCACCCACGAAATGGGTGTAATCAATCATCAGTCATGTCTGCCTGCCTCCCCAAGGGGCTGGATGGGTGCAAATGAGTTTGGTCGGGGTGGGGCTTTATGAGCTGCCTCATAGGTGAGTGAAGTGAGATCTGAGAGTGCCCTGCTTACAGCTCTGTCTTCTGGTGTCTCTCCCTGTCCTTTAGGGTCTAGCCCTCAGCCTCCTCTTTCTCTCCCAGAGCCTCGTCTGCCGCTATGGTCTCACTCTCTCTTCCTCTTTCCTCCCCAGCCCCCCGCAAAAACCCACACCTATCTGAACCTTGCTCCAAATTAGCAAATTAGCACTGCTTCTGGGGAGAGCAAGCAGGCACTGAGTGTTGACTACATGCCAGGACCCCTCATGCACTGGGTCTTTTATGCCAGCCCTGAGACTAGGTCATAATACCCCAATGAGCAGATGAGAAAACCCAGGCTCAGTGAAAGGGAATGATTTGCACCCAGTTGCACACAGCCAATAAGAGGCCAAGCTGGAACAGGAACTCAAGCTTTTGGCTCCTACTTCACCAGGCTTCCTTGGCTGGAAACAGGAACCAAATTTCCATGACCTTGAGGAGGACTCCGTTCAAGTCCCTCCTCAGAGATCTGTCTCTAGCCGTACTGCACCACTCCCTGCAAGATCAGGTTCTGGAAGAGTGCTCCTTCCTCCTTCCCTCAAGCATCCCTTCACTCGTCCCATGAATATTTATAGACTCCAGGAGCTGGGATACACAGAAAACAAAAACAGACAAAATCTCTGTCCTCCTGGAGCTTCTGTTCCAACAGACAAACAGGCAAGAAATAGGTATGATGTATAGCATGATGTGTAGATGGTGCTGGGTGCTATGGAAACAATAAAGCAGAGGAGAGGGTGGGGAGGGGAGACTGCCATTCTAATTGGGTAGTTAGGGCTCACTGAGAAAAGGACACACTGAGAAAAAGACCTGGAGGAACTGGGCACAAGCCATGTGGCCAAGAAGAGATGAGTGTATCAGGCAGATGAAAGCAATTTGCAAAGGCTCTGAGGTGGGAGAGGAGCATCAAGAAGGCCAGTGTACCCGCAGCAGATGAGCGAGGGGAGAGTGGGAGGAGATGGGGGTGGGGTGTCCCATGGAGCCTTGTGGTGAGTGGAGGACTTTGGCTTTTACTCCAAGTGAGATGGAGGCATTAAAATGACATGATCTGACTTGTGCTTTAAAAGGATCGCTCTGGCTGCTGGGTTGAAACCACACTGTGGGAGACAAGTGCAATAGCAGGTGGGCCAGCAGGGAGGCTCCAATAATCCAGGGGAGGGGGGTGATGCCCACAGAGGTGGCAGCAAGCTGGGTGGAGGGCAAGATGGGGTCAGAGTCTGCCTGTATTCTGAAGGTAGAGCCAACAAGACTTGCGGACAAATTGGATGTGGGATGTGAGAGGAAAAAGGAATAAAAAATGGCTTCACGTGTTCAGCCCAAGAACTGGAAGTTGCCATTTGCTGTGGGAGGAGCAATTCAGTTCAAGAATTCAGTTTTGGGGGCTTCCCTGGTGGCGCAGTAGTTAAGAATCCGCCTGCCAATGCAGGGGACACGGGTTCGAGCCCTGGTCCGGGAAGATCCCACATGCCGCAGAGCAACTAAGCCCGTGCGCCACAACTACTGAGCCTGTGCTCTAGAGCCCACAAGCCACAACTACTGAGTCCACGTGCTGCATCTACTGAAGTGCGCGCGCTCTAGAGCCCGTGCTCCGCAACAAGAGAAGCCACCGCAATGAGAAGCCAGCGCACTGCCACGAAGAGTAGCCCCTGCTCACCGCACCTAGAGAAAGCTCGCACGCAGCAACAAAGACCCACCACAGCCAAAAGTAATAAATAAATATTTTTCAAAATTAAAAAAAAAAGAATTCAGCTTTTGATGTGCAAAGTTTGAGGAGACCATAAAGATACATGTAGAGGTGTTGTGTAAAATTAAATAAACGAGCCTGGAGTTCAGGAGAGAGCTCTGGGCTGGAACATATAAATCTGGGATTTGCAAGCACAGAGATGGCATTTAAAGCTTGAAACTGGATGAGATCACCAAGGGAGTGAGTGTAGACAGAAAAGAGAAGAGGGGCTTCCCTGGTGGCGCAGTGGTTGAGAGTCCGCCTGCCGATGCAGGGGACACGGGTTCATGCCCCGGTCCGGGAAGATCCCACATGCTGCAGAGCGGCTAGGCCTGTGAGCCATGGCCGCTGAGCCTGCGCGTCCGGAGCCTGTGCTCCGCAACGGGAGAGGCCACAACAGTCAGAGGCCTGCGTACCGCAAAAAAAAAAAAAAAAAAAAAAGAAAAAGCAAAGAGAAGAGGACCAGGGAGTGAGGCCTGGGCACTTCACTGTTCGGCAGTTGAGGGGATGAGGAGGAAACCACAAAACAGTAGTCAGTGAAATAGGAGAAAAATCAGGATAGTAAGATATCTTAAAAGCGAAGTGAAGAAAGTATTTCAAAGAGGAGGGAATGATCAGCTGTGTCACATGCAATTTACAGATCTAGGAAAATATGAGGATTAAGAATTGACAATTAGAATGGAAGAAAATTTTGCAAATTATATATCTGATAAGGGACTTGTATCTAGAATATATAAAGAACCCTCAGAACTCAACAATTTTTTTAAAGATAATTTTTTTAAGTATTTATTTATTTATTTGGTTGCACCGGGTCTTAGTTGTGGCCTTAGTTTCGGCACGTGAACTCAAGTTACGGCATGCATGTGGAATCTAGTTCCCTGACCAGGGATGGAATCTGGGCCCCCTGCACTGGGAGCACGGGGTCTTAACCACTGCACCACCAGGGAAGTCCCAACAATAACTTTTTTTTTTAATTTTTTAAAATTTATTTATTTTTTGCGATACGCAGGCCTCTCACTGTTGTGGCCTCTCCCATTGCGGAGCACAGGCTCCGGACGCGCAGGCTCAGCGGCCATGGCTCACGGGCCCAGCCGCTCCGCCGCATGTGGGATCTTCCCGGACCGGGGCACGAACCCGTGTCCCCCGCATCGTCAGGCGGACTCTCAACCACTGCACCACCAGGGAAGCCCCCAACAATAACTTTTTAAAATAATGCAATTTAGGGGACTTCCCTGGCGGTCCAGTGGTTGGGACTCTGCGCTTCCACTGCAGGGGGCCCGGGTTCCATCCCTGGTAGGGGAACTAAGATCCCACATGTTGCATGGCACAGTCAAAAAAAAAAAAAAGCAACTTAAAATGGGTACAGGATTTGAATAGACATTCCTCCAAAGGAGGTACAGATGGCCAATAAGCACATGAAAAGAAATTCAACATCATTAGCGATGAGAGACATCCAAATCAAAACCACAATGAGATACTACTTCTAAGATGGCTATAATCAAAAAGACATATGGGGCTTCCCTGGTGGCGCAGTGGTTGAGAGTCTGCCTGCCGATGCAGGGAACACGGGTTCGTGCCCCGGTCCGGGAAGATCCCACATGCCGCGGAGCGGCTGGGCCCGTGAGCCACGGCCGCTGAGCCTGCGCGTCCGGAGCCTGTGCTCCGCAACGGGAGAGGCCACGACAGATAAAGGCCCGCATACCACAAAAAAAAACAAACAAAAAAGACATATAATAACAAGTGTTGACAAGGATATAGAGAAATTGTAACCCTTATACACCACTGGTGAGAAATGTAAAATGGTGCAGCTGCTCTGGAAACCAGTCTGGCAGTTCCTCAAATGGGTAAACATAAAGTTACCTTATTACCTATGACCAGTAATTCCACTTCTAGATATTTACCCAAGAGAAATGAAAGCACATGTCCACATAAAAACTTGTATGTGTACAACACCAAGAGTGGACCCTCATGTAAACTTTGAGTGATGATGATGTGTGAATGTAAGTTCATCAGTTGTAACAAATGTACCACTCTGGTGGGATTTTGTTGATAATGGAGGAGACTATACATATGTGGGGGCAGAGTCTATACAGGAAATCTCTGTACCTTCCTCTCAATTTTGCTGTGAATTTAAAGCTGCTCTTTAAAAAGAAAAAAAAAGTAAAAAAAAAAACTTGTACATGAATATTCATAGCAGTATTCATAATAGCCAAAAGTAGAAACAACTCAAATGTTTATGAGTGGATAAATAAAATGTGGTATATCCATATATCCATGGCATATGATTTGTCAATAAAGAAAAAGTGAAATACTAATACATGCTATAACACAAGTGAACCTTGAAAACATTATGCTAAGTAAAAGAAACCAGTCACAAGAGACCACATATTGTATGATTCCATTTATATGAAATGCCCAGAATAGGGCAATCTATACAGAGGCAGAAAGTAGATTAGTGTTTGTCTGTGAGTTGAAGGGGTTGGGGGAAAATGTGGAGTGACTGCTAAAGGGCACAGGGTTTCTTTGGGGGGTGACGAAAATGTTCTAAAATTGATTATGGTGGTGGCTGAACAGCTCTGTCAGTATACCAAGCACCACTGAACTGTACACTTTATATGGGTGAAGTATACGTTAGCCATCATATACTTCACCCATATAATTCATTAGCTAAATTTTATCTCAATAAACCTATTTCCAAAAAAAAATGTGATGGGGAGTTCCCTGGCGGTTCAGTGGTTAAGACTGGGCACTTTCACTGCTGTGGCCCAGGTCCAATCCCTGGTAGAGGAACTAAGATCCCGCAAGCTGCACGGTGGGGCCAAAACCCCTTGAGGATTGGATTAGGCAACGTGAAGGTCACAGGTGACCTCGACTAAAAGCAGTCTTGGTCTAGTGGTGGGGACAAAAGCCTTATTAAAGTGTGTTCAAGCGAGAAGAGAACAAGCGAAGGCAGCAAATATGAACATTTTCAAAGAGTTCTGCTATACAGATGGTGCCCGACTTGCGGTGGTTCAACTTACAATGGCTCTACTTACAATTTTTCGACTTTACAATGGTGCACAGGCAGTACTCATTCAGTAGAAAACGTACTTTTTTGAATTTTAATCTTCTCCTGGGCTAGCGATATTGGGTCTGATACTCTCTCGTGATGCTGTGCAGTGGCCGCGAGCTGCAGCTCCCATTGAACCATATGACCACATCACATCAAGGGGAAACAGCCGACACATTTACACCCATTCTGCCTTTCACTTTCAATACAGTATTCAATAAATTAGATGAGATGATCAACATTTAATTATGAAATAGGCTTTGTATTAAGTGATTTTGCCCAACTTCAGGCTAATGTTAGTGTACTGAGCACGTTTAAGGTAGGCTAGGCTAAACCTAGTTAACAGTAGGTTACATGTATTAAATGCATTTTCAATTTAGGATATTTTCAGCTTACCATGGGTTTATCAGGATGTAACCCCACCCTAAGTCAAGGAAGATCTATATGGAGAAATGGGGTAGAGGGGATGCAGATGTGAGGTCAAGAGAGGTTTCTTGGTTTTGTTGTGGTTTTTTCTGAGATGCAAAAAAATTATGTCTCAACACTGATTGGAATGAACCAGTAGAGAGGGGGAAATGGCCCAAGTGAAGTCCTTGAGCAGGTGAGAGGCAGGAGATCTGGTGTATGAGTGGAAGGGAAGCACAGAGAGGAGCAAATGGGGTTCATCCAAGGTAGCAGGAGGGAGGGTAAAAATGAGGCACAGACCCAGGGATTGGGCAGAGGAGGTGTTGAGAGTCTGCAGAAATTCTCTTTTGATCACTTCTATCTTCTCAGTGAGGTAGGAAGCGAGGTCAAGAGCTGAGGGAGGGTTGGGGGAGGAGCTTTCAGGGATTGAGGAGAGAGGAGAAGGTAAGAAATTGTCTATAGGACCATGGGAGAGTGACAGGACTGGGTCATATCGTAGGATCTTGAGACAGTGCAAAGGGTCCCCTGGAGGAGGGTGGGTGTGACATTAAAGTGAGACCAGTCAGCAGGGCTGTGTGTCTTCCTCCAGCTTCTGCCAACTGTGTGGGTGCAAGTGCAGAGTTGGATTAAGGGTGTGGTTTTGCCAGGTGAGTGCAATTTAACAAGAAAGGAGCAAGGGGGTTGAGGGCGTATGCGAGGAAGTAATTATAATTATGGTCCACAGAATCTAAGCTGGTTAAGGAGGAAAGTCAGGACATGAGGGAGGCGAGGAACAGTAGGGGAAAAGGTGGGAAGATCAGTGAACTGAAGTTCTGGTAGATCCGGAACTGATGGAGTCAGGGTTCTAGAGGGAGTGAGCAGAAGAGACAGGAGGTGGTGTCAGGAGGATGGAATACTTGATATTGAAATTACTCAGGGTAGGGGCATAATTGTTGGTAATGACAAGGTCTAGGAAATCACCTTGGCCATGAGGGACTGAGGCTGGGTGGAGGACAAGAACCATGGGAGGAGGGAATGGGTGTTCTCCATAGGGGAGGAGTATCTGTGGGTAATTGAACAAACCAAGTCATCCTCAGGGGCAGGACCCTGGGTAGGGCACGGGCCTGGGATTCAGCCAGACCTGGATATGAAGCGCCACTCACCAACTCATGCTCAAATTAATTAGTTTCTCTGAGCCTCAGTTTTCTCTCGTGCAAAGTGAAAGATGACTCCTATGTCAAAAGATTATGTTCTGAAAATTGAATGAGAAACTGTGTGGAAACTGCCTGGTGTGGGTCTAGGAACAATGCACTCAGTAATGTGGGCTGATCCCAGGATGCTCCTGCCTTGGGTCCCAGAGCTGAGGGGCCAATGTAGGGACCAAGGCTCTCCTAGGACCTCTTCTCCCTTCCCACCACCTTAAATCATAGAAGGTGTGAATGGAAGAGCCTGACTCCTATTTCTCTCCCATTTTACAGAATAGGAAACTGAGGCCCAGATAGGGAAAGTGTGTCACGCTGAGTCAATTATTATACAGAGTAAGTTCCCTTTTAAAATCAGTTGGAGTCAGAATTAAGACGGGAAATTTGTACAGGGGGGAAAAGGCTCATATATAAAATTTGAAAGCCAGTTGGACTCTTCAGGATGTACTTCAGCTGTCATTATCCCCTCCATTCATTGGAACAATTAAAAGTTGGTCTTGGTGAAAATAAAAAACCCTATGAGTTTACCCCTGCTCTTGTCTTCTCTCTCCTCTTCCTACACCCCCAAGTCACACACACCCCCCGCAACACTAAAGTTCAGGTCCTGTGATTGGTCAAACATTGGACCAATTAGCTTTGGAAATAGAAGTGTCAACAGAAGGGTGATTCACAGTACATGAATTAACTAATTGCTCTTCCTAGCCCAGGCAGAAGGAAGGGGAGAGGAAAAGAGATCTCTAAGTTTCCTTCCTTAGAGAACTTAATTCAAGTGTATGGGGTGGGCACAGCACCAGCCCACACCACAAGGCGCTGCCCCTGTGTAGTTCCAGCCCTAGCCAGTCTCCTTGGGGTAAATCCCTTCTGCTTTCTGGACCCCAGTTTCCCCATCTACAAAGTGGGAAGAGAGTAAACAAAATGATTGCCAAAGGGCCTCTCAGCTAAAGCCTTCAGAGTTCGAGGAATATGTAGCTTGGCACCTTCTCTGCTGCTCTGGCTGTCCAGGGACAAGCATGGGGAGATAGGGCAGAAGTGGATCCAGCAGACACAATGGAAATGTCACCTCCTTAGGGAGGACTTCCGTGATTACACCATCTAATGATGTACATTGATCTCTCTAGTTCTCTTCCCCTCTCTTGCTATATATTTTTCACACTCACATACACCTGTGGCTGCTCTCTCTTCCATTTCCCTGTTTTTAAAAATTATTTACTTATTATTTATTAAGGCTGTGCCAGGTCTTAGTTGCAGCATGCGGGATCTTTAGTTGTGGCATGTGAACTCTTAGTTGTGGCATGAATGCAGGATCTAGCTCCCCGACCAGGGATCAAACCCAGGCCCCCTGCATTGGGAGGGCACAGTCTTACCCACTGGACCATCAGGGAAGTCCCTGTTTTATTTTGTTTTTAGCACTATTCAAAATGTCTTATTTATTTACTTACTTGACTATTGTCTTACTACACTTGAATGTCAGTTCGAGAAGGGCAGGGACCTTGCCTATCATATCCCAGGGCCTAGCCCAGCCTCTGGTACACAGTAGGTACTTAGTATATCTGTGTTGGTTGATGAATGAATACATGAATGGATGAATGGATCTTGTGGGTTCATTCATCCAGGGTTATGCCAAGCATGACTCTGTGATCTGTGCCAAGTCTTTTAAGAAGAGGAGGGAATTAGGGCTCTGGAGTCAGGAGACCTGGGTTCAAGTCTCACACTGCCAATTAGTAATTGTATGACCTTAGGCATGTCACTTGACCTCTCTAAACCTTAGGTTCTTCATCTGTAAGTTGAGGATAATGATGCCACTTCTTGAGATGTATTTTTAGGAATTAGAGATCACGTATATAAAGTATCTGGTGCATAGTAGGTTATCCAGTAGATGTTAGTTTCCTTTCTTTTCCTTCCTCTGCTGGGGCATGGAAGTGATAGGTCAAGGGTTTGGAGACTCTGGGTTTGGTTGAAGTATATTTCTTATCTATTTCTTATCTTTCAAGAGATGGTAAAACAAAATAGCAAGCAACTGCGCTGAGGACAGTGCAAGAGACTTGCCCGAAGTCACAAAGCCAAGCAGTGGAGCAAATAGCAGGTCCCCACCCTGGAGGCCAGAGGAAGTCCCTGACCCCAGATAAGATGGAGGGAGGGAGGGAGGGGACGAGGGCAGGATCTTGCTTGGGCTGGCCTCCAGACAGAGGAAGCAGCTGCTCTAGTCTGAGAGTCAGGCTCCTGGGATCTAGTCCTAGGTCTGTCTGAGACAACCTGGTGACCATGGAATGTAGTTTACCATTTCTAGGTTTTGGTTTCTCTGTCTGTACATTGGACACATTGCTCCTTGCCCAGCCTACCTTATGGAATGGGGGTGTTAAGAGAATGATATTTAATTAATTGCTAGAAGAATAATGTTTAATTTAAAAGAGAATATTGCAGAGATGAATCAGACTCAATTTCTAAAATTTTGCCACAAGCACATATATTTAAAATAAGAAAAAAAGATTAAAAGTAACAACAATAATAAGCCTCATCCCACTAGGCTCTGTAAAGTGCAAGAGAAAAACACGGAAACGTATTATTTCAATAAAACATATGAAAATGTTTTGCCAACTATAAATAATCAAGTCAAATTTTTAAAAAAAATTATTGAGCCCCTTCTCTGGAGCAGATGAGGAAACTGGCTTAGAGAGGTTTAGTGACTTGCCCAAGGTCACACAGGACCTGAGAAAGGTAAGAGGCTGGCAGGAAAGACTTCCACCAGCTACCCAGGAAGCTCCTGCCAGAAGACCAACACCCCAGTTCCAGCTTCCCTCCAACCTCCAGCCCCGTGAAGGCCCTAGGTCTCTCAAGTGTAGTGGAAAAAGCATGCGCCCACTGATTCTATAGCGCAGATTCAGCACCAGGGCCCCGTCTCACCTGCTGTGTGACCTTGAGAGAGTCAGGCCCCTTCTCTGAGCAGGTTTCCTCACCCCTAAACCAAAACATTAACGCTGGCCAGGCAGTGATGTACTCAAGAGAGTACATTTTAAAAGTATTATGCTTCCTTTGTGGCGCAGTGGTTAAGAATCCGCCTGCCAGTGCAGGGGACATGGGTTCGAGCCCTGGTCCGGAAAGATCCCACATGTCGCGGGGCAACTAAGCCCGTGCGCCACAACTACTGAGCCTGCGCTCTAGACCCCGCGAGTCACAACTACTGAAGCCACTGCAATGAGAAGCCCGCGCACCGCAACGAAGACCTACACAGCCAAAAATAAATAAATTAAATAAATAAAAAAAATTTTTAAAGACCCTATTTCCAAATAAAGTCACATTTAAAAAAAAGTATCTTCCACGGTATACAAGTTTGTTACCTTTTCTCAACTCTGGAAGATTGACGGAGAGCAGGAGGAGCACTGTGTGGAGTTGAACAAGTGGCACAATCTCTCTGGCCTTCTGAAAATAGCGTACGACCAGCACCAGGCCGGGTGATTTCGAAATTCCTTCCAGCGGGGGTGGGGGTGGGGTGGGGGGGATCTTAGTGGTCCGCTTGAAGACTCCGCTTCAAACTCCACAGGTCACTTCCCTCACGTCTGCCCCTGGAGGGCGCAGTCCCTTTAAATCCAGGCGCTGCCTTCCGCCCGGGCCAATCACGGAGAAGAGAAGTTCTTTAAGGACCAAAGGAGGGAATTCTGCCGGAGAAGGAGGGCGGGACAGGGGCGTGCCTTCCAGCCAATCGGAATCTTCCTGGCGACCAGGGGCTCAAGTACAAAGCTCTGCTGATCAATGGTAGGAGCGTCGAGAGGCGGGGCGGTTCCCGCTGTGTGACAGCAGCCGGCACCAATCGGCGTGTCGCCCGCGGCCTATAAGAGTCGGCTGGGCCCCAGGCCACAAGCTTTAGAGTCTGTTGGTCCTTGCCGTCGGAGGTGTACCCTGGGTTTACCTCGCTGTCGCTGCCGTCCGGCCCCGCGCCCTCCGCGTTGGCCCCGGCCCAGCCGCTCTCCCTGCCCTCTTCCCCTTAACAGCCCTCCGGTTTCTGCCGTCGGGGCCCCGGGGCCGGGCCAATGATGCCTTCGGAAAGCGGAGCGGAGAGCCCAGACCGAGCGGCTGCACAGGTGGAGACCGCTGCGGCCTCGGCGATGGCTACGGCCGCCCCGGCAGGCGGCGGCCCCGACCCGGAGGCTGCATCGGCCTCCCTCGGACGGCACCTGAGTGGGCTGAGTTGGCCGCAGGTGAAGCGGCTGGATGCGCTCCTGAGCGAACCGATTCCCATTCATGGGCGCGGCAACTTCCCCACGCTGAGCGTGCAGCCCCGGCAGATCGTGCAGGTGAGAGGCGCTGGGCGGGGATATGGGGCTGAGGCTCTCGTGGCTGGGAGGCTCCCGGAGTCTGTTCGATTTGCTGGAAAGCTAAGAAAACAAGGCTCAGAGAAGGACAGGGGCTGTAACAAAATCGCACGACATTGATGGTAGTCCATACCCTCCTCCCCCTGCACCTCATACTCTCTCCCCACTTGACTTTCCCGTCCCCCGCCCCTTAAGGAGCCCCAATTCCGCTCGGACCATTCACCTAGGCCCTGGCTGGGAGAGAGGTGGGAAATAGGGAGGGACCTGGCCGTGAAGGAAGAACAACCCCGCCTGCAGGGACAACAGATGCCAGGCAACCCTGGGTGGGTAGGTGTACATGCTTGAGTCCAAAATAGCTCTTTTCATCTCTAAATCGTCATCCCCGGGTCTCACTCTCTACCTCTTCCCTCTCTCAAGGTTCTAGGAGCAGACTCTGTCCTGTGTTCCCACAGCGCATGGCTCAAGAGCCGCCTCGCTAGGTGGGAAAGCTAAGAAATTCCAGCAAGGACTCCCTCTCAAGTAGGGTTGTGGCAGGAGGAAATTAAGCGCCAGTCCAGCTCTGATGCCTGCATGCTGGAGGGCAACATCAGGTGTCCAATTTAGGTGTTTCTCTCCCTCCCCAAGATTGGAAATGAGGGCCGAGTCTCTGGCCCCAAGCCCCACCTCTCTCCTGAGGAGCAGAAGAGAATTCTCTCCTCTTCCACAGACTCCCTCTTCCCTTTACCTGACTCTCAACAACCCTAAAATTGCTCTTTCACCTGTTAGCCCAGGCACTGTCATGCCCTGAAATACCAGAAGATGGTCATTATTGTATGCATTTTATAGCTGGGGAAGCTGAGGCCCCAAGAGGGGCAGCGAGTTGCCTAAGATTACCTAGAGGGGAACATCAAACCCAGAGAATCTTGGGTCTTCCCAGGAGTCGGTTACTTCAGGTTCAAGGTTTTCCCACCTCTTCCCCAGTTCCCAAGACTCAACTTCTAGGTGTTAGCAGATAGAAGGAGCCAGAAAATCTAGCCACAATTCCTGCATATTCCTGCCAGCAGATGAACTTTCTTTCTGGGGAAGTGAACCATACAAGCCAGGTGAAGCAGGCCACCACCCTACTCCTTCTGCCTTAGCTTCCACAGAGGCGGAGTGGTGCTTGCTGGGGGATTACCTCGCCCTCCCTCCCAAGGAATGGGAGGGGGTGGGGACAGATTCCCCAGGGCTGACTCATCGGTGGTGCTCACTGAGGCATTTCTTGGCTGCCCCACTGTCATGGGGTATTAGGAAACCAGTTGAGGCTTTTCTCCCCTTGACAGGTCATGGGGTAATTAGGAAACCAGTTGAGACTCTTCTCCCCTTGACAGTCAGGTCAACCTTGGGGCCCCAAATGCTGTAACTCTAGGACTATTGTCCCAGGCATGAGCCCAGTGTGGCAATTCACCTCTGCACCATGCACTGCCCTGGAGGGGAAGTCCCTGCCCCTATCAGTATGGTCCAAACTGCCTTTACTGGTGTCTGCTCTGTGCCAGGCCCTGTTCAGGACACTAGGGGCATAGATGTGACTGGGACCCAGCCTCCCTGCCTTCCAGCCAGGTGGGGGAGACTGCCAGTCAATAGGAGCTGACTCTACAATGTGATAATAGTACAATGTACTACTGTCCTAGACTAGGGTCAGAAATATCACAAAACAGGGAGCAGCCGGCTGTGGTGGGGAGGGGGAAGTGGCGACTTCAGAGTTGGACTGGCAGGTTGGACATCTGGCTTCAGGGCCTGGACAGTTGTCAATTCCCTTTGCTGGGCCCAGTGTCCCTATTTGTTCAATGAGGATGGGTTGAACTGCTCTCCAACGCCCCTTCTGCTTCCAGACTCCAAAGGAAACAGGTGCCTTCACCTGGTGTGAAGAAAGTCCATCTCCTGGCAGGAACCCGCGGCTGGCAGCTTCACAAACTATTGGGATATGTGTGTGTGTGTGTGTGTGTGTGTGTGTGTGTGTGTGTGTGTGTGTGTGTGTGTGGCGGGGGGGTGGAGGTACTGGTTGTGTGTGTGTGTGTGTGTGTGTGTGTGTGGCGGGTGGTGGAGGTACTGATTGTGTGTGTGTGTGTGTGTGTGTGTGTGGTGGGGGTGCTGGTTGTTGATTTTGGGCTTCTCACTAGTGCTGAGTTGTCTGATGGTTCAAGAATTGGAACCTTTCTCCCTCTCTACCCCCACAAGATTTTCCAACAGCAGTGATCTGGGCAGTTAGAGATGCTATTCTTGCTTGTCCCTGGGCTAGAGGGACCCACTCTCCTGTAGGAGGACCCCTGCTCCTGGACTGGTTTTAATTAAGTTTAGCCACTTATTGGCTGTGTGACCCTAAACAAGTCCTTTGCCCTCTCTGGGTCCAGAGGATTGAATCAGACTCTGATCTCTCCAGCTGCAGCTAGAGAGTGGATCTGGATTCAAGTTTTGTAAGCCTGCTGGCTGATAGCACCTATGGTCTCCCTGCAGGTCTCAGCAACAGCCTGGGAGCAGAGTGGTTTGGGGGAGGGCCTTGGTACAGAAGAAAGGAAGGTGCAGCCACTGCCCCCTCCATGGCTGGAAAGTCTGATTCAGGAGGCTCCAAGCTGCCCTGCAGTCCTTGGGTGTGGTAGTATCTATCTGGGGACTGCCTGCCAAGCTGGCTGTAGTCACACCTGGGAAAAAGACAACAGCCGCTGGCTGGCTGGCTGACACGGCCGGCCCCACGGCCTGACACAGGCGATTTAACAAGGGTACTCCTACCTACTCACCAGGCCAGATGCCATGCCCTAGGGTGGGCATCAGCCTGGGGGCAGGAGCTGGCACTGAGTAAGGCCCAGTCAGCTCTAATGGGACTTGGAGAGGGGGCTGGTCTACTCTGCAGGTCTGCCAGTGTCCTTAGGACAAAGTCTTTGGCCCAGTTCTCCCCTTGGCCTACATGGGCACAGCTGCCAGCTGCCAGAGTGTGGGTTAGAAGTCCCACAGGCTGGACTGCAACAACTGGCCCCTTACTTCCAGCCTCCCCCATCTGCCTGGCCAGGCTTCCCCAACCCCCACCCTCCTGCTCCCTAGCTACTCTGGCCCTGGGCTTCAGTGATTGGAGGGTTGCCCTCACTTTGAAATTTTGAAAAGGAGAGAGGATTAGAACCCTACTTTCTGGCCTCTGCTCCTTCCAAACCCTGGGTTGGTAATGTGGTAGAAAGAAGATAGACTTTGGAGTCAGCCATACCTGGATCACCTCTGGGTGACCTTGGGCAGGTAACTTCACTCCTCAGTTTCCCCATCTATAACTTGGAGATTTTAAAGATCTATTCCCCATAGATTCTGGTAAGAAGGTCCAATGCCTGGCACCCAATAGGTGTCGAGCCAATATTCCTCTTCCCCTGCCCCAGCTGCCTGGCCCCGCAGGTCCCTGATGGCCAGATGTTTCCACCGCCATAGCCATGATAATACCTTTCCCTAGTCAGGGTCCTCCTCCTGGAAGCTTTCTGGAGGGAGCCGCCCGCCTCAGATTGCCCCACTGCAGCTTGCCTCCTCAGCACTTACGTGCATTCTTTGTAGTAATTCCCTGGGAGGCCTGAAGAGCAGCCGGGTCTGGAGCTGACTTGGCAGCAAGGCGGGGTTGCAGAATCGCTCAGGGTAAGAATGCTGCCTGGTCACTTTCGGTGTGTGAAGTACTCTGGGATGCTGAGAACACTGAATGTCCGGGTCCAGGGATTTTGACCCATCCCCTCACCCAAGAGCAGAAAGAGTTTGGGTTTCAACGTCCAGCCCTGCCATTTCTGAACGGCTTCCTCTCTGAGCCTTAAGTGTTTTACCACTATAAGCCTCAGTTTCCTCATCTGTAAAATTAGTCTAATATTTACCTCACTGTGTCCTTGTAAAGATAGATGAATGTGTCATAGTCAAAAGAGCACGCATGGACTTGAGAATCCACCTGTCCTGGGTTCTAGTCTCAGCCCGACTACTCTCTGACTTTGGACATGACCCCTCTGTGCCTCAGGTTCTCCATCTGTAAATTGGAGTAATAATACTCAAACAGGATTATTGTGAGCATTAATGTAGTAATGCACGTGAACAGCCAGTTACATTCCCAGCACATTTGAGCAGTTTGCATCATGTCTGGCACAAAACGAAGTGTTTTGTTTTAGAGAGGTGGAATTGCATACTGGTTAAGACATGAACTCTGAGTTTAATTCCCAGCTCTGCATTCACCAGCTGTGTGACTTTGGGCAAGTTACTTGGCCCCTCTGTGCTTCCATTTCCCCATCTGTAGAGTGGGAGTAATAATACCCACCTCATAGAGGCACTGGAAGATTTACATGAGTTTATATCCAAATGTATAAAGGACCTAATGTATAAAGGATCAGGACCTGGCATTTAGTAAATTCTGTGCACGGCTGTGTTATCATTATTGCTGAGTCATTCCTCCAAATGGGCCACTCTCTAGATTAGGAAATAGAGGCTTAGGCTTAGAGAATTAAATGATTTTCCAAAGGCACAACAGCTGATAAGTGGTCAACAGTGGTTGATGTCGCTGTGATTATTACGTGGAAGCCCACAGCGGACCCCAGGGGCCCAGGTCGCTGATACCTCGCCCTCCTGCCACCCCCTCTGCAGGTTGTCCGCAGCAGCCTGGAGGAGCAGGGACTGCGCGTGCACGGTGTGCGGCTGCACGGCTCGGCCGCCAGCCACGTGCTGCACCCCGAGAGTGGCCTGGGCTACAAGGACCTGGACCTGGTGTTCCGCGTGGACCTGCGCAGCGAGGCGTCTTTCCAGCTGACCAAAGAGGTGGTGCTGGCCTGCCTGCTGGACTTCCTGCCGGCCGGCGTGAGCCGGGCCAAGATCACACCCCTGACACTCAAGGAGGCTTATGTGCAGAAGCTGGTGAAAGTGTGCACAGACACGGACCGCTGGAGCCTCATCTCGTTGTCCAACAAGAGCGGTAAGAACGTGGAGCTCAAGTTCGTGGATTCGGTCAGGCGCCAATTCGAGTTTAGCATAGACTCCTTCCAGATCCTCCTGGACTCCCTGCTGCTCTTCAGCCAATGCTCCTCCACGCCCATGTCCGAGGCCTTCCACCCCACGGTGACAGGCGAGAGCCTGTACGGGGACTTCGCAGAGGCCCTGGACCACCTGCGGCACCGCGTCATTGCCACACGCAGTCCCGAAGAGATCCGAGGGGGCGGCCTCCTCAAGTACTGCCACTTGCTGGTGCGGGGCTTACGGCCGCGGCCCAGCACCGACGTGAGCGCCCTGCAGCGCTACATGTGCTCCCGCTTCTTCATCGACTTCCCGGACCTGGCTGAGCAGCAGCGCATGCTGGAGCGCTACCTCGAGGCCCACTTCAGCGGGGCCGACTCGGCGCGCCGCTACGCCTGCCTGGTGACGCTGCACCGGGTGGTCAACGAGAGCACAGTGTGCCTCATGAGCCACGAGCGCCGCCAGACACTGGCCCTCATCGCCACGCTGGCGCTCCAGGCGCTGGCCGAGCAGGGCCCGGCGGCCGTGGCCTCCCTGGCCTGGCGCTCCCCAGTCCCTGACGGGGTCGTGCCCACCACTGTCAATTACTATGTGACCCCCGTGCAGCCTCTGCTGTCCCGGGCCCACGCCTCCTATCCCACCTGGCTGCCTTGTAACTGACTCAGACCCTGGCCAGAAAGGACTAGGCCTCTGCATATGGAGTGGGGCCTCCAGAAGTGCATGGAGAACATGACCAGAGACAGGCAGCCTGTGCCAGGTAGCCCAGCACTGCTGCAGGGTTGGGCCTTAAACTGAACAGACCAGACTCCTCCCCCGAGTGAAGCCCCTGTGGGCTGAAGGCCAAGCTTAGATTCTTGGTAAATGGACCTTTTGGTTATTTGCACTACACTTTTGGACCAGCATGATTGTGGGGTGCAGGGGAAATTCGTCTTGGGGGTCAATTGCCTTCAGGAGACAAAGAATGTTTGGGATGGTAGCTTCAATGCCTGTCATCTCAGGTTGATTTCTGTGGCCTAGAAGGGGTCTTTTTTGGGTAGGGCCAGCCCACAGTGGAACCAGCAGCCTCCGAGGGCCTGCAGCCCACACAGTGGCTAAAATATGGTATGTTATGGGAACTACTCACTTTGGGTTGGGCTGGGCCACTAACTAGGAGGAGGGAAACTGAGGCATGAGGCAGATAGGTTTGGAAAGGGATAGGTTTAGCTTAGTCCCCTAACACCCCTACCCCAAGCTGTCGGTTGAGGTGTGAGGTGGACAGGAACTAAGCAGCCTGGGGTGGGACACAGCCCATGCCCCTGCCGGGGTACAGCTCCCTTCCCCCATGTCCTGAGGAGCCCTCCTGCCTGGGAGCTTGTTCTCCAGAGGGTGCTGGGTCCAAAGTAGCCACAGTCAAGTGCTCCCACCCCACTGGCCTGGTTACAGGGTCCTTACATGGGGGAGGAGAGCCACACCCCACTCCCTTCCCATCCCTCTGTATTTGCTACTGTTTAGCACTCTTAACACCTGCCAATAAAGATTGTCTACACTGAACCTAGTACCATGCTTTCTCCTGGGAGAAGGACCTTCCACAGTCTGTGGGATCTGTGGCCGCTTCCCCCAGCCTGAGTCTGGCTTGTATTATAGGAGGGGATATTTGGCGGGAGGAGACATTTGGAGGGCAGGGTCTGAGTCCTGGGCTGTAGCTGGGGAATGCTCCTCCTTCCCCCAGCACCAGCCCAGCTTGGCAACTGTCCTAGGAGCCCCTGTCCACACAGGTGTGACTTGCCCCTGGACATCACCTCAGCAAGTCTCTTGCTAAAGAGCAAATATTTCAATGTTTCCTACCTGGAGTCCTAATGACCCTGGACCTGGCCTCACACTCCAGTGCTCAGGGCTGCTTGACCCCAGCCCTGCTCACCCTTCCCTAACCCTTCCCAGGAAGCAGGTGGAGAACAAGCAGGGTGAGTCTGGACTGGAGACCCACCCCCTAGTGGTGGCAGCTGGGACTGGAGGGCTTCTAGGACCCTCAGAGCCAGAGCCGAGGCTTGGCCTCCTTGCTGGGAAAGGCTCCCTCAACCCTCCAGCTTCCTCTCTCACCCCCTACTGCTGATGGACATACTCTGGCTTGCCCTAAGCAGGTCCCCTGGAGGGGCAGGGACTCTCCTTTCCAAACGCATCTGGGGCCTGTCTGGGAGTGAGTGCCAGCTACCAGCCATAAGCTCTCAAGCAGGCTGATGCCTCAGGGCATCAGCCACTCACAGGCCTGGATGCTGCCCACTGTTTACCCAGCCTCTTTGATCCAAGGGTTGCAAAGTCCTTAACATATTCAGCCTCATTAGTGTCCTCTGAAGTGCTGGCTTTGATGGTTCCAGCCAGGGTGGAAAAAACAAGGCCGCAGAGGAGGCCCCTGGTCAACTGGGTGAGTCCAGCCATCTCACCTGCTCACTGGGTCCCTGCTGGGCTCAGAATGGCTGGAAGGATGAGTGGAAAGGCTTTCTTTGCTTGGTGACTGAAAGCAGCCTCCCACCCCACGCTGGCCGTGCCTACCCAACTAGGGTCCTGGGATGGGGGGACTAAATTGGTCCCAGCTCCTGCTTTGGGCATGAGGGGAATGCTCCCAATGTAAGCACACAGGCTTAGCTTGTTGGGGTGGGGAGTGGGGTTCACCTGGACATGCTCGTTTCAGAGGGGAGAGAGCCAGAAAGCCACGGCACATGCATGTGTGCACTGGATTCAGCCCACGTGTGCCAGCCACCCCTCTAGGGGTGGGAACACATCAGCAAACAAAGGACCAAGATCCCTACCCTTGTGAGGCTTACATTCTAATGGGGTAGAAAGAAAATAAACTAAATTATATAGTCTTAGAAGGTCAGCAATGGCTAAAAATATACATAGCAAGGGAAGGGATTGGAAGTGCTGGGTCTGCAATTTTAAAAAGGGTGAACCTCCTTTAAAGGGTGACATTTGATTGGACAAAGACTTAAAGACAGTGTGAAGCAAGCCATGCGGATGTCTGGGGAAAGAGCATTCTGGGCGGAGGGGACTTGGCAATGTACAGGTGCTCCCGGCAGGTGTGTCTGGGGAAGGGCACACGCGCCTGATGGTGTCCTGCTGACCTCGTGCAGGCGCGTGCGTTCCCCGTGAGGCTTGGGAGACAGGATTTTCCCACTAACAACTATCACTTTGCTAAGTTCTCCCCAACCACACCCTCTCAGTGCACCCTCCCAACACCTCCAGGAGAGAAGAGCAAGAATTTCCATTTTACAGACAAGGAAACATGCCAGAGAGGTCAGAGAGGCTTGTCTGCCCCCAGGGCCACTGCTGTTAACCCCTGCACCGTCCTACACTCTGATTTCACGTGGATGAGCGTGACAGTATGTCTCCTGTACATACATGTGACAGAAAAAGAGTTTGCATTACTGTTTGCCAAGTTTGTACATTTTCTTAATGCAACTGTGACACCGGCCATGGCTTGTGGTGACTATGTCAGGGGCCCATGTGGCAGCAGGTGTGCCCGGGGTTGTGTTTGGGAGAGGTGTAGTGTTTCCGGGTGTGAAAAAAACACTGACTCAGTGGTTGGCATTGTTCTCTCATGGACAGTTCCTGCAGCCATCTAAGATGCCAGGACAGGAAGGAATCAAGAACTGGGAATCAGAGCCAGAGAGGGGAAGGCTGAGGGAGTAAATACCCATGCCCCATCCCCAACCCCACAGTGCTCTCCAAGCAACAGTCCGCTCTCCTGCTGTGACCCATGGTGGGTGCGGGGAGCTCCAGAGGGGGAAAAAAGCCTTGCAGTGAACGTTAGGGAATGGAAGATAATGCCCTCAGACAGTTGCATATGTCAGCCCTTCCAGTCCCACCCTCCGCCCTTCTTCAGGCTCTGTGACCTTGGGAGGCTGACCTCTACGGACTGTGCACCAATGGCCCCCTTGTTCCCTACCTCTCTGTTGGGTTCAGCCAGTGAGAGTCCCCAGCAGGAGATACTGGAGGGAGGAGGAGAATAAGGTGTTTATTCCCCCTGCTCCCTTCCCATCAGGTCACCGTGGTTGCCTACATCTCTCAACCAGAGACCACTGCTCCCGTCAGGGGCCCTCTCCACACAGCTGCACTCTCCGGGTCCATGTGCCCTCCCCTCCCCTCCCCTCCCCTCTCCTCTCTTACCCCTTCAGGCCCAGGAGTTGTAATGGCTTCTCCCTGTTGCTAGCCCTGGAGAGCTGCATATACCTTGTTAGTTTCTTAAGCCCAGCCCCCATCTTTGGAAATCGTCCCTTTTTAAGTCTCTGCCCAGTTTGAGGGTGCTGTGTCTCCTGCTGCGAGCCTGAGTGACAGACAGGTCCATCCATTCACCAGCACGGTCACACACAATCCTCCACGGATCCCCATGCTGCCATGTTATCGCAAACGCGCTCGCATCCCTTTGTGTGTAGTTTCCTCAACACATCCTTATTTGGGGAAGACTCCATAAAGAGGGTCAACTTTGAGCCAGGTCAAGGGAGAAGCCAGCCTACAAATCAGTAAGCAGGCCCAGATTGCCAAACGAAACTAAACAGAAGCTGCTCACGGAACTGCCAGCTTAAAGAGCCGTGACAGACACACAAAGAGGAAAGGCGGCAACGCCACTCACAGAGTAAACCTCAAAACCACGCGTGCTTGTCTCACGTCACTGAGATTTATTCTTCCTGGATGTATACATCAAGGAACTGACCCTATATGCGTTCATTTTGCGGAACTCTACAAGTTCTGGGTTCTGTGTGAGTCAGTGTGGCCCCCTTCCTTCTACCATCAGGATATTTGAATAAATGTGCTCCCTTTTTTCATTTAAAACTTAGAATTATGTTGCCAACGCCTCTTCCTGAGAAACAGGTGTGTCCCCCGGGAGCCAGCAGCCCATTACCTTTCTGAGGGGCCGCAGGCACGTACCCACCTGGAGAGGGCGAGGACGGTGAATGAGGGGTACTGAGGGATTGCTCAGAGCAATGTTTCCCCTCAAACAGGCCTCCTGGTGCTGTTAGACTGAGAAGCAACAGCATCTACCAAAATGGGGACCCCAGCTGCACTGTGACTTGTTACAGAACGATGACGTTTCTAAAAGAGATCCTTTTCACTTCCACATTGGAAAGCTTTGCTGTACTCTTAAACAATCTGACTGCGTCTCAAGGACTTGTCGTAACGTCTTCAGTTGTACAGTGTAAGCCAAAGTCAAATGCAGCATATATAGAGAAGTTCATAGTATGGGCAACTTCCCCAGAATCCAGCCCCTTGCCACTGTGAAGTGAAGGGCTCCTGTGAAGTGAGGAGGGTGCCATGCTTGTGTAGGGTCAATGAGAGGAGTCTTCCTGAAGGAGGTGCCCAGGGAAGGCGCAGAATCCAGGAGTCAGATCGAGTCGAGGCTCTGAGGAGCTGGGAGGAGCTGGAAAGAATAATTTCAAGAGCTTTAACTGTCTCTCTCCCATAGCCACCCAGCCCCACCCAAACCCTTTGACATCTACTTCCTTTAGAGGGGCCATTGTGGACAGAAGGTGCAGGGGCAATATTTTGGAATCAGGTTCCACTCGCTCCTACCCTGGAAGGGGTGGGGGCTCCTGGGGTGAGCTCCCTTGGGCCTCTGTCCTTGGCTGGGATCCCCACTGGTCTGAGCAGCTGGAATGGAATGTTCCTGGGATAAAAAGCCTGCCCCCTCCTCCACCTCTTCCCTTATGGAGCTCCTCAGGGACTGTCATGGGGGGGAGAAGGGGGACTGTTCCAGGGATGCCTGATATGGCGTTGCTCTGGAGAAGCAAAGGCCCACACTGCCTGAGGGCTCTGTCCTGGCAGCTTCTCCTAGGCTAGGTAGGTTGGCTCCACCGAACATTTACAGACCTCCTCTATGTGCTAGGCACTTAGTGTGACCTCTCATTTAATACTCAGAAATAATCTCCTCCCTAACTCCCCATAAAACACACACACACACACACACACACACACACACACACACACACACACGAAACTGGCTCAGAGAAGGGAAGTCATTTGCCCAAGGTCTCCCAGCTGAGAAGCTCCAGGTCAGGACTAAATCCCAGGTCTGTCTAGTTCTAAGACGGGACACTTTCTGCCCCACCATGGAGCCTGTCACCCTCTTCCTCTGCCATCCCAGGCTCTTTGCTCTCCTTGGCACCAAACACGCCAGCCCACGTATGCAGGGAGAGGAGGCAGCCTCCAAGGCAAGCCCAGGCCCTGAGCGTCCTTGGCCTGCCCTTGCCTGAAGCCAGGTGTGCTGACTCAGCCTGACTTACCCCCAAAGCCCAGACACCCGAGCAGGGGAGCCAGCCTCTGGGGGTGTGCCCAGACCTTGGAGGGGTGGCAGAAGATGCCACCTTCTGCCACCCCTCCAATGTCTGATCACATCCCTCCCCAGAACCAAGGACCAGGTTTCACTGTACCCAGACTCAAAGGGTGAGAGTTCAGAAACCCTCATTAGCCTGATAAATGAAAAGCCACATAGCCTAATGTTTAAGGTGTCCCCCACTCAGAGGTTCTATGTCCTTGGGCAAGCCACCTGCCCCCCCGACCCTCAGTTTCCTCACCTGTGGAAATGGGGCTCACTCCTACTTTGCAGAGTAGCTGGGAGGACTGCAAGAGACAACGGTGTAAAGTGCTTACCACAATGCCTGACACAGAGGCGGTGGTTAATGTATTATGCCATAACCAAGGAGTCCCTTCGCCCATCACTCCTAGCCAGCGTGCGGTCAAGGTCGAATGTGGGAAGAAATAGGCTGGGGATCTCCCAGCTTTCCCAAATACCTCCTCCCGTGCCGGCTGTAAAGCATGGGAGGAGGTAAAGGCTCTGCTTCTCCTTCAGCTTGGAGAAGACTGGGACCCTGGGTTTTTCTCCAGGGACCTGGCTGTTAGGGGAAGGGAGCCTCCTAGAGACTGCCCACTGCAGACCTGGAGCACTTTAGCTGTGAATTGTCGCTTCAGCCTAATCTCTAGGAAGTCACCTTGATTCCCAGGTGGCGGCGGGGGCGGCGGCAGGATGGGGTGTTCTGATCAATTATCAGCGTAACAAATCTGGGAGGAGTGAAACTACTCTGGGCTTTTACTCAGACGGTGACGGCCAACAGGGGCAACCTCTCTCTCCAAGAAAGTCTTTCCTGATGGTCCTTCCCTCTGAGGTCAGAGGCCCGCCCCTTCTCTAAGTGACCACCAGCACCCACACATTCTGCCAGACCTTTAAAGCTCAAAGCCTGAGAAGCCTGGGCAACAAGGGAAGAGGCTGGCTGGAGGCGGGGACACTGTGGGTTCCCAGCCTGCTCCAGGCCTTGCCCGCACGCCCGGAGAAGCAGCCCACACTGCCCTCTGGTGGCGCCGCCTAGAGGCGCCTCACTTGTCAGGGACCAGCCAAGAGAGCGAAAGGGCTCATCCAGGGGAGGGGCAGGGCCTGACTAAAACCCTGAACTGGTCTTCCAGCCCCTCACTTCCCTCAGCTGACATTCCAGATTCACTGGTGGCAATCAATGTCCTCACGGCACAGATCCCCCAGGATCCCCTGTACTCAGTCCAGTCCCCAGGGCTAGAATGCTGGGCCATCTAGAAAGTGTTCAGGAAGCCATGCAGGGTGGGGATGCAGTATATAACCAGGGGCTATAGTTACTTGTGAAGGCCTAAAAACAGCCCTCCAACATCGCCAGGGCAGGCTGCCTAGAAGAAGGCTGAGAGACACAAGTCCTTGAAAACAGAGACCCTCTGATTCAGGGCTGCTTCTTGAGCCCCTGGACTGAGCAAAGATCAATGTTTGTTGATTGAGGAGAATATGAAGCCTTCTAGAGGGGCCCTGGGTGGGCCAGACAGTGGTGGGAAGGTGACTTTTATTAATTGGCTGAGGAGTAGTGGACAGAGCACTGAACCAAGAGCTGGGGTTCAAGTCACTGAACACTGTGTGCCCTGGCCGAGGCCCTTAGTGAGAAGCGTGGGACATCTGGAAGTGGAGGGAGGGGACAGAGCTGCCTGTGACACTAGGACCAATCTCCATTTCCTACATATACCACTTTCTCCAGCAAGAGCCATCTCTAATTCCCTACCCGCCCCGCCCCCCCACACCAAAATCAGGACAAAGCTGATTACCAATAAATCCCAGAGAAAGGCAAAATTGTGGTGACACAGAGCACTTTACACCATTAGCTAAAAGCTTCTCTGGACCAAGTGTCCCTCTCCCATGCAACCCAGAAAACAATCAGTCCTGGCTGCAGCCCAGCACTGAAGCCTAAGCTCCTCACTGTGTCACCTCCAGGGAGCCCTTGTCCTTTCTGGGCCTCTAGACCCCAAATGACCCAAGTAGCTTTGGAAGGTCCTCTCCCTCTGGGGAGGCCAGAGGATGCCAGGGCCCCTCACTGCTCTCCCAGTCCACAAACTCTCAGAGTCTGTGAGACCTCCTCCTGGACTTCCCTTCCCCAGCTAAGAATGGGTTCAGGAAGTCCTGGCTGTTAGCTGAGAAACCAGGCAAAAAGTTTGGTCTGGGGAGAGGAAGAGTTAGCTGGGGGAAGGACAGGTGAGGGCCCCTGGGTCTCTACCTTTCAGAGCAGTGCACCTGACCCTGAGAACTCTGGGATTACACCAGATTCCTGTGATTCTTAATTATCTCATTCTACACTCTTCTCGCCATTCCTAAGCCCTGACATGAGGAGGGACAGCTACATTCAGAGAAGGACTGAGGAAACTGGCCCAAAGACAGGGCAGAGTTGTTCTAGGTCACACGGCAGACAAGCTGACACCAGTTCTATCTAGTCCCTGCCCCTGGACAGCAAAGAGAAACTGCGAGAAGGACACACACAGGCCTAGGACCTAGTTCTGTCCCTAGCTGACCTGACCTTGCCACTCCGTAAACAGGACTTTAAATCAGCTCCTAGGCTCCGTCAGCAAAAGCAGTGCCTGTTTCTAGGTGTGATATAAGAGAATAAAACATTTTTCCATGATTTATGGAAAAAGACAGACCTCTGCCCTGTGTTAACCTCACTACAACCCTTCCAAGAGGTGAAGATACCCACATCACAGACTGATAAGTGAGGTTGCAGTCAACTCAGCCAGTGAGCAGCAAAGCAGCAGCCAGGCCATTCACAGCTGAGTGGGGCAGGGGAATGGGGGGCCTGAAGGGCGTGTGGAAAGGAAGAGAAGCAGATCTCATTTCAGGTCTGGCCCTTTAAGGCCCCACTTTCTAGAATCTAGAAGCCAATGACATATCTGCCCCCCTGGGGCCTGTTAAAGGATGTCACCTGGCTCCATCCCTGGCAGAGCCATCTTAGTGACAGGTTGGGAGGGAGCCCCTAGGAGATCCGGCAAAGCTTCAGGCAGTCACCAAACACCCCACCCTGGTCATCTGAGTCAGACTGTACTCTTAGCGAAGCTGCATGGGGGCCTGAGAAAAGACCTGTCTCCTAGAAGTGGAACGTCCTAAGTATAAGTACGATGGGAGCAAATCCATAGCCTCTCTGGGATTCCATCTCCCCGAATGGGAAACAGGGGCTTAGGAGAGGAAAACTCAGAGGTACATCGCTGTGCCAGCCCCCACCCCATCCTGGGGCCTCATTATTCTGGCCTCCCGGAGGGTAGTGCCAGAAAGCAGCAGCCTCAAGGGCAAGACTCTTCTTACAGCCCCAAGGGACCCAGGAAATGTAGCGCTGGTGGAAGGTGAGGGTGGGGTGCTGCGTCAGTGCAGGAGGCTCCAACAGGTAAAAGTTTGCTGGCAAACCCCTTCTGGGATCTGAGCAGCCTCCATTTGTTCAACTCTATAATGGGGACTTGGTGCTACTACCTCATTCCGCCGGAGGTCTGGGAGTGGCGGCAACAGAAAGCGGACAGCTTTATTAAGGACCCAGCGGACTCCAGAAGCCCTAGGGAAGGAGGTCTGGGAGCCTTGCACCGCCCCGCCCCGCCCCACGGATGCACCAGCCGCTAAGACCGCACCTCAGTTTAGCCTTCTATACTGGGCCCTCGGCCCCCCGACTGTCTCCTCCTGGGGTCGGGCAATCTGTCCATCCGCGTCGGTGACGCCGTCCATCCAGCCGGCGTCCACAATCCGTCGGTCGGCATCTCCGCAATGGCCTGTCGGGGTGGCCAAAGGTCCCGGCGCGGAGGTCAGCGCTGGGGGGAGGCGGGGCCGCGGGGCGGGCTCCGGCGGAAGGGCGAATCGGGCTCGGGGCAGTGGCCCCGCCGCAGGCGCCCGGCGCCCCAGGGCACGCAGCCGCCCAGACCGAGCGCAGAGGCAAGCAGCGCGGGCGGGCGGCCGCGGCGGCCGCGGCGCGAGCCCTTCTTGAGGCGTGACCCGTGCGCCGCCAGATAGAGCTCGGCCTGCGCCACGCCGCCCCCCAGGCGGCCCAGGCTTTCGGCGCGGTGCGCCAGGCGCAGCTCGGCCGCCAGGAAGACGCAGTGCAGCTGCAGCACGCGGCTCTCCAGCTCCGACACCAGGCGCCGGCGGCCCTCCACCTCCAGCAGTCGCCGCCGCGCTTCGGCCAGCTCAAGCGCGCGGCCCCCTGCCGCCGCCGCCGCCGCCGCCGCCGCGCCCGGGCCGCCGCCCGCGCCCCCTGCCGGCCCGGTGCGCCCCGCGCCCCCGCTAGCGCCCTGGCGCCAGCGCTGCAGCTCCTGCCCCTCGGCCGAGCCCGCCGACTCCTGGGCCACTTCGGGCTGCGGTGAGGCCTGAGCCGGGGTCGGGGTCAAGGTCGGAGTTGGGGACGGGGGCTGAGGGGAGAATAGGCGCTCCCCGGGCGGCAGTGATGGGGACCCCGGTTCCGCCGACCCTTCCTGGGCCCCCGGGCCGCAGGCGCTGATGCGGCAGCCCGGCATCCCCCGTCCCCCGGCGGTCCGCAGCAGTAGGTCCGCGGGTCTGGCCGGCTGTCCCCCACGCTGGGAAGGACGGAGGCCTCAAAACGGAGAGAGACGCGGCCGCAGCCCCCACACTAGCGCCAAGGCAACCGCGGGTGCGTCTTATAGGCCATGGGGCGGAGCGAAGGGCAGCACAGCCAATCAAAGACTAGCATGCCCTGAACCCTCCTCCCCTGCCCCGCCCCGTCAGGACACTGCCCAAACCCTTCAGCTCCCTGGTCCTTCGACCCAGGCTGCTCTGCTAGGGCATCCAGTCCCTATCCACCTCCTCCAAATTTTGGGTGGAAAGGGGACCGCATCTTCTCTAGCCTGGCCCCTGAGTCATAAGCTCTAGTAGCTAGTGCTTATAAATCATGGACTCCAGTCCCCACCTGTGGTAGGCTTTTGCCTGCAGCCACACTATGTGACAGTGAAAGCCTGAGACACAACTCAGGAGGCTTGTCTCCTTGCACATACCAAACGCTGCACCTTGGCTGAATCGGCTCTACCTGGTCTCCTGGGCCGCAAACTTCACCAGGACCACCTTCTCCAATCTCCCTGCGGCCATGGAGAGGTTAACACAGAGGGGCGACTGGCCTCCTAGTGGGGATCTGGCAGTGTTGGTTCCTCACCAGGCAAGCCCTTCACTTGCAGAACAAACCTCAGCACTGCTGCTGAGCTTGGCGCGGCTTTCGCAAATCTTGGTGGCCCCCCAGGGGAGCCCCACCCCTCAGTGGGCAAAATTCTTTCCAAGCCCCTGCTCCTGTCTGCTCCTGCCAGTAGGTGTCCCCACACCTATCACACAGCGGGAAACAGACCCAGAAGGTGTAGTGGAGCCTTGCCCAAGGTCCGTGGCTCAATCTGGACAGCCGAAAGCGACAAGCTCATCCATTCATGCCCTCTGGGAACTCAGATACCTGGGTCTCCTCACTGTCATTGAGGGGACCCTGCTTAACTGGGACTTTAGTCATACTGGCAAAACGATAGAACTGAGCTCTAGCCATTTTTCCCACAGCGGAAGTGATCTTGCCATACCCCCTCCAAACATTGACCCAGACAACATGGCACTGCCATCCACTTGAAAGTGCCATCAGAAAGGAAAGAGCTCTGTGTTGGGCGGTGGCAGGGGCTGGAGGGCCAGAAACCAGCTGAGACCAATTGGGAAGAACTGCAGCAGACCGTGGGCTCAGGGGACCTGCCGAAAGTGTGGCCAGTGTGATTACCGCCCCAGGCTGAAGAGGAGGCTGATGGGGGCGCTGCACTGGCTTGATGTGGAGGAGAAGGAGGACGTTAGAGCACACCCCACCCCCACACCACCCCGCCCCACCTCCGCATCATGTTCTCTAAGTGCTTTTAAGTGCCTTAGATTGAGTGATTGGGATTCGTGGGCGAGACAGCTCGGCTCCTGAGAGGCAGCTCAGAAGGGGCTCAGAGAGGACGGTGAGGTCCATGAGGGGGCGTCAAGCTCAGTGAAGGGTAAGGGAGGAGGACTTTGAAGGAGGGAGTGAGGGGGAGGGTGTTCAGTGACGGGAGTAGCGGAGGCTCAGTGCAGGGCGAGGGGAGGGGCTCAGTGAGGGAGGGGCTCAGTGAATGTGATGGGCTCAATGAGGGGAGAGGGGTTTAGTGGGTGCATTGGTGCTAGAGGCTCACAGAGGGAGAAGAAGGGAAATTCAGTGAGGAGGATGGGGTTCAGGGAGTCAGAGGGGCTCAATGGGGATGACGGAATGCCCTGCTGAATGGTTCATCCCTTTGAATGGTCTCCTTTGTGTCATCAAACTTTGTGTCTTTCTCTGTGCCGAAGATCCCTCCCCCACCACCGTGGGGAGATCTACAGGTGTTTTGCCTGCATCAGGCAGATCACTGCTCCCAACTTCTGGGGATGAACCAAGAGGAACAAGACTAGGACTTATCCCCACCTCCCACCATCAGCCAGATCCAGAGAACCAGTCAGATCTGAGTTCAAATCCCACACACACTGCCCATCTGGGTTACCTTGGGCAAGTTGTTTCTCTGAATAGAAGGAGATACTCAAACTATATTTGTTGAATAGATGAACATTCTCTCTCCACAGTACCCCTAAAGGAGGGGCATCAGCAGCCTTTGTTCCTGATGAGAAACCAAAGCCCAGAGAAGTGAAGAGACTCGCTCAAGGTCACACAGCTGATAAGTGGCCAAAGATTCAAACACAGATGTGACCCACCCCAAAGTCATAGCTCACCTCCCTGCTGTTCTCTGATATGTCCCCTGTTCCTATCCTCTATGGCATTTCCCACTAGTCATATATAAGTATGTATTTATTTATAGTTTAGTTACTTAACAGTCTCTCCTTAGACTGGTTTTGCTTAGCATGAGATTCCCTGAAGTTAGGTAGAGTGCCTGGCCGCATAAGGCCACTCAAACAATATTTGTTTGAATTGAAAAATAATACAAGGGTAGACAGAGCTAGTTGAGAATAGAGAAGTCCCCTTGTTCATTCATTCATTTATCCATTCATTCTTTATTTCACTCACTCAACAAATTTGATCATTACCTTCTCTGTTGAGCTGGCTGCTGAAGGTACAGCAGTGATCAGATGGGGCCCTGCCCTCAGAGAGCACACAGCCTAGGGAGGACACAGGTGACTGCAGTTCAGTGAGGTATCTCTTGGGATAGGAGAAACACAGTGGCTGTGCGAACGCAGAGCAGACACTGAGCTGGGTGGGGAGGGGATCAGAGAGAGTTCCCTGCAGAAGACGGCATTTAAACTGAGACCTGAAGGATGAATCGAAGTGTGAGATGGATGCACAGATGGCGGAGGGACAGGAAGGGAGAAGGATTCAGGGTAGGAACAGCACGTGTACAGGATTAGAGGTTAGAGAGCTTTGGCATCTGCCAGCTTCCTTCCCAGCTTCCTTAATTGCCCTGAGCTCCATGCTCCCAAGAATGGGCAGGGGACACAGCCAACCACCTCTTAGGGCACAACCAGCCTGGCAAACATAACATTAGGAATTAGAAAATACACTTTTATTTATTTATTTTTTAATTTATTTATTTTTGGTTGCATTGGGTCTTCATTGCTGCACGCAGGCTTTCTCTAGTTGCGGCGAGCGGGGGCTACTCTTCGTTGCAGTGCGCAGGCTTCTCATTGCAGTGGCTTCTCTTGTTGTGGAGCACGAGCTCTAGGTGTGCAGGCTTCAGTAGTTGTGGCACGCGGGCTCAGTAATTGTGGCTCGCAGGCTCTAGAGCACAGGCTCAGTAGTTGTGGCACATGGGCTTAGTTGCTCCATGGCACGTGGGATCTTCGCGGACCAGGGCTCGAACTCGTGTCCCCTGCATTGGCAGGTGGATTCTTAACCACTGTGCCACCAGGGAAGCCCTAGAAAATACACTTTTAAATTATAATGATTATTCTTTTTTTCCGATCTTCATCAAAGTTATGCATTCCTTTTGTAGGAAAGATAGGAAATAGAGAAAATACTAAAATATAAAAAAAAGAATAGAGAGGAAAGGCATCTGGAATTGGAGAGACTTGAATTTGAATTGAAGCTCAGTTCTTTCCTAGCTGCACAACCCTGAGAAATGCACTTTTTCTCTGTGAACTTCAGGACCTGAGGCATGGAACCACTAATACTTATGGCACAAAGACATACAAAGATCAAGGATTTGTCCAAGGTCTCACAGCGAGTCATGTCTCTCTGTGGTCTGAGTCAGAGACCTTGAAAGAGAAGAGGCAGCCCAGGGGGGACCTGGTTTCAGAGTCCTGTCCATTATACACACTCTCCTTCCAGGACAGCAGCCGGCGGAGACAGAACCTTACGGAGGGAATGGCAAGTGCAGCTGTGGCCCAAAGCAGGATCCACTCCATCAGCTGAGAGTGGGGTGGGGCAGGAGGTTAAGGCTTGAAAAGTCAACTTCTATCCCAGCCTAGAAGATTCAAGGCCTCTGCTCAGAGATCCAACCCCTCCCTTTCAGTCTCTTCCTGGCAACCTGGGCTGGCACCCTCTAGGATGTGATATCAGTTTAATAATTTAGCAGATGCAGACAAAGATAGCAGCTCTGAAAATAACCCAGCTAGGCCCCAGCCTCCATCTCCTCTTTCCTCAGCAGACTCCCCTGCCCTCCCCCCAAGGACTCTGGTTGCCCCACATACCTGTCAGTGCCCCTACCCGCCAGCGGGCACCTGATCCAACACCTCTTCCTTCTTCCAAACTTCTCCTCCCCCTCACCTCCCCTTTCTCTCCATTCTCATATTAAGAGCTTTTATATTAATTAGAGCTTAAAGGAATCTTGGGCTAGAAGTCAGAAAACTTGAGTTTAATTCATCATGCGGACTAGAGCAAGTCCCTTCTCCTTGCTAAGCCTCTGTTCCCACATTTGTCAAATGAAGCCGCTGGATTCCTAAATGTGGCATGAACAGCATGTTTGGGTGGGGGGCGGACAGCAGCTCAGACAGGGCACTGGATATCTTTCCCAGGAAGTCACAACTGCAGTGTCAGCCATCTCAGTCAACAGCACTGCAACCCATCCTGCTACTCCAACCAGAGAGCTCACAGGTTTCCTTTTTCTTCCTTTTCTTTTAAAATTTCTCTTGTGATGAAAAATTTGCCCTGGTTCCTATTCCTAGAATAAAAGGCTGTGACTTGTGTTCACAACGGATGTCGGGCTCTGTTCGTTCCATGTGCTTTTGGTGCTTCATCACGTTTCTGACAAGTAGGAGTTTTACTTCCCTCTAGAAAGTTGGAAAGAGCAATACCCCTTCCGCCTTGAAGCTTTACTCGAATCACCCCACCTTTATGGGTCTCAGTTTTCACAGCTCTAAAGTGGCCAGGTGTTGAAGGGTAAGAAGGACAAGGTTAGATTCCATGCTCTCTAGATTGTAAGCTCCAAAAGGGGTGAGTTCGAGTCTGCCTTTGTGCATTCATTCCGCAATGTAATTAGACACATACCATGTACCAGCCACTGTGCAAGGTGCTAGGGGCACACCAGTAAATAAGAAAAGCACAAACCCTGTTCCCACAAAGCTTACATTTCAGAAACCAAACTAATTAAATCCCAAGAAATGTGCCAGGAAGGAGCAATAAAACACCTGCCAATATTTACCTAACACTTACTCTGGGCCATGTACAGACTACCTATCCTTTGAGGCATATTATTAACACACCACATTTTACAGATAAGGAATCTGAAGGACAGAGTGGTTAAGTAAATGCGGCCAAGGCCACATGGTCAAGGAGTGGCCAAGCTAGGATTCAACACCCAGGCAGTCTGCCTCCAGAGCCTGTTTTCAACCACTAGGCCGTAGTGCTTCCCTAGAAATCATGAACAAGGTCTAATCTGGTGACATGAGGGACTTCCCCGGGGCTTCCCCGGTGGTCCACTGGCTAAGACTCCATACTCTCAATGCAGGGGGCCCGAGTTCGATCCCTGGTCAGGGAACTAGATCTCACATGCTACAACTAAGAGTTCGCATGACACAACTAAAGATCCTGTGTGCCAAAACAAAGATCCCGTGCGCCACAACAAAGATCCCGCGTACCACAACTAAGACCTGGCACAGTAAAATAAATAAATGTTTTTTAAAAATCTGGCTATCTGATAGAAAGGGGAGTCAAGGAGGGCTTCTCCTTAAGAGGTGACATTTAAGCTGAAACCTGAAAGATGAGCAGGAGTCAGTTATGTGGAATTGAGGAGAGAGATTTCCCAGCAGAAAAAATAGTATGGGCAAAGGTCCTGAGACAGAAAGATCAGTGTGTTCAGTGCCTGGTAAGCCAGAAAATGGGGAGAGCTGAGATCAGAGGAGCTGGGTCTGGAGGCCAGGGTGAGGATTTGGGGTTCTACTCTAAGTGCAGGGGAAGCCTTTGAAAGGTTTAAGTGGGGATCAACATGATCTGATTTGTTTCTAAAAGGTCATGCTGTTAGCCATGTAGAGAATGAACTGAAAGGCAACAAGAGGAGGATGAGGGAGACCAGTTAGGAGATTACTGCAGTAATCCAGCTGAGAGAGGATGGAGGCCAGGCCAGGAGTAATGGCAAGAGGTGGGAGGAGAGACGATTTGGATTTTATTTGGAGATGAACTGAGAGGACTTGTGGATGATTAGTGAGGGGGTGAGTGAGGCACCATTAGGTGTGATACTCTTGACTGAGATGGGAAAGACCAGGGGAGGAACAGGTTTCATAGAGAAATCAAGGTCAAGAGGTTTTCTTTTCTTTTCCCCCTGCATGATAATTGCTTCATTACAAAAATAAAACAAAAGAAGTCAGGACTTCCTTGGTGGCGCAGTGGTTAAGAATCCGCCTGCCAATGCAGGGAACACAGGTTCAAGCCCTGGTCCGGGAAGATCCCACATGCTGTGGAGCAACTAAGCCCATATGCCACAACTACTGAGCCTGCTCTCTAGAGCCTGCGAGCCACAACTACTGAAGCCCACGTGCCACAACTACTGAAGCCCACGCACCCAGAGCCCATGCTCCGCAGCAAGAGAAGCCACCGCAATGAGAAGCCCATGCACCACAACGAAGAGTAGTCCCAGCTCACCACAATGAGAGAAAGCCCAGCAAAGAAGACCCAACACAGCCAAAATAATAAACAAATAAAATTAAATTTAAAAAAAATAAAAAAGAACAAAAGAAGTCTATAGTAATAGCCCATTGTATCTTCCCATTTTTTAGTCTAACTAAGAAAGAATATACCTTGCAAGGGGTATACATTCAGTTTCAAAGGTGGAAAGAGGACTTCCCTGGCAGTCCAGTGGTTAAGACTCCACACTTCTATTGCAGAGGGCACGGGTTCGATCCCTAGTCAGGGAACTAAGATCCCGCATGTCACACGCACAGCGTGGGCCCCCCCCCAAAAAAAAACATGGAAAGATTATTTAAAATAATTGACATTAGCACAGCAGCATTCAGATGTTATGGTTTGAGTTACTGTGCACTGGAAAATGAAAGTCTGACTTGTAAAATCCTCTCTGTATCAGTCTGATGCAGAGAAGCAAAACTCAATTAAAAAAAAAGTAACACAGAAAGGGAAAAAAATATATTTTACTAGCTAGTAAAGGTCTACACACATAGAGGATAGGTAAACCTTTGGAAAGAATTTTGTTTTGGATGCCTATTTTGGAAAATCTTTTCTGTTTTTCTTCTCTATTCTCAATCCTCTATTCATAGAATCCTTCACTTCTGACACTTCTGGTCATTAAATGTGTGTGTGTGTGTGTGTGTGTGTGTTTTCCTGCACCAACCAATTCTTCAACCCTAGCCGGGTGTCCTGCAATTCAATGTGATTCGATTCTGACACTAACCGGAGTTAACACAGACCCCACAGGTTAAGGACCTATTCCTACAAGAGTGCCCTTCACTTGAGACACCAATCACAAGTAGTAGATTCCCCCCAAGTTATCCACAACTTCTGTCTGACTTACCTACAAATCAGAGGTTCCCACGACCCCCTCCTTGGATTCAATAATTTGCCAGAACAGCTGGAAAATTCAGGGAAACACATTTACCAGTTTATTATAAAGGATACAGATGAACAGCCAAATGAAGAGATACGTAGGGTGAGATCTGGAAGGGATCTCTGAGCACAGGAGCTTCTGTCCCATGGAGTTGGGGTGCACCACCCTCCCAGCATGTGGGTATATTCACCAACCCAGAAGCTCTCCACACCCTGTACTTTGGGGATTTTTATGGAGGCTTCATCACATGAGCATGATGGATCATTAACTGAATCTCCAGCCCCTCTGCCCTTCCCAGAGGTTGGGGTGGGGGTGGGGCTGAAAGTTCCAAGCTTCTAATCATGCATTCGTCTCTCTGGTGACCAGCTCCCTTCCTGAAGCTATTCAGGCACCCACCAACAGTCACCTGGTTAGAATAGAATATTCTAGAAATTCCAAGGGGTTTAGGAGCTCTGTGTCAGGAACTGGGGGCAGACAACAATACACATATTTTTTCTATTATTTCACAACACCCAAGTTGGATATCCATGATAAGTAGGCAGGTGTATAGAAGCTTCTGGAAGTCAGCACTGGAGAGTCAGAGCTGGAGACTTGAATTTGGGGAGTCATCCATAGATGGCACTTGAAGCCGTGGGATAAGATGAGTGCCCTTGGGAGAAAGTATTGATGGAGAAGTGAACAGAAGTCTGAGACACCACATTTAGAAGCCAGGATGATGGGAACGAACCAGCAAAGGAGCCTGAGCAGGGATGGTTGTCAATAAAGGGGGGAAACAGAAAAGTGGGCAGAGCAATAAATTGAGATTAAGGAAGCAATTATGGCAAACACAGACCATCCTTCTGTGTAAGCTTTGTTTTGAAAAGCAGAGAAATAGGGTGGTAGCTGGCAAGAAAGGGGGTTGAACAGGGGTTCTGTAAGATGGGAGCTGCTAGGAACACCTTTGTATGTGATGGGATTGATCTAGTAGAAGGGGAAATATGGCTGCCTTGCATGAATAAACTCACGTGGGAGATTCTTTTTTTTTTTTTTGGCTATGCTGCCCGGCTTGCAGGATCTTAGATCTCCAACCAGGGATTGAACCCATGCCCCCTGCAGTGGAAGCATAGAGTCTTAACCACTGGACCGCCAGGGAAGTCCCTGCATGGGAGATTCTTAAGACAGCAAGAGAGGATGGGCTGTCCAGCAAACTCATTCCTACCACAAGCCTTCATTAAGCACTTACTATGTACCAGACACTTCTAAGTGCTAGAAATATAGCAGTGATCAAGACAGGTAAGGTCCCTGCCCTCTGAGCACGCTCAATCCAGAGGAAGAGAGAAGGCCATAAAGAATCAAAACAAATATCATTTCAGATTGCATTATATGTATACTTTGAAGGAAGAAAACAGGGTGATACGGTAGGGCATAACCCCAGCAATATACTTTAGATAGAGAAGTCTAGGATGTTGGAGTGGGCAGCTGTGGGCTTTGCCTTCCCACCATTTATGTCCTACTTTTGATAACAATGCCTTTATATTTTGGGGGGAACCACTTCTCCTATATGCTCTGTGCATGTTTCTTGTGGGGCTGACCCCAGCCTATCTCCAGGAATGGGGTTATGATCCTGACCTGGCCAGTGAAACTCAGTACTAGGAAGTTTACTAGAACTATTGAGAAAGAGAAACTTTCTTTGCCCAGGAATTGTTGACCAAGTAGACTATAAACCTGGAGCTGCAGGCAGTCATCTTGCCACCACAAAGGAAGTGTGGGCCTGGTGCCTGGCAGGAGAGCCCAGAAACAGAGACCTGATGAGCATGGAAATCACTTGAGCACCTGATTCCAGCTGTACCTGAAGGTACCCTTGGACTTTTCACTTAAGTGAGACGATAGATTCTCCTGTTTTTCTTAAGCTATTTTGAGCTATTTGAACTTATAATTGAACAAATCCTGATTGATGAAGAAAGCAAAGGAGTGCTTTAGAAGTGCTAGGGAGAAGCGATCCAGGTAGAGCGAACAGGAAGTGCAAAGATTCTTTGCAGGATAGTTTGGCACATTTGGGGAACACAAAGGAGGCAAGTGAAGCTGGAATATAATGAGCTGTGGTAATGGAATGAGATGGGATAGACCCTCAGGAAGAGAGCTGCATTTCCAGCAAAATGGCAGAAGAGGGGATCAGAGAAATGCTTCCTCACATATGGCACTTAAAAGTGATGGATAAATTTTTAAAATTTTTCTTGTGAAGCATCAGTGAGCTGACTACAAAGTAAGGGAATTAACAGAGGTCAGAAGTGACAAGAAAGGGCAATTCCTCAAGAGTAAATGAGTCTTGTAGCTGGTGTTTGCCCTGAAAGCACCTGTTGAACCCTGAGACCTAGACCAGTCAAAATTTTTAAATTTAACCCACAATAAGACATTTCACAACATAATCATTTCATGACGTATATAAGACAAATCAGGACTTCCCTGGTGGTGCAGTGGTTAAGAATCCGCCTGCCAGGCTTCCCTGGTGGCGCAGTGGTTAAGAATCTGCCTGCCAATACAGGGAACACGGGTTCAAGCCCTGGTCCGGGAGGATCCCACATGCCGCAGAGCAGCTAAGCCCATGCGCCACAACTACTGAGCCTGCGCTCTAGAGCCCGCAAGCCACAACTATTGAGCCCGCGTGCCACAACTACTGAAGCCCGCGCTCCTAGAGCCCGTGCTCTTCAAAAAGAGAAGCCACCGCAATGAGAAGCCCGCGCACCGCATCGAAAAGTATCCCCCGCTCAACGCAACTAGAGAAAGCCCACGCGCAGCAAGGAAGACCCAACACAGCAAAAAAAAAAAAAAAACCATTCTGCTGTACACCTTAAACTTATACACTGTGTGTCAATTATATCTCCATAGAACTGGAAGAAAAAAAGACATTTTTACACCAGAACCCGGCATGCAGACAAAAATTTCACAAGCAATATTCACCCTAATTACATGTGAGGCAGGCTGATATTCCTTGGTCTAGTCTATTCCATACTACTCAATTGCCTTTTTTTTTTTAATACTGCTTTAGTTCCATTAAACAATGGAGTGCTAGGAGCTGAAGATTATTCTATTTGGGGAGGGGAAGCCAAGTTGCAATCAAACTGCAAGTTGCAATCAGGAAGCATTCAGAAGAAAGGGACCATTTGGGTTCCCAGCTCCAGCATTTTGTTGGATTTTTCTTTTCTAGGGAGTTAAAGTTTGACCATGTTGAGTTTGAAATGTCAATTAGATATCTGAGCAGAAATTTCGAGTGGGCAGTTGACTTTATATGTCTGGGGCTCAGGAGAGAGGGCTGGGTCGCAGGTGTGAACTCGGAGTCAGATAGGCAGTATTTAACTGGATGAGATGACCATGGGAGGAGAGAAGGCAGAGGAGAGACGAGGACAAAAGACTGAGCCTGGGGCACTCAGATGTTAAGCAGCCAGTGGGAAGAAGTGACCCGCAGCCTCTACCTTTTTCTTTCTTTTCTCCACCTTGCTGTCAGAAACACAGATGTGGTGGATGCCATCAAGGACCTTAAGACCAGGGCCTCACTCTAGGGATGGTAGAACAGTGAGCTGCTGTGCTGTGGTGGGGGCGGGGGGGGTCTGATACTTCCAGCTGAATCTAATTCCTAACTGACACAGAAACAATACTGAGAAACTCCTGGCAAGATTGACCAAGGGAAAAAAAAAAAAGGAAGGTGGCACAAATAAACAATGTTAAATTTGAAGAGCAGGACTACAGAACTACAGCTATAGCAGAGATTTAAAAGATAACTGGAGAATATTAGAAACAATTTTATGACAACAAATTTAGAACAAAGGTAAAATAGACAAATTCGTGGAGAAATAAAAATTTATATCAAAAATGATCAAGTAGAGTATGAGAAAGAAAAATTACAGAACAATATTACTTAAGAACATAGATGTCAATGCCCTAAACAAAAGATTAACAAGCTAAATCTAGCAATGTATCTACAATATAATAAACACAGGAATTCCCTGGCAGTCCAGTGGTTAGGACTCAGCACTTTCACTGCTGACGTCCGGGTTCAATCCCTGGTCGGGGAACTAAAATCCTGCAAGCCACGCGGTGCAACCAAAAAAAATAATAATAACATAAAAAATGATAATAAACACATCATGACCAAGATGAGTTTATTCTAGGAAGTTTGATTCAACATTAGAAAATCTACTAGTGTAATTAATCATATTAACGTTAGAGGAGGAAAACCAAGTGAATATTTCAATCTATACAGAAAATGCACCTGATAATTCAATTTTTTATGTTAAAAATTCTTAGCAGGGCTTCCCTGGTGGCGCAGTGGTTGAGAGTCCGCCTGCCGGTGCAGGGGACACGGGTTCGTGCCCCGGTCCGGGAAGATCCCACATGCCGCGGAGCGGCTGGGCCCGTGAACCATGGCCGCTGAGCCTGCGCGTCCGGAGCCAACGGGAGAGGCCACAACAGTGAGAGGCCCGCGTACTGCAAGAAAAAAAATTCTTAGCAAACTAAAAAAAAGAAAGAAAAACGAATTCTCAGCAAACTAGGTATAAAGCACCATTAAGCTGATAAAGTGCCCCCTCCTGGAGGGGAGGTTATCTACATATATCTGGAATTCCATAAGGAAAATGTCTCTTCTCCCCATTTATTCAATCATCTCTGATTTTTTTTTTTTAGTTTTATTGAGATATAATTAACATACAGTTATGTACAAGTTTAAAGTGTACAGCATAAATCAGCTCTCATTACAAAAGAAATTAAAACGTTTTTGTGGACCCCCTAAAAGTATTGAGACTCCTAGGTACGATGCTTATTGTGTCCAGTGGATAAATCAGCCCAAATGATTAACACCATTAAGGGAATGATTAACACTATTTTCAGGATGTTTTTCTCTGGAAAGATGAGGAAAGGGGAGGCCACAGAGGAGGATCATACAGAGAGCTTCAGAAGTACTGAAATGTCCCATTAAACTAGTGGTGGGTGTCTTCCTTTTTACTGTTTAAATAATACATATATTTAATATTTTTATATGTATGTATATATACATGGATATACACACATATATTCTTCTATATGTATATTTCATAGTAAAATTTTTACAATAAAATATGTAAGGACCAGGTCATGGGTGGGTGGGTGGGGGGGTCTTAAAGACCAGGGTAGGTCCTGGCTGACCACAGGCACAGGTAAATTTGCTCTGAATACTTTAATGACCATCTGGCTCTGGATCAAGTCCCTCCTGCTCACTCACAACGAGGGTCCTGCTCTGCCTGTCTGCCATCCCCAGCACCACAGGGGTGGCTGGTGGCGGTTCTGGGGATCATCCTCCAGGCTCCAGAAGGACCACTGCATTGGCCTCAGCTGCTCAGCTGCAGGATGCTAAGGAACAAGGACTCTGCTAAGGGACAGATTCCCAGACCCAGGGTTCAGGATGATGCAAGGGTATGGCTCTGGGACAGAAAACTGCCCGGAGCTTCCGGGGACCACAGTGGGAGGCTCTTTCTCAACCTCTTAGATAAGGGGTGGGAGTGGCCGTTCAGGCTTCCCGATCCCAGGAAATGGATGGATCTAGGCCCTGGATTCAAGGGGACAAGTGGCATTCAGAAGACTGGACCCCATATTGAATGTCCCTTAGATCACCAAAGATTCCATGTGCCAAGCATGGCTGGCACTGAATGGCACAGTCCCTGACCTGATAGGGTCATGCTGGTCAGGTGACCAGGGAGGCCTGGTGACCAGACTGAAGGACCTTGTTCATGTCTGGTTCTGTAACACCTCTGGGCCTTGGCCCAATCCTACGGGCTGTCATGGGCTGAGAGAGTCCAACAATAATGGAAACTGGATTTCCCACCAGCCAGATGGAATGAGGGCTCTGAGTGGGTTTTTAAAAATAGCCTGTATCTTCCCTACCTGATTGTGTGCACCCATCTTCATACCCACTACACCTGCTTCAGCCTTTTTTCTCGCTTCTGTCTCTTTCTGACTCTCTCTAGGTGTGTCTCTATCTTCCTTTCCAGGTCTTTCTCTGATTCTGCCTTCCCCTCCCCCCAGCCTCCCTCCCCGGCCCCACCTGCTGCAGAGCACTCTGGCTCCAAGGAAAAGAAGCTTTTGCTGTGAGCGCATCAGATGCTAGGACCTCCCCTCCCACTACCTCCATCTCCTCCATGTGCCCCCTCCTCCTGTATCTAGGCCTGGGCTCAGCAGCCACTGCCCCCACTGCCACCCCCAGACAAGCTGGGAGGAAGGAACAGCTTGGATGTGGGGCTTGGATGGGGGTCGGCTTGGATGCAGGGCTGCCTTTCCCTTCTGCAGGGAGGCCAGAGCCCAGCTGGCTCGTGAATTATTGAGCTCCTGTGCTAGTGGCTCTACTTGGCGGAGCGCTGGGACCCACAGCACCAGCCTAGAAGAGTGGGACAAACTCAAGGTCATAGAAGAGTGGGACAAACTCAAGGTCATTCACGTTGAAGCAAGACTCTAAGCTCTCAGCCTCCCCCCTATCCCCTCACTTGAGCCCCCAGGGCTAAACCTGGCAACTCCCCACCTTTCCTCACTTTATAGGGAAGCCATCCCAGCCCTAGTCAGTGGTACCCCATGCTCTCCCCTGGCCTAGGCCTCTGACCTCCACACGGTTGCCCTCCATCCTTTGTCCCTCAGACAGAGGGCCCCTGAGGGTGGGACTCCACAGGAGGGGCCTGAGGGCAAGCCTGCTCAGACTGGGGGCTCCAAGTCTGGGTCTACCCATCCCCAGTCTGTGTCACCACCTCCCTTAATGTCTCCTCACAGGGCTCTACCTTACTTAGGGGAGGTGGCACAAAGCCAGGACCCAGAGAGGGGCACTCCACAGCAGCTCCCACGCCAGCCTCTGGGCACATCCCTGCAAGCTCAAGAGAGAATCCTCCCCTTCCCAACCACCCCTATGATTTCACCAAGAATTGGACAGTGTGGAAAGAAGCCCAGGATGTGAGCAGCTGGGTCTCGGTTGAATGACTTACCCGCTCTGAGTTCCAGTTTGCTCATCCATAAAATGGGGAGAATAATATCTGCAGGTGGTCTTCCCAGAGCCTCCTTGTGGGCCTGCTTTCACCTCTCCACTGCCACGGCCCAGGCTGGGGCCCAGGCTGACCTCTATCTACTCCAGCTCCACTGTCTTGTCTATTTATTTTTCTAGTACTCCTCCATCGGGAACCACTCCTGGAATCCCTCCCCTGAGACCCCAAAATGCCCTGGACAACCTTCCACTGCAGCACTAAGCTGCCACCTCTCACACTGTGTTGGCACCTGTGGGTATGATCTGTCTTCCAAGGTCACATGCCAAGTCTTACTCCTCTCTGTGTCTGCAGCAGTCAGACCAGGGCAAGGCGCAGAGTAGGGCCTCAGTGATGCCTGTTGAGTGAGGGAATGGCCTAGAGGCTTTTCAGGTTCTCTACCTTGATTACCATCCCCTCCCCTGCCTCACCATACTTGCCGGGGACTTTGTCCACTGCTGCTGGCTCTCCCAAGCCTACTGTTCTCCTCAGTGGCTCACTTGGGAGATCTGGGGGGCGGGACACTGCACCACCACCCTACCACTTCCGACAAACCCTGTTCTTTCCCCTCTACCCTTGAATTTCACCCATTTCCTTAAACCACAAACCCAGGGGGTTGTGCTAAACTGTTACTTTGGTGGCCTCCAATGAAGCAGGTCTCCATATATCCATGCCCTTGTGTGTCCCCTCCCATGCTGACTCTGGGCTTGGCTATATGACTTGCTTTGGCCAATGGGATGCCAAGAAGCGTGAAGTAAGCAAAGAGCCAATAAACACTTGCACAGTGGGGCTTGTCCTCTTGGAAGCCAGGTGCCTCGCTGTGAAGGTCAGCTAGACTTCTTTTTTGTTTGCTTGTTTTTTGAATTTTATGACGAATTTTATTCCAGAGTGGCTCTAGTAGTAAATACCAGAGACATTTATGTAGAGTTTGAATACTGTTTCAGGTAAAGTGAAAATGGATAAAAGCAATATTTCTAGTTAATATGTTTTTAGATAATATGATTTTAAATGTGTGACTTAAAATGTAATAAAATATTAATGAACTTATTTACAAACCAGAAACAGACTCACAGACATAGAAAACAAACCCATGGTTACCAAAGGGGAAAGGAGAGGGGGATAAGTTAGATAAACAACAAGGTCCCACTGTATAGTACAGGGTACTATATTCAATATCTTGTAATAAACTATAATGGAAAAGAAAAAATGTAATAAATATTTAAAATAGGAGTTTTACTATTTTATCTATTTTGAAAGGTTTATGTATTCAGAATCATAGGGGAGTTTTTTTTTTAAGGAGAACCACTTTATTTTGAGTAGTACACAAAACTCCATTTATAATAAACAAACCTTCCATCAATTTCTTCACAGTTAGTCCAAAGAACAAAACCTCTGGCTTAGTTAGAATTTACACTTAACCTTAAATATTCTAAAATCCATCCATGTCAATTTTGGAATTTTAATCTTGCCTGATACTATGAAATAGGGCAAACCTTGATCGATGGTCAAATTTCTAATTTTTGCTGTTAAGCCACTTCTCTTGACCTTGCTCTTGATTGTGTAACATTCCAGAATGTTCAACGGATTTGTAATAAACTTCCAAGATGAAGGGGAATTTCTTGTTCATTGTTTGCCTGAAATCTTGGCTTGTGTTCTTCTTCTCAAACAAAAAATATATTCCAAAAAATGCTCACAGTTCAGCTACTAAAACTCCTTTAAAGATCTTCTTTGCCAGAGGATCCATAGTACGGGCTACCCTGAGGCACGTACTCGTGGAGCTGTGTAGCAGACTTCTGAATGGTAAGAAACCGGGTGACGAGAGGTCCTGAGAGAGGCGATGCCCTCGTGGTAATTGAGCCCCCGCTGCTCCCAGCTGAATGCAGACCCATAAGCAACACCAGGCAAAACCAGCAGAATTAGCCAGCTGACCCCCGCTGAACCACAGAATTTTTAGAAATAATATATCATTTTAAGCCACTAAGTTTTGGGGTGGTTTATTTCTCAGCAATAGATAACTGAACCAAGGGCCATCCTGAGCCCTCTCTGCCAATGTCTGGCACATCCAGTCCTGTGGGATCCACATCCAGAATATACCATGTATCCGACCACTTCTCACCTCATTCCCAGGCACACCCTGGTCCAGGCCACTGTCACTCTCGCCTGGATTATTCCCAAAGCCTCCTCACTGGACTCCCTGCCTCCACTCTTACTCTCCGGCAATCATTATACAGGGACCAGAGTGAAGCTTCTGGGGTATTAGTCAGATCAAGTCACCACCCCCCACTCGAGACCCTCCAGTTACTTCCTATATCACTTAGATTACAAGACAGACTCTTCGGTGGCCTTTGAGCCCTGTGCAGTCCAGTGCCCGCCACGTCCCCACCCCACCACCAGTCACTCTCCCCTTGCTCAATGCGCTCCAGCAATGCTAGCTTCCTTTCTGTTTCTCGAACATGCCAATCTCATCTCCATCTTATGCCATTCGCACCAGCTCTTTACTCGGCCCAGAAGACTCTTCCTCTAGGTCTTTCTGTCTAAGTCTTCCAGTTCTCAGCTTACATATCCGCATCCCAGAAAGGCTACTTATAGAAGAGGGAACTGAGGCTTGGAGAAGTGAGGTCATGTCCCAAGTACCCACAGTTAGGAAGAGTCTGGGCTGAGTTTTCATCCTAGGTCTATGTAAGCCCCCACTCCAGGGTTCTTTCTGCCACATCAGTGGTTTGGGAGGGCTCCCGAGAAAGGGAGCCCTTCACTTACTCCTCCCACAAACACTCCCAGCCATAGCCCTTGGACCCTGTCCTGAGCTGGGTGCTGGGAACTCAGAGATGAATCAGACTAGACTTTACTCTCTGGGAGCTCCTGTCTTGGGAGAGGGAAAGCATCAGAGGAGGGCTCAGACAGCCTTCTGCGGTAACTCAGGGAGAGAGCCTTCTAGATGGGGCCTCTCTGGGAAGGCTTAATAGGGGATGTGAGACTGGCTGGGGGTGGGCGGAGAGAGCCAGAAACTGGGGGTGGTGTTCAGTGACCAGAGCTGCCTATTGTTCCCTGTGAGGGACCGGGAGACTCAGCATCGACTATGTGTGTCCAAGCCGCTGTGTGTGTGTGTGTTGTGTGTGTGTTGTGTTGTGTGTGTATGTGTGTAAGAGAGCGAGGGAGCAGTACTAGGGGTGAGGTAGAGGCTAGGCAAGAGAAGGGCTGAATGAATAGATTTTACTGTTGTGGAAACTAAAGCCCAGAGAGGCTGAGTTGCTGCCCCAGCTCACAAAGCACTAGGCGGTAAAGGCAGGATTTGAACCGAGCCTGTCTTGACACCACCTCCTCCAGGGCCCACTGCTTATTCACTATGTGACCTCAGCTAAAGCCATTCTCTTCAGGAGGCTTATTTCCTCATCAGTAAACTGAAGGAGTTGGATGAAGTTTCTTCCAGCATGAGGACGCTGCAGAAAATACCTCTACTAGAGCTTCGAACCAAATTCAGAACCAAAGAGCAGCCACTGGCTCAACCTGGTACAGGACGGCTTCTTAGCCTGCAGCTCCCTCCAGGCCTAGCAACTGGGTGCCATGCAAATTAAAGCCAGGGAGCCCCAGTAATTCCCCCAGTGTCAGGTGGACCTGGGTTCTCCCTCTCAACAGCCCAACCTAGAGTTCCAAAAGCACTTATAGCCCAGCTCCTCAGAACTCCAGGGCTCCAACTACACCTCTAACCACATTATCAGCCCAGCCCAGAGCCCAGCTTACTTGTCCAACATTCCCCAGCATAACTCCAGGACTCCCCTGGTTCTCTCCAGCCTCCAGGAAAACCATCCTTTAGCCAAAGAAGGAAAGGGGAGAGGCAACTCTGAATGGTCATTGGCCCACTGTTTGACAAATATAGACAGACTGACCAATCAGAAGAGCCAAGACAGCCTCAACTTCCAGGTTCCAATTCTGTTCATCCTCCATCATTCTATTCCCATGGGGTTCCCTTTCAGGTGGTTCCATTCCATTTATGCCATTCAGAATTCCAGGAAATTATATCTGGGAAAGAGAGGTATGGTTAAGTAGAATTAGAGCTGATTACAGAAGGGAATTCTTGAGGGGAGAATTCCCCCATTCTGCTGGGGCCTGGGGCATTCTCCAGAGCCCAGTTTCAGTGGTATCCAGAGGAGCCACTGCAAAGAGCTCAGGCTCTGAACAGAAAGAACTTGGGCTCAGTTCTGGGCTCTGCCCCTTAACTAGTTGTGTGAACTTGGGTAAGAGGCTTAAATCTCTGAACCTCTGTTTTCTTCGCTATAAAATAAGGAGCTGGGATCTATATTCACCTAGTTATTGTGAGGATTAAATGGGAATAATATACCTGACACATAGTAGATGATTATGGTCAGTCATAGTAATGTGTTCTCCTGCTTATTCTGGCCTCTGAGAGTCCTGGCCCCAGAATAGCTGGGGAGGCAGAGGGGGGCAGGAAGAAGGGGTTAAAATAAAATAGCTGTCATTTAATTACCATGTGCTGGCCTCTGTAGTAATCACCACATGAAACTATTACTACTTTAACATTGTGGACAAGGCGTCTGAGGCACAGAGAAGTTCAGTAACGTGGTCAAAGTCACACAGCTAGCACGTGGCAGAATTGGGACATAAATTCAGGCTCCCTGGCTCCAGAGTTCAAACTCTGAACCACCGTTCTGGCCTACCTCACATGAATCCCATTTTAGGATGAGAAATGCTGAGGTTCAAAGAGATAAGTTCACACTGCTGCTGAACAGGGGTATATCTAGGACTCCAACTTAGATCCTGTGATTCTGAAGTTCTGGTAATTTCTGCCATTGAGTGCTGCCCCCTAGTGCCCCTTATGGGAGAAGCACACCAGAGGCACAGAGCACATACCCACGGATCCACACTCCACTGCCCACACTCCCCTGACCCACTGTTTCTCCTTACACCCAAAGCTGCAGGTCTTATAGCTTCTGAGTATCACTGTGAATGTCATCCATATATACAATCATGATATTTCTTGGCCATCTCACAAATCCTTAAATTCAACAGGTCTAACTCCATGTTTATACTTTTATACCCCAAACCTGCCCTCCCCAGTCATCTCCATCCATCCACTAGCACAAGCCAGAACCCCAGACATCCTTGACACCTCCCTCTCCCCCTCATTCTTTCACCAGTCCAGGAGCCTGAATGGTGGCCAAGGAAGGAGACCAGAAAAGTAAACATCGATCAGAACAGAGCAACAGCAGTGGAAGCAGAGGATCAGGACAATGGCCCCCAATTGTGGCCAAGAGGGAAAACTGAACTCAGGTGGTTAGAAAGGCAAGACTTTCTGCTTAGAAAGAAGCCCAAACACAGCTTTAAGGGCCAGGAGGAGGACACAGTGTTTCTTACTGGGAGCCAGAAGGACTGGGTTCCCACCCAGCTCCACTACTAACTCACAGTATGGCCTTGGGACCTTGATGTGCCTCAGTTTCCCCATCTGTAAAATGAATATGACCATGGCTACCTCTAGGGCTTGATCCTTTGTTGTAAGGTTCAAATTTAAAGGTGTTTGCTTTGTAAACTGTAAAGAGAAGTGCACAGGAGAGGAGGACTATTATCTGGAAACTTCACTCCAATAGACTTTTCTCCTTTGTTATGCTAAATGCTGGACCCATAAGGTACCTTGTTTTGTTTTCAAAGAATGTCATCAGTTTGGGGGCTTTTTTTTTTGGCCAAGCCAGGATTTTAGTTCCCCGACCAGGGATTGAACCCAGGCCCTCAGCAGTGAAAACACCAAGTCCTAACCAGTGGACCTCCAGGGAATTCCATTGGGGGCTTTTTTTTTTTTTTAATCTTCTCTTTTCTTTTTTTTCAATTGATTTATTTTTGGCTGCATTGGGTCTTCGCTGCTGCGCACGGGCTTCAGTAGCTTTGGCACGCGGGCTCAGTAGTCGTGGCTCGCAGGCTCTAGAGCACAGGCTCAGTAGTTGTGGCACACGGGCTAAGTTGTTCCACGGCATGTGGGAATCTTCCCGGACCAGGGCTCAAACCTGTGTGCCCTGCAGTGGCAGGCAGATTCTTAACCACTGCGCCACCAGGGAAGCCCATTGGGGTTTCTTTTGTTTTTTTTTTTTGCGGTACACGGGCCTCTCACTGTTGTGGTCTCTCCCATTGCGGAGCACAGGCTCCGGACGCGCAGGCTCAGCGGCCATGGCTCAGGGGCCCAGCCGCTCCGCGGCATGTGGGATCTTCCCAGACCGGGGCACGAACCCGTGTCCCCTGCATCGGCAGGCGGACTCTCAACCACTGCGCCACCAAGGAAGCCCTGGGGTTTCTTTAATTGTGGTAAACAAACAAACAGAAACAACAACATATATATATATATATATATATATATATATATATATATATATATATATACAGAAAAATTGCCATTTTGCCCATTTTCAAGTTACAATTCAGTGGCATTAATTACCTTCACACTGTTGTGCAACCATCACCATTTTCTATTTCCAAAATTTTTCATCATCCCAAACAGGAACTCTGTACCCATTAAGCAATAACTCCCAATTCCTCCCTCCCTCCAGCGCCTGGAAACCTCTAATCCCTGTCTCTATGAATTTGTTTATTCTGAATATTTAATATAAGTGGAATCACAGTATTTGTCCTTCTGTGTCTGGCTTATTTTACTTAGCATGATGTCTTCAAGGTTCATCTATGGTGTAGCATGTATCAGAACTTCATTCGTTTCACGGCTAAATAATACTCCATTGTGCGTATATACTATATTTTGTTTATCCACTCATCTGTTGACAGACACTTGAGTTTTCCACCGTTTGGCTATGGTGAATAGTGCTGCAATGAACACTGGCATATAAGTACCTGTTTGAGTCCCTGTTTTCAGTTCTTTTGGGTATATACCTACACTGTCATCAGTTTTTGACAGAGTTTTTCAGTATACACTGTGGCAGGGGTATGGGCCCTTGGGAACAAGGCCCAGTGTATTTGAGTGTGGGAGGGAGAAGGGCAGATGAGGAGAGAGGTTTCAGTGTGGCTATGATTAAAATACCAGCTAACTTGTGCCTTTTGCAAGGTACTCCACAAAACACTCTGGAGGAGGAACTACTATCATCTCCATTTTACAGATGAGGAGAAGGGAAGTGGCTTCTCCAGGGCCCCACAGCTGGTGAGAGGCAGGGGCTCCAGAGAAAGGTTCCCTCACACATCAGCAAGTGCAGGCAGAGGTTCAGAGATCATATTTCCCTTCCTTCCCCTTTTTTCTTTTTTTTCCTTTCTAGACAAAGAAAGTAGTTCTGAGCTGCTTCAGTCATCATGTTCCTACTTATTAATCTACAGCATTTTAGGTACTACAGAATCAGAATTTTGTAATGTACTTTTACTAAACATGGTCTGGAAAAAGCAAAACTATGAAGACAGAAGAAAGATCAGTGGTTGCCAAGGGCTGAGATAGTGGGGAGGAACTGACCGCAGAAGGGTTTAGGGAAATTCACGGGGGGGGGGGGGCGGGGGGGGGGGGGAGATGAAATTGATCTATATTTTGATTTGTGGTGGTGGTTATGCAACTGTATGTATTTTTCAAAACTCACAGAACCATACCCTAAAAAAGGTAAGTTTTACTGTATGTAAATTATACTTTAATCTTTAAAAAAAATAATGAATACATGAATGGGGGAAAACTAAATAAGATTCCAGATGCTTGGATTTTTGCTACCTTGAAAACCTGGCAAGTAACCGTGCCCTTAATTATTTAGTTACAGCATAAGTTGCTATTTTTTTCACGCATTCATTCATTCATGATAAAATGAAAGTCCTTGAATCCAACACAAGAATCAGAACATCACGAAAACTTAAATCTGCTTATGGTTCCCCACCATTCCTGACCCCTCCACTACCCCACCCCCCAGGCAATCACTATTCTGAATTCTGTGTTCCTCATTCTCTTGCCTTTTTTTTTTTGTTTTTTTTTTCACACATAAATTACGTTTAACCTTCTGAATTTGCCCTCTCCCCCTGTTTTTAGGTCAAAACAAGTCAAAAACAGCAACTTCATATGGTTCAACCCAATATTATGCCTAAATATAGTACTTCTAGTTGTATTTGAACTTTATGAAAAGGATACCATTCCACATGCACTCTTCTGGGACTTGCATTTTTTTCACTCGGTATTATGTCACCGTGATCCAGCCATACTGCTATTTTTCACTCATTTTCTACTGCTATGTAATTATTCCACATTTCTTTACCTCCTGTCAACGGCATTTGGATGTTTTCAGTTTGGGGCCACTGTGAACAATGTTTCTACTACCATTCTGGTACATGTCTCTTGGCATATGCGTGAAATTCTTGTGTCTGTAACACAGGAATGCACTTACTGGGTCTTAGGGCACACAGATGTTCAATTGTACACTATGTGACTCACTTTCTGAGCTCCAGATGAAGGTACAACAGCCACTTGCCCCAGGTGAGAATGTGAACAAGATCGGTGGGAGGGACTGCCAAGGAGGGTCTCTGGTGGAAATTGAGCATCTACTCTGTGCACATGGCACGGCACCTGTGGAATGAGACAATGGTGTCCTGAGAGGTGAGATAGGGAAGGAAACCCCCCAGTTGCCATGGGAATTAGCTTCCAAGGAGTGTCCCACCCTGGCTGGGCAAGGAGAGGACTAGGCAACTCAAACAGGGCAAAGATACTGTCCTAATTGGCAGTATCTCCATCTAGGCTTAGGAGGTTGTGTATCTTTGGTACACCTGGAGGGAAAAGGGCTAGGCAGTACTGAATTCCTCCCACTTACCAGTCCTTACCCCAGTGATCTCTTCCTGTATCCTTTAACTCATTTTGCAACCATTATCTTTTTTAATTCACCCAGTTGGAGAGAGGTACTATTATCTCCACAGATGAGACTTAGAGAAGGAAGTGTCTTGCCCAAAGTCACACCATTTGGGCCAACTGCCTGAGCAAATAATTTCCCCGTCCTAAGTCTCAGTTTCCTCACCTGTAAAATGGGAATGATAACACCTGAGGTGTTATCCTCAGGTGTAAGGACTAAATAATACTATGCAAGTAAGGGGGTTAGCATGGATCGTGAAGATGTTCCCTAAAAGTCACTTGTTTATTGGTGCTATTGTTGTTATTAAGTTGGTATTAAGGGAAGCAGGAACCCAGAATAATCCAACCCCTGACTCTTGCCACCCAATGATGTTGCCTCTTGCAGAGACCCCATGGGATGCGGTGATCAGGGCCCATTGTGGCCAACTCTGCTGATCTGGGATGTTTCAGGACTGCACAGCCCAGTCTCCTCCTCCACCCGCCCCAGAGCAGAGGCCTCTGTCTTCCTCTGCAGACTTCCTGGAAAAAAGAAGGTGAAGTGATCAGAGCAGAGGAACCAGTCCCCCAGTTCTGCCTCAGGACAAACGGAGAAATCAGGTCCCAACGATTCAATCAGTAGAGAATATCTGCTGAGCGCCTAGGATGTGTCAGGTCCTGCTCTGGGCACCCGGGGCATTTGGGAACAAGAGCATACCCTAGTCAGAGGCTAAAGGAGGAGACGGAAGACAAGAAAACAGTGTGCTGAGTATTATGATAAAGAGTACAGAGAAAACCAGAGAGGCGTAGGGGTCAGGGAAGGAGTTTCAGGAGACATGCCCTTTGAGCTTAGCCTTTAAGGCCCGGCAAGTCCTCCGCAGCAGCTCAGGGATTGCTGGGCCCATCTGTCCATTTAACAGAAAAGCAAACTGAGCCCCGGCGTCTGTCCACCGTGCCCGCCACACCTCATTTACCCGGACTAGGCCGAGCGCTGCTCTCGCAGTCCGCGGACCGAGGGCCAGAGGCCGGCTGCAGTGCCCGCCCAGCTCCCAGGGCGGGGCCTCGGCCCAGGTGCGCGGCGGAGGCGCTTCGCGGAGGCAGGAAGTGTGTCCCCAGCGGCGACCCGTGCAGAGCTCCCGCGAGACGCTCACCTGCGCCCCAGGTGAGCGGCGAGGGGGGCGGGGGGAGGGCCGAGCTGGAGGCGGCTCACCTGGCGGGACAGGTAAGCCCCGCGCGGGCCCGAGGGGGCGCGAACCAAGGCGGCACCGGTGTGGAGAGACCCCCGAGGCTACGCCCGAGCGTGCGAGGGTCCCGGGGCCGGTTCCATCGGTGCCACCCTCCCACTTCCGGGGTGCGCGGGCCGGGCCGGGCCAGGGAGCGGCCTGAGCGGGCCCCTGGGCTGGGCGGGCAAACTGGGGTGAGGGGGCCGTGTTCGCCCTTAGGGCTGCGCTGGCTTGGGGTGGGAGCCGTGCTTGCCGGGGAGGCGGGGGCGGGAGGGGAGAGGGGGCCGTGCACACCCTGAGGAACAGTGTCGAGAGGCTGGGTCCGCCCGCGGGAAGAGGGCCCCTGCATCTGGAGAAGCTGGTGCTTGCCCCGAGGGCATTGCTGCTGTAGGGGCTATGCTAGTCCGAGCGGCAGTGCCTGGGTCTGCTTCTCCCTTGCCCCCGGGACAAGGTGCCCGCGGATGCGGGAGTCCCGGGCTGAGCCTTTGGGGCAGGAGATCAAGGGTGCACGGATGCCAGGCACGAGAGCCGACGGCTGTTTCGTGAGCAGGGCTGGGGTGCCCCTCTCGGCCGGGTGTGCAAGACTCGTGTGGGTGGGACACAGGCTGGTGCGACCGGTCCTGACCTGAGCACCTTCGGAAGAAGGGGATGGGACGGGGACAGACCTCGGCGTGTGTGTGTTCTCAGGGACTAAGGGGGAGTGGGAGAGCATCAATTAGAAGTTTGGGGAGGGTGTGCCTGGGGCCTGGGAGCTTCTGACCCTGAGGAGGATCCCTGCAGTGCCTTGGGGCGCCCAGTGACCCAGCCCCTCCCAGATGCCAGGCACAGCTCTAAGGCCCCTGGGCAGTAAGATCTCATTTAAACCTCAAGGTGGCCCCTGAAGATTCTCCTCACTCCCCTTGTTAAAGACAAGAAAACTGAGGCCAGGAGTCTTACCCCAGGCCACAACAGGAGCCCCTGCTAAACCAAGAGACTGGTGTTCCTAGGATTTTGGAGGTGGGGGCAGCAGCAGTGAGGGGGAGATATAGCCAGGACAAAATGGGTTGAGATTGACTTTAGGAGGGTTTAGGGCCTAGAAAGGAGGGGGAAAACTGAAGTCAAGCACTGTCCTTACCCCAGGTCTTCTCCCCCTTTCCCCCATCCCACCCCGCCCCACCCCCTCCTCGAGATGTGTGGCACAGAGCAAAGTACAGGGGCTCCAGAGTCTGGCGGACCACAGTACAAATCCAGCTCCATTCCTTTCCAGCTAGGTGTCTCTGGGCAAGTCACTTCACCTCTCTGAGCTTCAGATTCCTGACCTGTAAAGTGGAGATATAATACTCAGCGAGCGATTGTGAGTGTTAGATAAAGCAAAAGTCCTCTTGGGCTGGAGCCTATTTCTGGCCCATTTGCTGCTGCTTCCTCAGCATTCAGTACAGTGCTGAGCACGTGGTAGGTGCTCAGAGAATATTTGTTGGATGAATTTAATGAATGGTAGCGACTGCTAAAGCCTTGGAGGTAGAGGAGGAGACAGTAACCAAGACCACGAACAATAACCTCTTGCTGTTCTTACAAACCCCAGGTACCCCAGAGCTCAGTGTGCTTCAAACAGTGTAGATGTGCCCACCCTCCTGATCCAAGGGCTGAGCCTGGAAGACTCAGGGCTCTCCCTATGCAGGCCCTCCTTGGGCACAGGCTCACCCATGGAGCTGGCAGCTGACCACCTTGCCCCCTTCCTCCCAAATAATAGATGGGATGGGGTAGTGGATAAGAGTCTGGGCCAGGCCACTTGCATTCAAACAGCTGTGTGGCTTTGGACAACTTAGTTAAGCTCTCTGTGCCTCTGTATAACAACAACGACAATAATACCTACAAATAGGGTTGTGAGAATTAATTAGTTGAATACATTTAAAGCACTGAGAATAATGTAAGCTTTCAATAATTAACTCTTTCACTAGAAGGCAAACTCCTGAGGTTAGGGAATTTTGTCTGTTTTACCACTTTATCCACAGAATTTAGAAGTGTCTGGCATACAGCAGGCTCTCAGTAAATATTCGTTAAATGAGTGAATGAATAAATCCATACCCACCCCAACATTGCTCAAACCCAGGCAAAGGTTTTTTTTTTTTTTTTTTTTTAATTTATTTATCTTTGGCTCCGTTGGGTCTTTGTTGCTGCACGCGGACTTTCTCTAGTTGCGGGGAGCGGGGGCTACTCTTCGTTGCGGTGCGCGGGCTTCTCATTGCGGCGGCTTCTCCTGTTGCGGAGCACGGGCTCTAGGGCGCGCAGGCTTCAGCAGTCGTGGCTCGCGGGCTCCAGAGCGCAGGCTCAGTAGTTGTGGCGCACGGGCCCAGTTGCTCCGTGGCATGTGAGATCTTCCCGGACCGGGGCTCGAACCCGTGTCCCCCGCATTGGCAGGCGGACTCTCAACCACTGCGCCACCAGGGAAGTCCCCAGGCAAAGGTTTTTAACCGCTTGCTTCTCTGGATTGTGAGGGACTTCCAAGTCACCTATTACAATTTCAGTTTGCACACCTTTGGAGGGGGACTTCACCTTACTCTCGCCAGACTGCTGCTCCCCCCACTCTGGTCAGCCTAGAGCCTAAGTCCTTTCTCTTTCTACCTAATGGTCCTGGTTCTACCCAGAGGTCACACAGAATGTATCAGTCTCCTGAAGTACTTACTGTACCAACCCTGTTCCAGACACTGATGCAGAAAGGAATCAGACACAGTCCCTGCCCCTCGGGGTCATATAGGCTTATCTTCAAACAATTGGTTCAAAGCCAACTCAGCTGACCAAGAGCCCAGCAGAATGCTGTGGGGAGAGGGGCTCCCATCTGACTTGAGGTTCTGGAGTGTCCTTGGAGAAGGACCAAGCGGGGCTGGGGGAATGGGTTGAAGAGTTGCAGGAATAGTTAAAGAATTCCTGTATCCTCCTCATCCGCATTCACCATGGCTAACATTCCCTCCTTTTCTCTGTCTACACACATATACCTTCTGTTTTGGGGGGAACCCTTTGAGGTTGGGTTGCAGGCATCATGCTTCTTTACCCCTAAATGCTTCAGTATATGTTGCCTAAGAATAAGAACATTGTCTTATTTAACATTGAATTTAACATTGGAAATTTAACATTGACGTAATACTATTAAATAATATACAGTCTATTTTTAAATTTTACCAATTATCCAATTTCTCCTTGTGATTCAGGATTCAATTCAGGATCACACAGTCCATTTAGAGTCGTGTCCCTTAACCTGGGCTTGTCTGATGTTTCTTCATGATTACATTCAGGTTATACATTTTTGGCAGGACTACTCCATAAGCGATGCTGTGTCCATTTTAGTGCATAGTATCAGGAGACACATCATGTCAGTTTGTCCCATTATTAATAATGTTAACTTTGATCATTTGATAAGTAGTGTCTGCCAAGTTTCTCCAGATTTGTGTTTTGTTGTCGTTGTTGTTGTTTTAAATTGTTCCTGGCTGCCATAAGTAGAAGGGAATAGAGGTGGCCAGAATGGGGGCCTTGACAGTATGTGGGTGAGAGATGGTGGTGGGCCAGTTTAGGGAGGTAGCATTGATTTGCCCAAAGCACATTGCCTATTAGAGCCAGATCTGGGACTAGGATACAGATATCCTGATGCCCAGTCCCAGGTTCCTTTCACGTCACCAGCTCTAGGACACTAGTGCCATTAAATCAGGGATAAATAAAAAGTTAAGAGATTACTGTCTCAGAAAATCCAGGCTAAGGATAGTGACTCCCCAGCACACCCCTACATGTGATCAAGGACCCTCCCAAGTACATCACTATGTAATGTTCCCGCAGGCAGGGTTGTTTACTCCCATGATGCCCCATATATCCTAAACGTTCCAGCTCATGAGCTTTTAAGCATCTGTTTTCCCTACAAAACCATGTGTGAATCACAGGAACAGCGCCTATAGTCCATTCATTTTTGGTTCTTCTGTACCTAACACAGGGCCAGGTTCAGTGAAATCTTAGCTCTGAGATTGCTAGCAACCAAGTCGAAAAGGGAAAGAAGATGTATTTTGAGGCTTGGCTTTCTCGTCTAGTCAAAGGAAGCAAAACAGTGCTTGATGTTAAATGTTGATAGGAGAGCAAATCTGAGCCATACTGAAACATTGACCGGGGACCTGTTGATTCCCGTGTCTGATTTGAAAGAGGAGGGGAAGAAAGGGACGGTGGTAATGATCAGGTTCTGTAGCAAGTCAATGGAAAGGCATTTGTTGAGCAGCCTCGGAGGCTCTGTGCTGCTGGGCTTACCAACAGTGGGAAGAAACTCAGGGAGACCATGGCCCAGAAAGTGAGATCCCAGGAGCTTTTTCTTTTTATGTGGTAAAACATGCATAAAATTTACCATTTTAATTTTTTTAAGTAATTTTAACGTTATGGTTAGTCCTGTGACGTTAAACACATTCACACTGTTGTATAACCATCACCACCATCCATCTCTAGAACTTTTTCATCTTCCCAAACTGAAACTCTACCCGTTATATACTAACTTTCCATTCTCGCCCATCTCCAGCAACTACCATTCTACTTTCTGTCTCTGTGAATTTGACTGTTCTAGATATTTCATATAAGTGGGACCATACAATATTTGTCCTTTTGTGTCAGGCTTATTTCATGTAGCGTAACGTCTCAAGGCTTATCAATGTTACAGCGTGTATCAGAATTTCATTCCTTTTTAGGGCTGAATAATATTCCCTTGTGTGTATAGACCACATTTGGTTTATTCATTCCTCCATCGATGAACATTTGGGTTGTTTCCATCTCTGCCTATTGTGAATAATGCTGCTGTGAACCTTGGGGTACCAATATCTGTTTGAGTGCCTGTTTTCAATCATTTTGAGTATATACATAGAAGTGATATTGTTGGATCAGATGGTAATTTTATGTTTAACTTTTCAAGGAAACTCCACACTGTTTTCCACAGCAGCCATACCACTCTATATTCCCACCAGCAATGCACAAGGGTTCCAACTTCTCCATATCTTTTCCAATGCCTGTCATTTCTGTTTTTAATAGTAACCATCCCAACGGGTGTGAAGTCCTAGGAGATTCTGATACATAGTTAGACCACAGAGAGAGCTTCCTCTCTGGGGAGCAAGGGGATACTAGACAGGGTTCGTGAGCACACTTGGGCCCATCCACATCCCAGAGCTCTCAGAAACCAGAAGTCTGAAGCTCCTCAGGTCATAGCGCAGGAGCTCGCCGCTGACCTCTGATCCTGACTCCTTCCCGGCCTCTCCCCCACAGGTGCCTGGCTACGGCAAACCATGCGGTGAGCCATGCCCCGCCCTGGACACCCCCGCCCATCATCTGGGCCCCCACGCTTGGGACCCTGGGAGCGGCCAACGGAGCTATGCCTGGAGACATATGACGAGCCATCCTGGGCCCCACCGAGCCGCCGCACCCGGAGGCCAGACCCCAAGGACCCCGGCCACCATGGACCCGAGAGCCTTACCTTCATCTCTGGCTCTGCTGAGCAGGCTGCTGAGGCCCCAGCCTGCTGCCTGCTCTGGCGACCCTGGGTGTGGGACTGGTGCCGGGCTGCCTTCTGCTTCCGCCGCTGCCGGGATTGCCTCCAGCGCTGTGGAGCCTGTGTGCGGGGCTGCAGCCCCTGCTTGCCCGCTGGGGACTCCCCTGAAGGGGCTGCTGAAGCCAACTGGGTCAAGGAGCACAACGGAGTGCCCCCCAGCCCTGACCGTGCCCCTCCCAGCCGGCGGGATGGCCATCGGCTCAAGTCGGCCATGGGTAGCAGCTTCAGCTACCCTGACGTCAAGCTCAAAGGCATTCCTGTGTATCCCTACCGCAGCACCACCTCCCCAGCCCTGGACGCGGACTCCTGCTGCAAGGAGCCACTGGCCGACCCCCCACCCACGCGGCACAGCCTGCCCAGCACCCTTGCCAGCAGTCCCCGAGGCTCTGAGGAGTACTACTCCTTCCACGAGTCGGACCTGGACCTGCCCGAGATAGGCAGTGGCTCCATGTCCAGCCGAGAGATCGATGTGCTCATCTTCAAGAAGCTGACAGAGCTGTTCAGTGTACACCAGATCGACGAGCTGGCCAAGTGCACCTCAGACACTGTGTTCCTGGAGAAGACCAGTAAGATATCGGACCTTATCAGCAGCATCACCCAGGACTACCACCTGGATGAGCAGGACGCTGAGGGCCGCCTGGTACGCGGCATCATTCGCATCAGTACCCGAAAGAGCCGTGCCCGCCCGCAGACCACAGAGGGGCGCTCGGCCAGGGTGGCTGCCTCCGCTGCCCCTGCCCCTGACAGTGGCCATGAGACCATGGTGGGCTCAGGGCTCAGCCAGGATGGTAGGTGGGGCCCCACAGGGCTGAGGGGCAGAGTAGAGGAGGCTCTGGACAGGGAGGGTTGCACTGGGGTCTTTGGCCACTGTGGGTCCCCCCTCAGCCGGTCCCAGCTCTTCCTCCTCCTTTTTCTCCACTCTTCTACATCCCCTAACAGGTTCTTTGTCCCCTGCTGCCACCTGCCAGAGTGGCTTTCAGGCCCAACCAGCTAGCCTAGTTAACAGGACCCAGGAACCCATGCGAATTTGGACCTCTGGCCTGGCCTGGCCTAACCAAAACCCCTATCTACCCACTCATCCCTGCACAGACAGACCAACAGACACACACACACACACACACACACACACACACACACACACACACACACACACCTCTCTCTCTCTCTCTCTCTCTCTCTCTCTCTCTCTCTCTCTCTCCCTCTCTCTCCTCTCTCTCTCTCTCTCTCTCTCTCTCTCTCTCTCTCTGGCCCCTCTCTCAATGGGCTGGGGGCAGAAGTGGGGAATAGGGTTGAAAGGATGTGATAATGACCACTGCCCCTTCATGTTCCCTCCCTAGAACTCACAGTGCAGATCTCCCAGGAGACGACCGCAGATGCCATCGCCAGGAAGCTGAGGCCTTATGGAGCCCCAGGTTTGGTCCTGACATGAAAGTGTGGAGAGGAGAGGGGACTGCCCTAGCAGCCCCCCACCTGTCCCTCTCTCAACTTCCTCCTGGGGTGGGTGAGGATGGGATCAGAAAGGGACGAGAAGCCTGAGCAGCCTTATACCCCATCCCAGTCCTGCAAACTGGCTTAAAGGTTCAGCTGGGAGAGATTCAGGGGGATGCCCCTGAACCAGAGGGGAGGGGGGCAGGTGCCCAGAACCTGCATCTAAACCCAGGTCACTGGAGAGGAAAGTGGAGGGCGGGTGAGGGGGGCCATCCATTGGTGCTGAGAAGGCACCATGTGTGGTTTCTACTGCTATCCTCTTGGCTTTTACAAGCCCTGGGAGCAGGGTCATTACCCTTTAGAGAGCGAGACTGGGGTTCAGAGGGGTCAAGAAACTGAGTGGATCACCCAGCCAGGATCAGACTGACCCAGGCTCGAGTTCCCCTCTGCTCCTTCTCAACAGGTTTCTCCCTGCCTGAGGGACTTGCATGAGCCCCTCCCCACCTCTGAGCCTCTGTTTCCTGCTCCCTTTCCCCTCAGGATACCAAGCCAGCCACGACTCATCCTTCCAGGGCACCGACACAGACTCTTCAGGGGCACCCCTGCTCCAGGTCTACTGCTAACCCGCACTGGGCCCAGGGGCCGCAACCCCTTCTGAGAGAAGCACATCTACTGCATGAAGAGAGGGACCAGAACCCTCTTTGTGGGAGGGAGGCCATGAGCCCAGAAGCAGTGCCCACTCTGGCTCCTCCTGCCTTGGCTGACTGGTTCCTGGACCACATGCATTTCACTGGGCCACGGTGCCCACATCCCCCGGGTCCTCCGCTGGCCTGACCCCTGCCTGGGCCTGTTCCTTCCTGCCCACAGTCTTCAGGAAGCCTAGGTCATGGAAAGCGAAGACTGAGGGGTTAATTTCTGGAACTGGATCCTGACTCTGCCCCCATAACATGCTCCCCCTGTAACATATACCCCATAACCAATCATGCAAACCTCCCCCTCCCCAGGACAGCTGGGAGGGAAGGTAACAGGTAAAAGAAGCTTGTCTTAAATGGATTGGGTTTGGGGGCAGGCAGGGCCTCGGGAATTCTGTGGGCAGTGCCCAATCCATGTTACGTTCTGTCGAGCAGTTAGGTTCTCGGCTGATGTTCTACATGCTAACATGACTATAGTACAAAACTTAATAGACATCTGTCTGCTCATCTTGACTGTGATACTGTCCTTTCCGTCCCATTTGCCTGACTGCTGCCCGGAGCAGGAGACAGCATAGAGTATCCAGCCTGGCTTAGTGTCGTGGGGCTGAGGTCAGAAGGCAGTGATGCCCATCTCTCAGGCTCACGGGGAGTTCTAGGAGATAGAGCCAGTTACAGTGTCTGTGCCTGAGAAGGGTTTACCAAGTGCTTTCTGTCATTGTTGAGAGGTCCTTCTAGGCAGGCCTGCCTGGACTCCCTCTGTTGCCCCAGTTCACTGCCTGTAGGCTGGCCTGCTTCTGGCCATCCCTGCAGTTTCCGCAAATCCCGGAGCACACGTCAGCCCACCCCACCTCAGACCTGCTGCTCCCTCCACCCCCCCCTGGTGCGGACAGCACTCAGGGTCACGGGTGTCTGCTCAGCACTCCCAGGAGTGCGGGTCAGTCTTTCACAGGTGCTGGGGCTCAGAGGTGTCAAGGAGTTTAGTGGGTCATGCAGCTAGTAACTGTGGCTCTGTATCCGGAAGCTGGCCTCTTGGCAGTTGTGCCCCCAAGCTGGCAAGCTGACCTGCTTGGGGTAGAAGCAGGCTCCCCCCATTTGGACATCAGAGCCCAGCTGGGTTCAGAAGGACCCTACTTGGCTACTCCTCACACACAGGGGTGTGTCTGTTCTCTCAGTGAGACCGGAGCAGGCCCAGCAGCCCAGTCTTGACTGATGATAAGCTAGGTGTCCAGGATCCCTCACTGCCCCACTTCACCTGCAGTGCCCCCACCCCCGACCTTCTATTGCCCTCATGGGCACCCTTTGGAAAGGGACGGGACAAACTGTACTTGTCTGTTCAGTTTCCTATTGGACACACAGGATGGTCCCTTGTGGCCATGACCACAGGGCCCAGTACCAGTGATAAAACTGGCCCCTTTCCTTAGGCTCTGCTGTCTCTTCCAGGTCAAGGCCTCTGCGATTGAAAATGACCACAGGCCGGGAATTCCCTGGTGGTCAGTGGTTAGGATTCTGCATTTCTACTGCAGGGGGCGTGAGTTCGATCCCTAGTCGGGGAACTAAGATCTCATATGCCATGCCACATGGCATGGCCAAAAAAAAAAAAGAAGGTAAAGAAAATGACCGTGGCACTTCCCTGGTGGCGCGGTGGTTAAGAGTCTGCCTGCCAATGCAGGGGACATGGGTTCGAGCCCTGGTCGGGGAAGATCCCACATGCCACAGAGCAACTAAGCCCGCACGCCACAACTACTGAAGCCTACATGCCTAGAGCCTGTGCTCCGCAGTAAGAGAAGCCACCGCAATGAGAAGCCCGCGCACCGCAACTAGAGAAAGCCCACGTGCAGCAACGAAGACCCAATGCATCCAATAAAGAAAGAAAGAAAAGAAAAAATGACCACAGGGTACTGAAGCTCAGGGATATTGCTGGACAGAGTAGGAGAGTGATGCCACAGTCCTTCCACCTTAGCCTTGGCCCGAGAGCGCAATTTTCCAAGCTTAGCCTTGGGAACTACTACTGGCATTCCCGGGAAAGAGGGTTTATAAGTTTGGTAAACAGACAAAGCCAAACACTGCATACCTTCTTTAAATCTTTAACAAGCTATTCTGAAATGCCAAAAGGACAGACATGCTGTGTTCCAGAAATTCAGGGATCACCCACGGCCCACAGAGCATAGCACCCTGGCCAAGCCAACCTAGACATTCTTGCTGTAACCATGACCTCTGTGGCACCCTGCACTGTGACCTGTACTCTCCCACCAAAGGGTCAGCTCTGGTGGCTGGATGTGGACCGAAGGGAACACCTCTCCAGCCCTGGCACTCCCTCGGTGGCTCACTCTGTGAAGCCCTAAAATCTGCAGAGGTCCAGGTCAGAGACACACAACAGGCTCCACTGGGCTTCACCCTGCCTTCCCGGCCAGATCCCCACCACACACACAGCCAATCTGAGGCCTGGGCGGTTCCCCAGCCTTTGCTGCTCTCTGCCCCTGGGAAATAAGAGTGTAGTTTTAGAAACACTTGCTCCAGGGCTAGAGGACAGACCCATTGCTGTGGGAAATTGTCTTAGAGATGAAAATGGAATCAAGCCGGGCTGGTCTTAAACTTTGCTGAGTCATGGGCCCCTGTGAGAATCTGACATATGTTCTGGTCCCTTTGGCCACTTTTGCTCAGAATCATACACAGACTAAAAGCCTTGTTTAAATCCTCCATTTAAGTAATGAGAAACCGAGCCCCAGGGAGGGGCAAGGACTTGCCCTTGATCACATGGCAGAACCTGGGCCAGAAGACAAGCCCCCAGACCCCAGCATCAGCCATAAGAGGCCTGTCCCCCAGGGAAAGGCCAGAGGGAAGAGAGGACACAGGTGGAATTGGGTAAATAGTTTTAATGTGTAACAGCAGGCCAAATGGAACAAGACACCCCCAAGGCCCCAGCCCTTTTCCCATGATGCCCTCAGACCTGTGTGGGCCAGCCCCATGCCTGCCCCAGCCCTGAGGCCCACAAGTCCCAGGGAAGGGTGGGAAAGGAAGGTGGGTAGCTGGGAGTTCAGCCCCAAGAGTTCAGGGAGGCAAACACAGGGGCTAGTTGAATTTGGCCTTGGAAAAATCCATCTCTGGATGCTGATCCATGAACCTGGGGAGGGAAAGTAGGAAGAAGGTGAAACAGGCCATCCCTCTCCCCCAAATTAGTCCCTTTCTCTTAGCTCCCCACATGAGGTCTAAACTCTTTAGAACGCTGAGCAACTTGGAGCCAGGCCCCAAGGACTCTCTCTAAGGCCCACTGGAGGACCTGAGGCTGAAAGCTGAGGTGCCAACACTGGCACTGTTTTTCTGTCGGTGACAATGACCGCCTGTTACCCCTTCCTACCCTGAGGTGGCCTTGCCCTCAAGATGACCTCACCAAGTGATTACGGGAGGCAAGCCAAGGCTATAAAGCCATAAACTTGGCTGGCTCATCCTGGAAGGGGCAGGGCAGCTCCTGTGTTCCGCTCAGTACACACTCGTTGCTGTCACCCAGGTCCAAGCCCCAGACACCTTCCCCAAACCCCCATCTCTCAGTTGCTCACTTCTTCAGAATCTCCTGTTTCTTCTGCTCATCTGAGGTGGGCAGCCCCATGGACTTCTGTCTCTGGTCGTACATCATCTTCTCCACCATGCTGCGGGTCTCACTGTCCAGGTCTGACAGCTGGGGGGCAGGCATTGACAGGGATGGGTGAAGCTCTGGGGCCACCTAGGCCCCTCACCTCCCAACCGAAGCTCCTCCAACCGGCCAGGGCTCACCTTGGAGTTCTCAGGATTGATCTTCTTGGTATTGATCTCGGGGTCACTGGACACCAAACGGCTCCACCACTCCATCTTGTTGATCTGAGAGGAAGAGGAGGACCACCGGGGGATGGGTGGTGGCTTGCTCTGTGCCCTGGGAACAACCACCCAACCCTTCCAGCACCAAACTCTCTCCCATCCACGTCCTGCACTGGGGACCTGCGAAGGCCTGTACTGGGACCTAGGGTGCAAATGAACAAGACCTCTGCCCTCCCCAGTGGCTGGGGGAGACAGACACGGAGACAGTCACACATCAGCATGATAACGGAAAGAATAAAGTACAGAGGGAGGACTTCCCTGGTGGCACAGTGGTTAAGAATCCGCCTGCCAATGCAGGGGACACGGGTTCGATCCCTGGTCCAGGAAGATCCACATGCCCCGGAGCAACTAAGCCCATGCACCACAACTACTGAAGCCCGGGCGCCTAGGGCCCATGCTCCGCAACGAGAGAAGCCACCGCAATGAGAAGCCCGCGCACCGCAATGAAGAGTAGCCCCCACTGGCCGCAACTAGAGAAGGCCCATGTGCAGTAACGAAGACCCAGCGCAGCCAAAAAATAATAAATAAATAAATAAAATAAATTTATACCAAAAAAAAAGTACAGAGGGAGATATTCATCCAGCATGGAGGGAGAGGTCAGAGCAATACATGGATGGGCTAGGCCTTTATGGACATGCAGTAAACCACATTAAAAAGCAGGGAAGGACATTCCAGGTGGGAGGAAATGCAAGTGCAAGGGCACAGAGGCAGCCAAGGCCAGTCAGGTAGGCTGGGTCAGGTGGTATGTGCCATGGATGCCTTCCTTGGACCCCTGGCACTTTACAGAGACCACATTCGTTTACTGGTGTCTGTAATCCCAGCTCTCTGAGGGTGTAAGGGAGGGAACATAGGCTTCCTCAGGGCACAGTTTTCTACGTGTTGTTCACTGTTCTCTCTCCAGTGCTTAGAACAGTCTCTGGCACGTAGTAGGTGTTCAAGTATTTGTTGAATTGAATGCATGTACAAACCTAATGGAAAGGAAAAGGCTTTGGTACTAAGGACAGTTCTGATCCCAACTCCACCTCCTCCTAGAAGCAAAAGCCTGGGCAAATCTCTGAGCTACCCTTTTCCTGACTCTAAAACTAGACAGACCTACTTTAAAAGTCTCGTTGTGGGGATTAAAAAAGGTATGTCCATCAGGGCCCCAGCACGGTCTCCGAGTTCATGAGCAGCCCCCCTCCCTAAGTCACAACACAGGCCAGGAGACGGGGCTTCTCGCACCTTCTCCAGATGCACCGTCACCACCTTGCCGTCCTCGATGAGCCACGAGCTCTCCTCCACCTTCACCTCGTTGTAAAGCTCCCCGTCCACGATCGCCGGCTGCCCCTTGAGCCCCACCCGGAGGCGCCTCCGCTGGATGTCCACCACCACGTCCTTCCCCTTCAGCCGGAAGTTCACGGGGAAGGGCACTGCCAGCTGCACGGGGCAGGAGCAGTCAGGAGGGGCCCCGGGCTGGCTCCCTCACCTCAGCCCCAGCCCCTGCACTCACGTCCAGCTCCGACAGGGTCTGGGTCCAGCGGTAACTGGGCAGGTCTGCCCCATTGCCGAAATTGGGCTTCAGCTTCCCTTTGTCCTTCTCGTCCTCCTCCTCCTCAGCCTCTTCAGCCTCCTGCTCACAGTTGGGGTGCTCAGCTACTTACTTGACAGACCTAGACTGAACCCCACTGGGCCAGGCCCAGGGCTGGCACTGGGCATACAGCCACAGAACAGTACAGACCTGTTCCCTGCCCAGTCCACGGCCCACTAGGAGCCTGAGCTCAGACTGCTAGACCGTGTGACAGCTGGGGGACGGTGACAGTCAGAGATGGGCCCACGGGACCCACCCAGCTGGCAGTTCAAGCCAAAGGACTCAGGAAGAAAGCCCAGCACAGAACAGGTCATGAGGTGGCCGTCAGTAGGGCTGTTCTAAAATAAAACCAGGCTGACAAATGATCAACTTCTTTTTTCTGTGTCTCTAGGGTTGAGACCCTAGTCTCAGACCAGAACCTCTGCAAAGCCAAATGAGTGCCCCAAGGATTATCTGGGAAGCTGGACTCAAGTCAATGGGAGGAGCCCTGAGGGGAACATGCCCCAGGCGTGTCAGAGTAATCCACATGAAGGGCCAGGCTGGGCCCACGGACCCAAGCCCACCCAAATGGTGCCTGGACAGGCACTGCCCTCCCTGGCTCTTGGGCTTTCCTGCCAAGGCTTAAAGCCAGTGGGTTTTGTTTTGTTTTTTTTAACCCACTTTGGTCCAGTGTGGAATCTTGAAGTATGGGGAGGATTCCCAAAGCTAAGGAGGGGTGGGGTGGGGAAGGGGAAGGCTTTCCAGAGAAACGGAAAGGCTGAAGAGTCCCCGGAAGTTCCCAAGCCCCCTGCTAGTCCTGAGCGGCCCCAGTCCATCTCACCTGCTTCCCTGGTGAGCCGAGACTGCCATTCTTGAGCTGGGCTTCATGACTCTCTGCATCCTTTTTCTGTAGCAAAGGGCAAAACATTTGGCAAGAGGGTACCCACTTCTAGTGCCAATGGGGATCAGGGGGGCAGGGGAGAGAAGCCCACTCCTACTTGGTCAATTTCCAGCTGCAGCCTCTCGGCCTCCTCATCAGTCAGTTCCTTGATCTGGGGCCCAGAGGTCTCTGACTTGGCCTCCTTGGCCAGCCTGGCTGCCCGCTCCGCTTTCTCCCGCCGCTCAGTCTCCTGCTGAGCTCTCTTCTCCCGCCTGGCCTTCTGTGCCAGCTGGTTGTGGTGGTTGAAGGTCTGTGTGATAAGCTGAGGAAGGAAGAGAAGGCAATGAGGCATCAAGGGACGGGACATGTCCCAAGACGTGAGGCCAGTCCTATCCCTATTTGCTGAGTGCCTGGGCAAGGCACTGCACTCAGAACCTCAGTTTCCACATCTACAAAATGGGATTTAATACACACCTATATCATTGAGTTGTAGTAAGAATACCTGCAAAGAATCTGCTTCAACAAACAGCGACCACTTTAAAAAAAACAAGGCAGTCCAGGGACTAAGACCAAACACTGAAGCTGGACAAACTGCATTCTGATCCAGGCTTTGTCACGCACTAGCTACTGTATTTTTGGCAAATTACTTAACCTGTTAAGAGCTTCAGATTCCTTATCAGCAAGGATGAGTCCCTACCTCACAGGGATGTTGTGCAGACCAAATGATAAGTGCTCTGAAAAGTCCTTCATTGTGGAGTGAAGCTGTTAGAAGCAGAGCTCCAGCCTCAGCCCCTCTGAGCAGCTTTTCCCCAGCTCTCAGGCCAGAGAGACCTTTCTTGAGGGAAAAGGTAGTCTCCTCCTCTCCTCAGCCTGCAAGCTATCCATTTCAAATCCTACCTCTCCCATGAAACCTTCCCAGGATGCTTCCAACGCACATCCTGCTAGCTGGTCCTCCTGTTGCCCAAGAGCAACCCCAATACTGTTGCCACCTGTCTGGCTCTGTGGCCTTGAACAAGTAAACAACTTTGACACTTTCTGAGCCCCAGTTTCATCAGCTCTCATGACATGTGTCACCTGGCTGAGGCTAACTCAGTGTCAGCTGGTGGAAGGTGGGGAGAAGCACCTTCTCTGCTATGAAAATACGATGGGAGAAATGGTTCTACCTCATGTTTTACACCAGCAGCTCTCAGTGTGCGCTCCCCTGACCCACAGCAACAGCGTCACCCAGAATTTGTTAGAAATGCTAAATCTCAGGCCCCACTCTAGACCTCCTGCATCAGAAATTCTGGGGATATGACCCAGCAATCTGTATTTGTAACAAGCCCTCCTGGCCAATTCTTGTGCATACATGAGAGTCACACCTACATTTGAGATCCTGGTCTACTCCTACCTGTGTGACCCTGAGGTCATCTCTCTGTGCTTCTATCTTATTTCTAAAAGCAGTCTTACATAGCTATTCTTTGCCTATAGTGTCCTTGCCCCAATTCCCAGGTTGCCTGGCAAACTCCTACTCATCCTCCAGGACCAGCTCACGTGTCTCTTGAATTTCACCTCTTCACCTCTGGCAGGCCTAGGAATCTACCCAACTTAGGAAACCCAACTCTGTGTCAACCCACACACCTGGAGGAGGCCTCACAGGGCACCCACCACATGATCAGCGGTCAACAAACCATCTTTCAAGAATCTCTGAGCCACAGCTGCAGGGAGAAAGGGACCTGCAAGAGCTGGGGGGAATCACGTGGGGCTCAGGGTCACTGGAGTCAGCCAGGGGCTCCCAGATCTAGGGTTCTGCCAAATGCCCTGTGGCCTCTCATTCATTTGAGGCCAGTTCCTCCTCTTACCCTTAAACCTCCAACCTCACGCCACACTTCAGTAGCTCCACACTCTTCAAGGTCAAACGGTACCAAAAGAACCCCCAAACCAAATGGGTTAACAAAATGAGGTGTGTGTAAGAAAGAAATGAGCCACCTGAAGGCCATTCTGCTTCAACAGAAGGGATCAGTCATGGCACAATTACGCCAGCAGAGGCTGTTCCACCACGGGGCCTTGGTCCCAAGTCCCTAATCAGGACCTTGAACTCAAGCCATCTGCCAATGAGTGGCCAAGGGGAGGCAGGAGTGGAGCCATCCCCTCTTCCAGCTCCAGTGAATCATGTTACGTCCCATTCCGTCCTGTTCTTTCCTAGCTCCTGGAGGTTAGATGAGGGCAGAGCTGAACCACCAGGCACAGTCAAGGCCAATGACAGCAGCCTCTGATCCCCTCCTCCCAGTCTCCTCCCACCAGCTTTACCCAGGCCCAGCCCCACGTAGAGATCGCTGGGAGCACGTAGCCTACGCAGGAGTACCAACTGGCAGGCTGTCAGAGCCAAGCTTCTGTCACTGGACACATCTTTGGGAACCACAGACCAGCAGAGTGGGGAAGCGGTAAGGAGGGTTGGGCCAGTTCTAAAAGACAGCCCCAGACTGCTCAGTGGGCATACCTGAACACAGCGCTCCCTGACCTAGGCTGGGCGATAGGGGAGCAAAGGGTGGTTCCCACCAGCCTGGCCGGGAGACCCCAGAGGGAAATGTAAGCTAAACCCAAAGGCATGAGGTCCTGATCCTGACCATAGGGCAGGGGGACACATCTGAGGGAGAAGACACACTCCTGTTCTAGAACTTCATATAAATGGAATCATTCAATATGTGCTCTTATCTGTCTTCCTTTAAAAGGCTGAATAATATTATGTGTATACATGACATTTTGTTTATTCATCCATCAATGAACGCTTGGGTTGCTTCCACTTCTTGGCTATCATGAACAGTGTTGCTATGGGTGTACAAATCTCTCTTTAAGACCCTGCTCTCAATTTTGGGGGGTATACACCCAGAAGTGGGATTGCTGGATCATATGATAGTTCTATTTTTAATTTTTTTTTTTTTTTTTTTTTTTTTTTGCTGTACGTGGGCCTCTCACTGCTGTGGCCTCTCCCGCCGCGGAGCACAGGCTCCAGATGCACAGGCCCAGCAGCCATGGTCCACGGGCCCAGCTGCTCCGCAGCATGTGGGATCCTCCCGGACCGGGGCACGAACCCGCGTCCCCTGCATCGGCAGGCGGACTCTCAACCACTGTGCCACCAGGGAAGCCCTATTTTTAATTTTTTGAGGAACCGCCATAGTTTTCCACAGCAGCTGCACCATTTTACATTCCCACCAACAGTGCACCAGAGTTCCAATTTCTCCACATCCTTGCCAACACTTGGTGTTTTCTGGGGTTTTGATAGAAGCCATCCTAATGGGTGTGAGGTGACGACATCTCATTGTGATTTTGATTTGACTTTCTCTAATGATTAGTGATGTTGAACATCTTTTATAATAAGTTTTTAAACAGCTATGATAATTCACTTTTACCAGCAATGTCTGAAGAGTACCCTTTTTTCCACATCCCTGTAAGCAATTTTTAAAAAAATATTTTTGTCAGTTTGACCAGAAAAAAAAGGGCATCTCACTGTTTCTTTCTCCTCCATTTCCTTGATTACTACTGAATTTAAGCATCTTTTCACATGTTCTTCAGGGAACTGCCCATTTTTCTGTTTATCCTTTTCTTGTCAATTTACAAGACTACCTGCATATTAAGTTGGCTATTAAATTTTATGTCCTCTGCAATGCTTTTCCAGATCTATTGTTTTTCAACTGACTTCATATGTCATTACGTCTCTTTTGCCACACATGTGTTCTATGTTAGAAGAAGCAAACAGCTACCTTTTATTCTGTAGTTTCCAGGTTTCTATCCTTGCAAGGTCTCCTCCACACAAGGTTATACATAGTTGCCCAGCTTTCCTTACTAAGCTCTTCTTGACCTGCAGTTCATTTTTAGATATGAGTAAAACAGATGGTACAGTATGGTACACGTTTTGCTTTTTTACCAGTAGCCAGTTGTAGCAGCATGAATCATTAAATCGTCCTTTGCCTACTGAACTGAATTACCTACCTTATGGGACACATCTTAAATCCTCATACGTGCTAGACTTTTTCTGGATTCTCTATTCTGCTTCACTAGTCCATTCGTCTCTTCCTATGTCAATAACATACTGATTAGATCATTATGGCTTTATCTGAATCCATAATGCCTAGCCCCAAAGCTATAAAAACTAAAAGTATTTTTGTATTTCTCTAAGTTTGTAGCATGAAGGTATTTACAGTCATTTACAGTGGGAGCCATATCTCCCACTTGGTATAAATATTGCTACACATTTCTCTGTAGAAATATTAATGTTTCATTACATGATGCTGCTCCGGCCCCTGGACTGGGCTACTGTACGTAATGTACAATATATGCACTGTACTGCCTCCTAAAATCCGATGAATTCTAAACCCCAAAACACATCTGGCCCCAAGAGGTCCAAAAAAAGGGTCTGTGAACTTGGAGCCTCATGTGCCAGCCACACTATATGACCTCTTTTTAGCCTTAAAACAGCCCTGTGAGGGAAAGATTATCCCCTCTTCCAGGGAAGAAAAATGAGGCTCAGAAAGTGATTCACCCAACACCACACAGCTGTCAAGCAGGAAGAGGGGGAGACCAGGACCCATTCACATCTGCCTATAGCTCCAGAGAACATGTTCTTAACCAACGCACTTGGAAACGATGCATCTGGCGGCCTGGTGCACAGTAGGTCCCCAATACAAAGAAGTTACCGGTGTTACAAATGGAGACCAGGCAGGAAGGCTAGACAGATTTCTGCCTGCCTGAGAGTCGGACCAACCTCCTGGGAAAGAGCTGACTCTAAGGGAACAAAGAGCCAAGGAGCGTAACGAGGTCTAAGAGGGACCAGCAGACATCCAGTACGCAGCAGTGACACCATCATCCCGTGACACCTGAGACACCACTTCTCAGTATTATTCATCTCTCTCCCTTCCGCCTGCGATCTTACTCATCCTTCACACCTCAGGCACCTCTTTCTCATCAAGTCTTCCTTGAGCCCCCAACCTAGGTTAGTCCCCATTTTATGCTCCCAGGACTTCCGCCCTAACACCCATCACTTCCGCCCTAACACCCATCACTTCTTCATTGTCTTTTTTTTGGGGGGGCGGGGCGGTTTGTAAGGGGGCTACACTGTGAGATCCATGAAAACAAAGACCATTGTCTGTATTCACCTCTATAATCCTGAAGGCTCTGTCACAGTAGCTAACACAGGCAAAGTATTTAGTGCTCAATAAACATTAGTTTACAAATGAATGAATGCAGATATTACAAGGTCGTGGCCCACAGAAAAATGGGAGGTGCTAGTGCTAATACAGAAAGAGTATTTGAGCCACAAAGGGCCCTACAGGTCAGTGAGTCCACCTTCTTTCATTTTACAGATGTGAAGATTAAAAGGACCAGAGAATTGGTGGGAAATCAACCAGGCCACACAGCTAGACCAAGAACCCAGGACTCCTACTCCAGGCCAAAGTGTCTATAACAGAGTAGCCTCAGACCATCAAGACACATTATCAAGCATTTCAGCTTGTTAGAACCCTGAAGCCACAGAAAGCAGTTTGCAAAAAATCTCCTTCTTGTTATTATGTCTCTTAAATTTAAGTGAAAACAAATATCAAGGTTATAAAAATCACGGTTCAGTGAGGTGACATCATTTACCAATCTTCAAAAACATAATCACAACCTAAGGAATTAGAAGATGTTCAAGGTATCAGAACCCATACCACAAAACACAATTCTCAGGAATCACCTCACATCCGTCAGGATGGCCATCATCAAAAAGTCTACAAATAATAAATGCTGGACAGGGTGTGGAGAAAAGGGAACCCTCCTACACTGCTGGTGGAAATGCAAATTGGTGCAGCCACTATGGAGAACAGTATGGAGGTTCCTTAAAAAACTAAAAATAGAGCTACCATATGATCCTACAATCCCACTCCTGGGCATATATCCAGAGAAAAACATGGTCTTCAAGGATACATGCACCCCAATGTTCACTGCAGAACTGTTTACAATAGCCAAGACATGGAAGCAAGCTAAATGTCCATCAACAGAGGAATGGATAAAGAAGATATGGTGTGTACACACACACACACAGAGGAATATGACTCAGCCATAAAAAAGAATGAAATAATGCCATTTGCAACACCATGGATGGACCTAGAGATTATCACACTAACTGAAGTTAGTCAGAGAAAGATAAATATCATGTGATATCACTCATGTGTGGAATCTTAAAAAGTGATACAAATGAATTTATTTACAAAACAGAAATAGACTCACGGACACAGAAAAGAAACTTATGGTTACCAAAGGGGAAAGGGGAAGAGGGATAATCCAGGAGTTTGGGATTAACACACTGCTGTATATAAAACAGATAAAAAACAAGGACCTGGGGCTTCCCTGGTGGCGCAGTGGTTGAGAGTCCGCCTGCCGATGCAGGGGACACGGGTTCGTGCCCCGGTCCGGGAAGATCCCACGTGCCGCGGAGCGGCTGGGCCCGTGAGCCATGGCCGCTGAGGCTGCGCATCCAGAGCCTGTGCTCCGCAACGGGAGAGGTCACAACAGTGAGAGGCCCGCGTACCGCAAAAAAAAAAAAAACAAAAAAAAAACGGACCTACTGTATAGCACAGGGAACTATATTCAGTATCTTGTAATAACCTATAATGGAAAAGAATCTGAAAAAGTATATATATATATATCTCCGTGTGTGTGTGTGTGTGTGTATATATATATATATCTGACTCACTTTTCTGTACACCTGAAAACTAACACAAGATTGTAAATCAACTATTTCAATTTAAAAAAAGAATTTTTTTAAACCCTGCAATTCTCAAATCCTTGAACTTTTGCTTATAGCATCTGGGAAGACTAGGATAGCCGGCTTCGAGTTTTCCTATATCTCTGTCTTCTAAGCTCAATTTCTAACATTTGCCTACTCTCATCTCCCAGCTAGGTAATTAGATAAAACCTCAATGGAAAAGGAACCAAAAAGCATGGTGTCAGGGGCAGAAGGCAGTTTTACAACAGACTCTGGCTCCAATCCTGGGTCTCCCATAACTCAGCTCAAATATTTGGACAACCCTGGCTCTCCCGTAACTCAGACCAATTTCCTCACTTGTAAATGGGGATAGTAACATCTGCCCCTCTCAAACTTCTAAAGGACCATGGGGATAGGGCAGATAAAGCACTTGGCAAGGAGAGGGGCTTCAATAAATGACAGCTTGCTTCCCTTCCCCGACTCTTTGCCCTTGGCATTTTACTTCTGCTATAGGTTATTATTATGCCAAAGGAAGGCCAAGTAAGCTCTTCTTCTGGAGAAACAGAGCTGCCCAAGGGACAGTGGTCCCCAACACTCACCTTCTCTGCCATCCCCTCTTCTCCTCCAACGAAAAAGTCTGTTTTGCGTCGAAGGAAGCTGAAGAAAGTGTTCACGAGCTGAAAGAAGACAAAGACCAAAGCTGTAGAGATGCCATATTGGGAGCCCCTCACCTACACAGAAGCTAACTTCCTTAGTCTAGAAGGGAACTTGGCACTGGACTGTTTTGCCCCGAGCCTCCCCACTGAGAAAACAGGCCCTGACTTAGTCACTTCTGCCAGGAAGCCTAGCCTAACCTTACCTAGATCACCTGAAAGGCAGATTTCTCATTTCTTGTGTGCATGTGTATATGTGTTCCACATTTTTTGTGGTGCTAGAAGCAGCCTGAGGATATTGGACACTCCTCTGCATCCAGGGCTTGAAACACCTGGGATCCAGCTTTCCTCTCCACAAAATAAAAAGCCCATCCAGGGTGGCACTGGCTGAGTTACTAGGGCAGAGCTAGGAGGAGGGGAACAAATGAAACCACTTCAAAGAAGGTTAAAGGGGCTTCCCTGGTGGGGAAGAGTCCACCTGCCGATGCAGGGGACGCGGGTTCGTGCCCCGGTCCGGGAAGATCCCACATGCCGCGGAGCAGCTGGGCCCGTGAGCCATGGCCGCTGGGCCTGCACATCCGGAGCCTGTGCTCCGCAACGGGAGAGGCCACAACAGTGAGAGGACCGCGTACCACAAAACAAACAAACAAAAAAAAAACAAAGAGGGTTAAGACCAACTAACTCTGGCTGGGTTATCAGTGCAGCCAAGTCATTTAAGAGCATTGGTCTGGGTATCAGACTGATACACATTAGCTCTATGGCCTTGGGAAAGCTTCTTAACTCCATAAAACAGAACCAGCAGCAGGACCTATTTCTAGGGATATAGGTGAGGATCCTCTGTGAGGACCAAAGGAGGTAATGGAGGTGAGGTGCTTAGCAGTGTCTCACCCAGAGCGAGAGACCCTCTGCGGGAGAGTGAACTCCTCACAAGCAGGCACTGTGAACCATGACTTTGTCTACATCCCCAATGCCTAGCACCAGATCTGACTCAGAGTACATGCTCAATAAAATTTTTGCTGAATGAAAAGACCTAGTAGTGACCTAAGATTAGCACATATAACTAAGCCCCCCTTCTTTTTTTGGAGGAGAAGCCAATGTAATGGCTAGTCTTTATTGGAAAGAAGAAACTTTACATCACATTTTGAGTGAGTTAGTGCAGGGGCTCAGTGGGCCAGCTGGTGGGGCACCGGCGTGTAATGGGTTCCACAGCTAGGGCATCGCTGGGCCTCGCCTTTATGCAGCCAGAACCAGATGACAGCACTGTTGTCTTCTTCACAGATGCAGCCCACTATCCGCTTACTGGTGATGGAGGGGACTAGATTAGGGTCTTCCTTGGTACCTGAGGCTGCCTTTGGGGCGAGCATATTGTATGGGTCTAGTCCCTGCGTGCAGCCAGCATGACCTCCCTCTCCAGCCCAGTGGCCTGCTCATCATCAGTAGGAACACCACCTCCAGACGCCATAGAGTGCACCACGGAGACTCTACTGGGACCGCGGGCCCTCAGGGCCTGCGTGGCCAGCGCTTCAGCTCCGCACAGTAACCTTGAAGCCTTCACGCCAACTAAGCCCTTTGATTTGGCCAAGTGAGTGGTTCTAAATCTGATGCTAGAATTTATCTCAATGGTTTCAATTCCTGCTTCTAGACACTTTTTCAATTCACTCAAAAACAAACTCACTCCCAAATCCAACTGTGTCAACAATTTAGGGGGGTGGGGGATGGGAGCCTTTCACATCTCCAAATTAATAGCACTCTTCCCACCTCAAAGGGCTTAGGAGTCCTTGGCCACCACAGGCACCTAAATGAGAGAATGGGAATGGAAAGCTCCATGAAAACTTGTCCCCAGAGAGACACAGAATCAGAAATGGTCTGTGGAAAGCACACACTGGCCTAAGGATTCTGGTCCCCTCTAGGTCAGGACCCTTTTGGATGATCTTGGGCAAGTTCCTTCAGTTTCTTTATAGAAAGACTGATTTTGATAGGCTTTTCTACCTTTTGAACTTTCCATGGTTCAAAACAACCAACTCTAGAATCTCGACTAGTTGGTTTTTATCCTTCATACACTACGTGTTATCGGGTCTGGTCACTACGCATGAATTATGTTCTTGTACACATCAATCACTCAACAGATACTTGCTGAATGTTCAAGCCTGATTACTGAGAATTCCTCACTGTCCTTCACTTCAAGACTACTCTCCTACAAATTCAGGAAATAAGGATTCGTAGCTCTGTCTCAAAGAAAGAAACTGAGGCCTGGAGACGTGGAACGGTCTCAAGCTGATAGGTGGTGTAGAACAATTGTGAACACAGGTCTCCTATTCCCTCATTCAAGCCCTAAAAAGACCACGTGTTAACATCACCACCCCACCCCCACCCCCACACACCGCACACATTCTTCCGCTCGTTCCAAGTCTTGGTACATGCAAATCTCAATGTCTAGAACAGTTCATCCTAAAGGATGCTCTTCGGGAGCGGCCAGCAGAAAAGAAACGGGACCAGAAGTATGTGGGAGAAAAAGCGTGGGGGGCGGGGAGAGATCCCAAGACTCTGGATCTTTTCCAGGGGCGGGTGCAGGGACGCCGAGCTGCTAAGACAGGAACTACTGAGGGGCCCCGGGGTCCCATGACTGACACGAGTGCAAGACTTGAGGCAAGGAGGCCAGGCCGGAAGCTGGAGTGCAGCAAGAATGCGGGGGGGATCCCAAAGCTCGCGAGGCCCAGCGGTGTATCTCGGCCCTTGAAGGCAGAGAAGGGCTGAGAGAGCGTGGCTGGGGCATCCCGGGTGGGCCAGGCCGAGCCAACGCCGAACTGGCCGTTACCTCCTGCACGCCGCCCTCGTGCTGCTGCGCCATGGCCAGCAACATGCCGTCGAACCGATCCTCCTCCTGCTCTCCGCCCATCGTGCCGGCCGCTAGCCTCACTCCGAAATCTGAGCTCCGCACACGCGTCCCGCGCTCTCCGCTCCTTAGGGTCGCGTCCGGCCCAGCCGCTCTAGTTCTCGGCCTTCCGCAGCGGAGCCGGAAACACGCACACGCCCAGCCGCCCAGGCCCGCCTGCTTGTTCTCTCTTCCCGCCTCTCTTCCGGCCTGCAGCCATTGATCGCGAGGCAAACAGCCCGCTTCGCCGGCCATTGGTCAACGTGCTAAGCCAATCAACGAGCTCGTCAGTGAAGCTGTGGGCGGAGACGAGGGCCCCTGAGTTTGGTGTGAGTTGCTATGGTCACCAGACGCTTTTTATGGAGCCTTCCAGAAAGCCCTGGGCCCAACTCCTGCGGGTTTGGAAGCTAAAAAGGCACGAACTTTGTTCCTATGGGAATGACCTCCCAGCTTGTAGAACAGTGAAGTGGAAAGTGTTCTTAGTCATCTCTTCTAACCCTTTAATGAGTCAATTGAGGCCCAGAAAGGAGAAGGGACTTGCCCGAATGACAGCCCACCTCCGGCATCATCACATACTCCATACAAATCTGGAGGGTCCCCGAGCTTATAAGGGCTCTGTGTTTGGGTTAATCTCTTCTGCTGAAGTCCTGAAATTTTTTTTTTGGCCCCGAGGCATGCGGGATCTAGTTCCCCGGCCAGGGATCCAACCCCTGCCCCCTGCAGTGGAAGCGTGGAGTCTTAACCACTGGACTGCCAGGGAAGTCCTCTTAAATTCTCAATAATTTTTGAACAAGAAACTCCACATTGTCATTTTAAACTGGTCCCTGCAAATTATGTGATGAGTGCTTTATTCAACGTTCAATTCTATTAATGTGCGGGACGGGTCCCAGCCATCTAAGGCCAACCACTTTACTTTTGTATTGAATTTCATCATCTTAGTCTTTTCAGGGATTCTACTTTTATTATCCTTTTCTAAATCTCCTGCATCACAATCTTCTTTCTTCTGGATCATTCCTTTCAACTTATAAACGCAATTCAATGTCACTTTTTTTTTAAATAAATTTATTTATGTATTTACTTTTGGCTGCGTTGGGTCTTCATTGCTGTGCGTGGGCTTTCTCTAGTTGTGGTGAGTGGGGGCTACTCTTCGTTGAGGTGTGTGTGCTTCTCATTGCAGTGGCTTCTATTGTTACAGAGCATGGGCTCTAGATGCGCAGGCTTCAGTAGTTGTGGCGCGTGGGCCTCATTAGTTGTGGCGCACAGGCTCAGTAGTTGTGGTGCACGGGCTTAATTGCTCTGCGGCATGTGGAATCTTCCTGGACCAGGGCTCAAACCCGTGTCCCCTGCATTGGCAGGCGGATTCTTAACTGCTGTGCCACCAGTGAAGCCCGTCACTTCTTTTTTTACTATTCTATGAACCCACCTTCTCCTCCTACCACCCCAATTTTCAGTTCTCTTTCGCAGCAAAATTTGAAAAGATTGCTTGTTTCTCCACTTCCTCACCTTCCATCTCTTCTTTATTTACTCTAATTAGTCTTTTTTTAATACTCTGACCAAGGTTACAATGACCTACTTATTGCCAAAGCCAGTGGACCACTATTGCTTTACTTGACTTACCTGCATTTGACACAGTTGACCCCTGACTTACCTGCATTTGACACAATTGACCCCTTCTTCCTTCTGGAAATAATTTTCTTTTTCCTTAGGCTTCTGTTATGGACGGAACTGTATTTCCCCCAAATTCCTATGTTGAAACCTTAACTCCCAGTGTGACTGCTTTTGGAGATAGGGCCACTTAAAGAGGTAATGAAGGTTAAGGGAGTTTGTAAGGGTGGGGCCCTAATCCAATATAACTAGTGTCCTTACGAGAAGAGGAAGAGACCCCAGGGACTCATAAGCAAGCAGAGGAAAGACCATATGAGGCAGCTATCAGCAAGCCAAAGAGAAAAGCCTCAGGAGAAAGCAAACCTGCCAACACCTTGATCTTGGACTTCCAGCCCTGAGAACTGTAAGAAAATAAATTTCTGTTGTTTATCACTCAGTCTGTAATAGTCTGTTATGGCAGCCCTAGCACACTCATAGAGCTTCCATGTCACCACACTTACCTGGTTTTCTTCCCACCTCACGAACACTCTTTCTCAGTGTCCTGACTTACTCAGATTTATAACTGTTGGGGGCTTTGTCCTTTATCCCCTCCTCTTTTCCTCTATCTATACTTTCTTTGTAGGTGATCTCTTTTCTTTTTTTTTTTAATTTGGCTGGCTGCATTGGGTCTTAGTGCTAAGATCCCTTAGTACACGGGATCTTTGTTGAGGCATGCAGGATCTTTCATTGTGGCGCGCAGGCTCTTCTTTGTGGTGCGCAGGCTTCTCTCTAGTTGTGGCATGTGTGCTCAGTAGTTGCGGCACGCAGGCTTAATTGCCCACAGCATTGTAGGTGACTGCATGATGCCTCTGGCCCAGACCTCTCCTGAGCTCCTGGAGAGCCCTACTTGGGTCGATTAACAGATATCTCAGAACTCACATGGCTGGTGATGGATGGTGGTGACGGTTGCACAACAATGTAAATGTACTTAATGCCACTGAACTATAGACCTAAAAATGGTTAAAGTGATAAGTGTAATGTTACGTATATTTTAACACAATAAAAAATTTATAACTTTATGAGACAATCTGAAATTTGAACTCTTAATAGATATTCTATTATATTCAAGAATTATTTTTTTTTTAAAAACCAACATGGCCAACACTGATACTCCCACACACACACACAAATTCCTCCCAAATTCTTCCCCATTGAGCTAAATGGCCCCTTCAAGCACCAATTTGCAAAAGCCCAAACCTCCGCTCATCTATGCATTTGGACGAGCCAAAATCTGACCTCATCTAATCCATTAGTAAGTCCTGTTAGCTCTCCTTCCAAAATATATCTTGATTCTGTCTCCTCACCTTGCTGTGTGAAGCAAGATGCTGGGACTACTCCAGTCTAAACCAGCGTCATCTCCTGCTTGAAATCGACTCCGACAGCTTCCTCTCTGGTCTCCTTACCTCCTTTCTTGTCACTTTGTAATCCATCCTCCACCCAGCAGCCAGAGCAATTGCTCTTAAGGATAAGCCAGGTTTTGTTATTCCCTTGCTTAAAATTAGCCCTATTAGGGCTTCCCTGGTGGTGCAGTGGTTGAGAGTCCGCCTGCCGATGCAGGGGACATGGGTTTGTGCCCCAGTCCGGGAAGATCCCACATGCCGCGGAGCAGCTGGGCCCGTGAGCCACGGCCGCTGAGCCTGCACGTCCGGAGCCTGTGCTCCGCAACGGGAGAGGCCACAACAGCGAGAGGCCCGCATACCGCAAAAAAAAAAAAAAAAAAAAAAATTAGCCCTATTGCCATTGCATTCAGGATAGATTCCAAGCTCCCAACCATGGCCTCCGAGGAGCAGCAACATCAGGGCCCTGCCCACCTGTCCAGTCTCATCTTGTCCCACACACTCCCCTTCACACACCAGGCTCCCTCCTCACTGGCCACTTTTACTTCCTCGAATGCCCTGTCCTAGTTCCTAGGCCTTTACCAGCAACTCCTTTTCACCCATCAAGTCTCAACCCAAATGCCACTTCCTCTGTGAGGTCTTTACTGACCTTGATATACAGATTAAGTCTCCATCTCCATGATTTTTGCTTTCAAAGTACCTTGTGCTCATCCTGTGTAATTACTTACCACAATTGAAATATACAGTTAAGAAATTTTGGTTCTAGGGACTTCCCTGGTGGTCCAACGGCTAAGACTCCGTGCTCCCAATGCAGGGGGCCCGGGTTCGATCCCTGCTTAGGGAGCTAGATCCTACATACATGCCACAACTAAGAGTTCACGTGCCGCAACTAAGACCCAGCACAGCCTAAATAAATAAATAAATAAATAAATATTTTTAAAAAGAAAGAAAGAAATTTTGGTTCTATATCCATCCCCTTTCCCTGGAATATAAACTTCAAGAAAGATAGAAACTGTCTGATTCATCCGAGCATTCAGCTCAGAGCCTCAAATGTAGAACCTCAATAAATATTTGGGGAATGAATAAATGGTCTGTGCCTGTTACTGTTGACTCTCATTATATAACTTTTCAATAAATATTGGTAAAATTTATTTTACAAATTGGTAAAATTTGTTGGTAAAGTTTAAGTGCCCAGTACCGTACCAAACACTTTATAAACATTATTTGACTTAACATAATGCTCCTATGTTGTTATCCCCATCTAGGGGAGGAGAAAACAGGGCCAGAGAAATGAAGTCATGTGCCCAAGGCCACACAGCTGAAAGGGTAGAGCCAGGATTCAAACCCACGCAGCCTGAGTCCAGCGCCCACACACTTACCCACTTCTTATCTCAGAGTTCCGCCTCCCTGAACTGGCATTCTGATTTTATAAATCAGACCCAGGTGCTTGTTTGATGTGACTCCCCGCTGAGAGACCTAGGCCTGATCTTGAGCCCCGGTAAATTCACTGAAATAATCAACGTTGCCCAGGAAGGCCTCTTGGTGATAAGTCAGCCTCCCCTAGTCTGACCCCATCTATATTTGAACACCATCAACAGCAGGTAAGTGCGTGATTACACCACCATGTGCTAAGTTCTCTATTGGGGGGGTGAACCCGATGACCTGGGAACTCAGGGAGTGAGCAAATTGTTCTGCCAAAGAGGTGGAGAGGGAAAAGCTGTGAAGCCTGTGCTAGACCATAAAGGGTGACCAGGAACTTACCAAACAGAAAGGGTAACAGAAAGACATCCCAGGCACAGGGAACAGCTTGGAGGCACAAAGTTGCATGACGTGTTCAGAGTATGAAAAGGCATCTAGTCCTGACCCTGCCTCCCAGTTCCAGTCCTTAACCCAGGCCCTCTGCTGCCCAGGGTTTCCCAGCTGCATCCTCAAGTAGTCAGGCCTCTGTACAGAGCAAGAGCATACGTGTGCACCGTGGTCATAGGATTGCAAAGCACTTTCACCCACATTGCCTTGCGGGGCACCCTTTAATTTACAGATGATGCCCAGCCCAATGCCTGACACTGGGCAGTAGGTGCTCAGTAAGTGTCACTGTTTAGAATGATGATGGTTGTTGTCCCTGTTTGAATAGTAACACCTTCGTCCCGTTGTCACATGACGATTAAATAATTACTGGGAAAGCACTTTGTAAACCATAGAGTGCTGTACAGATGAGAGAGTGTTGTCATGACCTTTTCCTCCAGAAAGCCTTCCAAATTCAAGCTACTCAGCCCCATGGCTCCACTGTAGGGTTCCCGCCCCCCACCGACGCTCCCCTGTTAGAGCTACTGGGAGCAGGGCTGTCTCTCCCTCCTCAGAATGGGGCCTCCTCAGGGCTGGCCTGTGTCTCCCCATCACACTGAAGACCCCCAAGAGCCAGGCTTATCTCCTCTATCAGACTAGGGTCTCTGGGGCCTGGCCTGTGCCACCCCAATTAGGTCTGGGGTTCCTAGAGCTGTGTCTTCCTCTTGAGACTGGGGACTCCTAAGGGAGACACTCCTGTGTCTCTCCCTTCAGATAGAGGGCAGCTGATGGACCATCTTCCCCCAAGAGGCCTCCTACCCCTCTGAGTGAATGGCCCCAGTCAGGCTCCAGGCTGTGGAGATCCCAGCTGAGGCCTTTCCTTACCCTCCAGGGCCTCCAGGGCTGACTCTGGCCTTCAGGCCACACACAGGGCTCAGAAAACACAGTTCCTCACGGTGCAAAAAAATGCAAGACTTAAAACCCGGAATCCCAACTTCCAGCCCAGCTTTTCCATGACCCCCAGTGAGGGTTCTCCTCCCTCCTCTGGGTCTCCTCTTCCTCAACTTCTTCCTCAACCTCTTCCTCTAGGAAACAAGGGTGAAAGCAGCAACAATAACAATTGTCCTCTTTTACAGAGCACTTGCTGTGCCAGGCACTTTATGTTCTCACAGCACCTAAGAAACGCATTATTAGAAGCAGGTTTGCTGTAAAACTAATGAAGCTCAAATTCCAGGACCTTGCATTTGCATGGGCCCTTCCAAGGCAGCAATGCCTTCTTAGGTCCCAGCAATGTCTTCTTAGGGTCAAATACATGTATATTTTTTTCTTTTTAATTTGCAAAAAATAAAAATTTAAACTACAACTGGTCAAGATCACTGTTTTTTCCCACTCTATCCTTCTTCCCAATATAAATTACTCCCAAGGCACCTGGAAGTATGCGGGTGGTGGAGGAGAAACAAGGATTTGTATGGAGCAAGAAGCAAATCTGTGCAAAATTCTTTCAATCATTCATCACTAAGTTGTCATTTCATATTGACACCAACTCTAAAAGGAAGTTCCCTCCTATAAGGAATAGGCAGCATATGCAATTATAAATGTTCCATGCATGTTTTTCTTTTCCCATAGGCATTACACAATGTAGAATCTATAAAAATTCTGATTACAAACCTACAAGCAGTACTACAGGTAGCAAATACTGGGTTGGCCAAAAAGTTCATTTGGGTTTTTCTGTAAGATGTTACGGAAAAACCCAGATGAACTTTTTGGCCAACCCAATACATCTATGTGTGAAAGGGCATGTTTTACATCTCCTTACTATCAAGAATAAAACTTAAAAAAAATTAACATTGCAAGAGGAAAGACAGAATCATCTCTCTATTCTCACTGTAGAAATTTATTTTTAAAAATCATTGACAGCTCTACCTCCTTCTCTTCCTTTGTCTTCCTGAAAATGTCCATCCTAAAACTATTGGGTAGAAAGGAACAAGGTAAAAGCACACACCAGTGAAAGAGGGCACCACGGTGGCCTCAGCAGGGGCGGGAGGGTGTCCTCAAAGAGCAGCGACCTGGCATAGAGGGACAGGCCCAGCAGGGTGAAGAAGTCCATGAGTGGGAGGGGGCAACCTGACCCGAGGAATCAGAGCCCAAGTGGGGAGAGGAAGGCCTCTTACAGCAGAGAGGGTTGTGGCGGAGACGGCAGATTGGTTACAAATGGAGGCTTGATCCAATGAGTAAATAAGTTAAAAATAATGAAAACCAGATTTCTCAGTGTCAGAGAAGAGAGGTATAATATAGAAAGGGCGAAAACTAGAATGAATCCCATTATAGTGGATTAATATTACAGGTAATAGTATGAACTCATGTTTTTCAGTATGTGTAAATAAACATAGGTATAAATGTGTGTGTGTGTGTGTGTGTGTGTGTGTGTACATTCCCTAACTCTGGGAGGGCTGGGAAGCAGTGGCACCCTAATAGCGATTAATAGATCGTCGTTTCTAAATATGATTCTGGTACCCAGATCATGGTGGGGTTTTTTTTGTTTTTGGGGGGTTTTTTTGCGGTACGCAGGCCTCTCACTGTTGTGGCCTCTCCCGTTGCGGAGCACAGGCTCCAGACGCGCAGGCTCAGCGGTCAAGGCTCACGGGCCCAGCCGCTCCGCGGCATGTGGGATCTTCCCGGACCGGGGCACGAACCCGTGTCCCCTGCGTCGGCAGGCGGACTCTCAACCACTGCGCAACCAGGGAAGCCCCCCATGGGGAAGCCCCCCGATCATGGTTTTTAAATACTATCCTCTACTAAAAGATTAAATCAGAGCTACACGTAGTACTAGTTGATTCCAGGGGCTGGAAAAGTGATATCTTCATATACTAGGAAACAAAGGATGTTCAAAGAGTAATGGGGGCATGTCAAAAGGACATAGACCCCAGCTTGAAGGGGATCCCATCGGCCAAGTCTGTGACAATCTGAGCATCAAAATAAATAACGATAGTAATGACTACAAGCCACTGAATAAAATAGGAGACCATGAATTCATAGTTAAATACAAACACACACAAGTACATTCAATGTATGAGGAGGAATGTTTACATAGTTTCAAAGTACCTCCTCAAGAAATACTGATTCAGGGACTTCCCTGGTGGTCCAGTGGCTAAGACTCCTCGCTCCCAATGCAGGGGGCCCAGGTTCGATCTCTGGTCAGGGAACTAGATCTCACATGCTGCAACTAAAGATCCTGCATGCCGCAAGGAAGATCCCGCATGAGCTGCAACAAAGATCCCGCGTACCACAACTAAGACCCAGTGCAGCCAAATAAGTAAATAAATACATATATATTAAAAAAAGAAAGAAATACTGATTCATTTAAAAGGGGGAAAGAGTAACTGGTATACAGAAGAGTCTGACAGAAATCCCCTTAATCAAGTGACCAAGTGAACCCTGGGACAAATGGAAATGTGTCCTCCCTGATATATCAGGGTGTATCAAGAACACAACATCACTTCCAGGGACAGTCTAATCACAAGAAAGCCACAGACAAACTCCAATTGAAAGCCATGAGACAAAATAACAACTCTTCAAAAGTTTCAAGGTTGTGAAAGGCAAGGACAGACTAAGGATAGTTTTCCTGACCAGTAGGGGCTAGTCATGGCGAAGAAATGCAATGTGTGATTCTGGACTGAGCCCTTTTACTATAATGATTTCACTGGAGCATTAAAGGCGAAAACTAGAGATTAGATATTAATTTCCTGATGTTCAATGAGATTAGATGTTAACTTCCTGGTTTTATTCAATGTTAATTTCCTGACGTTGATGATTATGTTGTGGTTATGTAGGAAAATGTCCTTGTTTGTAGGATTTACACACTGAAGTATTTGGGGGTGATGGGGCTCAGGTTGGCAATTTACTTCCAAAGCGTTCAAGGTAAAAAAAAAGTTCCCTGTACTGTACCTGCAACCTTTCGGTGTTTGCGTCAGTTTCAAAATAAATATCATTAACGTGTGAAGAGGCGAGCAAAGAGTGTGCAGCTAAAATATGTAGGCAAATATTGTCAGGCAATTGATCAGTAAAAGTACTTTGTTATTCTCCTGGGTTTGTGATGTTTGTACTTTGTACTGATTTGTTTTATCATTTATTAAATGTTCACTTTCACACCTGATTTTCTATTCTTAATGAAGGCCCTACAAAATTGTATCAGCTCATGCGTGGGCTTTCTTACTACCCTTTTAAAGATGAGAAAACTGAAGCACAGAAATATAAAGAGACTTGCCCAAGGTCTCTCAGTTAAGTGATGAAGAAGAATTTGGACCCAGACAGTCTGACTGTAAACTCTCCTTCCATGGGATGTTGTGAAGACCCAGTAAGATAAAAGGGCATTAAAGGAACTTTATAAACGTAAGAATGAAGATTATTATGCAATTGTAATTGCATGAAAGATGCGTGCCTGTCTGCTGGGGCCTGTTTGCCTTAGTTCCTTAGTCAGAGGGAAGGGGGAGCAAAGTCCTCCTACTGTATGCCAGAAACTGCTTGGAATTCAACACGTAGGATCTCACTTTGTCCTCACAGCATCGCTGCAAGCAGGCGTTGTCCCGGATGAAGCTTCTGAGGCCCACAGAGATTTGGGGTTCAGCCCACAGTCACATAACTGAAAAGTGATAGAGCCAGGAGCAGATGCCAGGGATGGTGATGGCTGCCCAATAGTGTGTTAGCAGAAGGGTTGCCAGGCTGGGCTTGCCAAGGTCTACAGACATAACGCAGCCAAGGGCCTTCCCACCAGCTCTCACAACCCATGCCCCAGCATCTGAGACAGATGCCTGGGACAGGGGAGCCATATGGCTGGTGGCAGAGCAACGTTTCTGCCCAGATCATAAGTGGGCAACATCAGCAGACCAGGAAGCAGCAGCAAGGCAGGGGCCCAGGTAGTCACCAGCTCTGGCTGCACAACTGGGGCAGTGGGTCCAGGGGAAAAAGCAAGGACTTTGGAGTCAGACTGGTGTGGGCTCTGTCTCTTCTTAGTGGTGTGAACTTGGGCAAGTCACTTTACCTTTTGAGTCTCAAAAAGTAAGAATCGTGCCTCATAAGGAAGCTCTGAATATTAGAGTGGGAAGTGCCTGGCACATAGTAGGTGCTCAGTAAACAGCAGTATTTCATTGTCATTCTGCAAGGGCTTCTCAGCAGATATGGCCCCTCAGGAGCCCCAGGAATCCAGGCTGGGGAGAAAGAGCTCTTAAGGACCTTATTCGTGCAGGGCCCCCCAGAACTGGAGGAAGAGGAAGGCAGCCTCCTAGACTGCACAGTGGGCAAAGTCCTCCCAGCCCCCCAGGATCCTGGCTCCCTTCCCCGAAGCCTATTCCTCACCAACAACAGGAGTAGGGCCCCAAGGTTAGGCAAACAAGTGAGAGATAAGGCGCTTCCAGGCTGGGCCTTGTATTCAAGGCTTGTCCAGCTCTGGGGCTGGCTTCCTGGCTGAGCGAGAGTCCTGCAGGCACAAATAGGGCCACCTGCCATGGCCACCTGCTGATCGTGCACCTGAGGCCTTGGTGCCCTGGTACAGCCTGGGTTAATGACCCTGTTTATCCACTTGAATCATCTGATAAGGGGCAGCAGGGCCAGCAGGCAGGTGACCCTGTGCCCTGCACCCGCTGCTTCATTGACTGAAGTGATATCAGGGCCACGTGGAGCTTCCAGGCCTCCCTCCCCCGCCACTTCCCCACCGGTCCTGCCAGGGTCAGTGTGAGTTTCTTTTTTTTTTTTCAATGAACATGACTTCTGGAGTCAAGGTTGTTGGGCGGTTCCCCCCTCCCTCCCCCATTTGCGGATATAAATAGCACCCACAGCACAAAGCAGGGGGCGGGAGAGCCTGGAGGAAGGAGGAACAGATCCTCAACCATGAGCTCCAGCCAGCCAGGGACCTGCCCATGCCAGGGTGCTGCAGGCCGCCCAACCATTCTGTATGCACTTCTGAGCCCCAGCGTCAGGGACTGGCCCTCTGTGCCCCCAGCCCGTGGCCACTGCCTGTGCAGGCAGCACCGGCCCGTCCGGCTGTGTACTCCCCATCGCACCTGCCGGGAGGCCTTGGATGTTCTGGCCAAGACGTTGGCTTTCCTCAGGAACCTGCCGTCCTTCTGCCAGCTGCCCCCCCAGGATCGGCGACAGCTGCTGCAGTGCTGCTGGGGCCCCCTCTTCCTGCTTGGGTTGGCCCAAGACACTGTGACCTTCGAGGTGACTGAGGTCCCAGTTCCCAGCATACTCAAGAAGATCCTGCTGGAGGAGCCCACCAGCGGTGCAGGCAATGGCCAGGTGTTGGATCGGCCCCAGCCCTCACTGGCTGCAGTGCAGTGGCTTCAGTGCTGCCTGGAGTCCTTCTGGAGTCTGGAGCTGGGCCCCAAAGAATATGCCTACCTGAAAGGGACCATCCTCTTCAACCCTGGTGAGCTCCCAGACATTCCTGGATGGGCCAAGCTGGAGTGGGGGGCAGGGCCCAGCCAGGGACAGCGCCTTCTAAGGGCTTGACATCTGTGATCACTTTGGGTCCTGATTATCACCAAGTAGTCATCTCACAAAAGAGGCTCAGAGAGGCTAATTGACTTGGTGAAAGCCACACAGCCAGGTAGGGGCAGAGCAAGAATGCGGACTCAGGTCTATTCATATCAGTATCTAGTCCTTGCCACTCTGCCTAAGAAATTGCCCTGACCCTCAGGGAAGGTGGAAGTGGGGAAGGGGAGGGTGGGCAGACACAGCTGTGCCTCAGTCACGCCTTCATGAGCGGACTGCATGGGGAAGTTCTGAAGGTGAAACTCTGTGGGTTCAGAAAGACCACATAGAGAAGAGGAATAAAGATGAAGGAGTGTAGGGGAGGAGAGGGAGGAGTCCCCATAAACTTCAGCTGGGAGAGCAACGGATAGAGGAAGTGTTCTTTGTAATCTGGAGAGCATCTAGATGAGAATTCCTCACCAAAGGCCCTCGTAGAATGCATTATCATAATTCATTATAATCATAGTGAATACTCATATTAACTTACCATATGTTAGGTCCAGTTCTAAGACTTTTACATATACTAGCTCATTTAAACCTCATAACAAGCCTAGGAGATAGGTACTATTATTTATCCCAATTTTACCAATAAGGAAACCGAGGCACAGAGATTGAGTAACTTTGTCCAAGGTCACACAGTTAATAAGTGACAGTGTGGGATTCAAACCCAGGCAGCCTGTGTCTTAACCATTGCTCTATACTGCCTCTCCATAAAGGATGGAAAAATGAAGTGATAAATAAATAAATGAAGGAGGTAATAATGGGGCCTCAAAGACCAAGCCGGTGGCCTCCGGTCTTGGGCCAGTCTTGCCCCGTGGTGTCAGAGTAGGCTACTCACCAGCTATCTGTGCCTTCTCTGCCCGCAGACGTGCCAGGCCTCCACGCCTCCTCCCACATCGGGCACCTGCAGCAGGAGGCGCGCCAGGCCCTGTGGGAGGTCCTGGAGCCCTGGTGCCCAGCAGGCCAAAGCCGCCTGGCTCGTGTCCTCCTCACGGCCTCCACTCTCAAGTCTGTTCCACCCAGCCTGCTTGGAGACCTGTTCTTTCACCCTGTCATTGGAGACGTTGACATCGCTGGCCTCCTCGAAGACATGCTTTTGCTGAGGTGACCTGCTCCAGCTCAAGCAGAGACTGGGTGGAGGCTGGCAGCACTGATTAGGCCTGGTCGTTCCCTGGGTGACCCAGTGTTCCCAGAGGCTTCCCATGAGCAGCTGGTCCCGGCCCAGCCAGGTGGGCTATGGGGCCCTCACTCAGCCCAACCCCATCTTGGCCTTCCTCAGTTTGGACACAGTGCTCCAGCTGTCTGGCCAGCCCTTGGTGGTCCCACAGCCTCTGGGCCAAGACTCCTATCCCTTCCTGGGACGGGGTTGGAAGTTTCTACTGCTCATTGGGCCAGGAGTCCTATTGACTTTGTACAGAACTGACTTAAGTTATTGGGTTTTGTAATAAAAGGTGTGATACACTTGGAGCCTGACACTGTAATTTGTACATGTGGAAGGGACCCGTTCACCTCCCGAGCCACCCTGCCCCTGTCAGTGGGAGCCCAAGAGGAAGGAACTATAAGTGGCACAGAAGCCAGACCTCAGGAAACTGGAATTTTAATTTTTCAGAGTGGGATGATGATTTCATTTCTGGGGGTGAGATTTATTTCACGTGGGTCCGAGTTCAGGGGGCAGTGTCAGTTCAGGACCCTCTCATGTCCTTGCCTTTATCTTAGGGGGTAGGGAGTGTCTCTCCCTGTCTTCAAATCCCCTGCTGACCCCTCCCTCAGCTCCTGCCCCAGCCTCCCTCTCACCTCAGTGAGAACTGCCAATTATAGCCAATAAGGAAAATGCAGCAGCCCATTTCCAAATTGAAACAGGTTACAGGAATTTCTTCAGTTTGGGATCATTTGCTTCCCCCATTCCTTCAGCGGACAGAGGAGTCTAGTCCACAGTTCTCCCAATGGCAGGGGGCAAGGGCAATTAGGGCTGGCCTGGAGGCTGCTTGGAAACCGGAGCAGACGGAGGCTTAGTTACCACACCAGCTGGTAAAGTCCGAAACACACTTCCATGACAGTTGGCTCATAGCCACTGCCTGGAGCTCCCCTGCCCCTCTGTGCCAGCCCTTCTCCTGGAATCCATCCCCATGTCCAGCAGCTAGAGGGCAACGCTTGGCATAGCCACGGCTTCCGGGGCTGCTCCATTCAGTGCATGGCTTGTGTCTATTCTGATTAGTCAATGTCTGTGCCTCACTGTTTGTTAAATAGTTTGAACATCACTCAGGTCAAAGTCACTGACCTGCAGGGTGGGCAGGAGGGAATGATAACAACACACATGCCTATAGGACCCCCTTTCAGGTCTCCTCCTTTCTCCAGCAATGAGGCCTGTCCCAGCCAGGCCCCACCCCCCTCACCACCACAGTTTGGATTCTTCTCACGGCGGGGCCAAGTTAATTATTACTCAGTGAGAGGTCATTCACTCAGGGACAGCAGTCTAGGAGTCATCATCACTCAGACCTTTCCCTAAAGCCACAAAGAAAGGCACCACAACTGAACCGGCCATGTACCCATTATGGGCACCCAGTGCCAGCAGCAAGGGCACCCCGTCCCTTACCCAATCACCCACTCACCACTCAGACACCCAGAATGAGACAGAATGGCAGAGCTCAGACCCCACAACGAAGACACTCACACAACTCAGACCTACAACCCTCTCTCACAGGCACACTAAGTTGAACAACTCAGACACGCTTACATAGACCCACAAAACAGACCCTCCATCGGCCCACACACAGCACAGAAATGCACAGTCCAGATACACTCACTCAGCGACATACGGCAAACACATCCACAGAGAGGAGACGTGCCCCCAAGCCAGACGTTCACACCTACATCCCTCCACCCATGGGGGGGACACACCAGAGCATGCTCTCCACCTTCCGTATTTCACAGTAAAAGAAAAAGTGGCCCCCAGCGTAGGGGGACCTGAGTCCGTACACTTCAGGTTCTACCCAGAAGCTGCAAGTACAGGCCAAACTGCTCTGTCCAGCATTTAGGGCCTCAATCACTCCCTTTTCCCACGGCGACCCCAATATCCACCCTCCTCTCAGAAAGGCCATGTCCTGCTCAGCGACACCCCCCCAGCCAGGACCTAATCATATCCCCAAGTAGAGATGTCCTCTAGAGCCCAGGAACAAGCCCTGCACCCCTCTACCCCTTCACCCTCCACCAGAACCCCAGACCCAGACCTCAGTCCCTGACACCTGTCCCTGCCCTGCCCCTCCCAACCCTTGGGCCCATCTCACCTTGCAGACTCATGAGTCAACGCGACGCTTTCAAGAGCAGATGACTCATCTCCCCATAGGAGTCAAATCCTGCAGATTCAGGGATTTGGGGTCATTCTATCTTTCATGTCCTTTCACCAACTGCCCCCATTAGTTTACTGTTGCTCCTCTCTGAACTTCAGACTGAGTCTTCCTGCCTCTCACCCACCCTCCCTAACCCTGAGCAGGCATTAGAAAGCGCTCCTCTCCACTCTCCACCCCAGCCTTTTCCCTCAATTTACCTAATGTTTCCATCATCCAAATAGCTTCCCTATTAGCCTACCTTGTTCTTTTGCAAATTTCTTCCCTACCCCTACACACGACTGGGGAGATACACTTCTATTTCTCGTCTGTATCTTTTGAGTCACTCCCTGTACCCTACCCAAGCCTTCTAGAGGAACATAAAGACAAATTTAGCAAAACTAAAGAGAAAATTATAATACAGTTTTTAAAAATATTTTTATTTATTTATTTGGTTGCACTGGTCTTAGTTGCGGCACGCACGATCTTCGTTGCCGCATACGGGCCCTTCGTTGCAGCATGTGGGATCTAGTTTCCTGACCAGGGATTGAAACCAGGCCCCCCCTGCATTGGGAGAGTGGAGTCTTAACCACTGGACCACCAGGGAAGTCCCTATAATACAATTTTTAAAAATAAATTTATTTTATTTATTTGGCTGTGTTGGGTCTTCGTTTCTGTGCGAGGGCTTTCTCTAGTTTCAGTGAGCGGGGGCCACTCTTCATCGCGGTGCACGGGCCTCTCACTGTTGCGGCCTCTCTTGTTGCAGAGCACAGGCTCCAGATGGGCAGGCTCAGTAGTTGTGGCTCACGGGCCCAGTTGCTCCGCAGCATGTGGGATCTTCCCAGACCAGGGCTCGAACCCGTGTCCCCTGCATTGGCAGGCAGATTCTCAACCACTGCGCCACCAGGGAAGCCCCTCCTATAATACAATTTAATAAGGGCAATAATGCTTTCTCCATGAGACTGCAGGGTTTCCAAAGGTGGTAGGTTGTCTTCACTATCAGTATCTTCACTATCAGATGGGAACTGTGTCACATCAACCAGAGAGGGTAGAGGAAGAAACAGGCTTAGACAGGGTATGCAAGGTTTGGACTGATCACCATCTGTGCTGGGATTTGAACTCAGGCCTGTGTGACTGTGGAGGCCAGGCTCTGGCCAGCACAGGCTGGAGTGAGTCATGGCCAAGCTCAGGTTGTCTGGAGCCAGCTCAGCCACTGTTTACTGACTGTCTCTCAGCCTGATCCCTGTCCTCAGGCCCAGCCAGGGCTGACGCACTAGGAAGCAGGAGAGTGGCTGTGGCTCTGGGTCAGCCTCAGGTACCACTTTATTATCATCATTATTTCTACCTTCATTAGCCATATCATTGACTGCTTATTAAGCAGTCAGGCTGTTGACGGGTGCTGTGCCCTGCACTGACACACCCTGCCCTTGGTACAGTCACGTAACCTAGAATTTATGATGCCAGCAAAAAGCCAACACCCAGGTATCTATCCATCCATTCATGCCATTTTCAACATCTTTCTTGATGTCCACTGTACCAGATCCTGTGCTAGATGCTGAGGAGCACAGAATAAATAAGATACAGTCCCTGCCTTCATTGAACATCCTGCCTATATGGCAGAGAGACACACAAGTAACTGTAACACGGAGTGATCTGAACTGTGATAGAGGGACATCCAACAGGCAGCAGGGGCTCAGAAGAGGTAGTAATTAAATCTGCCTGGAGATGGGAAAAATGCTTCAGCCAAGTGGTAGCTGCTATGAGCTAAAGAGATTGAATAGGGAGCTGCCAGGCAAGAGGGAACGATAGGTGCAAAGGCACAGAGGTGTCAGAGTTCAAGGATGTTTTGCTAACTGCCAGTGGTCTGGGGCAACTGGGTCCCAGGAGACCTAAGAGCAAGAGAGGATCCTGGAGAGTTGAACAGGGGCCATGTCACAGAACAAGGCAGCAGAGAGAGTCAGTCCCAGTGAAACTGGTGGAGGCAACAAGGCTAAGGTCTCGGGGAATCAGGGTTAACAAAGGGGACCATCCATTTCTGGCAGGTCATTCTGGATAGCTACTAAACAATAACCAGCTAACAGTTATGGAGAGCTATGCTGTAAACATGTTATATGGATTATGTTATTTAAGTCTTACAACTCTATGCTGGAAGTACTATCATTATCTCCATTTCACAGATGGAGAGACCGAGGCACCGAGTTAGGTAACTTGCTCAAGGTTACACAGTTAATAGTAGTGGAGTCAGGATTTGAACTCAGCTGGTCTGGATTTAGGGCCTATGCTCTTAAATGCTATGCTATCTTGAGTCGTTAATGGTCAGAGATGATCAAGTGGAGAATAAATAACAGCACCTAGACTCCTTCTCCCCACCTCACTGTAAGGTAGAATGAGAGTGGAAATGTAGTCTTGGGACTTCCCTGGTGGTGCAGTGGTTAAGAATCCGCCTGCCGAATAAAGACACAGACCTACTAGAGAATGGACTTGAGGATATGGGGAGGGGGAAGGGTAAGCTGTGACAAAGCGAGAGAGAGGCATGGACATATATACACTACCAAATGTAAGGTAGATAGCTAGTGGGAAGCAGCCACATAGCACAGGGAGATCAGCTCGGTGCTTTGTGACCACCTAGAGGGGTGGGATGGGGAGGGTGGGAGGGAGGGAGACACAAGAGGGAAGAGGTATGGGAACATATGTATATGTATAACTGATTCACTTTGTTATAAAGCAGAAACGAACACACCATTGTAAAGCAATTATACTCCAATAAAGATGTAAAAAAAAAAAAAAAAAGAATCCGCCTGCCAATGCAGGGGACAGGTGTTCGATCCCTGGTCCGGGAAGATCCCACATACTGCAGAGCAACTAAGCCCGTGTGCCACAACTACAGAGCCTCCGTGCTGTAACTACTGAAGCCCACGTGCCTAGAGCCCATGCTCTGCAACAAGAGAAGCCACCACAATCAAAAGCTGGTGCACCACAACACAGAGGAGCCCCCACTCACCACAACTAGAGAAAGTCCCCGTGCAGCAACCAAGACCCAACACAGCCAAAAATAATAATGCTAAATAAAATACACAACACACACACAAAATTTTTTTTAAATGTAGTCTTGGTTACCTTTGAGTTTGAGTTTTTGATGAGAAATCTGGCCTGTTTGTTCCCCCAAGGAAGTGGCCCACTTTCCCTGGAGAAAGTACCCAGCCACACTCAGCAGCACATCCCCATGTTAGTGCCAGGAATATTCATTCCATCAATGATGATTTATTGATAATCTACTACACACTGAGCATCCTGTGAGTCTCGGAAATTTCATCCCACAAATGGCAACTGTGTGTAGTCATAAGTGCGTAACTTCTTGGGTCATCTAACAGCTTTTCCAGAGCACACCATTTTAATTTCACTTCACATCCTTTTTTTTTTTTTTTTTTTTTTTTTGCGGTACACGGGCCTCTCACTGTTGTGGCCTCTCCCGTTGCGGAGCACAGGCTCCAGACGCGCAGGCTCAGCGGCCATGGCTCACGGACCCAGCCGTTCCGCGGCATGTGGGATCTTCCCGGACCAGGGCACGAACCCGTGTCCCCTGCATTGGCAGGCGGACTCTCCACCACTGCTCCACCAGGGAAACCCAGTTCACATCATTTGTTACGTAACACTTATTTTTCAATTTTCAGATTTTTAAAAAGATAGCTTTAACTAAGCCTTTTCTGTATGATATACATAAAAGTATGCAAATCAGACCTGTATAGCTTGGTGAATTATCACAACATGAATACAACCCTGTAACCATCACCCAGCTCAAGAAATAGAGCATTAGCAACGCTCCAGAAACCCTCCCCATCATTACCACTCTCTCCTGCCCAAAGGGTACCACTAACCCCTGATTTCCAACATGATAAATGAGATTGCTTGTCTCAAACTTTATATAAATGGAATTGTATAGCATGTACTTTTTTGTGTTTGTCTTCTTTTACTTGATATTATATCTGAGATCCAGATATAATCTATGCTCTGTGTAGCAGTAACCCATTCACTTTCATTGTTGTAAAGTATCCCATTACACTAAAATACTGCTGAGGAACATTTGGTTCATCAAATAATAATGCTAGCATTATTCTCGCACACCTATTTTTGGTGCACGGATGTTTGCAGAACTGGTGCTATATAACAAGAATCGGAATTACCGAGTCATAGAACACGTGCTCAACTTGAGTAGATCTTGCTAGTTTTCTAAAATAGTGTACCAATCTAAACATCCCTCGGCAGATTTTAAAATCCAGACATAACGTTGTCCCTTTTCACAATTACCCAGATGCTCGTTAGAACTGTTTTTATTTTTTATTTCTTGAATAGGTGGATATTTGTGATCACCACAATGTAATTACTTGCTTTATTGCTTTTTGAAATATTATTTTCCCTTTTAAGATTTTAAAAATATTGAGTAAAATATGGGACTTCCCTGGTAGTTCAGTGGTTAAGAATCTGCCTTCCAATGCAGGGGACGTGGGTTTGATCCCTGGGCAGGGAACTAAGATCCCACATGCCACGAGGCAACTAAGGCCACGTGCCGTTAGTACTGAGCCCATGCACTCTGGAGCCCTCGTGCCACAACTAGAGAGAAGCCCGCGCACCACAGCGAAAGATCCCGCGTGCTGCAACTAAGACCCAACACAGACAAAAATAAATTAATGTTTTAAAAAAACTTGAAAAATATTGAGTAAAATAAGATATTTATAAAATATATGTAATATATAAAGAGTAACAGTACCGAGAATTCCCCGGCATTCAGTGGTTAGGACCCAGTGCTTTCACTGCCACGGGCCCAGGTTTAAAAAAAAAAAAAAGAGTAGCAGTACAAGAACCCTCATCCTTTTTCCACAGATCATTATTGCCATCAACTTTTGACATCTTTCTAAATCTATCACCCAAAGGTAATGACTACCCTGAATTGGGGGTTAATCATTTCTTGATCCCTCCCAAAGGCAGCAAGGCCTCCAACAACCAACCAGCTTTCCCTAAGCACCTACTATGTGAAAGGCGTACAAAGATGAAAAATTAAAATAAGTAGGGAGGGACTTCCCCAGTGGCTAAGACTCCACGCTTCCACTGCAGTTTCCATCCCTGGTTGGGGAATTAAGATTCCCACATGCCACAACTAAGATTTCACATGCTGCAACTGAAGACCCTGCGTGCCGCAACTAAGACCTGGAGCAGCCAAATAAATAAATAAATATTTATAAATAAATAAAATAAAATAAGTAGGGAAAGCCCTCTCATATTTGTGGCTCCCCATTCTCATGAAAATAACAGGTAACGTCTAAGGAGGGTTTACTGTATGCTAGGCATTTACCGGACGCGCAGGCTCAGCAGCCACAGCTCACGGGCCCAGCTGCTCCGCGGCATGTGGGATCTTCCCTGACCAGGGCACGAACCCGTGTCCCCTGCATCTGCAGGCGGACTCTCAACCACTGCGCCACCAGGGAAGCCCTACTGAAGACTTTTATACGCGTGATGACATTAAATTCTCACCACAGTCCTCTAAGGGTAGGGACTATTATTCCTATCCAACAGATGAGGAAATTTAGGTTCAGAGAAGTTAAGTAACTTGCCCCAAGTCACACTGCTAGCTAAGGATCAAATTTCTAAGCCTTTTTTTTTTTTTTTTTCTTGGCAGCGCCACGTGGCTTGCGGGATCGCAGATTGAACCGGCCTGGCAGTGAAAGCCCAGAATCCTAACCACTAGGCCACCAGGGAACGCCCTTTATGATCTTAAAGCATACTTATATGTGTATCCTTAAAAAATGTTGATTTGTATTTTTTGAACTTTATACAAGTGGAATATTCTGTTTTCTGACTTATTTTCACTCAGTATCATATACCTGAAATTATTGGTACTGAATGCCAGTTTTTGCTCTTACAAACACTGCAGCTATGAATATTCATACATACTGTCAAATAACAAACAAATCTGGACTTAGGAAGGAGGGACTTTATTTGAAGTGATTATTGCAAGGAAGGAAAGGAACTACTGAAATAGGGAGAAGGAAGCTATTGCAAAGAGAGAAGCTCTAACCATAGACCTACACGTGTCTCAAGGGTTAGGCAAAGAGGTTTTCTTTCACAGGGAGGAGTAAATAAGGCTAGAAAGAACTGGGTGAGAGGAAGTGGGATGACCAGGAATGGCTTATGGCACAATAGATAAGAGAATGTTTTACCCTGAACCCAGCCTATTCTCAGGAGGGGCTGTTAACGAGGGGTTGTGTACAGCTCAAGCTGGGGGAGGGGGACACAGTGCAAAGTTCATGGACCTGGAGGAAGGAGAGAAGCTTAACCAAAGTTTAGTTAACAAGCATTTTGTTTTCGTTGTTCTGTGGGGAAAAGCAATTCATCTAAGCGTTTATGAGGCAAAGAATTGAAATTTGGAGTCTGTGTCTAGCCTTGCCATAGGTAAACAAGGGGGCACCCATGAGTTTTATCTAAGTAATATAAGGAAGGGTGTCTCTTTGCAGTAAGTTGTGTTCCAGAACACAAAAGGGTGGGAGGGGTTTCTTAACTTTTCCAGGATCACAGGGCTTGAGCGAGGTTCAACATTGTCAGTACATCTCCTGATAAACATACTTAAGAATTTCTTTAAAATATATAAGTGGAATGGCTGGGTCAAAAGGTATGTGTAGTTTCACTTTTACAGGGTAATGTCAAATTGTTTTCCAAAGTGGTGGTACCAGTTTACACTTCCAACAGCGTAGGGGAGCTCCAGTTGCTCTACATCGTCAGGGTTTAAAAGAGGATTTGAGGATTTAAAATTTTTTGCCAACCTGGTGGCTATGAAGTGGGTCTCATTACATTTCCTTGATGATTGAGATTGAGCATCTTTCATTGTTAATTGCATGTGTTTCTCTTCTGTGAAGGGTCTTCGGCCCACTTTTCAATTGGATTATCTTACTGATTTTGTGAGAGTTCACCAATATGTTTTGGTAGCATAAATGGATTTACGACTGAAAAGGCCCTAAACTGATAAAGAATTGCGATTAGGTTTGGGAGATAAATCTTAAACACTGCCTCTCCCTCAGGCTTCTGATCTGATCCTCACTAGCGTCTTATGAAACAGAGCCGTAACCCCACTTCTCAGGTCAGTTTTACCCATCACCACCGGCTTCTGTCTGTGGGAAAGGGACCTAGCGACTTCCGTGCTTTCCCAGCTCTTGGTTCCACGTCCTCAATCCCGGCGAACTAATCACCGGTTACGCAGTATTTATTGCAGCATCTCAACGCCCCTGGCAATATTCTCGCAAGTGTTGGTTCCAGCCGATCATGTGACACCCAAGATGGCGGCGTCCAGTGCGGCGGAGGAGGCGGCAGTTTACTTAATAGTGAGCGGTATCCCGTCGGAGTTGCGCTCAGCCCAGCTACGGAGCTACTTTAGCCAGTTCCGGGAACAGTGCGGCTGTGGCTTCCTCTGTTTCCACTACCGGCATCGGCCTGAGCGGGCCCATCCCCAGGCTGCTCCCGACTCTACCCTAACTCCTATCCGCCAGGGTCTCGCCCAGACTTCACTCAACGATGCCCGCACTGTCTCCACTCAGGACTCTGCTCCCGCCCAGACCCGCACCTGCTGCTGCGTCATCTCGGTACGGGGGCCAACTCAAGCCCAGAGGTTTCTCCGTATGTACTCGGGCCGCCGGTGGCTGGATTCTCAGGGGACTTGGTTACCTGGTCGTTGTTTCATCCGCAGACTTCGGCTACCTACTGAGGCATCAGGTACGCGTAGGAGAGATAATAGACTGGGACTACTAGAGGCACTGGAACGGAGGCACCGTCCCTGAGGATTGTTGAGGATAAGTCAGGTCTCTCGTTAGGGCTCTTTAGGAGTTTATATCATTTCTGGACAAAGTTTCAGGCTCAACTCTCACGTTAGAAAAACTCGGGGGAAAGAAAAAAGAGGCCTATTAAGATGATCGTTCCAATTTATTAAGTCTATTCATTAAGTCTATACCCTTTTGCACTGACATAGAAGGGGAAGAAGGAAATCAGATATTGTCTTTGTTGCTCCCCACCCAGTCCTCTGTTGGCAAGATGCAAATGAAGAGACAAACTCTTTTCTCTGGACAGCTCCCATTTTCATGGGAAATCACTTTGATAGGGAAACGGGAAGCACAGTGCAGGGCCCTCTAATTTATTCATTCAACAAATCTAGCCTGTATTGCTAGACGTAGTGTGACTCTAGCTGGTGTGCAGAGAACAGTTGGACACAGTCTGTGCTCAGAATCCAGAGAGGAAGACAGATTTGTAAAAAGGTAAGTGTCACAGAGATGCCATTCTAATTGTTAACGTTTACTGAGCACTTCCTGTGCACTTACTGGGCACAGTTCGAAGTCTTTTCGTTTTCTTATTGACTCTTCACAACAATCCTGTAAGGTAGGAGCTATTGTTACCCATTTTATAAGTGAGGAAACTGAAGAATACGGAAGTTATGTTATATTACAAGGTAACAGAGTCACAATACTAACTGGGCATTTTGCTCCAGAGCCTGTGCTCTTTAACACCAACTGCTGTGAGATGACAGGGAAGGGAGAAACCCATTTCCTAGAAGGATTAGGAAATGTGGTTTTGCATCTGGATCTTGAAAGATAAACAGGAGTTGGTGGGAAAGAATGGTGTTCAAAGTAAATGGCATTTGCAAAGACACAGATATGTGAAAGCCCATGAAACTCTCAGGGCATGTTAAATTGTTTGATGTGATTGGAACACATGGTATGACAGTGTGCAGGGGGTGAGGGTTGGTGGCAGTTGAAAATCAAAAGGTCATCAGGAACCAGATCTGGAAGAAACTTGTGAGCTTAGCCTAGGTGATGAGAAATGGCATGTGATTACTAGGTGGTTCTGGTCAGGGAACAGAGGAAGGGACTCTGGAAAAGTTTGAAAGGGAGAAACAGCATTAGGCTAAAGGATTTAAACCTTGAACAGTTTCTGACTCAAGTGTTGCTGGAGACTTCTAGGTTTCAAGAGCTGTTCTTCTCCCTGCTTCCCAAGGTTGGGACTCCTTTCCCTTCAAGACCCGGAAGGAACTGCAGAGTCGGAAGGCTGAGAGTGAAGCCTTCACGCTGGCCGACCTGAGGCGACTGCCAGAGCTGAACCCACCGGTGCTGATGCCCAGCGGGAATGTGGGGACTCCCCTGCGGGTCTTTTTGGAGTTGATCCGGGCCTGCCGTCTACCCCCTCGGATCATCACCCAGCTGCATCTCCAGTTCCCCAAGACAGGTTCCTCCCGGCGCTACGGCAATGTGCCCTTCAAGTATGACGACTCGGAGACTGTGGAGCAGGCAGAGCTTGTGTACACAGCCGAGGGTGAGGAGATACCCCAGGGAACCTGCTTGGCAGACGTACCAGCCAACCCCTGTGAAGAGCCAGAGGAAGAAGAGGAAGAGGAAGAAGAGTCACACTCAGATGACGTGAGTACAGGGAGCCACCTTGTCCTTGCTGGCAGCTTAGAGAGGCCAAGGCGTTAACAGTGCCACTCTTCAATTGTGTATTACCAGAGTTCTAAACCTGGGGTCCTCAGGAGGCTTCCAAAGACTTTGAACTCCCTGACATTGAATGTAAAACTGCATTTGCACGTGGAGGTATATGTTTCTTTCGGAGAGGGGCCAGAGCTTTTATCAAAAGATTCTCAAAGGGGTCTTCTTTTCATTCCTTCAGAAGAAATGTAAGGAGGGTCCCTTTCATTGATGAAATCCACTGACCAAGAGATAAGATCACCTAAGGAAGCAGAGGCACAGCTGGGATGTGAACCCAGTCCCCTTCGCTGCTTGTCTAACTTCTGTGTGCTTTCATTATGTGGTTGAGAAGTCGCCTCTATTTTCTGACCTTGAGTCTGTGGATTGAACACTAGCCTCCACTCTAACTTTATCAATGAAATAGACATTTCTTCTACCTCTTTCTCCAAACTTGTTTGTTCATCCATACAATCGGGAGAGGTGTGATTTGTTGGGAAACTTTTTTTTTAAATGCATACTCTGGGTAAGAAGTAATTGACCTGTGTCTTCAAAATTCCCAGCTCAGAGTTGCTAACACATCTGGACCACATCCTTAGTGTGTGGTACTGTCCTGCCTTTTCTCCAGCCCCTGCTCTGTAGCAGTGATTCCTGAGACCTCCTGGAGTTTAACTGGGGCAGGAGTCCCCAAGATTTCAAGCCAGGAGTCATTCTGTCATTCCACAAGTCCAGTCAAGCAGTTGTAAACACAGGGGCTAGCACAGGATTCCAAAGACATTTTAAGACTCATTTCCTTCCCACAAAGAGCCTTCAAGCTCCCTGAAGAGAGAGAACCAGCATCTGGAAAGGGGATGTGGTATGGTATGGGTTTGAAAGCTGGCTCTGCCCCTCTCTTAGGCAAATCACTTTACTCCTCTAAATCGAGGTTTCATCACCTGTAGAATGGGAATAATGGTACTAACCTCACAGCGTTGTTGGGAAGATTAAAGGAGCTAAGGTATGTGAAGGGCCTGACACAGTAGACGATAGGTTTAGTTCCTGTCCCTTCTTTCTTTGTGACATAATGTAGAAAGGCATAAACAGGGTGTATTGATTAGCAGTGAGAAATTCAGAGACCAGTGAGAGTGGTGGGGGACCTCATGTGAGCTACAGAACTTGAGGAATGAGGAGGATTTAACCAAGTGAAGAGGAGGTGGTGGTGGAAGAGGAGGGCAGATATTCGGGCAGGGAGAACAACATGGCCAAAAGCACAGGGATAAGAGTGAGTCAGGCTTGTGGCGGAAGGGGCCAAGTATGTTGAGAAACAGGGCATGGAGAGATGTTTTGGTCCGGCTTAGGGGCCAGAAAGTGCTGCTTCTCAGAGAAATTTGGAGGAAAGGAGCCGAGGTCCCATCTATGGGACCTCCTGTGCACTGAGCTGCCCTCCTCGTGGGCCTGAGGTCAGGAAGCTGGACAGGCAGGTCACCTCTCCCCACCTTCTCCCAGGACGACGAGCGGGGTGAGGAGTGGGAGCGGCACGAAGCGCTGCATGAGGACGTGACCGGGCAGGAGCGGACCACTGAGCAGCTCTTTGAGGAGGAGATCGAGCTCAAGTGGGAGAAGGGCGGCTCAGGCCTGGTGTTCTACACTGACGCCCAATTCTGGCAGGAAGAGGAAGGAGGTAACACTGGCACCCGGGCAAGGGCAGGGGTGATCCCTGCTGCGTTCGCTCAGGGCGCTGTGCTCCACACGGTGGGTTCCCTGGCAGTGAGCCCAACTAAAGAGGCTTACACTGGTCATATATGAGAGACCAGCCATCCTTTCTAGGGGTGAGGGATCAGTGGAGTAGAGAGAAAATGCCCTCCTACAAATTCTGAATGACCCCCCTTCAGAGGAGAGATTTGAAGATAAAATCAAAAGCCCCAAGTTCTAGAAAGTCTAATTTAATTTAACTCTTGACAGAACTGAGAGTCACTCTGCTTGATGCTTTTCTATCTGCAGACTTTGATGAACAGACAGCCGATGACTGGGATGTGGATATGAGTGTGTACTACGATGCAGGTACTGGGCCAGAGGTTGCAGTACTGGGAGGTGGAATGGTGCCCTGGCCTTGCAGTGACACTTTACCAGACCTAATTAGCAGAGGCTGAGACAGGGCACCAGTTCCCTTGGGGTAGCCCGCTAAGAGGTTCCTCTCTTAAAACATCGCTAGTTGAGTGCATTAAGTGCTGGTTGTGGGCAGAGCCTTTTTCCTTTCTTTGTGCAGGAAGGACATGTGGTGACAGCCCTCAGGGAGCTCTGGTTCTGATGGGCAGACCCTAGTAGAGTGGGAGGGTCAGGAGTTCGGGCTCTGGTTAAGAATTTAGATTCTGGAGTCAGAAATGACCTAGGGTGGTTGGGGGGTGGGAAGGGAAGAACTGGGTCCTAATTCTCTCTCTCATTTTTTGGCTTTATGACTTTTCTGTACTTCAGTTTCCTCATCTGTAAGATGAGACAGCTGTGGTTCTTATTCTTGGTGAGCTCCCAGTCTAATGGGAGAAATAATAATACAGTAATAACACACCATAAAAATGAATATTTAAATCTTGTGAGGGGGGCCTAGAAACCTGATTTTCCCCCCTTCTGCTGAGAGAGACCCTTCCACAAATTGGGCTCTACTTCCTCAGATGGTGGAGACAAGGATGCCCGAGACTCTGTCCAAATTCGTCTGGAACAGAGACTCCGTGATGGCCAGGAGGCCGGCTCCGTGATTGGACACCAGGTGGGCACCTTCGAGCGCCACACCAAGGTGAGCACTGTGCCAGCCCGCTGACCCCTCTCTTTGTTCCTTCTTTACCCTCATTCCTTTCCCCGCCCCCACAGGAGCCCCATCTCGAGTCTCCTCCCTTCCCTCTGCAGGGCATTGGGCGGAAGGTGATGGAGCGGCAGGGCTGGGCCGAGGGCCAGGGCCTGGGCAGCGGGTGCTCAGGGGTGCCCGAGGCCCTGGATAGTGACGGCCAGCACCCCAGATGCAAGCGTGGATTGGGGTGAGTATGGGTGAGGGACTTCCCTGGGAGCCCAAGTGAGCCTTTCAGCTGTACCCTCTTCCCTCTGGTTTTGGATTGGGTGCTAGAGACGCCTAGGGAATGAACTTCAAAACAGAATTAGAAGGAAAAAGTATGTCTGGCGCTAACGTTTTCAAGACCGAGTCCTCAGGCTTGACACAATCATTAATCTCCTGGGGGAGTCATTCCCCCAAGTCTGAGGAGTTTGGACTTGATGATTGCTATTAGAAAGTGACTGTAAGTCACAGAGTGGTGACAGTTGTTCTAAATTTCGTGTACCATTTAAAATGAAAGCAGTATGTGAGGCCTGTGGTTGCTGGCACTGTCAATGGATGGATAAGGAGGCTGGAGAGCAAAGATCCAGATTTAAATGCTCAGTCTTTGGGACAAACCACATATGAAGTAGCTTCTACCCTGTTCTTTCTCAAACCCTTTACTGCTGTGAGATAGCAGCCCTCTCACTGAGAGCTCTTTTTGATCCAGGTACCATGGAGAGAAGCTCCAGCCATTTGTGCAACCAAAGAGGCCCCGTGGAACTGGCTTAGGGCTCATCTCCACCATCTACGATGAGCCCCTACCCCAGGACCAGGGGGAGTCGCTGCTCCGCCGCCAGCCACCCACCAGCATGAAGTTTCGCACAGATATGGCTTTTGTGAGGGGTTCCAGCTGTGCCTCGGACAGCCCCTCAGAGCGTGAGTGGCAAGTTCAAGGGCTTCCTTAATCAGGATCACTCATAATTGCACAGCAGCAGCCCTCTGCCTGGCCCTATCTCCCACGGAAGCAGAAAGAACTCTGGGAGCAGCAGTCTGCGCGGCTTGTTCAGAACTTGCCTTCTGCCTGTCTACCTCAGGGGCATTTTTATAAAAAGCCCCCTATCCTCCCCTTTGATGATAGGGCTTAATGACTTGTCCTCGGTGGTCTCCTAACCCTAGTCCCTGTTTGGGCTTGCTCCTGTTGCCTCCCCCAGCACCTTGAAAACTGGATTGACTGAGGTTATCGTCACAACCTTCCTGGGGGCAAGGGGAGGGTGGGAGTGGGTTCAGCCTGAAGCCCAGAAAGAGGGGAAAAGGGACATGGAAGAGGAGAGGATTTGTGGTTGGAAGAGACGGTCTTGGGGCGGGCCCTCCATCGCCTCTACCCTTAACTGGCTGGGACCGGGCAGCGGAGAGTCCGCTGCAGGTGTCCCGGGTCTGCGACCTGACGAGAGAATAAAAAAGTTTACTACCGAATTTCTCTTTCTCTTCTAATTCGGCCGGGAGGAAGGTGGAGAAATCCCCAGAAAGGTAACCGCCCCCTCCCCCAGGCCCCCACGTCCGCCCCACGCACCGACGTCACCACGCCCTTCGGCGCCAAGCTGTGTCGTCGCCGTATGGGCGGGACTTCCTCTCCCGGCCCTACTGTTTCCGACGTCGTCCGGAAGTCCGGTGCTGGTCCCGTCAGTACCGGGCCATTTGGTCGCCTCACATCGCGCGGGTCTCTACTCTTCCTCCTTAGGCGACCCCCGGGCATCACCGCCGGCCCCCGACGAAGTGCACGTCGGGGATCCCGTTGCCCTCGGCTCTCGTCTTCGGCTTGGCTCCTGCCCTGCTTCCCTGCCGAGCTTACCTGCCCCGCACGGGGCCGTGTGCCGGCTGCCCATGGCGGGGGCCGCTCCGACCACGGCCTTTGGGCAGGCGGTTATTGGCCCTCCGGGCTCGGGGAAGACCACGTACTGCCTGGGCATGAGTGAGTTCCTGCGCGCGCTGGGCCGGCGTGTGGCGGTGGTGAACCTGGACCCGGCCAATGAGGGGCTGCCGTACGAGTGCGCCGTGGACGTGGGCGAGCTGGTGGGGCTGGGCGACGTGATGGACGCGCTGCAGCTGGGGCCCAACGGCGGCCTGCTGTACTGCATGGAGTACCTGGAGGCCAACCTGGACTGGTTGCGTGCCAAGCTCGACCCCCTCCGCGGCCACTACTTCCTCTTCGACTGCCCTGGCCAGGTGGAGCTCTGCACGCACCACGGAGCCCTGCGCAGCATCTTCTCCCAGATGGCGCAGTGGGACCTCAGGGTGCGTCTGGGGACGGGCAGGCCCATTTTGCAGATGGAGGAACTGAGACAGGGAAGAGAACAGATGCCACGCCCCCATGTCCCACAGCGAGGTAGGGGCCGAGACGCTTTGGAGTAAAACATGTGAATTCGAATCCTGGCTCTGCCACTGCCACTGACTCGCTGTGTGGTCCTGGGCAAGTCAGTTTATCTCTCTGAACCTCAGTTTTCTCATCTGTAAAATGGATGTGTCAGTACCCAATCTGGGATTATTGGGAGTATGGAAGTAGTTATGTGGAAGGTGGTATGGTAATTGTTGTTGTGACTTGTGGGCAAAAGAAAGTGAAAGAATAGAGTCAGGTGCAGTGTGAATTGAACCAGTTGCCCACTGGGAGGCTCAGTGCAAGGCATCTTGTAGGAAAAGATGCCCCACATCTCCTGGAATAAGGAAATGACTGTGGCTATTAGAATGAAACAGAAGCAGGAAAAAACTAATGGGAAGACTTTCCCTTTACCCTCAGAAGTCCCCAGTCTGATGGGGGAGACATAGGCCCTAATGTTCCCTGCCTCCCCAGGCCACTCTCACCCTGTCTCTTCCTTCCCTCCCAGCTGACTGCTGTCCACCTGGTGGATTCTCACTATTGCACAGACCCTGCCAAGTTCATTTCGGTACTGTGTACCTCCCTGGCCACCATGCTGCATGTGGAGCTGCCCCATGTCAACCTCCTCTCCAAGATGGACCTCATTGAACACTATGGGAAGCTGGGTAAGAGATCCTGTTCTGACAGGCAAAAAGTAGGGCAGCGGCTGGGCTGGAGTGAAGCAGAGATCTCAGCTGAAGGAAGCTGCTTCCAGGGACCATGCGTGGCCTGATGATAGTAGCCACGGTCAGGTCTGACCCCTGCGCATTTATTTTGTGGCACTCTGTGCCAGATACTGTTCTGGGTTTTGGGGACAAGAGAGCTACAGATGGTGATATGTATTATGAAGGAATTAGAAGAAAGTGATGGGATAGTGAGTGGTTGGGAGTGAGGGGAGTGAACAGTACCATCTGAGCTGAGACCAGAATAGTGAGAAGGAGCCAGCCAAGGCAGAACTGTTCCTAGGCAGAGGGACCAATAGGGGTCCCTATTTCCCTAATCCTTAAGGAAAGAGTTTTGTTTGTTTGTTTGTTGGTGGGTTGTTATTGGGTTTTTTTGCCATTTCACATGAACCACAATTTTTTTTTCTTAATTAACTTATGTTTTTGGCTGCGTTGGGTCTTCTTTGCTGAGCACGGGCTTTCTCTAGTTGTGGCGAGCAGCTACTATTCTTTGTTGCGGTGCACGGGCTCCTCATTGCGGTGGCTTCTGTTGTTGCAGAGCACAAGCTCTAGGCACGCGGGTTTCAGTAGTTGCAGCATGCGGGCTCAGTAGTTGTGGCTCGTGGCTCTAGAGCACAGGCTCAGTAGTTGTGGCGCACGGGCTTAGTTGCTCTGCGGTATGTGGGATCTTCCCGGATCAGGGATCGAACTCATGCCCCCTGCATTGGCAGGCAGATTCTTAACCACTGCGCCACCAGGGAAGTCCCGGGAAAGAGCTTTTTGTGTTCAAGGAAAAGGGGGTGGGGAGTGAAGGGAGTCCAGGGTAGCTGAGATAGTGCCCAGGGGAAGGGTGGTAGGAAACGAGGTCAGAGAGGTGGGCAGAGGCTAGAACCTGTACTGTTGAAACACAGAGGAAAGCCATTGATGAATATGAAGCAAGGGAACACCGTGAACTAAAAGGCCCTTCTGGCTACTTTGTGAATTGAAAGGGGCAAGAATGAAAACAGAGATCCTGTAGGAGATGTTTGCAGCAGCCCAGGCAGTGGTAATGGGAATGGAGAGAAGTAGGTAGATTCAAAACTTACTCAAGAAATAGGATTTGCTGGTGGATTGGATGTGGAGACAGAGGAATTAAGGATGACTCTCAGGTTTCTGACTGAACCAGTGGACAGATAAAGGTGCCATTTGTCAAGGTGGGAAAGACAGAGAGAGAAGTAGGCTGGCATGAGGCAGGGACGTTGCCTAGGGGTCTATGGCCAACATTTTTTTTCCTGCAAAATTAGTGCCCTGCTGACTGGGGCATTAGTTCCCTAAATAGCATCTTCAGCCACAAAGGAACCGAGAGAAGAATAGCTGAAATGACCAGCAGTGAGCAGGAAGGGAGGTTGTAGGGAGAGTGAAGTGTCAGGGCCTTGTCCAGGGAGGGTGACTGGCTGCCAGTTGGGACATGGAAGGATGGAGATAAAAAAGCCCCATTTATCTATGTCCAGATTTGTGTCTTCCCAAGCCTGTCTCCCCCTTCACAGCCTGCAGCCCAGATGGCTACATGCTGGTCCTCTACATTTCTAGCTCTGACTCTTGCCAGTCATCCTCACAAGAGACTGAGGTACAAACCAGATCAGGCAATTGAGGCCCAGAGACATTACATGAATAGCCCAAGGTCAGTCACTCAGCTAGCCTTTTAACTGAGGTAAAATTTAAACCAAGTGTACCTGGCTGCAGTTTCTGCATTCTCAGTGAGAAACGTACCTGTCAGGCAATCCAAGAAGTTTGTTGGAATGCCCAGCACTTTCTTCCTTGTAGGCACAGGGGTGTCAGTTTCTAATTAGAGCTGATAAGAACACAGGAAGCAGAGATCAGGGAGTGAGTCAGTCGATCCCAATAGCCTGATTCCCTCGGCTCACTTTGGGACAGACCTACTGAGTAGCCCAGCTGCTTGAGTCTTCCAGGCAGAAGTGGACAGTGCAGAGAGGCCCACTTTCCTTCTCTTAGTGCAAAGTTGGTATTCATAGAACTGAGTCAGGGACCTCTGAGTCATCTAGTCTAATCTTCTCATTTTACACTAAGAAGGAACTGACCTGGAAAGGGAAAGTGATTTTCACAAGAGGCCATCCTGCTAGATAGAGGCGCTAGATAGTGTGCCAGGTCCTGGGAGCTCTGCCTGGCTATGAGCTTTTTGAGGCAGGAACCAAGCACTATTATTGGTACATGTTCTACCTTACTACCACTGATCAAGCACTTCTCTGAACCAGACACTGGGGTTTATAGCACTTAATCCTCACAGTAGCCCCATGAGGTGGGTAACTGCCCATAGAGCTAGTAAATGGCAGAGCCAACAAGTGAAATCAAGTATTTTCTTCTTAGTAAGTTCATTTCACTGCCTCAGCAAAAGTTTGTTGAATGAATGAATGAATGAATGAGTGAGTGAGTGAGTGAATAAGGCAAAGGAAGAAGGAAAAAAATATGGTCCCTGTCCTCAAGTCTTTAGCCTGATGCCAGTTGCTCCTGAACACCAGTTTCTCTTCTTTTTATTTTCTTTTTAATTAAAATATAGTTGATATACAATGTTGTATTAAGTTCTGCTGTACAGCAAAGTGACTCAGTTATATATATACATTCTTTTTTTATATTCTTTTCCATTATGGTTTATCATAGGATATTGACTGTCGTTCCCTGTGCTAACCAGTTTCTCTTCTTAGCCTTCAACCTGGACTACTACACAGAGGTCCTGGACCTCTCCTACCTGCTTGACCACCTGGCTTCTGATCCTTTCTTCCGCCACTACCGTCAGCTCAATGAGAAACTGGTGCAGCTCATCGAAGACTACAGCCTGGTCTCCTTCATCCCTCTCAGCATCCAGGTACAAACACACCTCATTTCATTGTACTTTACTTTATCATGCTTCACAGATACTGCTTTTTTTTTTTTTTTTGGCCATGCAGCATGCAGGATTTTAGTTCCCCAACCAGGGGTCGAACCCATGCCCCATGCAGTGGAAGCACAGAGTTTTAACCACTGGACCACCAGGGAAGTCCCATGCCTCTCACTTTAAAAGCTAGAAATGATTAAGCTTAGTGAGGAAGGCATGTTGAAAAGCCAAGATAGGCCAAAAGCTAGGCCTCTTGTGCCAAACAGTTAACCAAGGTGTGAATGCAAAGGAGAAGTTCTTGAAGGAAATGAAAAGTGCTACTCCAGTGAACACAGGAATGATAAGAAAGCAAAACGGCCTTATTGCTGATATGGAGAAAGTTTTAGTGGTCTGGATACATCAAACCAGCCACAGCATTTCCTTAAGCCAAAGCCTAATTCAGAGCAAGGCCATAACTCTCTTCAGTTCTATGAAGGCTGAAAGACATGAGGAAGCTGCAGAAGAAAAGTTTGAAGCTAGCAGAGGTTGGTTCATGAGGTTTAAGAAAGGAAGCCATCCCCATAGCATAAAAGTGCAAGGTGAAGCAGCAAGTGCTGGTGTAGAAGCTGCAGCAAATTATCCAGAAGATCTAGCTAAGATAATTAATGAAGGTGGCTACACTGGGAATTCCCTGGCGGTCCAGTGGTTAGGACTCTGCGCTCACTGCGGAGGGCCTGGGGTTCAATCCCTGGTTGGGGAACTAAGATCCCACAAGTGGCCGGTGTGGCCAAAACAAAAAAGGTGGCTATACTAAACAACCGATTCTCAATGTAGACAAAACAGCCTTATACTGGAAAAAGATGCCATCTAGGACTTTCATAGCTAGAGAGAAGTCAGTGCCTGGCTTCAAGGCTTCAAAGGATAGGCTGACTCTCTTTTTAGAGGCTAATGCATCTGGTGACTTTAAGTTGAAGCCAGTGCTCATTTACGATTCCGAGAATCCTAGGGCCCTTAAGAATTCTGTTAAATCTACTCTGCCTGTGCTCTATAAATGGAACAACAAAGCCTGGATGACAGCACATCTGTTTACAACATAGTTTACTAAATATTTTCAGCCCACTATTGAGACCTGCTGCTCAGAAAAAAAGATTCTTTTCAAAATATTACGGCTCATTGACAATGCACCTGGTCATCTAAGACCTGTGATAGAGATGTTGTTTTCATGCCTGCTAACACAACACCCATTCTGCAGCCCATGGATCAAGGAGTCATATTGACTTTCAAGTCTTAGTATTTAAGAAATACGTTTCTTAAGGCTGTACCTGCCATAGATAGTGATTCCTCTCATGGATCTGGGTGAAGTGAATTGAAAACCTTCTGGAAAGGATTCACCATTCTAGATGCCATTAAGAACATTCGTGATTCTTGGGAGGGGGTCAAAATATCAGTATTAACAGGAGTTTGGAAGAAGTTGCGTCCAACCCTCGTGGATGACTTTGAGGATTTCAAGACTTCAGTGGAGGAAGTAACTGCAGATGTGGTGGAAGTAGCAAGAGAACTAGAATTAGAAGTGGAGCCTAAAGACACTGAATTGCTGCAGTCTCATGATACAACTTTTTGGATAAGGAGTTGCTTCTTATGAATGAGCAAAGAAAGTGGTTTCTTGAGATGGAATCTACTCCTGGTGAAGATGCTGTGAAGGACGTTGAAATGGTAGCAAAGGATTTAGAATATTATGTAAACTTAGTTGATATAGTAGCAGCAGGATTTGAGAGGATTGACTCCAATTCTGAAAGAAGTTCTACTGTGGGTAAACTGCTGTCAAACAGCATCGCATGTTACAGAGAAATCGCTCGTGAAAGGAAGAGTCAGTTGATGCAGCAAACTTCATTGTCGTCTTATTTTAAGACATTGCCATGGCAACACCACCCTGATCAGTCAGCAGCTATCACCACGGAGGCAAGACCCTCAACCAGCGAAAAGATTACGACTCACCGAAGGCTCAGATGATGGTCAGCATTTTTTAGCAATAAAGTCCATTTTTTTGCGCGCGGGCTTTCTCTGGCTGTGGCAAGCGGGAGGTACTCTTCGTCGTGGTGCGCGGGATTCTCACTGCAGTGGCTTCTCTTGTTGCGGAGCATGGGCTCTAGGCGCCCCGGCTCAGTAGTTGTGGCTCACAAGCTCAGTAGTTGTGGCTCACGGGCTCTAGAACGCAGGCTCAGTAGTTGTGGCACACGGGCTTACTTGCTCCACAGCATGTGGGATCTTGCTGGACAAGGGCTCGAACCCATGTCCCCTGCATTGGCAGGCGGATTCTTAACCACTGCGCCACCAGGGAAGTCCCAGCAATAAAGTACTTTTAAATTAAGGTACGTACATTGTTTTTTTGGGCATAATGCTATTGACTGTATGCTTAATAGACTACAGTATAGTGTAAACATGACTTTTATATGCACTGGGAAACCAAAAATCCATGTGACTCACTTTATCATGAAATGTGCTTTACCTTGGTGCTCTGGAACCCAACCCACAGTATCTCCGAGGTGTGCCTGTACTGGGCACTAAGAGGCCTCGTCCCTTGGCTATTGGCTCTGCAGTGCCTGGGAGCACACCAGGCTGTGTGTCCAGGAGGCTTTGAGGCCTCAAACAGTGGTCTTTGTCCTGGGTCCAACAATCATTCAGTCTCCTTGGTTTCGAGACCAGTGGTGGGCAGGATTCCAGTAAAGAGGGTAGACCAAATTTTGGCCCTATCTGTTCTGTTTTTTTGTTTTTTAATTTATTTATTTTTGGCTGTGTTGGCTCTTCGCTGCTGCGCACGGGCATTCTTTAGTTGTGGGCTACTCTTCGTTGTGGAGCACGGGCTCTAGGCATGTGGGATTCAGTAGTTGTGGCACACGGCCTTCAGTAGTTGTGGCTCACAGGCTCTAGAGCGCAGGCTCAGTAGTTGTGGCGCACGCACGGGCTTAGTTGCTCCGCGGCATGTGGGATCTTCCCGGACCAGGGATTGAACCCATGTGCCCTGCATTGGCAGGCAGATTCTTAACCACTGTGCCACCAGGGAAGCCCCCCTGTTCTGTTTTGCTGGGTTCTCTCTACACATGTTCCCTCCTCGGTGTGAAAAAGGATGAGTTCAGAAAGTCATTAGCAAGGGACTTGACCAAGGCCAGGGACAAGTCTTTCAGCCCCCTTCAAGATGGGCAACTGCCTGTTGACTTTGCAAAGTAGTACCCAACCCTTGTGCCTCTCACCTTGCACCCTGCAAAGGTAACCTGGGAGACAAAGGTGCGTGTTAGATTCCTTTCTGCTGGGGGGGAACTTAAGGGAACTTGTCTCTTCTCTGTTTAATGCCACACTTTTCTCCTCTAAAACGAGGAGGTGAAACCTATAATATTAATCATACAGTACCACTTATTGAAGACTTTCTGTGCTAGGCATTGTGCTGAGGACTGTACATGCATTATTTTGATCTCTCTTTCCCATGATGTGATGTAGGGACCATTCTTACCACTTTTATGTGGACGAACAAATAACTAACATGCATATTTATCGGGTGCCTACTGTTAGATAGGTTCTGTGCCAGGCACTGGGGATGCCTGGACAAACAAGTTCCCGACCTCAAGGGGTGCACAGTCAAGTAGGAGAGGCAGATGAGTTAATAACTTGCTAACAGTAAGATGGTAAGGATCATAGCTACAGTGGGGATAAACCCAGGGGACTGTGGGTGTGCGTAGAGGTGCTTATCTGTTCTAATTTGGGTGGGTTGGTAGTCAGGAAAGATGAGGTGTAGCCGGGCCTCTGGGCACATGTAGAAGTACTCCAGGCCAAGGGAGCTGCATGGACAGAGGCTTCATGAGGCAAGATCAAGGGGGGTGTTTGGAGACTGCAGTCGGTTTGGTACAACCTCAATTCCACATACCCCTATTTCACTCAAGAGCTGTTTCTCTCCTCCCTGCCCAGGACAAGGAGAGTATCCAGCGGGTCCTGCAGGCTGTGGATAAAGCCAATGGCTACTGCTTTGGGGTCCAGGAGCAGCGGAGCCTGGAGGCTGTTATGTCTGCCGCGGTGGGAGCTGACTTCCACTTCTCCTCGTATCCTTGCTCGCTAGCCTCCGCCACAGCCAAGAGCGGGAGGCCAGGGGCTCAGGAATGGCCATGCCTGCCCTTGCAGACGACTGATTTCATGTTGACCAGTGGGCTCCCTGGTAACTGGTCCCTTGGAAGGCTCCAGGGTTGCTTGTTCCTGAGGACAAGGGAGGCTGTTGATCAGAAGGAGCAACAAATACAGAGGCCCAGATATGAGAGAGCACTGGTCACTTAGGAGAGATGCAAGGGATTCGGTTTGCCTGGTGTCCTGAGTGTGAAGGGGAAAGGGAGATGCAGTGGGAAGGGGAGGTAGGCGATGGAGGAGTGTGGACTTCGGCCATGGGTGGCCAGTGGGAACCAGCATACTGTTGTTGAGGGGAGCGTGACGCAATCAGATGTACATTCTTGAAAAGCACCTCCAAGTGTGGAAAATGCATTTAAGGGATGTGATTGGGAGCAGGAAAGTCTTTACAGTCTCCAGGTGAGATGGGATGCAGCATTAGTAGTGACAATAGCAAAAAGGGTGTGGACTAGAAGAATGTGAAGGAGACAGATAGCTAGAGCTCGTGACCAGGTGGTTATGGGATAGAAGGAGGTGGAGCAGAAGTTAGACTCCCAAGTTTCTGGTTTAGTCAGTGGTAGGGGGTGGCTGTAGTCACTGAGCAAGAAAAGGAAGAGGAGAGGGCAGGTTTGTCACGTGGGTGGCAGGGATGGGAACTGGCAGCTGTGCTGTGTTTGAGGGGGCCATGGGATGTATTGGAACCTCAGTCTCCCTGGTTGTAGAATCTCAAGTTCTGACGCTGGAGTCCTCTAGTATAAGAGCCATGGTGGCCAACCTAGCCATAGTCAGACCCCAGACCCAGGCCTCAGGTCGGCCAGCCTCACACAGCTCCATGGGCAGTTTCCTGTGTGACTCTGATTGATGTCCTTCCTGCCCCACTTTCCTGCTATTCCAGAGAGAGCTAGAAGGCACCCTATAGCCCAAGCAGAAAGTTGTTGTTTTCTTTGAGCTCCCTTGACTTCCCTCCTCTAGCTGAAGCAGAGAAGTCATTTGCTGAGCACCTACCGTGTGCCGGTTGCCATGCTGGCGCTTTATATTCGTTGTCTCATTTGACAGAGTTCCTCACAGCTCTGTATTACAGATGCGAAAAAGCAAGTGGCAAAGTCAGGGTTTAACCCCACAGCCTGGCTCCAGAGCAGGTGCCACAACACAGAGCTGGAGGGTTAGTGCTCTCTGCTTCTCTGCTTCTCTGCAGTGTGGGCAAGAGGCAAATAGAGGAGCATTTGGGTCTGGTTACTTGGAGGGACTTCTCAGACCCAATTGTTCCCTGTTGCCTGAAGCTCTAATTATGAGGAAGGGAGTGGGATGGGAGGAACCTCCAGATGCAGCTAGAGGGCACACGTCACAGAGGTCAGATCCTACCCAGACCAGTTCTCCATCCTTGCCTATGCTATCAGCCTTGACAAGCCCTCCATCAGCACCCTGGGCCTGCAGGAGAAGTACCTGGCGCCCTCAGAGCAGTCAGTGGAGCAGGAGGCCATGAAGCTATAGCAACAAGCTGAGCTCTGGAGAACAAGACACACGACCCAGCACTGGGGAGAGTGGCAGCGGACAGCTCAGTGGCCTGCAGATCCAAGGGCAGCCCTCCCAGCCAGAGCTGGGAGACTGGCGAGGGCATACTCAGCCTTGCGGAGGACTTCTGGCCAAAAGCCACACATGTAGCCAAGCAGAGCACCAGTCACAGCCTCATGAACTCTGGGCGCTGCCACCAGGGATTCAGCACTGGTCCCACTCAGGCTGTGACGGAATGTGCTACAATACAAGAGTTTATCTTCTACTTTTTGTGGCTTCCAAACTTTCTTCAATCATCCAGGCCGAGTGAGTTGGGAATATGGGAATGTCCCCTTTCCTCAGAAGAGTCCTATTTCTTCATACTACAGGGCAGTGTTTCCCCCAAAGCACGGGATCATACTAGACGGTTGACTCTCAGTCCTCAGTTATGCTCTTTGGTTAATCTTCAGTTTTAACAGTGAACCTCAAACTTGAGGTCTCACAGACAACACTTCCTAGCAGATCTTGTAACGTTTTATTTTCATTGTCTTTATGTCATGGTTTTACTGTTTTTTGAGGTTGTGTTAACTAGTTTTCCATTTATATTAGTGATGAAAAGTTGACTTTAAAATGAAATTATTTATACAAAATGAGTTGCTTAAAGGAAAATATCAGTATGTAGTCGTATCATGAGGGCTGTGGGAAAAGTGAAGACGGCTTGAAGTTGGAAATACTGGTGTTTGCTTCCTTTGCTCTTCTTGCAACTGGTTGGATGCAATTCACATTTTCAACCAGTAGGTGGCATCCCAGGCTTATTTTTTAATTTAATTTTATTTTTTTTTCCGGCTGTAGCCTGGAGGCAGAAGGGGACAGATGGCTGTCCTGCCAGTAGTCTTATTTGCAGACACTCAGTGCTGTTAATACATGGGAAGGGCTTAGCATTTCACAAAGAGCTTCCACACACACAGTCCTCATGTGGCTTTCACAGCAGTTCCTAGGGACATAGACAAGATGGAGAATAGTACTAAGCCCCACTTTACTGTGAGGAAACAGAAAGATGAGGAGTTTGAACTTCAGTCAGCCTGTCTCTCTCATAGCTCACTTTGCTGAATACTTAATGGTGAAAAGTCAGGGCCCTCCTCCCACAGGGTTTATGACCAATCAGGAGAAAGAATTTAGACACCTGTAGGGTATTAACTGAATCATAAATCAGGGGGAAGATAGATGACTGGTGGTTCGGACAGTTGGAGAATTCAATTTAGGAAAACCGTTCTGAAGCAGCATTGAGATGGGGGTGACCGGGCTTTGCTTCTCACATTTGGTCACCAGAGCAGAAGGCAGAAGAGTTAGGGGCTGTGAGGAGGCCCCTCGGGCTGGAACAGTGTAAAAGCAGCCGACCCCGACTCCCACACCTGGCGGGACAGGGGATGATAACTGGGTGCTCCTTCCCCCGACTCTCATCTAAGGAGTTCAAAGCACCTCATCCCTATTGACACTGTACACGGTGGGGAGTGTCAACAGTGCATGCCAGGGAAACTGAGGCCAGGAGGCACTGCCTGGGGCTGGCTGTGAGTCACCTATGGGGCCTGGAGCCCAGGAATAATGACACCCAGGCTGCTGGACAGATCCCTCATCAGTTAGGGCATGAGGGTGGGTGCTGTGTTTTTGAAAGTAATACCAGTAGCTGTGGTCATGGGTTTTGATGCTTACCCCATCCTGGAGGCCCCAGCTATCACCAAAGCACCCAGCTGGAAGGAAGCATCATTTAGAACTTTATGGCCTCATATGCAAGCACCCTGAGCATTTATTCTCTGCAGTCATCAAGTGAAGAAGGATGGACAAATTCCAAACTTTATTTTCAGGCCTTGGTGTGACAACAAGGGTGTTTTCTCCTCTAGTAAATGGAGCTCTGTCCACTTCCCACTGATAGCAACGTGATTTTCTATCCCCCCTGTCATGATTGGGAGGGGATAGCACAGTGCAGAAAAGCAGAGGTGTCTGGGTTCCAGGTGAGGTCTGTTCAGCATGAAGTGTGTAGGGTAAGAGAAAGACCATCCTCGATTTGTCAGCATATGACGACTGTCCTTAAGATTTCTTTTTTTCCTGATAGAAAAGTGAAAAGCTTGGAAAATGAAAATAAGTCACCCATGATCCCACCACAGATAAATAATTTTTAAATATTTATAATAAATTTTCTATTCAAATGTATATTTTGTGTTTTTTATTTCAAGTCTTATTTTTCTATGCGTTCAGAGGGATAGCTAAAGCATTTATATACGTGGGATATATTGTTAATGCTCTGTAACCTGCTTTTTTCAGTTACCTTTATTTCATGTAACTAAAACTATAAGGACCTTTTAAATGTCTACATGATAATATTCTGGAGTATGGCTATAACATTGTTTATCCAGACTCCCATGCTTAGCCTTTAAATTGTTAGCAATTTTTTTGCTATTGTAAATAGTGCTGTGATTAATATCTTTGTCTGACTCTCTTTTTTTTTTTAACATCTTTATTGGAGTATAATTGCTTTACGATGGTGTGTTAGTTTCTGCTTTATAACAAAGTGAATCAGTTATACATATACATATGTTCCCATATCTCCTCCCTCTTGCGTCTCCCTCCCACCCTCCCTATCCCACCCCTCTAGGTGGTCACAAAGCACTGAGCTCACCTCCCTGTGCTATGCGGCTTCTTCCCCCTAGCTATCTATTTTACGTTTGGTCGTGTATATATGTCCATGCCACTCTGACTCTCTGACTTTTAACTTATGATAAAGTCCTAGAAATAAAATAGCTGATGTTTTCTAGGTTCTGGATTCATATTGCCAAAATGCCTCCCAGAAAAGTGCCACTTTACAACTCACAGGCACTGTCTGGAAGTGCTCTTCTCACCCCCGACCTCACTTGGCAATCGTGAACTTCCGGAGGGAGGAAACCATCCCTGAATGCTTTCCAAGGGACCTTCTTGGTCTTCTCTGCTAACCACTGACACTGGGCTATACTATGCATATCTTGGCTCTGAATTGGGGACTTCCAACAACTGGAAGATAGTGTTTGGAACCTATCAGTGACCACAGCTAATTGGAAAGGCTTCCAGCCCAGACAAAGAGGCTTAGGAGTGAGGGTGACACCCTAAAGCCCACAGAGCTGAAGCACAGACAGTCTGCCCTCAGCCGTTTCTGAAGTAGCAAAACGCTCACCCACAGCTGGCTGAGAATAGGAAGCCTGATCCCATTAGGGTCTGTGGGAAGATGAGGATCCCGTTAGGATCTGAGAGATTCTCTGTCCTTTCTCAAGGCTCCTGAGAGAGGCAGGGGAGTGACTTCCCAGCACTACTAAGGCCCACCCCGTTTTTGAAAGAAGCTGGGAGGGCCAACTACCTCAAAATCCTGGAGGGAAATTCTCTATCAAGCTGAGTAGCTCCCCTCCTCCCCCTTTTCCTCTCTCTTGCCCCTGGTTGTTGAGCCTTTACCCAGCCTCCTCTGGGCTGCTCACCTCCTCTTCCTGTCCCCTTTGGAAGGAAGAGTCTCAGATTACACAGACCTCAGTGGCATCAGGCTTGCTGAGGGTAGGGGAGAGCCATATGCCTCATTTCCAACCCACTGTGTCCTCCATGTCCAGCCAGGGAGCCAACTTCCCATAGCCCCAGAAGCCCAGGTGTCAAAGTGGCTCTGAGCCTTAGTCTCTTCATAAGCAAAACAAAGATGATAATATGTGTTGCCATGAGGAATAAGGTATGAAACTGCCTGGCACATAGCAGTCATGCCACGTGCTCTTATTACTGTATTCTGTTCTTTAGGAAGAAGCAGGAGGGGGGCACTTTTGTTCAGAAGAGCAATCTTGGAGCAAGCATCTGAAATCAGGTTTTCCCAAAAAGGCACTGGACACTTGGACATTTTGTGTGTGTGTGTGTGTGTGTGTGTGTGTTGGTGTGTAGGAATATCGTGCCTTTCTGGAAGGAGACACAGTGGCCTGCCTGACCCCAATGCCTTGGCCTAGGGTGCCCGGTTAGTTCTGAGAAGGTACCTTAACCCCAATACCTTGCTTTCCATCACCTACTTCTGTGGATCTACAGAGCCAATTTGGACTTTGCTCTCTGAAGTAACTGCATATAAGAGAGAAGAGTAGATACCTTCTTTAGAGAATTTTAGGTTGCAAACTTTCCCCATACAACTCAAATTCTTGGGAGAGGAAAATCTTTGTAAGCCCTGGGCCTCTGTTTCCTAGGGGATAACCTAGCAGTGCAGAAAGGATAGGACTGTGGTTACTTGACTCTTTGTGAGCCCAATTTCTATCTAGAAAGCTTTGCTTTATCCCAGAACTAGCTATATTTCCATTTTCCACAGTAGAGGACCTGGCACTAACCGGGTTTCCAGGCATTTGGAGGGACAGTTTTAAAACTAAGTTTTGAGCTCCTTCCTGCACACAAAAGCGTGCTGGAGACGCTGTGGGAAGAAGGAGGAATAATGGGACAAAGTTACCATTTTTAGGGTAACTAAAGAAAGTGCTCAAGTGGAGAGGAAACTGGAAAGAGTGGCCACCACGAAATTTCCAGCAGAACTTGGCAATCTTACCAACTTTGCCCTCTGGGACTGATTTTTTTAAATTGAGATATAATTCACATATCATAAAATTCATTATAGAGTTTACAGTTCAGTGTTTTTTCATATATTCACAAAGTTGTGCGACTATCACCACTATTTAAATCCAGAACATTTCATCACCCCAAGAGAAATTCCATATACATTAGCAGTTGGACTGAAAAAAAAAATTTTTTTTTAATTTTATTTAAGTATAGTTGATTTACAATGTTGCGTAGGACTGAAAAAATTTTAATGTCAAATTTAGGCCAGGAAAAGATGACAAGAAATGCTCACTGAGACCCCACCCTGGGTAACATTAAGAAAGCTTTAGATAGAGAAGTCTGGGACCCAGTTCAGAAGCTGGTGCCTAAGCCAGCTCACAGCTAGCTGTCTGATTTGGTGACATTCCAATCCATAGCATCTGCTTTTAAAATCTGTCAACACCAACATGCTGCCTTAGGGTAGCTCATTTCTTTCCCCATAGAGGGCAACCATGAGCGGTGTAGAGGAAGCAGGCAAAAGTCAAATGCTGAGAGAAAAGAAAGAATTTCCTTTCTCAGGACCTACCCATTAAGAGGAAGTCACCAGACCTGTCCGGTAAGAGAAACCAGGTCACTTCCAGAGCTGAGGGTAAGTCACTTGCCCTCTCCCAGAGTCTATGACTGGTTTGGAACCTTGAAACCCAACACCGTTCTGGGAAAAGAGAGGCGAAAACGAGGGACCCAGAAAGCATCAGAGTGGTCCTGCCAGCTTCCCCTGTAGAATTAGTAGCTCTGATAAGAGCCCTTTGAGTCCCATGGGTGTGACCAAACTTGGACTCTGGGGAACCTGATGAGGCTGGACTGAGTTTCCCCAATACTGTCAGGTGGAGGAGTGACCACTTGATGTCAGGCCAGTATTCTCAGGAGGCCCAGTGATCATGTAGGTCATATTTGGCAGTAAAGCTGTGCCTCAGTACTGGGCCTGATTATTCTGCTTTTGGCACAGAAATGCTGGATAAATCCTAGACTATTGATGCTGGAAGGATTAATAATGCGTAGCATGTATTGAATACGTACTATGGGCTACTTTACATGCATGTATTTGCTCAAACTTCACAGCAACTTTAAGAGGAAGGTACTATTTTTTAATCCCCAGTTCACAAATGAGGACAGAAGGTAAGCATGGTGAAAAGCCTTGGCCAAGGCAGGCTGGGAGTCAAACCCAGGCAGTTTTAACTTCACATTTTTTCGTTAGAAAGCCTTTAGTCCAAGCCCCTTATAATACAGAAGGGGAAACTGAGCCCAGGGAGGTATAACGGCTTTTCCAAGCCAGTCAGGGACACTTCCAAGCCTCCTGGTTACCTGTTCAGTGCTGCCTGGGCCCCGGAGTGTGATGGGGACACCTTGGGGGCCTTTTCCTAGCCGACCCTGCCTGCCCTGCCAGGCCCAGGCACCGCCCGTAGATCAAATGACTCAGAGGGCAGGGACTACTTTTACCGCACGACCCCGCCCTGTCCCGCTGCTCTGAGGATGCCGAGCTCTCGGGTAGGGCGGGTGGCAACTCGTCCGAGCGAAACCGGGAGAGCGCCGCCTCCGGTACCTGGCGGGGGGCGGGGGCCCCTCAGTGGCGCAGCCCGTCTCGGCGCCTGCGGGGCCGGATGGGCGGAGGGAAGACGCAATGCGCGCCGGCCGCCGCTCATTCTCCTATTGGTCAGTCGGGCCCCGGGGGCGGTACCCTGAGTATCTCCCTCCCGTGATTGGGTGACATTGGCCTCGGGCCCGCCTCCAGCCTCGGGCTGTGAAGGCCTGGCAGCGCGGGGAGGCCGCATACGTAGGCGTGTTGCAGCTGGGAGCCGGGGTTGTGGCGGGGGGGGAGGGGGGGACGGGGGAGGTGTGGAGGCGAGGGGGGCGCGGGGGAGGTGTGGAGGCGTAGGGATTCGCCGACCAAGGCCGGACGCGCTCCTCGCGGCCCTTCCCACTCAACTTGAGTCTCCTCGTCGTCAGCCCGTTTCATTTTTGTCCCCATCTCCGAAAGCTGGAGGGCGGTCTTCTCAGACCTGGGCCAGACCTTTAAAAAGGCGGCGTCATACCCCTGCCCCAGGCCGTACTCCCCTCCGCTCAGATCTAATGACTCTTTCCCGCTTTCAGATCTCAGGTGCCCAGAGCGGCTCACTGCAGCGTACCCCTCCGGCGCTGTCCTCGACCTCACACCTGAGACTGCACTGGTTTCCTGTCCCCTCAGACCTGAGCTCTTAAGCCTCCCGCCCCGCGGCCCCGGCAGAGAAGCCTCCAAGCTGTCTTTGCACTCACCTGACCCTCTCGGGACGGACCAGTTTCGGGGGACCAGACCAGACCCTGATGGAGAGAGCTGGACCCCCCCCAGCCTCTCTCCTGGAGTCACTGGCTCCAGAGTCTTGTCTGCGGGTCACTGAGCCAGTCCCATGGGAGGGTCTCTAACTCATACACCAAACCCTGTCCCGTCCCTCTGCAATAACTGGAAAAGACAGGAGGAGTGTCACAGGGGAACTTTATTGAGAGGAAACATGGTCACACCCAGCAGACATGCTTTCCCTCGCTTCCTTGGTCTTGCTCGCTGCATGCACACACCCCCTCTCTCTCTCTCTCATCTCCAGCCTCTGCCACACAATTGAGTTCTCAGCCACAAAGGTGGGATACTCCTCAATTCCTAAGATCCAGAGGCAGCAGGGGCAGGAGGGGGGCGGGGTGGGGAGGAAGTGGCCAGGTTCAGGGGTGGGGTCGGGGGGCGGCGGAGGTGCAGAGAGCAGGGCTGGGTGGAATGACCAGTGGCCAGGAGCACCTGACAGCTGCAGGAAGCATGGAATCCTCTGGCTCCAGGCGGCCTCAGCTCTGCTGGTTCCTCTCTGTGGAGCCTTTCTGAGCGGGGGCAGAGCATTTGGGGAGAAGGGTTGGGCCTCCCACCCCGTACAAGTCCTCTCTGCCAGGAGTGGGGGACGAGCGGGCAGGGCAGGGAGGGCAGCGGGCACGGCTCAGCTCTGGGGCTCCTCGGGAGCCTCGCACCCCTCTTCCCCGGCGTTGTCGGCCGTCCACAGTGTCAGGTTGTCCCGCAGCAGCTGCATGATGAGGGTGCTGTCTTTGTAGGAGTCCTCGCTGAGGGTGTGCAGGTCAGCCATGGCCTCGTCGAAGGTGGTCTTGGCCAGCGAGATGGCCGCCTCGGGGCTGTTGGCGATCTCATAGTGGAAGACGGAAAAGTTCAGGGCCAGGCCCAAGCGGATGGGGTTGGTGGGCGGCATCTCCTTCTTGCTGATGTCCATGGCATCCTGGTAGGCTGACCGGGCTGAGTCAATGATGCGCTTCTTGTCATCACCGGTGGCCACCTCAGCCAGGTACCGGTAGTAGTCGCCCTTCATTTTCAGGTAGAAGACCCGACTTTCGGCGTCACCGGCCTCCTTGATGAGATGGCTGTCCAGCAAGCCCAACACCGTGTTGCATACGCCCCGGAGCTCCTTCTCCACCTTCTCCCGGTACTCTCGCACCTCCGGGCCCTTCTCTTCTGAGCCCTCCTCGTTGCCCTTCTGCTCGATACTGGTCAGGACTCTCCACGCAGCCCGCTGGCCACCCACCACATTCTTGTAGGCCACTGAGAGCAGGTTGCGCTCTTCGCAGGATAGCTCCTCACCCTTTTCCACGGCGCTCTTCATGAAGGCTGCCATGTCCTCATAGCGTTCAGCCTGCTCGGCCAACTTGGACTTCTGGATCAGGCTGGCTCTCTCCATGGCTCTGGGGACAGACAGGCGGCAGGCTAACTGGCTGCCTCGGAACCGATGCCGGGTTCTGTGCCTCTCCCGCTCTCGGCCTGCCTTTTGGCTGGAAGGCCAGGCCCACAGCAGGGTGGGGAGGGGCAGAGGGCGGGACTGGGGCCCCAGACCTGCCTCCTCTCCTCTTCCCCACCACACCCTTTCCGGCTCTTCCTTAAAGGTGAAAGGGCTGGGATGTGGGGTGAGTCATTGGGACAGTCAGCAGGAGAAATCTGGGCGTTGGCCACACCTGCACTGACACCTCTCCAGCCTCCAGGCTGCCCCCTCTTGTTCAGGGTTTCCATTACATTGCCACATGAGGTAGCTGCCCCAGTTTCTCAAATCAGATCCTCCTTCACCGTGTCCTTCCAGGGGCTGAGGATGGCTTCAGCTACCTGACCGCTGTGGGCCTAGGCAGAGCCCATGAAGCCAGGTGCAGGAGGATGGGGTTCCTGATCCTGCCAGGTACATTTCCCCCATTGGTTCAGGTGAGATAACTCATTGTTTAGGTAGGGCTGTAGTTTCCCAAGCACCTTCATACCCGTGATCTATAGTCTCTGCTGTGTCTCTGCAAAATGGGCAGGACTGTGACTACTACTCCCACTGCAGAGATGGGAATACTAAGGCTCAGAGAGGGATGAGATTTGCTCAGGGTCACACAGCTTTGGCTTCTCTCCCATCAAGGCTTCTGACTTGTGAGCTCCAGGCTGTATTTAGAAGTAAGATGCAGGCTTCTTCCAGAGTCTACCTGAAATGGTTCCATCCCCCACTCCTCACTCCCCCTCAGGGTCCTGTCCCCTCTGAGCTCCCAAAATGCACAAGCAGCAGCGTTCAGGGTGTCACTTAATGAGGTGTTTAACGATCGGCTTCTGACGCTCCAGCCCAGCCTTTGTAATCAGTCACCCAGTAGGTTTTTTTGATACCTTCCCCATCACAGCACAATTTTCCCTTTCAAGTTGGTGGCCTGTTGCCACTTGTCTGAGGACTTACCCTCTGGCTCTCCACACCAGGTCACCTCGCCCCTCCAAGCCACCTGCCATCATGCATCAGTGGGGCTCGCAGAGGGTGGGGACCCAGCTCACTGACTATCCCACTTTCCTGCCTGACTCAGCCCGCCTTCTGTCAGAGGCTGGGAAGCAGGCCACCTGGGTACTCTGCCCAGTTTGCTTCCCCAGGGTGGGATGCTAGTAACCGGGGAGAGGGACAGGACCGAAAAGAAGGAGGTGGCTGTCACACAGGCCATTTTTTTTTTAAGGGCTTTAAATGCTTGGCTTTTTATTTATTCTATTTTTTATTTTATTTATTTATTTATTTTTGGCTGTGTTGGGTCTTCATTTCTGTGCGAGGGCTTTCTCTAGTTGTAGCAAGCGGGGGCCACTTTTCATCGTGGTGCGCGGGCCTCTCACTATCGCGGCCTCTCTTGTTGTGGAGCACAGGCTCCAGACACGCAGGCTCAGTAGTTGTGGCTCACGGGCCTAGTTGCTCCGCGGCATGTGGGATCTTCCCAGACCAGGGCTCGAATCCGTGTCCCCTGCATTAGCAGGCAGATTCTCAACCACTGCACCACCAGGGAAGCCCCCACACAGGCCATTTTGTTTTACGGGGCAGCAGTCCTAGCTGAGTGCTGCCTTCCCCAGCCTGCCTCTCAGAAGTTTCCCTGCCCCTTCCCGTTGACCATGGCCCCACCTCTGACCCCTGGCAGAGGCCTCAGAGATGGAGACTGCTCTGTTGCCAATCTTCTGTCCCTGTTCACTGAGGTGCTATCTTTGTGTCAGCCAAGAATTTCACCTAAAGGTGTTGGCATTGCACCTATGAGGGTGTGTTCCTGCTTATCTGCTCCACCCCTAGCCAAAGCTCAGATGGGACTCAGGGGTGGGGCTCCTCTCTCTGGGATCCAGCCAGTTTAATCCTTGAACCAGGACGATTTCACAGGCCTGTCCGTCCCCAGTTCCTCTTGGTGTCTGAATACCCACCTTCCCCTCCTGGAGGGACTCTGAGGCCCAAAGATGAGATCTGCCAAGGAAGCAGAAGGGATTTTAGGCTTGCCATCCCGAAGGCTTTGCTTAAATCAGATCACTGACACGGAAAACGCTAGAAACAAAATACACTGAAGTACCAATTTACAGAGTATATCTTAAGGTAGTAGGAGTCAAAGTAGGGTTTTTTTTCTTTTGATTTTCCTAGTATCTTCAGGTTACCAATGGTGAATGTGTATTATTTTTCTATGACAGACAGAATAGCCTAGTATGTTTGGAATCAGACTGCCTGGGTTCAGTTCTCACAAGCTGCTGTGGCTTTGTCTAAGTGACAACCTCCGTGAGCCTTAGTTCTCCTAAGTATAAAACGGGGCTTGTTGTGAGGAAAGCACTTAGTAGAGTGGATGGTAACTATTAACATTGCGTGAAAAAAAATCCACATGATAATAATGTCTATTATTATAAACATACACACTCAAAGCACTAATATGGAGCTGGTTTCTATGAAATAAGGTAGGACCTCAAACCAGGCCTCAGCCAAAGGCCAGACCCTGCCCAGCTGCAGAGAAGACGAATGAATGGTCAGATGCACTCGCTCAGCACTGCCTCCTCGCTCTCCAGCCCAGACATTCCTCTGGCCTGCGCAGGCCCTGGGCCCTCAAGGACCTTCCTTCGTATTAGTCATCCAGCTCAGGCTTTCCCAAGTCCTGGGGGAAAGCAGGAGATCCCACAACACTAGAAACCTGGAGGGCAGGGCCTGATAGGCCTAGGAATTTTGGAGATGCTTCTGTCACAAGGGAGGAAGCACGCTCTTCCTACCACTCGAGCCAGGAGACCTGAGGGTTCACACTACAAGCTCTATGCCCTCCGCACAGTGATGAGCAGGCCAGGCCACCTAACACCTCCTGCCCGCTCTGGCCTGTCGGTCCTGACTCAGTTCCTGTCTCAGGCACCTCCCTTTGCCTCCAGGCCTCCCTTTCCCAAGTCCAGGAGCCCAGGCAGGCAGGAGGCAGCAGGCCCTGGCAGGGCACGGAGTTCCACCGTCAGCCACCTGAGTCAGCAGGACAGGAGTGGGGGCTGCAGCCCAAAGGGGCTTTCCTCATCCTGCCTGCTACCTCCCCACCCTCTCATATAGCATCCATCCTACCAGCAGGATCAAAGCCTCTGGTCTCACAGACAACCAATCCGTCTTAGCCAGTAATAGCAGGCTTTGAAGGGTTGTGGCATAGAGAAGATAGCTACCTCCGTTGAGAAAAAGGCTAGGGCTCTGATTGTAGCAGGAGGGATTCTGGTTAGATTTCAGAAAGAACTTCCTAGGAAATTTTTTCAGTCTTGGAATGATCAAATTAAACAGGTGACTGGAGAAACTATGGCACCTTCTCCCTTGGTTAGCTGTGAACAAGGGTTCAGTTATTCAGCTAAGAGCTCACGGTACTAGTTGGTTGCCTTTGGGAGAGAGATTACTTTTAAGTGACTCAGCTATCTGAGTCTTTTCTTCCTCAAGGTGCTGCTGTTTAGAGCACCCTACGTCTCCTAGGCCATTCCAGTCGAGGACACAGTGTGGAATTACTGGAAAGAGAATGGAATAAGGTCCGGGTGTGGAACTGCATCCCAGCTCTATTATAAGGCTTTGAGCAGGTCCCTTCCTGCCTTTTGGCCTCAGTTTCCCCATCAGTACAAGGAGGCCAACACAGATCATCACTAAGCCCCCTGTTGGCTCTGAATGACATTCTCTAATTTTAGGGTTTCTCCCTGAGATCCCCTCCTCCCACAGCAGCCAAATTCATTCCTTGGGTGGTGCAGAAGGGTCAGAGGTTGGGGCAGAGATCAGGTTCAAATCCTGGATTTATCAGCTGGGAGACCCTGGGAAATTTCCATGCCTTTCTTGAGCCTCTGTTCCCTCACCTGTAAAAGGGCTGTCATTGCCTTCTTCATAGGTTTAGGGAAGAGAACGGGTAAGCCCTTGCTGAATGGCCACCGTAATTATTTTTTAGCTCTTAGAACACTGTGTGTGTATCTCGATGTGGGGCAGCAGCTGGGGAAAGGGAAGGTTCCATTGTTACCCTGGCTGGGCTCAGTTCAGGGGTGTGACAGTCCCTGACTGGAGTTAAACCCTCTGTCCCAGCCTAGGCTGGGACCTTTCCGAGTTCAGAGGTCAGCTAAGGTCTCTGGAACTGAGACCAGGAGTTCCAGAGGGGCAGGGTGACGATGACACTAGCCACTCTTCCTGTGTCACTTCTGGCTCCGCTGTGCCTCTTTTTTAAATCTCCAGGACAGCACTGACCAGCTGACAAGGCTGGCGATGAGGGTGAGCCAGGTGTTCTGCAGGTCCATCACAGGCCCCAGCCCTGGACCCCAAAGCAGAGGTGGTACCAGACAGCCAACGGTGTGGCAAGAAGAGGGAAATCTTTATTTTGGTTAAAAAAGGTACAGGACAGCAGACAAGCAGCACCCACCGCACGCCCATGGGCTCAGCTGACTTCCTGGGCCCGGCCTGGTTTCCTTTAGTTCCTCTGGAGAGCACGGGGTTGCCAGAGCCAGCTCAGTCCCTCAGTGCCTGGAGCAAAGGGTACAAGCATTCTCCCGGCGTCCTACCTGCTCCGGGGGTGGGGGTGGCGCCGTGGGAACAGCGTCAGACCAGCTGTGCTTAGGACAGTCACCGAACTTGTTCAGCAGCATCAGTCAGCACCCCAGACGGCTCCGTGAAGAAACCTGCTCGGCTGACTAGAGCTGCGCCTGATTCTGGGGCTGGGCAGGCTCTAAGGCGAGATTCCTAGAGTCCTGACTCCTTACAGATCCGGGGAAGGGGAAGGAGAGCGGAGGAGGGGAGGGCGAGTTTCAGCATAGTATTATGTCATCGTGCCGACAGCAGCTTTATGGCTTTCTACGCTGGCCGCGTGGAGGGGGGCGGGGGCAGAGAGGCCAGCCCCTGCCTCCTGTGGGGGGCCCTAGTGAGAACACGTGTGGGGCAGGCTTGGGGGCAGACCCTGTAGGCACAGACGGTGGCCCGGGTTAGGCAGGTGGAGGTGCCGGGTGCCTGGCTCCCCCCAGGCCGCTCCTGGAGAGGCAGAGAGCAGCGGTCTTCAGGAGGTCCTTAAGCCCCCGCACGCACTGGAGATCCAGGGCAGGAGAGCAAAGAGGGAGAAGAGAGAGGGTTAGCGAGACGGGAGGAGAGAGGAGGCCCACAGGGGTGCCACAGCACCTGCCTCTTCCCCACAGAAGGGCCAAGGCTTGGGCAGCAGGCAACAAAGCAGGAGAGAAAAAGGGCAGGTGAGAGAAAGCTCAGCAGGGACAGAAAGCCAGGACACAGTGTTAGTGATCGAGGGCCCCTGCACGCCAGGACACCACCCGAAGGGGCCCCAGCACCTCGGAGCAGGGGCGCATCCTCTCCCCGACCTCGCTCTTCACCTCCTGCTCCAGCTGGGGAGCTGCTCTGTGCGAAGCCACTTCCTCAGTCCAGAGTGGGGCTGGGCTTCTAGACCTGCCCCAACACCCCGGCCCTTCTGCTTAGGGGGGAGTCCTGGGGGCCCCACCACGGCCAGCACACACACCACACCACACGCCAGACAGATGAACGGGCTCCGTGGGGGTGGCGAGGCATGCGATGAGGATGAAACAGTGTGTGAGGGGAGCAGGCGGTGCTGGCTGACGGGGAGATACGGTCTTACCAGCTAACCCTCTGCAAAGAGGCCTGTTAGCTCCCCTCAGGCTGTGCAGGAGATGGCAAAATCCTGACATGTGTCCTGGGGGAGATACCAGAGGTGGGCCAGCGTTACGAGCTGTCTGGCCGGGCCCTGCTGCCCAGGCGGGGGCGGGGGCCAGGGAGGCTCTGGCTCTCAAACTGGAATCCACTGCCTTATAAACATTTTCTTAGCTGAGCAGTCCCTGGGGGTCAGCATGGAAAGACAGCAAGGAGGAAGAACTCAGGGGTCTCCAAGCCCCCAAGGCAGGGGAAGGTAGAGGCGACAAAGAAGAGACAGGATGGCCTTTTCTTACACGCCTGCGGGGGCCTAGCTGCAGCCCCCTCTGCTCAGCCTCCAGCAGACAGACTCCAGCCAGGGGAGGAGAACGTTAGCCAGGTCACTGGGCTGCCTGCCTTCTTTCTGTCTCCCCAGGAAAGACCAAGTTTGGCTGGAAGAATAGAGAGCTGCCAGTTGGGGCCTCAGCAAAGAAAGAGCAAACAAAAACCAAACCAAAGCAAATCAATTCTTAAAAACAAAAATTTTATTACAAGCAGGAACAAAGAATACTGGCTTAAATAAAAGGCAGGTAGGAGCCCCCTCCTCTAGCCAGCTTCCTCCCCACCCCCACTGCCACGGCAGCATGGCCCAGGGTCCTGAGGCTGGGGCGAAGCTGCTTCTCCCAGAGGGAACCCCTTGCAGCTGCCACTTCTCAGCTGCCTGTGACCCGCTAGCCTCTGCAGCAAGGACGGACAAGACGCGAGGACTTCCTGTGTCACCTTCCAAGGGCTTCGGCCCACTTAAAGGGCCAAGGAAGGAGACAGAGGGACAATTTCCTATCTATTTTGACAAGAAACTAAAACTCCCAGGAGAGGAGGGACATCCTCTAAGTTTCTGACCCAGATTTAGGCCAACCTTCACTCGTCTCTCGGCCCACCCTGTTCCTTCCTTTTCTCTGGAGGGAGGCCTCCAGTTGGCCGACTCCCCATACTCTAGCCCCTGGCACTGGGTCCCATACTCAGACCTTGGAGGAAGGAGTGTGGCGTGCAGGATGGCAGCCGCTCCCCACAGCCATTACCCCATCCACCTGACCAGGCCCCAGCCTGTCTGGGCAGGTCCCAGCTGGAAGCCTGACCTGGGGGCTGGGCGGCTGAGTCCCAGCCAGTTTGTCTGAAGTCCTTGGAGGAGGGGAAGATAGGAAGGTGAGACTGAACTGCCGCAGGAGCCCAGGGGTCTCCTGTGACCAATGCACACACTCCCTGTGCCCATGGTTCAGGCTGCTCCCGCTGTTGCCACCACCAGCTGACACCCAAGGGGGACAGTGGCGAGTGAGGCAGCCCAGGGGGTGTGGGGGAGTGGGAGCCAACCACATTCATACGGGCACGCGACCGCACACACACATACACACACACACACACACACACACACACACTCACTCACTCACGGCCAGAAGGTCTCTTGTAATAAACTTATTAAAACCAAGTTGCCTTCTGATAACCCTTAACCTGGCACTACACAGATAGCAGTGTGGCCGACTTCATTTTTCTTCTTCCATTTAAAAAAGGCTATGTAGAAAAGAGGTCTATAAAATTGTGCAAAATACCCAGCATTAATAAACCCATTTCAAGTATTGCCAGCATGAGTATAAGCTGCCCATCCCCAGACCTGACTTGGGAGGAAGGTGAGGGGCCAGGCTGGGGCCCTGGAGAACCGTCCGTGGGCAGAGAGAGGGCCAGGCCCCCCGCTTCCTAGTGTGCTGCCCAGGAATCATGCAGGAGCTGAGGTCTCGGGTGCCTGGCTCCGGTTTGGCTTCCTCTGACACAGGCTACCCCTGCCACCCCCAGCTCTGCCCTCTCTACCTGGAGCCCCAGCTCTAGTCTACTGGCCAACTCCATACAAAAACAAAAATGGAAGAAAGAACAATGGCTATCACAAAAAGAATGAAGGAGACCACAGACCAAAGCAGACCCCAGAAGCATCCTCTCCGACAGCCTGCTGTCCAGAGCCGATTGCTCCTCCGTCCTGCTTCACCCCTTGGACCCCGGCCCAGCAGGGCCCAGCAGCTCTCCCACCTCGGAGGCATCACACTGAGTCCGCACCCTCACTCACACGGGGCACGGCTCAGAGGCACGGCAGAGGCTTGGCGTGGTCCCCTGGGCGGCCTCAGGAGCCCTGGCCTCTCTCTCCTGTCACTCCTGCCACTGATCAGCTGGGGGAATTTGGCACCCAAGACCGTGGGAACCTGGCTTAGGGAGCAGAGGGTACAGCCATGGCACAGTGTGGGGAAAGCCACGCAGGGTGGGAAATAAATATGAAAAGACTTAAGAAGTCTTTGGTGGCTCTGCTTCCCTTCGGGTGAAATGGGGAGGGTCCTGGCAGGTGTGGAGGGCGGCAGGTGAGTGCGGAGGGGCATACAGGCCAGCAGGTGGCAAGTACTGAGCCCGGTTCACGGGTGGCCTCCTACCATGCTGGCATCAGGCTTGGCTCTGCAGGCTGGCTCGTCGCTTCTGATGGGCGAGGGCAACACGGTGTCAGACTGCACAAATCCCCTCCGGTCAATCAGGCTTTCAAAATACAAGGTGGGGGGACACATGAGGCCCTGCCTGACACCAGAGCTCCAGGCCGGGGGCTGGATGGCAGGGTCCATCTCCCAGCCAAGGAAAGACCCAGCCCTAGAAAGGCTGAGGAAAGGGGAGCTGCTCTCCAGTTGGCGGCTCAAGACCCTTCCCTTCTGGAAGGGCCCTCTCTGTACTCCGGACACTTGGCTTTTGGCCACAGATTTTATCCACAATTAATTCAAACTGTCCAGCGTTCTGTCGGGCTCCCAGGCTGCAGGTAAGGGGAAGAGCAAGGATGAAAGGGCATTGGGAGATGGTGCAATTCCTACTGTCCTTTCCCCGGGGGGCAGGATCAGAGAGAAGCATATTGGATATTGAGCAGGAGAAGGTGGGGATGGTGTTGGGAAGTCTTACCAGCCTCCCTCCCCCACCCCCACAGTGCCCAATTTAACTCCGGAGCTGGACATCTAGCGCCCCCTGGTGTCAAGACAGAGGGGGGCGCTTCCCAGCAAGGCTGAGCCACCGGGGCTCTCCTCTGCCAGGAGGAAGACGGAGGCCCCACCCAGTCCAGCCTTCAGCACCAGAAAGGCAGCCTCACTCTAGCATGGACAATACATTAATTGTGGTTATCCCTGGGGAGTAGGATTACATGTGATATACAACACTCTTGTTAGTATTTTGTACTTAATTTTTTTCTACAATGATCGCACGGGATTACAAGTTAAAACTCTCTACAGAATTCCTTTATGTGACAAGTGTCCTGAGTACATCCAGCAGGGGATGGTGGACAGACAGAGAGCATCTGTGGTGTGGGGAGAGGTCTGCTGATTCCAGAACCTCTTTCAGAGGAATAGACTCACAGGGCCACCCCCCACTGGCCTGGCCAGGCCAGGCCCTATGACCTTTCCCCTCTGCCCCCTGGCTTACCTGGGAGGTAGGGGGCCGCAGAGCACAGCACAGCAGTTAGTGATAACACTCTTATGGCTGTAGGGATTGACAGAGGCCTCACCGCTCCTCTTGTTGGACCACGAGCCTTTGATCTGCAAGCAGGAAGGAGCTCTGGGTCAGGTACCTCCCTTCATTTCACTTGTTCTAGAGGCTGGGGAAGATCAGCAAATTCTGAAACCAATTCTGGCTAGTCTATTGCAGGGAACATGCCCTTAACCCAGGCCATTCGGTGAGGATGTGGGGGACTGCTGGATGTTGGGGGGCACCCAGAAGAGGAGGCGCTAACCAAGACAAGACAGAGCAGAGCCAAAGAGAAGCCTCCAAAGGAGACTTTGTGGGTGCACCCTTCCTTCTCTGTCCAGCCACCCAAGAGGGAGGATAGTGCAAGGGCACAGGGCTCAGGCTGACCTGGCCGTGAACTCTGGCTCTGCCACAGACTTGCTGCATGGCCCTGGACAGATCACCACTTCTGAGTCTCAGTCCTCATTTGAAAAATAGGGAACTCTCTGGTAACACTGTTAGATGAAATCTTGGCATCTCTAGCTCTGTGAAGCCGGCTATCAAAGGCATTAAGGAGATTAGCAGTAAAGGATACTGGCTTGAGTTTAACCTAGAGTTTTCCAAACTTCTTTGGCCATGACATCCCTTTCTGCTTAACCCCTAGTATCATCCTGCAGAAACAGTCCCCAGGAAATCACCTTGGGAGAAGCTGGCTGACATCATTTCTGCTCTGTACCAATCACCCAGCATGTGATACCCTATTGGGCACGTTAAGGTTTGTTTCCCCGAAAGACAGGCTGAGGTCAAGAAATGTATTTTCTGTTGGTCAAGGGGCCTCTGAGCAGTATCAGATGGTGGCCCTGGAACAGATGCTCTCATTTGCTTTTTTGTTGTTTGGAAGGATGGTGGGGCAGGGGGTGGGCGGTCAGGTCTGGCCCAGGGCTGGGCACACAGTGGGTGCTCAAACAGTGCTTGTTGGTAGAGATCTACAAGGCAGCAGGTCAGGAGGCTGATGGAGCTTCACGTTTCTGTCCTGGCCGGCCCCCTCAACAAGGATGCCTCAGAGAGCCCCAGGACATCCTGAGAACAGGCACATCGCTGCTGTCCACAGGGGCAGTGCGGCGGGCACAGCGAGCTTGTGAGTGCAACCCTGGCTCTGTCCCTTTCCAGCTGGGCGACCTGGGGCAAGTCACTCAGCCATCATATGAAGAAAAAGCATCCTTGTTCCTTCTGCTTCAGAGCTGGCAAAAGGACCCAAAGAGATGAAAGAAACTGAAAGAACTCTGGAAATGGTAATGAGCTGGCCAAATGTAATGACGGTTATGGTGTGAGTGTTGCTCTAGCGGGGCTAGGGAGAAAGCAACCTCGGGACCCTGGGAGCCAGCACCGAGGGGGCCTTGGAAGCCTGCACGGGGTCTCCCGGGGCCCAGCCCTGAACACTGGAAGGAGATGTCAGGTCACCTCATGTCTCCACCTGCATTTCCCTGGCAGTCTGAGAGTCAGGGCTGCACTGCGGCTGCTCCAGGCTCCCTCAGCCCTGCCTCCATCCTGGGATCGGGCCCAGGGATGAGGTGTTGCTCCAGCCTTACTCACGTCTTCATTAGTTGTCAGGTTGGAGGCGACGAGGTAAGTGTGAAACCCTGAGAGGCCCAGGATGGACCAGATGGAGAAGAAGCAGATCACCAACTCCAGCACGGTGAGCAGTGCAGTCAAGGAGGCACACGGACACTGGGGCCGGGAGCCTCCCTGTGCCTGGAGGCTGGCCTCGCCAGCCTCTCTCACCCATCCTTCCGTGGAGCTACTTCCCCAGAAAGGATATAACTTTGTAAGCTTTCCGTGATCTCAGATCACCTCCTGGGCCCCAAGCAGGGTTTGGGAGCACCCCAAGGGCAGGATGAGCCCAGGGTGATGGATGGTAGAGGGAACTGAGGATTCCAAACACCAGAACTGCGGGCACGGCATGGTCCAGGGAGCTTGGTGTCTTAAGGAAGGACAGGGACTGTGGCCCTGAGAGCTCTCGGCCATCCCAGCTCCACAACAGCCCATTCAGAATCGGCTCCAGCCAGGGGCTGAACAGAAGCAGCTAGTAGACTGGATTCTAGAGCGTGAACATCAGCCCTAGTCCATTCCCCTGTTTACAGGATGAGGTGCGGGGACCCGCCCCAGTGAAGGGGCCTCGGGTCCCACCAGGGCTCCCCCTTGCCAACAAAGGATATCTCGCTGGTGTCTCCTTCAGAGTGGAGAGGAAGTTGCTTCCCTGAGAGCCTGGGGAGGAAGAGACAGGAGAGGGCACGGCTCAAGGGAGAGTGACCACAGTCCCTTGACCTGGCCAAGCTTGCTGGCCCGGGCCGCCCGCTTGCCCCTGCCCGCACTCCCACCATCATCCCCAACTCACGCAGCGTCAGGTGGGTGACCACGCAGGCGAAGATGAAGGCCGTCAGGAATGAGAGGGAAAGAATGAACGCATAGAAGAAGCGGTAGTTCCGTTTCCCCACACAGTTGCCCACCCAGGGGCAGTGATGGTCAAACCGTTCTGGAAGGGCCAGGGAGATGGGTTAGGGCCACCCTGGCCCACAACCAGCAGGGGTGTTTAGAGGCCTCTCGCATCTCCACCCCTTCGCTCTCTCCACACGTGACTCTCAGTTCCTCGACATTCCCGGCCTCTGGTCCTTCACCTGCCAGTTCCCGTAATTCTTCCTTCTTGTCTCAGCTGCAAGGCCACTTCCTTGAGAAAGTCTCCCCCAAGCCCAGACAAGGCGAGGCCCGTTATCTGCCTTGTTGCCACGGCACTTATCCTTGTCTGCACTTTGCCCACGTGTGTTTATATATTTATTTACAATTGGTGGGCTGGCCTGTAACCCCTATTCGATTGTGAGCTCCATGAGAGGGCCTGAGCTGAATCCCAGGGTCTGGCAGTGTCTGATACAAAGAAGAGCCACAAAAAGTACTTGTCACCTGGCCTACGATCCCAGCCCCATGCCAACAACCAATGACCCCTGTCCCTTGCTCTGGAATAGAGGACCAATGAGGGGCTGGGCCGCTACGTAACTTGTGGAGAACCGGCATCGGAGGCCTAGTCAGAGGGCTGAGCTCACACCAGTACTATGTCCCTGGGGGTGGGGTCACACCCAGACCAGTGAGGAAAGTCCCCTGTGGGAATGTGGGTCACAAGCCTGTCGCAGGCTTCACACCCAGGCCAGGGCCCTTCACGGTGGAGGGGGTGGGACAGATTCTCAGGGATGAATGACGCCCACTGAGTCACCCACTTCACTTCCTGCTGTCTGGGTGTTCCCCACTGTTCTCTTGCTCAGGGAGTACTGAGCTAGCGTGATGAGCTCTCCGCCCTGGGGACCGGGCACAGTCAACGTGGCTCAGCTCGCCTGGGTCCTCCATATAGCCTTTCCCTTACAACACCCTCCCAGGGGCGCACCCTGGGTCCCCATCAGAGCTGCCAGGCCTCTGGAGAGCAGGGAAAGGGGACAAAACAGCCTCTGGCTCCCCAGCAACCACTGCAGTTGTGGGTCAGGAGCTTAGCTTCCAAGCCTGGCTATGTCCTCTCCACCTCACCAGCTTAAACTCCTCTGTTCCCAGATTCTTGTCCCTCTAAATTCTGGGAATCAGGTCAAAGTCTTTCGGTATAGCTGGCCCTGGGCCACATATCTAGAATGTCATTGCTCTAGTCTCTGGCTCCTTGGAACCTGGACCTACTGAGGACCAGGCCAAGGCCTGGAAGAAGGGTTCAGGGCATCTCTGTGTCTGCCCCACACTTCAGAGCTGGGGGAAGGAGTCCACTAATCCTGCACTGAAGCCAAGGTACCACTGGTTACATTCAGAGCCCCCGCTCCACAGCCCCTCCTCAGTCACAGCAAATCTGGGTGAACCAGACTTCCCGCCCAGCCCTGGATACTTCAGACACCACCCCCCACCGGCCCCCATGAGCGACTCCCCTGTCTGCAAGGCTCCATCCCTCTCAGGGCTCCCACTTACCCACACAGTTGTCGCAGACACTGCAGTGTGAGGTCCGGGGCGGCCGAAACATCTTGCAGGTGAAGCAGTACTTCAGCTTCACCACCTGCCCATTGATCATCACCTCCCGGGTCCGAGGGGGTGGCCGGTACGTGGAACTGCCTGTGTTGTCTGAGACGGGGACGAGAGACAGATGGGGGATGGCCAAGCCCAGAGCCGGGAGCCGTAGCACGGGGGGAAGCCAGTGCTGCCTGGCCGGGACAAGAGAAGCTTTAGGGAAGCTGTTTCTGGGGAACAAACATTAGGGCAAAATCCCTAAGTGGGGGACAAATCTCAAGAGCTGCTGCCACCTACCGAAACTTGCTATGCACCAAGTGCCGTGCTAAAGCTTCACACACCTGCCCACGTACCACTCTGAGGAGGGCTATCAGAAAGGGAGACCAGGGAAGCCTTCGTGAGGTTTATCTGCATCTAAACAAGCCTAGATCTAAGTTCTGGTTTCCAGGAGGTTCAGGAGACAGAGGGACAGAGGACACAGTGAGAGTAAAGCTATGAAGAAACAATCAGATCCAGAATGTGAGACGTCTACAAGACCACTGGCCTGCTCTCTAACAGAAGTCAATGTCAATACTGTACATCAACTATAGTTCAATTAAAAAAAATTTTTTTAAAGTCAGTGTCACTTACAAAAGGAGAAGGGAGATGGTTCTAAATTAAAAGAGATTTAAGAGATATAAACCAATACAATGCTTGATCCTAGACTGGATCCTGTTTCCAAAAACAAAACACAGCAACAAAAGAGATTTGGAGGGTGATGGGGGACAAATGACTATAGATTAGAAATTTGGGAACTATTAATTTTCCTAGATGTGACAATGGAATTGTCATTATGAGGAGGCTATCCTTAAATCTTGGAGATGCATATTGAAGTATTTATGGGTTAGGTGTCTATGATGTATATAATTTATTATGAAATGGTTTAGTAAGAATTATGTGTGTGGGTGTGTGGGTGTGTGTATGACACAAATAACTAATCTAGACGGTGAATGTATAGGAATTTGTTGTATTAATTCTTCCAACTTTTCTGAATGTTAGAAATTTTTCATAATAAAAATTTTAAGAGAAAAAAGAAATACAGAGATATATGATATTCATGGATTGGCAGAGACTCAATATTAAAAAAGGATTTATTCTCCCTAAATTAATCTGTAGATTCAACATAATCCCAGTCAGGATTTTTTTGGTGTGGAAATTGACAAACTCATTCTCAAATTCACATGGCAATCAAAGGGCCAAGAATAGCCAAGGCACTCTTGAAGAACAAAGCTAAAGGTCTTATACCACAGGACATCAACACTTATGATAAAGCCTTAGCAAGTAAGACATCCTGGTTTGGGTACAAGGGTAGAAACGCTGACCAATGGAACAGAACAGAGACTCCAGATATGAACATGTACATGTTCGTGTGGTTCACGACAAAGGTAACACTGCAGTGCCAAGAAGGAAGATGGGGGCTTCCCTGGTGGTGCAGTGGTTGAGAATCCGCCTGCCAATGCAGGGGACACGGGTTTGAGCCCTGATCCAGGAAGATCCCACATGCCGCGGAGCAACTAAGCCCGTGCGCCACAACTACTGAGCGTGCGCTCTAGAGCCCGCGAGCCACAACTACTGAAGCCCACGTGCCACAACTACTGAAGCCCCCGTGCCTAGAGCCCGCGCTCTGCAACAAGAGAAGACACCGCAATGAGAAGCCCACGCACCGCAATGAAGAGTAGCCCCCACTCGCCACAACTAGAGAAAAGCCCGCGCGCAGCAACAAAGACCCAAAGCAGCCATAAATAAATAAATAAATAAATTTACTTTAAAAAAAAAAGGAAGGAAGATGGTCTCTTCCCAGTAAACAGTGCGGGGTCCACTGGATACACAAGTGGGGGGAAAAAACATATCTGCGCCCCTGCCTCCCACTAAATACAAATTCAATTCCAGATGGACTGCAGCTCGCAATACGAACGTTCTGGATTAAAAAAAAAGAAAAAGAAAAATAGAGCAACCTCATGACTCTGGAGTAGACAAAGATTTCTTAAACAAGACACAAAGGGACTACTCATGAAAGAGCAATATGATAAACAGCATTTTATCAAAATTAAGAACTTCTGTTCATCTGAAGAGATCATCAAGAGAAGAAAAGATGACCTTCAGAGTTGTATTTGCAGTATGTTTATCTGACAAAGGACAGAGGATGCGTATCCAGAATATGTAAAGAATTCCTATGAGTCAGTAAGAAAAAGTCAGACAACTGAATTCGAACGTGGACAAAAGATTCAAATAGGCATTTCATAAAAGGTGGTCAAATGGCTAACAGACACATGAAAAGTGCTCATACTTGTTAAGTCATCGGGGAAATGCAAATTAAAACCACAATACATATGCAAACCAGTACATATGCACCAGAATGGCTAAAATTGAAAAAAAGAAACAAAAAACCACACACACACACACACACACACACACACACACACACACACACACACAATCTCTCAAGTGTTGGCAAAAATGTAAAGCAGCTAGAAATCTCATACGACCACTCTGGACAACTGTTTTGCACTAACTACCAAAGCTCAGCATACGCTCCCAGCAATCCCACTCGTAGGTATTTTCCCAGCAGAAATGCGCATGAACTGACGTGCACCAAAGACAAGTACAAGACTGTTCCAAAAACAATTCTCAAAATAGCCAAAATCTGGAACTACCCAAACACCCATCAATAGTAGAATGGATTAAAAAAAAAAAGAAATTGCAGTATATTCACACAATGGCATTCTATACAGCAATGAGAATGAATGATCCTTAATTACATATGCAATATGAATGAATCTCACAAACGTTGTGTAAAGTGAAAAATACCCATAGACGTAAGAGCACAAAATGTTCACAAATAGATCAAAGTAATCTATGGTGTTAAAAGTCAGGATCGTGGTTACCCTTGGGGGCGGGGGCTGACAGAGACTGGAAAGGGGAACAAGGGGGGCTCCTGGGACACCACTGTTTCTTGATCTGGGTGCTAATTACGTGTGTGTTCCAACCGTGAACCTTCAACAAACAGAACACTTACGAGTTGTACACTTTTAGCAAGCCTGTTATACTTCAGTAAAAATCTGAGAAAAAGGAAAAAGAAAGTAACTTGTCCGAAGTCACAAGGTGGGTAGGCTGGCAGAGCAGGAAGCTGAACTTAGATCTGCCATATGCAAAACCCACAATTCTACCCACAGAGCCTCTTGGTCCCCCAGGCCACGGAAGACCAGCGTTCCCCAGAACAGTGGCTTCTCCCCAGACAGAATTCCGAGAGTCACACAGGGCTGCCTGGGATCCCCAGCCCTCGGCTATGTTCCCAGACATCATTTCCACTGGATTGAGTCCCAGATAACATCTCCAGTTTGGCCACTTGCCCCTGACGATTACTGAGTGTCTAGCGTGTGCCAGGCACTATTCTAGGCACTTGGCATGCATCAGTGAAGCAGATTCGTGTCTCACGTTCCTAGCTCCCAGAGACTTTTGCTAGGCTGTTTCACCACCACTTCGACGGTAGCATGTTTAAAATGGAACTAAGCATCTAAGCATCTCTTCCTCAGCAATGGCAGCACGGTCAAGGCAGGGGGTTTGAGACCAATGGACAGACTCTGAAACCTGGTTTTGCCACTGACTGTGTGCGGGGTTGCAGTCCAATGAACTTTTCTGAGCCTCAGTTTTCTCATCTGTAAAATGTGAATAACCAGAATGGGACACGAGTTCTAGCTCCACCTTTTACTAGCTGGGTTTCTCTTGATGATGCCATTTGCTAGATGTGTGACAAGGCAAATCATTTAACCTCTCTGTGCCTGTTTCCTCGATCACTGAAATGGGGATAAGAAGAGTACTCACCTCATAAAGATGCTGCGAGGATTAAATGAGTTAATACGGGTGAAGTGGCACAGAGTAAATGCTTAAGAAGTGTGCACTGTTACTGCCAGCTCATAGAACTCCTGAGAGAAAGAAGGGAAAGGGGACAGGTCACTGCGTGCCACTGCAGGCTGAGCGCGTGGCGTATATTCTCCTCTTTAGTCCTGATAACACCCCAGGAGGCAAAGTTATCATCATCATCTCCAGGTTACAGTTAAGGAGCCTTTTCAGTGAGGCTAGTGACTTGTTCAAGGCCACACAGTGGCAGAATCAGGACGTGAACCCAAGTTCCCAAAGCTTGGGCTTGAGGTCTTGTAAATTTTGAAGCGTCATAATGAGTGTTATTTTTCCCTGTCTAGTTCCTTATTTCTGCTGATGGCACAATCCAAGGGCTGAAAGGAACCTCAAAGGGCATATAACACAGCCCCTGGCACATAGCAGATACCTGATAAATGTCCCTTCAATGACTGCCTCTGTTCTAACTCCTTCAGTTTACAAATGAGAAAAGAGGGCCAGAGAGGTCAGGGGATTTGCCCGAGGTCACACCGCCAGTAAGTGGCAGAGGCAGGGGAACCCAGTTTGAAGGCTCCTCGCAGACCCTTCCTTCTCCCTCATCCATGCCTGGCCAGTTGCTAGGTCTGGTCAGGTTTTTCCTTCATCACCTGTCACTCTCTCCACTCCCAACACCCTACCCCAGGCCAGGCCTGTATCACCAAACAGCTTCCCCAGAAGACTACCTGCTCCCAGACCTTCTGCCTTTCCACCCACCTTGTACACACTGTCACATTCCTCTAAATAACCCCTCGTGGGTCACTTCCCAGCTCAGAAACCCTTCACTGGCCTCCCCTAAAAAACAGGATAAAGGCAAACTTCTTGTCCTGATGTTAGGACCCTCCACAGTTGGGCTCAACCTCCATTCCCAGCTTTTCTCCCACTACTCTGCCCCAGCTTCCTGCCCCTGTTCTTGAGCCCAGCCTCCCTTCTCTCTGCACACCAGGACTCACCGGGCCTTGTCAGCAGCCTCCCTGACCACAGGAGCCTCAGGGCTGTCAGACCTCACACACAGCACAGAACACACTCTCTGCTCCGTGCCGAGCTGGGACAGGACTGCTGTGTGTGTACACTCTCTCTCCAACTGGACCCTACACTGCTTGAGGGCAAGGACAGTGGGATAAACAGGCAGTCCTGGGCCTATCAACTACGAGGCAGCAGGCAAAGAGGAGAGATACAGGCAGCCCTGGAGTTCGAATCCTGATGCTTGAGACTTCCCTGGTGGCGCTGTGGTTAAGAATCCGCCTGCCAATGAAGGGGACACGGGTTCGAGTCCTGGTCCAGGAAGATCCCACACGCCGCAGAGCAACTAAGCCCATGCGCCACAACTACTGAGGCTGCACTCTAGAGCCTGTGAGCTACAACTACTGAGCCCACGAGCCACAACTACTGAAGTCCGCGTGCCTACAGCCCGTGCTCCGCAACAACAGAAGCCACCGCAATGAGAAGCCCGCGCACCGCAACAAAGAGTAGCCCCTGCTCGCTGCAACTAGAGAAAGCCCACGCGCAGCAAGGAAGACCCAACGCAGCCAAAAATAAATAAATGAATTTTTTTAAAAAGTGGAACTTAATTGAACAAGAAAAAAAGAAAAGAAATAGTACATGTAAGGGAACTGACACTTGGTGAGTACTTACTAGTAGCTGTTTTCATGAGGGGCAGCAAGGCACAGGCTCTGGAGTCTGAAACACTGGGTTCGAATCCTGGTTTTGCTACCCACTTGCTAATTCAGGAAGTCTCTTCACCTCTCTGAGCCTCAGTTTCCTCATCCATAAAATGGAGACAAGACCATCTCACTCTCACAGAGCTGTGGTGAGGGCTGAGTGAGAGGCTGCAAGGCCCAGTGCTGGGCTCACAGGAGCCTTAGTCCTGACAAACGGCTCAGGCTGTGACACCCCGGTGTGCAGAACTCCCCAGCTCTTCCCAAAGCTGTTGATGCTACTCCAAACCCAACCCCTAATCCTGCCCCTCGGGCCCTAGGTCCCAGTGCCTGCCCCTGCCCACTGTGGTCTCCCAGGCTTGGATACAGGCTTTGGAGCCAGACAGACACTTGGGTGTGAATCTTGGCCCAGTCACTTACTAGCTGTGTGATGTGTGTCAAGTTGGATAACTTCTCTGTGCCCTCATCTGCTAAGCAAATAAAATGGGACATAATCAAATCTACCTCCTAGTGCTGTTAGGAGGGTCAGGCAAGAATTCATCAAGTGGGTTTAGCAAAGTGCCTAGTACCTGGCAAGAGCTTAATAAATATTAGCCATTATTATTACTGTTGTCTCTACGAAACACTATATTCCAACAACTGATCTGGAGAAGAGACTTGAGAAAACAACCCATCTGTGAGCAAAGGACAGCCACAGACCCTCTTCCGGACTAAGAGAAAAGTTACTGGAACCCTCACTGGATTCCCAGAGGCCCTCCCAGGGCAGAGGGGTGCCCATGCCTCTCCCCCAAGGCAGGGAGAGAACTCCTACCAGTAGGTTCTGGCCCCTGGCAGCCAGGCCTCCTCCTCTCTAGAACCCTGAGAAAGAGGAAGTGAGGCTCTGCACACCCAGCTTCCTCGGGCTGCCAGGAGCTGGAGGTAAAGAAGAGGAAAAAGGGCCCAGTGCAAGGGTGCCAGCCAGACGCTGAGTAATGTCACCAACTGCAGGGCCCTGGATGAGATGGGTCAAAGGAGGCTGTGCAGGGATGCTGCTTCAGGGCTGAGCCCCACATGGGGTAGGGGAAGACAAGCAGGTGTCCCACTGCTTTTTCTCAGGCCAGACAGTGCTGACCAATAACTGCCCTGGTCTCGGCCTCAGAACCCACCTCAACCCACTCCTCCCAGCAGCCATTACCAGTGGTAGCTTGTTAGTGCCCAGAGCAAGACCACTTGCCATTCCTGACCGCAAGTCTCAAGCCTCTTAAGTTTCAGTAGAGAAAAACCATTTTCAAAGTGCACTGACATTCCCCATCTCACTCGGACAAAAAACGCCCTGGGCTGGGCAACGACGGGACATGTGCCCGCGTTTTACAGACTTCACTCCAACAGTACAAGGTGGGGTTGAAATTAGAACCCTTGTCCTCCAGGGCATTCATTTGTCCATTCTTTCAGACACTAGCATCTATGACGTCAAGACATTGTACAAGGCCCGGGGTGGCGGGTGAGGGAAGCAGTGGGTAAGTACACAGAAATGAGCCGGATGCAGTTGCTTGGTTACTCACTTCAGAAAATACTCGTCGAAGAAATGAATGACGGAGTGGTAATAAGAGATGCTCTCCCTGCCCTCCAGAGCTCTTTCTGGTTCAGGCTCTCCCCCAAGAAGTAAAAAGCACCTCCAGGTGGGAAACTAGAGCCCCCAGGGACGTGGTAACGAGGGGGAGGCTCCTTCTCGCTGAATGGCTGGGAGAAGGAAATGAATCTCCCACGCCTTCCTCTTGACCAGGGGGCCTGCTTTGGGTATCTTCACCCCAACTCCAGCCCCGAAGAGGCGCAGCCAGGCCCCGAACGGCTGGGACTGTGACTGAAACCCAGGGCTGGCGGGGAGGCCCCTGCGGCTGGCCATGAGCCAGCGAGGAGGCGTTAGTGAGGGGAGGCCGGGGACCTCTACCTGCCCTGCTGGGCCCCAGCGCTGCCCTTCTGTTGTTCCCACCTGTGGAGGAATCGGCTGCAGGGCTGCAGCTGCCCAGCTTCCAGGCTTGAGGTCAGCCTCAGTGGCCAGGCTGTGAATACTGGGTCACCGTGACCCCCACCAGACCATTTCTGTTCGGAGGTTTATGGAGCCCCTGCCACACACAGGCTTCCTGGCAGGCCTGGGGGTACAGGAAGAGCTCGGCCTGGGGGCGGAGTGGGCAGGAGAGGTGGATAATTACAGAGTCAGCACAGGAGGCACCGAGAGTCAAGTGTGGTGATTCTGGGGCCAGTGTGATCTCATTGAGAAACCTGGCCTGGCCACTTGTTAGCTTGTGATTTTGAGGAAGTTGCTCCCTCTCTGAGCCTCAGTTTCCTCACTGGGTAATAACAGTGTCAACCCTGTAAGATGATGACGCCAATGAGAGAGGTAAAGGTGTAACCCACAGCTGGTCAGTGAATGGCGTTACCGGTGTCTGTACTCAACCCACCTTGAGAAGAAAGAGTGGAATATGTCGGGAGCGGGCAAGAGGCAGCATTCCAGAAAGCGACGAGATGAAGCAGCGCTGCAGCTGGGTGGGAGAGACTGAGACCTTGGGCTCATGGGGGCCGGGGGCGGGGCACGGTAGCAGAGGGGGCCCCGTGGGTCAAGGCAACCGCATGCAGTGTGGCCGGGGCACCGGGGAGTGGAGTGAGATGACGAGGGAAGGGTGGGCACCGGGGAGTGGAGTGAGACGACGAGGGAAGGGTGGGCACCGGGGAGTGGAGTGAGACGACGAGGGAAGGGTGGGCCGGAGCCTCCTTCATCCTGCAGGCGAGTGCGCCTCCGAGGACGAGCTGTCAGGAGGGTGGGAGGTGGGTTGTTTCCTGGCCATGACACTAAGCAGCACTGACTCACATGATGAGAAAGTCACTCCCTTTTCAATTCTCTTTCGAGCCTCGACTCCATCCAGGGGAAAGTGTCAACTTTTAACACCGAATACCTGTGACCCTCACAGGCCTCAAGGTGACTGCTTTCCACAGGCGACTGTAACCACCAAGAATTCTGTAACACCGTCATGCTTTTGTTCTTACGATTATCTTCTATTTGGAGCAACTGGCTTCTGCTAACAGGGCTGATATAAAATTTCCTTGTAAAAATCGTTTAAAAGCAAGCCATGTAAAGGAAAATACTAAAGAAAGGAGGGTACGAGGGGAGATGCAGAAGCGCAAAAATCACCGAGGTTGTACTCCAATGGCCGATCTTCAGGAAATGCTGCCGAGGGTAGTAGGGTGTCACCCAAATTCTGAGCCAGGGAGGGCCAGGTCAAATCTGGACCTTGGAGAGACAACTATGACCGAAGGGAGAGAGGACAGGGCCTGGTCAGCGAGTCCCGAGCCAATCCAGGTGGAAAATGAGGTGTGACTGCCCGGGGCAGTGGGCTTCAGAAGGAGCAGAGGGGAGACATTCTGGGGGCAGACAGGATGCGGTTTGCGACCTGCTGTGTGGTGACGGAGGGAGAGGCGGCTTCTGTGTCTGTCGTGTGAGCTGTAACCGTGGCTAGGTGAGTGTCTGTCACTCAGATTCAGGTGTTCCTATGACTTCCCATCAGACCAGGAGCTTCTTGGGGGCAATGTTGCCGCCTCCTCCTACCTCTTTTCCAACTGCCCAGAGCCCATGGGGGAGTCTAGCTCCATGGCTCACCAGCTGACAAGTCAGGAGCTCAGGCCAGGGTGGCCAACCAGCCCTTTTGCCTGTGACTCTGGGGTTCCCCAAGATATGAGGCTTTCAGTGCTAAAACAGGGACAGTTCTGGGCAAACTGTGAAGCGCTGGCCACCCCAGCTGGGACGGTCCTCGCACGGTGGGAGCCCTAGAACCAGATCCCATGGGGCTGGAGCTGCTGGCCTATGGGGCCAAAATGAGAAGGTCACACTGTCTGCACAGGCCCGGGCCCCGGTAACCAGCACACGTTTATAGGGACAGCACCACCCACCTCAGAGCCGGCCCCCGACCTTCTCGAAAAGGCTTGGTGACTTTAGTCCTTTTTAAGAAAATATGTTTCACCCTGATCAGAAGCCTCCAGTTCAAGTTTAGATTCAAAGACCCCCAAGATGCCATTTTCCAGGCTTGGGAACTGTTCTCAAAGGGATGTTTCTGACCCTGACACTCAGGGGCCCTCAAGACTGACTCCACGCATCCTCCAAATTCTCTAAAGCACTCCTGTGTCCAGCCGACACGGCCTGCTCAGCTCCCACACCTGCCCCCTCCTTCCCACTCTGTCCTCCCCTCTTCCTGTTCCATTTGCACAGAGGGCTCCCTTCACACACCTTCCTGTGCTTGAACTCCACCCAAACTTTATGGTTTGGCTCAGGGCACCTCTCCAGGAAGCCTCCACATAACCTCCAGGCAGAAGACACCCTGGTTTCTTCGATCCTCTTCCAAAACCTCCTCTAACCTGTGGCGGCCAGTCAGGCCTTCCAGCTTGGACTGGGCTAAGCTGGAAACCACCAGCGGGAGGGTTCACATCAGATTCATATCCCCTCCCCCGCAACCTCCCTGCCTCCTCTCCTTGCAGTCAGGAGTCGGCATACGGAATTAACACATAAACGACCAAACCTATAATGCCTAGTTAGGAGAAATTCCAACTGTCTCTCCACCAGTCACCAGAGGACAGCAAGGAGCGCCTCTGCAGAGGCTGGTCCGTTCAGCCAACGTCACCGAGTCCTCCACGTGACGGACAAGGTGAACAAGACACTTACCACCCAGGAAAGGCCGCTGGGTTTGCCTGACAATTCTGTAATGACCACCATGCAGCCCAGAGCCATGGTGGAAAGACAAGGTGCTCTGGGAAGGTGTCACGAAGGTGTAGCCCACCTGGGGTCACAGAGGCTTCCCAGTCAATTGAACTGAGACCTCAGAATAAAGAGCGTGTGGCCGCGGAAGACTGGGATGTCTCCCTGCCGCCATCTCAGAAGAGAAAGCATACAGCTTGGGGGTCAAGGCTCTGTCTCTGCGCCCCCGCTCCCGGCCGTGGGATCCCCTGCCTCAGTTTCTGCATCAGCACAAGCGGGCTGTTGCGAGGATTTGTGGGGATAATGGCTGGGGAGCACCCAGCACAGTCAAGCTCTCCCCAAACACAGGGGTTACTGTTGTCAGTATGGCCCAAACAGCTCACAGGTGGCCAGAGGATTCCAGGCCGCCAGACCGCTGAGCCTGGGCTGAACTGTACAATAATCCTGCCCCATGATTAGCCCCGACCTGGAGAGAGGAGACACAGGGCTGCCCCGAGCCGCCCCTGCTGCCAGCGGCCGGCCGCTGCATCAGACCGCAGGAACCTGAAGCAGCAGAGACCGGGAGGCTGGGTGGCGAGTGGCCCAGGGGTGTGAGGGGGAAGGAAGCTGGATGCAGGCAGAGGAAGACGACAACCGAGGGCGTGGCTGAAGACAGGCCAGGGCAGAGGAAAGAGACAAAGAACAGACAAGCGTGGGAGAACATCCTCTCCCCTCCCGCCCGCCCTCCTGAGCTGCTCCAGACCATCGGTGGAATGACTTCCAGGACGGATGCAGCAGGGCTCTGCCACTCACAGGCTGCCAGGGCTCTTCAGAGGCAGCTGGGTATTATTTAAGTCTGTCTGAAAGCCACCCTGTTAGGGGAAGGAGCCAACCACGGACCGGAAACCCCTGAGGTGTGTGAATCCCCACGTCACTTCTCAGCAGGAAGGAGCTGAGGTGGAGCAAGCTGAGATTAAGGCCGTGGCCGTGGCGCCCAGCCACCCAGGACACCCACTCAGCACTCAGGGAGGCACCAAGGGCCACCTGGGTGCTGGGAACACAGGTCCCTCCTGGCCACGCTGCCCTTCCTGCCGCTTCTCAAACATACCAGTCCGGTCGCCAATCCCGGCTTTTGCTTTTACTACGTCCAGAACGCACATTACTGGCTCATCTCAAGTGCCACCTCCTCCAAAGGGCTCCCCCTGACCGACTCGTCTGGACCAGCCCACTCCCCACACCACCGTGCTCTCCCCCAGACACCCACGCAGCTCAACTCCTCATCTCTGCAGGTCTTTGTGTCTTTGCTCAGATGTCACCTCCTTCACAAGGCCTTCCCCACCCCCCGATGTTTTCCCCCTATTTAAAATTGTACACCCTCCCCCAGCTCTCACCCTCCTTCCCCCAGCTTCCCTCTTCTCTGTGTCACAGGCTAGATATTTAATTGTTAACTGTCTTTCCCCTCCCACTGGAATGTCAGCTCCAAGAAGACAGGGATTATCGTCAGATTTGTTCACTGCTGTATCTAGAAAAGTGCCTGGCACATAGTAGGGGCTCAATAAATGTTTGATGAGTGAATGAGTAAGTGTGTTTAAGAGCAGGGACTCTGGTCAGAGTGCCCGGGGTCTCATCCACGCTCTTCCACTGACTGTGTGACCTTCGACCATTTACTTAACCTCTCTGAGACTCAATTTAATTAATCAGTAAAAGGAGAATAACAACAGTACCTGTCTCACAGGATTACTGGGGGATTAAATATGATCATGCATATAAAGAGGTGAACACAGTGCCTGGGCTCCAGTGAGCACTCAGTACCGTGTGGCTCTCAACACCAGCCCTCACGTGGGAGCATTTCTCGCTTATTTGCTCACGTGCTTATCCTCTGCTTCTTCCACTCTAGCATCGGCTCCAGCTTGCCCTGCTCACCACGGTACCCCCAGTGCCTAGCACAGTGTGGGAAGAGAAAATCAGGCCTCCTCTCAAATCAAGAAATGCAGAGCTGGGAGACACAGCCACAGCTGGAGTAGGAGCCTCACCGATCTGTTTCTCCAGGGCCGCTGCCTCACAGACGGTGGCCCGGGGCAGGATTCCGGGGTCGGTGAAACTTGTCTGTAGCAGGCAGCTCATGACGAAGAAAAACAGGATGGCAGCAATGATGGGGATGGCGAGGGTCAGCTGGCGGGCCAAGAAGGGACAGCTAGAAAAAGAGAGGGAGAGAGAGATAAGCAGACACTCCAAGGGCTGCCTGGGGCTCAGGGCTACGGCACCAGGCAGGCGCTGTCATCCCATCAAACACCACCACGGTCCTGAACAGAGGCAGATGTATGGTCCCTGGATGAGTGCAGCCCCGCACCCGTCCGTGCCTAGAGCAGACATCACTAATTGATCCTTGCACTTCCTCCCTGAGCCCCTGGCAGATGTGATCAACAGATCCCAGCACTCAACCCCTGCACTTGGCTGCAGACTCAGATTCCTTCTAAACATAGAACTTCAGGCAGCCACTACCAATGAACTGGACTGTCACTTGAGATGAATCATCCAAGACAGTGTTCACTCATTTATTCGGTCTCTCCACAAATATTTACTGAGGTCTTCTCTGTGTTAAAGGCAATGACTTCAACAAGCAGCAGGGATAACGGCAGTGAATAAGACAAGAGGCCCCCTGCTCCCTCAGTGAGGCTTATGGCCTAGTGAGGAAAACAGACCTGTAAGCAGAGAACTGCCACACACGGCTTGGCATGTTATAATGGGGAAGGGGAAAGTAGTAGAACAGTTAGGAAAGACTGGATGAAGGAGAGACTTCCTAAGCTAGAACCTGAATGAGTAGGGTCAGCCAGGTAAAGGGTGTAGGGGGAAGAGCATGGTCCAGCCACTGCCACTGTCACCCAAGGGCTGGCATCCGGAGTCAGTTCTATCAGGCCCCCTGACCCTAGTGGGCTCCAACAGCCTGTGCACGGGTCTGACGTTGAGGCCCGCCTATACTATTAACCACCATCCTATGTGGCCTTCCCTCCCAGAGCCAGAGTGGCACCTGATGGGGTGAGGAACTGCTATTTGGGGATGACTGACCGCTGGGAGGCCTGAATCAGCCAACATCCCAGGAGCTGGCACAGTCACAGAAGCAAACCCGTGGGCATCTGTATACACGCTGTTTCTGGAGCCTCCATTGTTGGAGGCTCTGGCCTCCAGAGAGGCCCTTCCCTTGAGGAGCAGAGACTGCCAAAACCAAGGGCTCCAAGTGGGCCACGTTCTGCTCCAAACATCTCAGTGGTCCCCAGGTCTGAGCCTCAAACAGTGCAGCGCCCTCTGTGTCACCCACATGACAATTCAACCAGTTCATGTACAACCAGACTTCTTGGGAGATGGAGAAGATTTGCAGAGCCCTCAGGAACACCAAGTCCTGGCCCCTGGTTTTACAGACGGGACTCCAAAGCCCACAGCCAGATCCAAGGTCACCCAGCCAGGCGATGGCAGGATTGGGGTCTCCAAGCCCCCAGCAAATGCTCTGTCCACTTCATTCAACAAATAAACGTATTTGCTATATTGTATTGCAATGTATTTACTGTATTGAGTGCCTACTACATACCAGGCCCTGTTCTAGGCACTGTGAATACAACAGTGAGAATAAATACCTGTTCTCATGGAGAGAGACAGGCAAGAAGCTAACAAGAAGCATAAGTGTAGTATGTCAGAGAGTGGCGAGTGTTTTGGAGAATAAGTCAGGGCAGAGGGGACAGGAGGGAGGGGGCCAGTTTCCTATATTACAGGGATGGTCAGGGAAGGACTGGAGAAAGTGAGGGAGTGGGCTAGGACGCTATCTAAAGGAAGGATATTCCAAACCATGCAAAGGCCCTGAGGTCGGAGTATGTAAGGAGGCCAATGTGCCTGGGAGGGAATGCACAGGGGACAGTGGGAGGAGATGGGGACAGAGAGGAAGCCACCACGAGGGCTCTAGCTCTTATCCAGAGAGGCAGGGAATATTCAGGGAATATTCAGATCTGACTTGGAAGTAAAGGGGGCACTCTGGCTGCTGTGTGGGGGTGGGAAGCAGGGCAGAAGCTGGGAGGCCTGTGCAATAATGCACCAAATCACACATTAGAGAAAATCATTCACAGCAAGAAAGGCCCTAGAGCCACGTTTACCTTTCCCCAGAGCCTTGGGAGAGTGTGAGCACCTCTCGCCCTCCAGGCCCTCGCCAACAGCGTTCCCATACGCCAGGTCCCTCCTGAGGTTCCACCCCAGTCCAGGCCCAGGCGAGCTCTCAGCCCAAACCCAAACCCTCCTGCCAACACCACCAGCCCAAGTGAGGAGAAGCAGCAACAAAGACGAGACGATTCACAAGCTCTCCTGGAACCCAGAAGTCCTCACTTCCTCCCTCTCTGGGGACAAATCTGTCACCAGTGAAGATATCCCCTCAGCCCAGAGGTTCTGAATTGACCAAATCCCACACTGCAGGGTCACAGGGGCCGGCCCTGCCAAGCACCACTTCCTCCTGCCTCAGCTGCATCCCTGGCTGGGAGGATCTGGTGGAGCCTGAGGGATGCTGGAAAAGGAACTTCCAAAACACCCACATGGGCGGGCCCAGTGGGGTGGATTTGAAACTCAGCCCAAGGGCCATGCTGGAGGCTGGGGGCTCCCCAGAGTTTCTGCTCGTTAATTATTCTGGAACTTTTTATCCACCCTGAGTCAGAAAGGAAAGGGTGAAAGGGAGAAGCTAATTGGTAGGAAGTCCTCACCTTGCTTCAAGGGGAAACCCAAGGTTGCAGATACATGATCTGGCAGCTGGAAAGGGTACCTGGGGGCCAGTGTCTTGGTGGAAGCCTTATCAAGGCCCTTGGGAAGGACTTTTTGGTGATGACAAGTAACAGCAGCAGCCAGCTTTAAATGCTTATCACCAGCTAAAAGCTTATGTGCATGAATTCCTGCCACCCTCATGACAACCTGAGGAAGGGGTACTATTATACACCGCATTTTATAGATGAGGAAACTGGGGTTCTGAGTAGTGAAGTGGCTGCCCCGAAGTCACACACTTGGTGCATGGTGGAGCTGAGATGTGAACCAGCTCTGTTGCCTGCAGAGATGGAGTTCTTAACCACCTGTAAAATTGAGTAAGACCACAAAGGATGGGTAGAACCAGGAGGGAAAGGTGGGGCTCACGCGGCATGGGTAGGGGTGCGTTTGTGTGTATGTGTGAGTGTGTGTGAAAGGAATCAGGAAGCAGGTGGCTCAAGCTAGAGATCAATGGTAGAGTGGAAAACTTCTGATACAAATATGTGACCCTGGTAAAGTGACAGGCATCCCTTCCTCCATCCATGAAATGGAGAACGCTGTGTGGGCCAATCCTGAGTCACTGGGGATACGAAGAGGTCAAAAAGCCATGGGGGCAAATATGACCTGTCACACGAAAATCCTCTCGACTCTTGAAAAATAACAAGGCACTGCAACTGTCCCTGCCGTGGAACAGGCCAGAAGGTACTCTGGAGTGTTGGGAAGGGAAAGAAAGCCAGGAGGTCAGGAGGTGGGGGGCAGGGGCCTGGGACATGTCTGGGGGGACCAGAGGAGGAGGAGGGAAGGACAGGAAGCTCTGGAGAAACTAAGGAAGGTGCTGGAGAGAAAAGGGGAGGTCTGAGAGGCCCAAAGATATTTGAGGGCCTAGGGTAAGGATGACTGAAGGGAAAGCAAGGGGGGAGGGTCTGAGAGTAGAGAGATGACTAGGGGACCCTAGAGGGACCCTGGAGGGAACAGGGAAGATGGCCGGGAAATCTGAGGTGGTATATAGCCAAAGGACAAGGAAGAAATTCAGAAGCTGTCTGGAAAGGATATAAAGAAAAGATGCCTCAAGGGGTCAGAAAGAAGCTGGGAACAAGAGATGGTCCAGGGGATAGGTGAGGAGAGGGGAATCTATCTAAGGAGCTGGGGAGGCCTGGGGCAGATTCTGAGAGGGCAGAGAGGATAGGGGTCTTGGAGGGACATGGGAGGGCAGTGATCCTGGCAGAGGTTGGCAAAGGCAGGGTGCCAGGGAAGGATGGGGGTGCTAGGGAGGGGCCAGAGGGGATGGGATGGCTGGCAGGGATGGAGGGGACCAGCTTAGATGGTGATCCAAATTGTCACGGAAGGATGGCGAGTCTGGGAGGGGACCAGAAAGGACAGGTGGGAGATAAGCAAGGAGACTGGAGAGGCCTGAGGGCAGATTCTGAAAGGCGCCAAGGAGAAGCTGGGAAGGGAGGGTGCCTGGCAGGTGCTGGGAAAGGTGGAGGGCCCAGGAGGTGGGAGAGGACGGGGTGCCCAGCAGGGTACCAGAGGGGCTGGAGTGTCCATCAAGGGCTGGGGAAGGTGGGGTGAGCGGCAGGCGGCAAAGGGGATCGGGGGGTATGGGGCGCCTCAGGGGGCGGGGACGCCGCCGAACTCACTCGAAGACGAAGAAGAGGACGGTGGTGGTGAGGATGAGCAGCAGCGTGAGGGCGAAGACGCCGCCGTGGCCGGATAGCATAAGGCGGCCGCCGCAGTAGAAGCGGTTGCGGCCCGGGAACACTTCCCACTTGCGCCGCGGGCGGCGGCCGATGCTCCCACTGCCGCTGCCGCTGCTGCTCCAGCGCGGCGCGGCGGCGGGCGGCGGGGGCCCGGGGCCCGGGCCGGGGGGCGCGGCGGGGCCGGGGCGTCGCGCCCCGGGGGAGGCGGGCGGCGGGGCGGCCCCGGGGTTGATCTGCTGGTATTCGCAGTCCTTCATGCGGTCGGCTGCGGACCTCGGCCCTGCACCCCGCGGGCCGGCCGGGCCGCACCAGGACCGAGGCGGAGCGGAGAAGCCGCTAGCGGTGGCAGCGGTGGCGGCGGCGGCGGCGGCGGCGGCGGCGGCGGCGGCGGCGGCGGCGGCGGCGGCGGCGGCGGCGGCGGCGGCAGGGGCGGGGGCGCGCGGCGCTCGCTCGCAGGGGGCGGCCCCATCGCCGCCCCGCCCCGCCCCGCGCGGCCTCCCGCCGCAGCGCCCCCTCCGCCTGGGCCTGGGATGGCGCTCGGGCCCCGCGGCCGGGTCCTGACCCGCTGCAGGGCCCCAACCAATCCCCTGCCGCCCCGATCCCTGCTGCACAATGACGGGGCAGCAGAGGCGCGCTCCAGGACTCTTTCTGTTCTTTTGCAATCAAACCATTTGTTGGGCGTCCGCTGTATTCCGGGCGCCGTGCCGAGCGCCGAGATTTGAGAGGTGGATTTCGTGAACTACTTCTGGCAATCTGTATTTCCAGGGCCAGGCTTCACCCATCTCTGATGACCTACTGGACAGGCATTTTGGGGGGCCAGCAGGGGTGGGGATGGGGATACAATCTGCTTTGAAAGCCAGGGGCCTGTTAATTACTGTGTTGAAGTTCGAAGTGTCCAAGGGGTATGTGTGGCACATCCTGTCCTCCCTCACCCAGCTCTGTGACCTGGACCCAGACCCAGGTTTCCTATCACCTAATGCAAGGTTGATGCCACAGGGCCCCAGTGTTTTTTTGTTTGTTTGTTTTTTAATTTATTTTATTGATTTATTTTTGGTTGTGTTGGGTCTTCTTTGCTGCGCGTGGGCTTTTTCTGGTTGTAGCGAGCGGGGGCTACTCTTCGTTGTGGTGCATGGGCTTCTCATTGCGGTGGCTTCTCTTGTTGCGGAGCATGGGCTCTAGGTGCACTGGCTTCAGTAGTTGTGGCTCACGGGCTCTAGGCGCGCTGGCTCAGTAGTTGTGGCACACGGGCTTAGTTGCTCCACAGCATGTGGGATCTTCCCAGACCAGGGATCGAACCTGTGTCCCCTGCATTGGCAGGTGGATTCTTAAAAACTGAGCCAACAGGGAAGCCCCAGCCCCAGGGTTTTTCAGGAATTCTGGGTGTATTATTTTTCTGTTGCTGTGTAACAAATTACCACAAATTTAGTGACTTAAAATAACACACGTTATATCTCACAGGTTCCAGGTCAGGAGCACTGGGACTGCTTAGCTGAGCCCTTTGCTTAGTCTCAGAAGGTTGCAATCAAGATGTCAGCAAGGCTGCATGCTCATCTGGGGACTCAACTGGGGAAGAAAATACCTGCAAACCCACTCAGGCTTTGTGGGCAGAACTTATTTCCTTGTGACTGTCTGACTGAGGGCCTGGCTGTCACCCAGAGGCCTCCCTGAGGTTTCAGAGGCCATCTGCAGTTCCTTGAGGTTACCACAGTTCCTTGCCACGTGGGCTTCTACAACATGGCCTCTTACTTCATCAAGCCCACAAGGAGAATCTCTAGCCCCAGTCTGCTAACACAGAGTTTTACATAACGTAACGTATATGTAATGGGAGTGGCAGCCCAATACCTTCACCATATTTTATAGGTTAGAAGAAAATCACAGGTCCCACTTGAACTCAAGAGGATCACACAAAAGTGTGAATACCAGCAGGCAGGAATCACTGAGGCTCACCTTAGGGTCTGCCCACCGCACTGGGGTTACTGGAAAACCTAAGGAAAAGTATAGGAAAAGAGAGAGCTGGAGACTAGGATAGGAGAGAGTAAGAAGTCAGAATACACGATGCAGAGGGGTAGAAAGACAGCAACAATGACCTCAAGGTTCTGTCATTTTTACACATGACAGAGGCCACAGAACCATGCCCTTGGTGCCAAAGATTCTGGATTTGATGAGCCCCACCTTGGAGTGAACCATATTGTGGACTTCCCCCCTCTTGCTCTTTGGCTGTGGAACAAATTCACAAAACTGGACATACTGGTTCAAATACAGATTCCTGTCCCACCTCAACTGGATCTTCTTGCAACCCTAATTCTTGCTCCTTGTCACTTTACAGAAACCAAAACTATCCTGCTTGACTGTTAGCGACCCTCCTCTCGACCTCATAATTTCTATTTGTATCAATCCTTTCCTCTCATCTTAAAGATGTGGGCCTCATTCTGTCCTATGGCCAACCCTCCACTCATGTCCTATCTCTCTTCCTGTTCTCTGAGACTACAAATGCATCTCAATTCTCCTTTATCAATTAAAATGCAAAACTAAACTAAAAAACCAACAACAGAAACTGCTTTCCGTGTTGGCTACCTCCTCACTCGAGCTTCAGGTTTATCTTTTTCTCCCTCATTAGCCACTCTTATTAAAAAGTAGCTACCACTTCTCTGTCACTTAATCATTTCTTAACCTGTTACAACTCCCCTAAGAATTCTATCTTAAATGTCACTAGTGACCCATTTAGTGTGGCATACACTACCCATTCTCACCAAAACCCACAGTTCCCAGCCTCTCTTACAGAGAGGTACTGAATCCTGGCTGATGGAATATGAGTGGAAGTGACAGACTGTCCCATAAAACTCTCAAGTGCTGATCTCCGCTCTCCTTTCCATCTGCTAGCAGAATGGAGGAGACTCTGAGAACCTAGAAGAGAGTCAAACCACATGTCTCCATTCCAAGTTTTAGGGTCCCACTTCTTCTCAATCACAGTAAAGGCTTAGTCAGACTGAATTCAACTGATGAAATTCTACAACATGCACCATATTTTTGTTTTATTTGTAGCAAATAAGGCTGGTGGCTACAAGAAATAAGAGATTATTTTATGGCTATCATGGAAGCTCTGTGACTCTCTGACCATGTCTTGAGCCGAGAGTTTAAAGACCCAAGCTTGGGACTTCCATGGCAGCCCAGTGGTTAAGATTTCGCCTTCCAATGCAAGGGGTGTGGGTTTGATCCCTGGTCAGGGAGCTAAGATCCCACATGCCTCGCATCCAAAAAAAAACAAAACATGAAACAGAAGCAATATTGTAACAAATTCAATAAAGACTTAAAAAAATTGTCCACATCAAAAAAATCTAAAGACCGAAGCTTGTCATTTTCTTTCTGCAAGGACTCTGATGCACTCAGAATTCTTCCCATACAAAGTCCCTGTAAGTCATCATCACTGCCATAACAGTCAGGTGCAACAACCACTTGGGCCCCCAAGGCACTTGCTTTTTAGTTGGCACTTCATCACAAATAACCACAGGTGATAATTTAATTAATCATGTCGCCACGGCATGCCGTGGATTAGCGGCATCACGTTTCTCATTGACAAGCAGCTTTAGCACATTCAAACCCAATGACACAACCGGACCAGTTCCCTAATCCCATCTTTTGAGGTCTGTTTCCTGGGACCCCTCCTAGCACCAATTTCTGTGTCAGTCAGCGTCCCGCCAATGAGACAGAAACCACACCAGTCATTGGGGAAAATCTAACATAAAATATGGTTAGAATGGTTAACTAGGTATAAAGTTGTTAACTAGATAACTAAAAGGATGAAAAGAAAACAGATACCATGAAGGCAGCAACAGCAGGAAGCATCTATAACTCCTAGGGCTAGGAGAACAAAGGAAAGAGTTTGGAATTACTAAAACTTAGAAGACGAGCCCTGGACTTCACTGGCGGTCCAGTGGTTAAGACTCTGCTTCCACTGCAGGGGGTGCAGGTTTGATCCCTGGTTGGGGACCTAAGATCCCGCATGCTGTGTGGCGCAGCCAAAAAAAAGAAGAAGAAGAGGGGCCCTACAAAGCTGAAACTCAGACCTTTAAGTCTAGTGCTGGTGTCTGGTGTCTCTGTACTTAGAGGAGGGACCAACACTTCTGAGAAAGAGGTGCTATCAAGATGGTGCTGGTGTCTCTGACTGGGACACCATGAAGCTGAGTTTGTAACTTTTGGGAAAAACTGAAAAGTGGATTCAGCTGTTGCTATAGGAAGGCAATGCTGCTGCTGGGGTGAAGGAGCATTGCTAGGGTGACCTCACACGAACAGGAAGCAGAAGGAAGAAAGGAGTCCTTTCTTCCTCCTGTGACCTCACTATCGCCCTCTAGTGGCCCCTATTGGCAGAGCCCAAAGTAGAGTCAGCTAACAGCAGAAAAGTGATTTGCAGAGTCCCTGCTCTACTATCTCATAGTAGAAAGTAGAAGGGTGGATTTGGAGCTGAGACAATAACTTAATAACTAGCACAAGTGTCTTTATAAAGTATTAGAAGAAAGAGGTGAAATTAGGTGAAAATTAGCTGATTTTCAAGCCGAGGTGAAAGGGAAATGGAGAAAGTCCAAAAATGATGGGCCTTTCAGTGTCAGAAAAGATGACTGCTTCTTGACTACAAATTGTATAAGATCAAAAAATGTCTTGAACAACATGAGGTGAAAGATGTGATTACCTCTAAGGCAAATATCAGGTGAAGAGTGTGGCCTTTCCACTTACTTCATATGACTTCACTATTACGCTGAGAGTGAGGCAAGTGGGTGATGAGGATATAAATATATCAGCTTGAGAATTCTATCTAGGAAAGAACTTGAGTGTGGTTAGTGTCACATGGATCTGACTAGAAGCAAATAGAGCAGAAATCTGTTGTGTTAATTTTGTGTGTCAACTTGGCTAGGCCACAGTACACAGATATTTGGTCAAATAATCTAGATGTTTCTGTGAAGGTTTTTCTTCAGATGAGAGTAACATTTAAAACAGTAGACTTGAGTAAAAGCAGATTATCCTCCATAAATTGAGTGGGTCTCATCCAATCAGTTGAAGGTCTTAATAGAAAAAGGACTGACTTTCCCTGAGAAAGAGGTAATTCTGCTAGTAGACTGCCTTCAGACTCAAATTATAACATCAGCTCTTCCACTGGGTCTCCAGCTGCTGGCCTACCCAGCAGATTGTGGACTTGCCAGCCTCCACAATCATATGAGCCAATTCATTAAAATCTCTATGTATATAGATACATACATACATATAGATACAGACACACACACACGTACATCTAATTGGTTATGTTTCTCTGGAGAATTCTGACTTATATACCAAAAATATATATATATCTTTAAAGCTTGTGACTCATTACTTCTTTTTTTTTAATGTAATGTTTATTTTTTTAAAAATAAATTTATTTATTTTTGGCTGCGTTGGGTCTCTGTTGCTGCACATAGGCTTTCTCTTGTTGCGGTGAGTGGGGGCTACTCTTTGTTGCAGTGTGTGGGCTTCTCATTGTGGTAGCTTCTCTTGTTGCAGAGCTCGGACTCTAGGTGTGTGGGCTTCAGTAGATGTGGCACTCAGGCTCAGTAGTTGTGGCTCACAGGCTCTAGAGCACAGTCTCAGTAGTTGTGGCGCACAGGCTTAGTTGCTCCGTGGCATGTGGGATCTTCCTGGTTCAGGGCTTGAACCCGTATCCCCTGCACTGACAGGTGGATTCTTAACCACTGCACCACCAGGGAAGTCCCTAATATTTATTTTTTATTGGAGTAAAGTGCATTTACAATGTTGTCTCTTTTTTTAAAATATTTTTAGGGCTTCCCTGGTGGCTCAGTGGTTGAGAGTCCGCCTGCCGATGCAGGGGACACGGGTTCGTGCCCCGGTCCAGGAAGATCCCACATGCCGCGGAGCAGCTCGGCCCGTGAGCCACGGCCAGAGTCTGCGCGTCCGGAGCCTGTGCTCCACAACGGGAGAGGCCACAGCAGTGAGAGGCCCGCATACCGCAAAAAAAAAAAAAAAGTTTAAAATATTTTTATTATTTATTTATTTGGTTGCGCCAGGTCTTAGTTGCAGCAGGGGAGCTCCTTAGTTGTGGCTCAAGGGTTCCTTAGTTGCAGTTTGCCAGCTCCTTAGTTGCGGCATGTGGGCTTCTTAGTTGCAGCACGTGGGATCCTTAGTTGTGGCATGCGAACTCTTAGTTGTGGCATGCCTGTGGGATCTAGTGCCCTGACCAGGGACCGAACCCGAGCCCTCTGCTTTGGGAGTGCGGAGTCTGAACCACTGTGCCAAGGGAAGTCCCTCCAAAAATTTTTTTTGTTTGTTTTTTGTTTGCTTGTTTGTTTGTTTGTTTTTTGCGGTACGCGGGCCTCTCACTGTTGTGGCCTCTCCCGTTGCGGAGCACAGGCTCTGGACGCGCAGGCTCAGCAGCCATGGCTCACAGGCCCAGCCGCTCTGCGGTATGTGGGATCTTCCCAGACCGGGGCACGAACCTGTGTCCCCTGCATCGGCAGGCGGACTCTCAACCACTGTGCCACCAGGGAAGCCCACCTCCAAAAATATTTTGAGGTAACTGTATTGCCAAAGAAATTATGAACCCAAAAGAAAAAAGAAAAAAGCTTTGACTACCTAAATTTAATATGAAACCTCAAGGGACCCTGAATAGCCAAAGCAGTTTTGTACAAGAAGAATAAAATTGGAGGTCTCATACCTCCTGTTTTCAAAACTTACTACAAATCTACAGTAATCAAAACAGTGTGGTACTGGTATAAAGAAAGGCATATAGATCAATGGAATAGAATAGAGAGCCTAGAAATAAACCCTTGCATATACGGTCAAAAGATTCTGACAAGACCTCCAAGACCTTTCAATGAAGAAAGGACAGTGTTTTCAATAAATGGTGTTGGGAAAACTGGATATTCACATGTGTAAGAATGTTAGACCTGGCCTTCCCTGGTGGCACAGTGGTTAAGAATCCACCTGCCAATGCGGGGAACATGGGTTCGAGCCCTGGTCCGGGAAGATCCCACATGCCGCGGAGCAACTAGGCCCGTGAGCCACAACTACTGAGCCTGCACTCTAGAGCCCGCGAGCCACAACTGCTGAGCCCATGTGCCACAACTACTGAAGCCCACACGCCTAGAGCCCACGCTCCGCAACAAGAGAAGCCACCGCAATGAGAAGCCCGCGCACCGCAGTGAACAGTAGCCCCTGCTTACCACAACTAGAGAAAGCCTGCGTGCAGCAATGAAGACCCAAAGCAGCCAAAAAAAAAAAAAGGGCAAAGGGGGACTTCCCTGGCAGTCCAGTGGTTAAGATTCCGCGCTTCCACTGCAGGGGGCGCAGGTTCATCCCCGGCCAGGGAACTAAGATCCTGCATGCCACGTGGTGAGGCCAAAAAAAATAAATAAATAAAGGGCAAAGGATCTGAATAGACATTTCTCCAAAGGTATATAAATGGCCAATAAGCACTTTATAAAAAGATGCTCAACATCACTAATCATTAGGGAAATGCAAATCAAAACTACAGTGAGATACAACTTCACACCCACTAGGATGGCTAGTATTTTAAAAAAAGAGAAGAAGAAGGAAAGAAAAAGGAAAATAAGTGTTGGTGAGGATGTAGAGAAATTTAGATCCTAGTGCACTGCTACTGGGAATACAAAATGATGCAAATGCTGTGGAAAACAGTATAGCAGTTCCTAAAAAACAACAACAACATAGAATTAACATATGATCCAGCAATATACACTTCTGGGTATATACCCCAAAGAATTGAAAACAGGGACTCGAACAGGTATTTGTACACCAATGTTCACAGCAGCATTATTCGCAATAGCCAAAAGGTGGAGCTATCCAAGTACACCCCTCAACAGACGAATGGATAAACAAAATGTGGTATATACATACAATGGAATATTATTCAGCCTTAAAAAGAAAGGCAATTAAAAAAAATTTTTTTATTGAAGTATAGTTGATTTACAATGTTGTGTACAGCAGATAATATTTGTTTCTGGTTTTTTAATGACAACGACGATAACAACGATGACAATGATAATGATAAAAAATAGCTACCATTCATTAAGTTCTTACTATGTGCTACGTGCTATGCTAGTGCTTTATCTAGTGCTTTATCTCATTTAATCTTCATAACTACTCTGTGTGGTAAGTGATGTCACCCCCATTTTAGAGATGAGAAAACAGGTTTAGAGAAGCTGAGTCACTTGCTCAAGGTTTTACAGGCCCTCCTTCTCTCTCTACATTTTTTCTTGTTGACAATCTCATCCAATATCATGGCTGCTATACTTATCATGTCTGTGTGGATGGCTCCCTGACCCCTCTCCTAGTCTCCTGGTCCACATTTCCTGGCATATGAATGTGCTGATGGCATTGTAAACTCAACATGTCCAAAATGCAGCTATTCTTTTGTTAGTACTGTTCTAAACATTTTTCATTTAACTCACATAACTCTGAGATAGATAATATTATTATTCATATCTATGAGGTAGATAGTGTTATCCATGTTTTACAGATGAGTGAACAGAGGCCTAGAGATTCAGTATCTGGCTCACCTTTACACAGCTAGTACACAGTGGAGCTGGGCTTGGGGCTGATTTCAATGCTTAGACCAAATGACAATACCTCAGTTCCACTCAAACTGAGCTCTCCCTGTCCTGTTCTATTTCCTGCTTCCTATATTCATTCTCTGCCCTTAACTTCAAATCCTACTGTCCTTCAAAGTCCAACTCAAAGGCCATTCCCTACAAAGTCTTTTCAAGTATTCCAAGCTGGGAGGGATCTCCATCTTGTGTGAATTTACAGAGAACTTACTCTGTACCACACTTACCTTTTCCCAAGCATACAAGTAAAAGTTTAATTCATCCTCACCATAAAAAGTTCAAGTAGAGAATATTGAGCAAGAAGTTAAAGTATCTCTTCATTCCCCAGAATTTATTAGTTTTTTCCTTGATTAACGTTCCTGTGTTTCTGCTAGAAACTCTATCAGGCAGCTATTTGAGGACAGGAAGCAGGGCGAGTCTTCTTTAGACCCCTAAAACAGGCAATACTAAACAATTGCTGAAAGAATCAATCAGTTGCAAATCCCACGAGCCTGCACACACTACATTTTTTGGAGGAGGGTGAGAGGGTCTGTTCAAGAAAAGTGATTTTTTTTTTTCAGGGGGACTGGTAAAGCCATGTCAAACGCTCCCTCTCCTCCCACCTTCATTAAAGAACAAAAAAGCATCTACTTCTAGGTACATAAAGCGTCTGGTTTCTGTTTTAGCTGGGTCTCAGAAGGAAATGACTTTTCTCTGAAATTGTAGACGCCCAACCCAGCTGCAGCATTGTTAGACCTCAGGGTAAACAGGAAGCTTCCTGCCTTGGGCCCTTCATATCCCTCTTGAAGGTTATTAAAGGCTGTTAATAGGATAGTAAAAGGACAGCTGCTGGCCATAAAATCAGCCCATTCCTTAGCTCCTTAGAGAACTAGATCCCTCCAAGGTCAGAGAGAAAACTGTGTCCATCTCCAGGTCACACCAGGTACGTCCACCTAGCTGCGGTCCTCACTTAACTCCTCTATGATCGGCTGTAACCAGAATGGTCTTTGCAAAATACCAGAGTGATTTAGTTCCTTGGTATTAGTTGAGAAATGAGAGGTTCGCATTTATAGGGTTTCCGGTCCTTGAAATCACTTGTTTCTGGGGGTGACGAGATCTAGTAACGTTAAGCTGAGACTGCCAAAGCAGTGAAATCACCCCCTACCCTGCGGAGTTTGAGTCACCTCTTCCAGTAGGGAAACAATCAGCTCTGATTATCCCCCCCAAAAGAGGCAAAGAGGTCAATCCATGAGCGCAAACAATCTAGTACTCCTACCTCTGCAATAAAGAGCTGAATCAGGCCCTCAACGCTTCCTGCACACAGGGTGGAAGTCCCCAGATTTGCAGCTGTGGGTGAGGAGGGAGGGAACAGTTTCTGCCAACTGGAGGGACACTAGGGCAGGGGTGATCATCTTTTGCCAAGAAGGGCACTCGGGTGTCTTGGCAGAAGGCAGAGGGCTGTCCCGATCTGTGTGTACATTTTCAGAAGCACTTGACTCTGGACCAAATTCTCTCAGCTGTGCTAAAGCTGGGGCGATGGATGGGAAATGCTTATTGGCCAGGCTGACTAGGAGCTCCAATAGAGGGTGCTGGGGCTCAGCCAGGAGCTTCCCTTCAGCTGGCAAGTTTAACTTTCAGTCATGGTCAGAGGGAGCGTGTCAATCCATCTATTTCGAAGTTTCTGCTTGTTGGAATTTTTGGCTCAAACGGGGAAAGAGTGGTGATGATGCAGAGCCTCTTACCTGGCTCAAAGAATGAGAAAAAATAGCTCAGCAGGGGTCAAGATTTTACTACAATTATAGAGTCAAGCCCATTACCAAATGGGGGCCAGGAAGATACCATTTCATTCAACCCTGGACTTACCTACAATTTGTCAATTCCTGCTGCTGTGTTGGCTCATCTGACCCTTACCTACCAATCAAGAAAGCACAGGCACTCGGGCAGGGCAGGAAAACCAGTCACTGCTCACACATTGAACATTTAGTTGCCCCTGGGCAGGCTTACTTACACAGGACAGGGGAGCCTTATTTGCCAAGTGTCACTGCTCTTCCTCCTTCAGAGGAAACGTCACTGAAATTACTCCTCAGAGTGCTGAAAAGAGGAGAACTGGATATTTTTTCCAGTAGGATAATGTAATTTTCCCCTAGCTTCAGAAGAGGTAACTAAGGCTCTGAAAACTCTCCCAAGGTCACACAGCTGGTAAGCGGGGCTTTACTGAGAGGACCAGAATCCAGGCCTCCTGCCTCCTCATGCAATGTTCTTCTTACCATGACTTTTTTCCCCCCAAGTAACTTGTATTAATTTTTTTTGCCTCAATTGACCTTTAATATCCAAATGAAGTGTGGATGCAGAGTACGTGGCTGGGTCTCAGCCCTTAATTTGTATTATTTTTTTAAAAGGGTAATTTATGGGAATTCACTGGTGGTCCAGCTCGGTGCTTTCACTGCTGTGGACCGGGTTTAATCCCTGGTCAGGGAACTAAGCTCCCGCAAGCCGTGCAGCCAGTAAAACAAAATAAAATAATTTAAAAAGTAAAAAGGTAATTAATTGCAGATATAATCAAAAGTTGTTTAATTTGCCTATCTTTGTAAGGTTTTTCATATAAATAAGTGAACAAATGAAAAAAATAATCAGAAACAATGTCCCATTTAGAAAAGATGGTCCCATTGTACTTAGGCTACACTGTCCAGGCCTCCGCCATCACTGTGTGGACTATGACCAGCTTGTCAGCTACAGCCTTTGATGAAATTCACATTTAAATAATTTACATTTAAATTTACACGTGGGTAGGTGGTAAGTTTAAGACTATCTCTGCTATGGCTGATTGACAAGACAGATCCAGGTATGCTTTAGACCTGGAATAAGATTTCTTCATTTACAGAGAAAATAGTTACTACCCTAAAATCTGCCATAGCCAGGACCAGAAGGTGCCTCTCTAGAGGCTCACACTTCTCCCATTCCTAACCAACCTTCAAGGAGAGAGAGGTTCTAACAGGCAGAGTAAGGGTTCCAGGGCAGCACAGGCAGCCCCAGCATGTATTTGTACTTTCAGACCCTGGTTAAGTCTGCTTCAAGCCTGTCCCCTAAGTCTCCAAGTCATGTCCAAGGTAGGAAGTTGCAATGCAGGAGTAGTCCCAGGAGCCAGTAAGTCAGGAAGTAGCCTAGAATGCATCGTGTGACCAGAGAACAAGTTTTCCAGTTGTACAAGAGTCCCATGATAGAGTTTCTGGGGACCTTTTGTCCTGGTGGGGAGTCCCCTGAAAGAGGCTTCCAAGGCACAGTCTCTAGGGATCTCAGCAGTGGTTCTTGATCTTGAAGCAAGTGAGCTGAAAACCAGTACACAATAGGAGTGGAGGAGCATAAAAACCTGGTGAGAACCTGGAAATCGTAAGAGGGGGAAAACCCACACATTTACTGGAATGTCACTGCCTCAAATTGGATGAGCCTGGGACTTCCCTGCTGCTGGGTGAGCTGTGGCTCTAAGACTACAAATGTATGACACTGGAAAAGACATTCATGCAGCAGAGTTTAGGATCTGCCTTATAAAGCTGTGCATGACGCCAGCCAGGTGACTGCAGTGTTACAAATAAACATGGCTACTCACTAATTACCACAATACTGGGCCAACTGATACTAAAAATTCTATGGGGGGGGTGCGGCTGGTCAGGGGACTTCCCTGGCAGTCCAGTGGTTAAGATTCCGTGCTTCCAACGCAGGGGGCGTGGATTCGATCCCTGGTTGGGGAACTAAGATCCCACGTGCCACGCGGCATGGCCAAAAAAAAAAAAAAAAAGTCTGTGGGGTCCACTTTTAGCCCAGGGCCAGGACTCTGATCCCCTGCCCCCTGAAACGGTTCCCTCATCCCATGGGGATGGCAAAGCGGAGAAAGGGGGCAGGGGATCCTGTGGTTCAACACTGTCCTTCTAGGGAAGTTCAGAGCCAGGTCTCCAAATGGCCCCCCCTCATCTATCCTTGAAACTCTAAGCTTCGCTGGCACTCACTCTACTAGCTCATCCAGCTACAAACACAGAGTGCTCCTTTCTATTTCCCCTGTGCCTCTTAGTCACATAGCTCAGAGAACTTTACAAACAGCCAATGTGCGCCTCCAAGAGGCAGAAACTGCTGAGGAGTGGCCAGCATGGAGACAAAAAGACTTCCTCAGGGTTTATGGTGGACCTGGGGCCACAACCAGGAACCAAAAAAAATCGAATGTATGATCAAACCCTTCCCATCCCTCTCTATCCTCCCCACCAACCAAACATTGCACAAGAGAGCCGCTCTGAAAATGGAGCACCTGCCAGAGCTCAGAGTACCTCAGAAAGTCGACATTCAAGCAGACATTCTGGGTATAGTTGTATGTTAGGGGAAGGTCCCAGAGATACCCTCTGTGCTATTCCTATAACTCAGTCAGATCAGGTCCTTTCACAACTCTCGTTGTCTTCGCACATGCCCTTCCATTTGCCCAGAATGTTCTTCCTCTGCTTCTTAAATGGAATTCCTTCTTACTCTTCAGGACCCAACCTAAATATGATGCCCTCCTCACCTCCTTCAGCCAGTTAGCTACTTTTTCCTCTGTGCTTCCACAGTACTATACCTCAAAAATATCTCCAATTCCATCCCACCATACTATAATTTAAGCCGTTAAATGTCTGTCTCTCCATTTTGACCATAGGACCTACTAGGGCAGCAATCTTAACTTATTTATGTTCTAACCTCAGTGATCTGACCCAGGGACTCAGACTAAAAACACCCCCCAAATAGTTGTTGAATGAATAAATGGGGTACAAGTCACTCAAATGGGAGAAGTTAAAGGTCTTCCCTGTCCCCGACTGAGGGGTTTGGCCCGTGTTCCCACCTTTTCCCAGCCAGGAGTCCACCTCACCTGAACATGCATGCACAGACCGCCAAACAGCAGCAGCGCTGCAGCGTGGACCAGGTACACGAACACCCGAGGACTGAGGAACCCAGGCTCAGGCTTCTCTGGGGTCTCTCCGTTCTTGCTCCTTTGCATCCCAAGTGTAAGGCAGAGCCAAGGATGAGTGGTCACATATGTCCAAGTTGCCCAGGCAACCAGTATAGCCACTGGTGCAGCCAGTAGAAAATTGGGCACCTGCTTGAGTTCATAGTATCTCAAAAAGCCAACATTCCAATAGATATCCTGGATGTAGCTGTATATTAGGGGAAGTTCCCAGGAGCACCAAGGCGGCTCATTTCCCTCTATGATTCGGTAGCCCTTGTCCACAGCTAACTGCAGCAAGGGCTTAGGAATGGGGTAGGCTGGGCCTGGCAGACAGAACTGGGTATAGGCGTAATATTGAAAGAGGACAAAGGGAAGGCTAAGTGTGAGCACTGACAGGAACACAGAGCCCATCAGCTTCAAGAGCTGTCTCAGAGGATTCCGCACCATGAGAGAAGAGAAAAAGCCTCGGCACTGAGAATGCACGAGGAAGCCAACGTTGACCAGCCCGTTGGAGCGCACACCAGTGGCAAGGGCAAAGAGCAGTCCACTAGTCCAGCTTCGGCCCCTTTCCAGCTGCCCCAGGGCGCTGAATGTCAGGAGGGCAAACAAAGCTTCTGAGTAGCCAGCCGCCAGGAAGACATTGGCGGGGCTGAGGCAGAAGAGCAGCGCTCCATAAAAAGCTTGGCGGGGACAGCGCAAAACCAGACAGCCCAGGTCATGAAGCGCAAGTGCGGCCAGCACGGAGAACAAGGAATTGAGCGATGCTACTGAGATTAGCAGGCAGCTCCGTAGGCTCAGTAGCCCCCACAGGGGTCTCAGCAATTCAGTCCCCACCAACAGGACCAGGGGGAAACCGGGGAAGAAGGCAAAGTTGTGCTCATACAGGTAGCCATGCTCAGCAATGAACAGGAAGTGTTCAGCATCCCAGTGAGACAGGCCGCCCAGGAGACTGTCCACAAGTTGGTCCACAGAGCCGGAGGGGGCGAGGCGAGGAGGTGAGAAGGCTTCCGCATGATGGTCTGGGATGATGGCATTGAAGAGAGCCTGTGGGATGAAGGAGAACTAGGATTTTGGTTGAGCCAGTGGAAGCATTAGCATTTAATAAAATGAGGAGGAACAGACATGTTGGGGAAGAATCACAAGTTAAGTTTGAGATGGACATTCCAGTGCAGAGGTCAACGAGACAATGAGATATATGGGTCTGAGGGTCAGGAGAGCAATCAGGGCTAGAGATATAAATTTGGGAGTCATAAGTGTATGGATGATATTAAAAGGTGTGAGACTGAATGAGATCACCCAGGGAAGAAGTGCAGATAGAGAAAAGAAGAGATCTGAGGACTGGGCCTCAGACATGTCAACATTTAGAGGCTTGGAAGAGAGTGAGGATCTGGCAATAAAGGTAAAGAAGGAAGGTCAGCGAGGTAGGGAGGAAACCAGGAGAGCATGGTGTCATAGAACCAAGTAAAGCAAAGGAGTGATCGGCTCTTAAATGTTGCTGATAGGTCAAGTAAGATGGGGACTGAAAACTGACCACTGGCTTTAGCAATGGGAATGTCATTGGTGACTTTGACAAGAGCTACTTCAGTGGAGTGGAGGAGAGAGTAGACTGCCTGGACTGGGTTCAGCAGAGAAGGGGAGAAGCGAGACAGTAGATACAGACAACTGTTTGGAGGAGTTTTCCTGTAAAGGGAAGCAGAGAAATGGGGTAGTAGGTGAATGACATTGTGGGGTCAAGAGAAATCTTGTTTTTTTTTCCAAAGGTGGGAGGTAAGTATTTGTTTGCCAATGGGAATATCCAGTGGAAAGGAAACCACTGAGTATGCAGGCGAGAAAGGGAAGAATTGCTGGAGCAGGCAAAAGGGGATGGAATCTGCTTGGGAGGTGGAACTGGCCTTAGAGAGGAGACAGACAGTTCATCCACCCTTCAGTAGTGAAGGCACAGAGGTGCAGATGTAGGTATGCTGATGACTGTGGTGGAAGTATTCAGAAGGTTACTTCTTATTGCTTCTACTTTTCTGAATTTTCACTCAGGAAAACAAGCTGGGGAAAAGGTGCTAGAGACTTAAGAGGAAAATGTGTAAAATAAGTCATCTATGACCCTAGTTCTCAAAATAGGCTGTGCACTGGAATCGCCCAAGGAGTTTCAAAAATACTGATGCCTGGGTTTCCCTCCTGCTACAACATTGATGACTTAACCAATATGGGGTACAGCCTGGCCGTTTAGATTGTTTTTAGCTCTCCCAGCTGATTCTGATGTGCAGAAAAGTTTGAGAGAATGGGTGAGCGACTGGACCAGGGAAATACACTAAGATTGCCAGGCAGCACTAAGGACTCACTTGGATTAATGATATTGAATACAAAGAGACTAGTTAACACAGCTGTGTGCTTTTCTCTGGGCAGATGCATGCGTGGAGTAGACACAGAATTGAATTTAACCATGGCTGGGCTTTTGTCTTGTGATTAAGACATAGGGGGAAGGGAGCGAGTGAGTTGTATGTGTATGCATGGTGGACCATGGAATCTAAGCTGGGTAAGAAGTGGAGCTGAAGCCATGAGGTAGGTGAGGGACAGTGAAACCGTGGTAGAATCAATGGATAAGTCCTGAGGGAGTGGAAGAATCGTTAGAACTGGGGTAGTGGAGGGAGTGAACTGGGAAGATAGGAGATAGTGGTTAGATGTATCAGCTTTACTAATATTGAAACCACCAAGAAATATACAGTAGTGCTGGAAAGAGTAACAGTGAATCAGGAGCTAAAACCTTCAAGGAATGAGGAGGAATGAGCTGTCGCTAACAGAGATGACAGCAACAACAAAGGGTAACTGGGGTATAACCTGATGGCGTGAGCTTTAAAGCTGGAAGGGGGGGAGGGGAGGATAATGCAATAGCATTATTATTAAATGTCTTTTTGCCCCGTTAGATTTGGTCAGCTACTTAAGGGAAGAGAGATCGTGACGTTTTATACTCCCACCTAGCATAGTTCTTTGACCAGGGCAGGAACTTAATAAAATTTGGTTGGTTGAGCGAACAGTATAGAGGAAACATACTTGCTTCCAAATCACCATCTGAATTAGAACCCAGCTGTCCCGGTACCCTATCCCAGATGCCGAGTCTCAGTATTGCTCCCTTAGTTCTGTCAATCATTCAGCTGATGCTGGTTTAAAGCCATCAGCAAGTCAGTTTTCCAGCCTAGCAACAGGAGTATAACCTCATTTTTAAGGCTCTTTCCTTTTTCGGTCAGTTTCTTTATGAGGCCACTTCAAACAGTGAAAACAAGTGGGACAGGAGTGACAGTCACAGGTAACAGCCCTAGTCTCCGAGTTGAAGACACTTCTAACTAAACCTGGGACCCAGCAGAGGCTGTTATGCCTCATATAGTGGGGGAGGAGAGAAAAAAGGAGTTTTCCACAAAGGAACCACCGATGAGCCTCAGAGAGAATGTGCTTGTGATGAGAGGCACATATAATATGCTAATAGAACATCCCTAGGGTGTTGACATACATTCAACAATAACAGATACTGAAGACCTACTAAGCACTGGGCACTGCGCTAGGCACCATACATAGTTCATATATACCTGAAATTTGATTAAAATATGTATCAAGGGCAGCCTTGGAGGGGACAGGGAATTGCAAAATGCATTCTGCGGGTTGTGTGTGGGTGAGACAGCAAGGGGACACAGCTGGGGGAAGAGCAGGAGACACTGCGGACTAAACAAATATACACAGAGGGTCTCAGGACAGTGCCACCTCTCTCCCACTCAACTGACTGATGCAACGCTCAGTCTCCTGGTCAGGGGACCCAGGGCAACGCTTTGAGCTGTCACACCCTAAACCAGAACACACCTGTTCTGGTTACAGAACATCATGGTCTGCTGGAAAGACCACTAGCCCAAGAGTAAGGAAACCTGGGGTCTGATTCTGGTCCTTCTCTAACTTGCCTTGTGACTTTAAGGAAGCCATTTATCCTTTCTGGGCCTCAGCTACTTCATGTGTAAAATAAGAGATTAATAGATCTAAATAAATAAATATAAAACAAGAGATTAATAGGTCATATCTAAGAGTCCTGCCCACTTTTCAGCTATGTGGTCTAGGTCTCTTCAGTTCTAACCACATGGTTGGGGGCGGGGGGCGCATCTGGGAAAGGGAAAGAAGATGAGGCCTATTCTTAATGTCTAGCCCAGTCATGTGGCAATGGCATGTTCAGGACAAAAGATCAGAGACTGACCTGCAGCACCAGAGTCAGGACACGGCAGCTGACTGCAAACCCCAGGACCTCTTTCCGGGATGTGTCCAGGGGCCACATCCTCTCACCACCAGGAATTCAGGGGGGCTGCTGCCAGGGCTGAACTCCCTCGGGCTTCTAAACGCCAAAACCCAAGGAGGAAACGTCACACATGGGCAGAAAGTAAATTCTTGAAAGCATTCTTCATGAAAACATCACCCCTGCTTCAGGACTACTATGGCAGACTTAACCACCTTACTTTCCAGATGAGGAAAAAGCATCTCAAAGGCAGATGGGACCTCTTGGTGTCACTCTGAAGCACTGTGTTCTTGTAGGGGAAGTTCCACACAGATAGGCATGGAGCTGGAAAGCTACGCTCACAGAAAACCTTTAAAAGCCTGTTGAGTGCCCCTATCCAAGAACTAAAGACCTAGGTTCAAGTCCTGACTTTGTCATTCATAAGTTCTCATTTTGTTCTTCTAAGCCTCAGTTCTCTGTGTATAAAATGAGATCGGGGGACTTTCCTGGTGCCACAGTGGTTAAGAATCCGCCTGCCAATGCAGAGGACACGGGTTCAAACCCTGGTCCAGGAAGATCCCACATGCCGCAGAGCAACTAAGCCCACGTGCCCTAACTACTGAGCCTGTGCTCTAGAGCCCGTGAGCCACAGCTACTGAGCCTGCGTGCCACAACAACTGAAGCCTGCGTGCCACAACTACTGAAGCCCATGCGCCTAGAGCCCATGCTCTGCAACATGAGAAGCCACCGCAATGAGAAGCCCGCGCACCACAAAGAAGAGTAGCCCCTGCTCACAGCAACTAAAGCCCACGCACAGCAACTAAAGCCCGCGCACAGCAACAAAGACCAATGCAACCAAAGATAAATAAATAAATTTATAATAAATAAATTAATTAAAAAAAATGAGATCGGACTATTTTGCCTGTCTCATGAAATGGTCACGATGGTGAAATGGACTGAAGTGTGAAGAAGTAGTACCAAATCTACATTGTGGTTGCCGTTATTTAGTGTGTGCCCTTTCTCTGTTGCCCAGAATAATAAACTAGGTCCCAAACCAGAGTCCCAAAAGTGGGGCATAGAACTGAACTGGAAGACCATAATGACTACACACTCTAGTTAAGCTCTCTGATGTGTGTTCAGCTGGTCTGTTAAATTAAGTGGAGAAGGAAAAGAAAACCACCACTCAGCAGGACTTCAGCCAGCTCACATTGCTAAAACAAACTTAGGGGGACGACAGAGTCGACTACTAGGGATGGGGAAAACTGTTATTTCCCATCTCTTTGTTGGAATGGCAGCAATGTATAAACAACTGCAAAGCCATTCTGAGGGAAGGAATGCACTTTAAGGCTTTTTTTTTTTTTTTTTTTTTTAACAATTCCTTGTGCTAAAAGAAGTAGCAATGGCTCCTACGGAACCAGTCGGAAATCAGAAGGAAGGGCAAGAGCATCAGAGGCAGCTCATCAACTTGGGGTGAAGAACTAACGCTAAAGGAAAAAACACTAGAACTGAGAAATTAACAGGGAGGCCTGGAAGACTTTTCTTCCTTCTCCTATCTGGCTAACACCTATCAAACCTTTAGGTTATCACTTGTTTCTGGAATTCTCTGACTCTCACTAGACTATGTGATACGCTCTCATTACACTCTGCCTTGTCGTCTTTATTGCTATTGCTTATTTAGGTTGTTTATGAGGGCAGGGGCTTTGTCTATCTTGCTCCCAACTATATCCCCAGGGCCTAGCACTACAAACAAGCATTTTAAGCCTGTGTTCTAATTGAGTGGAAGTAGTAAGCACTGGATATGGCTTCACCAGTTCATTGGCTCTGGATATAAAATCCCTGCTCCGAGTACTCCTGCCACCATATCTCATGTTGAGAGCAAAACGACAAAGTCACAGAAGCCACAGGAAAATACAATTTCTCCAGAAAACTGGCCATAAGCAACAGTTCTCTTTCCTCTCAGCACAAGGGGGCGCCTGTTGCTTACTCCATCACCAGGAGGCCTGGAGGAAGGGAGGGGCCACAAACGCCACACCGGTTTGCTCATCAAAATTCAGTTCAAAGGCAAGCTTTTGAAATCCCCCCAACACTGCCAACATCTGACTCGCCGAATCGAGAGGAATCGTAGAAACAAGCACAGCCGACCTTACACGGCCGCTGGTTCTCCATCCGAGGGTGAATTCACTTTTTCCCTTCCTTCATTTCCCACCCACATGCAGAAGAGTTGGGAAAAGAAAAGCACGGAACCCACCTCTGCCTCTTCACCAGGCTTCCATTCTTCCTTTCCTTTCTCCAGAGTCAAGCTCTAGACCCAGCGATCACAGACGACTTGTAGCCTACACTTAGTTTACAGGTAAACCATGTGAAAACAAAAATAAAGCCAGTGAACTCTCCCTCTCAGCTAATTGCGGGCTTCACTTCCCAACAACCCGTTTACGAAATCACAGGCCCTCTGAACTGGCAGGACACTTACAGAGCAACTAGTTTTACTCTATTTTCCCGTGAGATAAATATGCCCCAGAGAGGTGAGTAATAAGACTCTCCAGAGTTTTTACGTCAGAGATCTCATTAGACCCTGTGTAATTACCATCGCCATTTTATGGATGTGGAAACTGAGGCTCACTGGGGTCAAGTGGCACTCCCAAGGCTATATTTAAGGAGAATTTTTTTTTTTTTTTTTTTGTCTGAAACATCAATCTTTCCACCAGCCGTCACTCCTGCCAAAGGGGATGCGCTCTTTCAGAGCCAGAATTACAACCAGGGTCTCCCAACTCCCAGCCCAGGACTTGTCCAGTGACAGCGCATGCTCTTGCTGGCTACGCTTAGGGCAGGGAGGGCCCTATCTGAGCAGATAGGAAAACCTGTTGAATCGGAGCCCAGGACTCACATCCTGGGCTGTAAGACTAACGTCCTCGGGAGCGGGCGCGGGGTGGGTGGTGGTGTTCGGACCCAGGGTCCTCAGGACCAGAGGTCTTGCTGGCCGCCGCGAGGCAGGGGCCGCCTTCTGCCAGCCTAGGCGGGTCCGAAGCCCGTTCTAGCCCTTTCCTTTCGGACACAGTCCCAAGAGGGGATTGGGCATCTCCTCTCCCCAAAGGGGCCACGGCTCAGAGGTTACTCCCGAGGGGGCCGGCGAGGCCCGGCCCGGCTTAGGGCCGGAAGGCAGGGGAGGGCGGGAGGCTGTAACGGAAGAGGCGGCCCTGGGAGGCCGCTATGGCGGAGGGGCGGGGCTCCTCGCTTCTCGGCGGCCTCCGCCTCATTTCCCTCGGCCTCCGTTTGACAACTTCCCTCCCCCCAGAACTCCTAGGCTCCCAAACTGGCGCCGGATCCCCAGCGCTCGCCGGTCTCTACCTCCCAGGCGGGGCCCGAACCACAGTTCCTCCATCCGGGGCCCCGAGCGGCCGCGCCTGCGTACTGGCTCCGTTGATGGCGGCCCCGCCCCGCTCCTGCCGGGACTCGGAGCTGCCCCGCCCCCCGCCGCAGCGGCCATGTTGAGTCCGGGCGAGCGGGGAGTGGATGGCGTAAGCCGGATCCTCCGCTCTCCTCCGCTTTGGCACTTTCCCGCTTTGGTGACACCAGGGGTTCCTCAGCCCCTTCCCCCCGCCTTCAGTTAGTCCGCTTGGGGCTGCTGTCTACGAGTCGGTGCTCTTGCCCCAGTTGCACCCCACCAACATCCACTGAGTTCCCGTGTGGGCCAAGGCCCTCGGAGTTGGGGGCCGCCCCGCGGCCTCTAAACGGAAGGCAGAGCCGCACTTTCCCTGCTGTCGGGCAACAACAGCTCAGTACAGGGCCTAGCACAAAATAGCTGTTCTCTGAAGGGAAAGAAAAGCCTGCTTGGGGCTTCTGTGGCCAGGAGCGGGCCCCTGCGTCCTGGGCGTGAAGAAAGTGGGGGTTCCCCCCGACTTTCCCCTCCTCCGGCTGCTCCGGACCTTCGCTCCCGCTGCAGCCCGCAGCCCCACCTCCCGTGGCTGACGAGGGCGGTGAAGGAAACTTCAGAGAACGACCCCCCAGGACTCTTTTCTCCTTCCTTACTCAAGCAGTTTCTCTTTCGTAGAAAGTGGGCCCAAAAAAGCAGAAGAAAGGAAGAAGCTAACTCAACAGAACTGTCTGTTCGGGAGGAGCGGCCAGTTGGGAACACTGTAACGGAAACTGTTAGAACAGCTTTGCACCCTCCTTAAAGGAAATAGATAATAAATCCTTCTCCGTTGGTGGATTTCTCGTTTCTCAGGATTCCAAAGCCGCCTGTGGTTTCAGTTATCTGCCCTCCAAACGAAGCTAGGGTCTGGGTTAGCCTCTGGCCACAGCCCTGGCGGAGGGAGGGCTTTATCTTCCGCAACAGCTACTACTGTGGGTGGGAACAAAAGAGGTGGTTGCTCTCGCTCCAGGCGAAGACAGCGAATCCACAGCAGTTCTCTGGGGGCCAGGGACTGTGCCTTTTGATTCTTTATAGCTCATTTCAGGCCCTGGGACCTCAACTGCCCTCAGGTATTTGTTGTGTGTAAGGTGGATAAATCACGTTTTAGCTGTGGTGTGTTGAAGGAGAAGGGGGAAAATGGAGTTTAGAACCCCAGGTTTTTCGGTGACACACCCTTGTTCTCAGCTCCGGAGGGATGTGAGTGAATCGGCAGAGCCGTGGGGCACACTCGTGCCTGGGGCCTAAGGTTGTGGCTTGAATCTCTAGAAGTCTGTGAGGCTCCAAGCAGTACTGTGTTTGCAGAGACAAAACTGAGAAATGAACTATCCTTCCTTTGTGGATTCACAAGGGAAAAAGACATGCATTCTTTAGGTTCCCTCTGTTCACACCAAATTGCCTCAAAAATCTGTTTGTAAAAAGGACAGGGGTCTCTTTTGACACATCAGAATGTTTTTTAAAAGCTCAACGGTCACCCTTTAGAGGTAGAACTTCGTCCAGCTCTTCAGCCCTACTTTCTTGCAATCTCTCCTTCCTTTCCTTCTCTACTACCCACCCCCCTTCTCTTCCGCTCTGTTTCCTGTTTCATTTTCTGGCTGCTGCTCCAACTGGAAAACAAGGAAGCTGAATCTTGTGCTCTCAAAGCTCTGGCTTGTCAGAATGGAAGAGGACTAGGTGGGGTGGGAGGGGTTCTGGGCCTTCAAGGCTGTGAGTAAGTAGTGGAGGAGGCAGCTCTCTCCAGTCTGCTTTTAGAGTCTGCAGCTAAAATGGAGCCTGCATCTACACAGGGAGCCAGCTGAGCGGCCAGCACTGTGGGAGAGCTGGAGAGACAGGGACGTATCCCAGGGCTCCCAAAAGATTCTACACCGCCCAAACACTTCCATAAAGAAGCAAATATGCCACACCACCAAGAAACGGTTTCATAATACAAATCCCGGACCGAATTAAACAACGTAAGCAGTGCATCGCTGTTTCTAGACTCCTAGAATGTAAGAGACAGCATTTCTGTTTCTGAACTTGCCTGGCTCTGCTCTTGCTGTTTCCCCTGTTTGAAATGCTTCACTGCCGACCACTCTTTGGCCAACGCACTATATTCAGGTCTCAGCTGAAATGTCACCTCCTTGGAGAAGCTTTCTCTGTCTACCCAGCCACAACTGCCACTCTGTACTATCCCATCACGGTTCTGCTTTCATCACAGCACTTATTATCACCTGGTTGTCCTGTCCATGAATTTTCCTCATTTCATTGTCTGTCTTCCTCTTAGGGAATGGAAGCTCTATGAGAGCAGGGGCCTTGTTCACCAAAGTGAACTTAGCACTTAGAACAATGCCTTGCACATTGTGTGTACTCAGTAAGGAACTAGTGAATAAATCCGTTTGTTTAACCTGATACCTGCATTTTATGGATGAGGGAACTAAGGCTCGGGAAGAAGTGACTGGCCTGAAGTTTACACAGCTAGGGGCAGAGGTGGGATTTGAATTCAGGTCTTCAGCCTCCCTGGCTGTTTTGTTTTGTTTTTTACCATCCCACAGTAGCTTTCTCAGGTTTACCTGTTTCCCTCTCTTCCTTTTTTTTCCCACACAACTAAGAGTCTTTACGGGCTATGCCGAGAATTCTACATAAGGCACACCAAGTCTTAACAGCTCCTACCTACTCTTTCCTCCATTAAATTACAGTTTTATCTTTTTGATTTGTTCAACGAAATAGCAGTGCCTACTATGTGATGGGGATGAGGCTGTAACACTAAGCAAGACAGACACAGTCCTTGTCCTCATGGAGATGATAGCATCATCTACCTTATGGATTTTATAGTGCTTGGCACAAAGTGCTTGATAAACATGAGCTGTTAGGGGCTTCCCTGGTGGTCCAGTGGTTAAGAATCCACCTTCCAAGGCAGGGGACACGGGTTGAATCCCTGATTGGGGAACTAAGATCCCACATGCCGTGGGGCAACTATGCCCACACGCCACAACTAGAGAGCCTGAGTGCCGCCAACTACAGAGCCCACACACTCTGAAGCACGCACGCCACAGCTAGAGAGAAGCCCGTGCGCCGCAATGAAACATCCGACGTGCCACAACTAAGACCCGACGCAACCAAAAATAAATAAATAAATATTTTATTTTAAAAAAAGGTGCACTGTTACAACTCCCTGAACAAAAAGGGGAGCAAGTGATTTTCCCACTGAAGATGTGAAGGAAGTTTGGGAGTTCTCATGGAGCACTCACTTCCCTGGAGCAACCCGACGACTCATTTTTCTCTGTAGCTGCTTTGCTCTGCTGCCACATCTGGAGATGGCCTTGGCCAGTAACTCAGCTTCCAGACACCAAACTTTCCGTGGTCCTAATCTTAGGGGAATGACGGAGTAGCTGATCCTGATCTTGGCTTTGAGGCCAGGCCATTATGGGACAAAATGTGAGCACACTGGCCTCTGATTCTGTCACGGCCAGCTGTTAGCAGGCAGGGCTAATGCCTGTGATGACAGGCAGCTGTACCTTACCGAAACTTTATGCTACTTCTTTTCGTGCAGATTCTTTTCGTGGGCATTCGTTGGCAGTTTCCAAGGATGCTGGATGACACTTAAATCCATGCTGAAACTAGGGGGGGCACCAATCAGGTCTTGGACATCCTTTTTGGCTCTGGCCATACATATCACTGATGCCCATCCAACTGGGGGAAAAGGACCCCACCCTTCCTCCCAATTTCAGGAGCCAAAATGCTGATCATTTAAAGGCCACGGATACTAGGTGTTTTTCACCCATTCTTCGGTGTTTGCCTTTCGGTAGTTAGAAAACCTTGACCCCCACCGAGAGGCCCAGTGGGAAGGGCCTTAGCCACTTGGGGGTGGTAGTGGCCGCAAGGCAAAAGAGCCAATGAGGTTGAGAGTATTGTTTAGGCTGGACTTGGCTGCTCTCCAGCCTTGAAAGAAGGTTACGGTCACTTGCGGGGCTGGGGAGGGAGGAGCCTGGGAAAAGAACTACTTACTGGCCACACCCCTGGGTTCTCTACCGGCGAGGTTCTATTTACTTCTCAAAAGCAAATTACTCACAGCTCAGTGGCTAGCAGCCCTTTCGGCCTGCGCCTGCGGTAACTCCAGTCAGAAACTGGACACCAGGCTAGGCTCCTCCTGCATTGCAGGAGAGCAGATGAAAAGAACCCAGGAAACCAAACTCCTAGGCAATGCTCCACACACAGCCCAGAAATGCAGTTTCTTGACTAGAAATTGGAGTTTCAGAAGCCCAGAGCAAAAATAGCCAAGAGCAGTATTACTCACCAAAATATAGATATGAAAAGCTTGCCATTTCGTTTTTTCCAGAAGAGTCCTAGGAAGGCATCTTAGTTGACAAACGTTAGCCAATTGTCTCTATTTCCCCCTCTCTCAATGGAGAAGTATGAATTAGTCATTCCTGTCCCTGATCCAAATATTAACAACCACACTTAGTTTGATGGACACTTGACTGAAATTCCTGGGACAATTTTACCTCATGCTAAACACAGCAAAAAACGAAACTTGCTTGCTGTGCTCCACAGCTGGGTCCAGTTACTCCTGGTTGTTCTCCAACCCAGGAAGGAGGGGGAGTGTGGTGCATTAGGAAGAACTCGGGCCTTGGAGTCGGGGACCTTTGTATGTGAACTCAAACAAGCTGCTTTCCTCAGCTGTAAAACGGGAGCTAGAATACTGACTTCACAGGCATGGGACTGTTGTGGAATTATTTGATGTACTATGTCTGGTACACAAGTAGGTACCCGATAGAAACCTTTTGTCTTGTTTTGCTTCTAAGTGTCCACAATAATAGCATTTTCTCTGTTACTGTTTCTGGATAGAGAAGCTATATATTGCAACATTAGCCTTATGAATGTAACTGCATCTGGCCAACATCTACCATTTCATTCAGCAGCTACTTAGTAAGTGGCTACTATGTGCCAGGCTGTTCTGTAGGACAGGGATATAGCAATGAACCAAATAAACCCCCTGCCCTCAGAGAACTTACATTAATTACAGTGGAAGACAGTAGGTAAGTACAATATACAGTAAGCCAGATGGTAAAAAGTGCTATAAAGAAAAATCAAGCAGAGAAGGGAAATGAGGCAGGGGAACAGATTGCTATCTTATTATTTTTTTTGGCCGCACCACGCGGCATGCAGAGCTTCCCCAACCAGGGATCAGACCCGTGCCCCCTGCAGTGGAAGCACAGAGTCTCAACCACTGGACCACCAGGGAAGTCCCAGATTGCTATTTTAAATAAGGTGGCCAGGGAAAGATTCACTGAGCTGATATTTGAGCAAAGACCTGAAGGAGATGAGGACTTGAGCCATGCCGTTTTATCTGGTGATTAACAGCTCTGTATGGTGGAACAAGCAATGGAGAAGAGAGAAGACCAAAGAGGTAACGGTAAGATGACTGAGGGCCATTGTAGGTCATTACAAGGATCTGGACTTTTACTCAGAGTAAGGCTGAAGCACTGAAGGATTCTGACCTTAGGTTTTAAAGGGAGCATTCTGGTTGCTATGTTGAAAATAGGTTCAAACACCAGGCAAAGCAGAAGCAGGGAGGCCAGTTTGGAGGATATTTTGAGTTCAAGAAAGATACGATGGTGTCTTGGAACTACAGCGGTAGTAGCTGGACTGAGGATTATTTTTTGAAGAGAGCTAACAGACTGGATGTGGAAATGAAAGGAGTCAAGGATGTTTTTGGCCAAGCGATGGGAGTTGCCATTTCCTGAGAAAACTATGGGAGAAGCAGGTTTCTAGGGGAAGACAGGGCATCTTAGGCATATTCATATTAAACTTTCAAGCAGAGATGTCAAGAAGGCAGCTGAGGGCTACCCTGGTGGCACAGTGGTTAGGGATCCGCCTGCCAATGCAGGGGACACGAATTCAAGCCCTGGTCCGGGAAGATCCCACATGCCATGGAGCAACTCGGCCCACACGCCACAACTACTGGGCCTGCGCTCTAAAGCCCATGAGCCACAACTACTGAAGCCCGTGCGCCTACAGCCCATGCTTTGCAACAAGAGAAGCCACCGTAATGAGAAGCCCGTGCACCACGATGAATAGTGGCCCCTGCTCGCCGCAATTAGGGAAAGCCCACGCGCAGCTACAGACCCAACGCAGCCATAAATAAATAGACAGATAAATAGATTAAACATTTTTTTAAAAAGGCAGCTGAATGCTCTAATCTGGAATCAGGGAAGAGAGCTGGTCTGGAGAAATAAATGGTTAAGTTGGAGGCTGACTCCAGATAATGGTCTTTTAAAATATTTCTAAGAAAAACGGAGATCCTCCCTTTGCCAACTATTTCCAAAAGTTTTTTCCTAGAGTATCATCAATTTCTTTGGCTACTTAAACCCACTTTACTTCAAGAGGCTAACAAGCTTTTTATGCCTAGAACTTCTTCTGCAGGTAAAATCATCTCTAGAGCTTTCTTAAAGTCAGACTTACACTGTGGAAGGTCAAGTGAATATGGTGCAGAAATGACAGGGTCCAGGATGCCACCATTTAGGGAGAGAGTATACCAAGGGGGACTCGCAAGGACAGGACCAGCTCCCCAACACCCCCAAAAGGGTCAAGATTTTAAACAGTTCAAAAATAAAAAGCTTCACAAACGTCTTACCAAGATTTAATGTACATTTATTCTTAACACGTGGAACATATAGTATAAAGATTTCATACTGAATAAATGATATTCATTAAGCCAAAAAAGGAAAAAAGGAGGAATTTACATCAAGTTTTAGCTACATTGTTTGAAATACAAATATGCAGATTTTATCACTGAAAAAATCTCAATTGTGTTTCTTCATCAGGAACTTCAACTGAACCTAGAACTTTTTCACACCTCGATTAGAAAGAAAACAAAACAAAACAAAAACCCAGAAAAAAATAAACTATAAGTTGATTGGCTGCTGAGACAGCAAGGACTTTTTACAGAGACCTGTACAGCATCGCACCAAGAGGGGCGATGTCTGGCAAGAGATTAAATAGCTGTGTCTCGCTTTGTGCAGGTCACCAACTTGTTAACTCGTCATACTATAAAGGGGTAGCTGGGAGGGGGTCCAAACTGTGGGGATCCAAGGGTATGTGCAATGTACAACGTCATATATATACACACGTGGCAGCGCAGCCGCTGCAGCTAAAGGTTAAAACCAGTTCTAAGAGGTGATCTCAGGGTTATTCATACAATCAAGGAGGAGAGAAAGAGGTCAGGGTGTTGTAGGTTCACACATGATACTTTGGGGGAAAAGCCTTTTTTTTTTTTTTCTCCTCAACGTTTAACTAAAAACATTTTTAAAAACTACAGCTTGCTGCTGACCCAGCGTTTTCTCTTGTTTCCATGTGAGACATTATTATTACAGTATGTTTACAGTATCAGGTGTACAGTACAGTACATGAAAGGGTCTACACTCTACTGCACAGGCCTCTCCAGTGAACAGGGTTTGTCCACAACTGCGAACTTCTCGGTTCCTGCAAGATTGTGAATGTACAACAATAAACCATACACAGTTCAGCAGTCACCATTTTTGTCCTTCAGGGTTTTTTTTTTGTTTTTTTTTTCCTTTTTTTTTTTGTTTTTTTTTTTTTGTTTTTTTTAACCATTAAAAACATTATGAAATGTGGCATCCCCTTGATGCAAGGACTGGGAAAGCCATTTTTATTTTTTATTTTTTTTCCCCAAACTCACTGTAAACGACAGTAACTTTGGTTAAAATAAAAAAAGTCTTCTATGTAGGCAGAGCTTTGTCTTTTCAAATAGGGCAGGGTCCTGAGGGGAGTAAAGTGAGGACAGGGAATAGAAAGATCGGGAGGAAGAAGGGGCGAGAAGGAAGAGAAAAGAGAAATAGGAGAGACTTTTTTTCCAAGGGAGAAGCTGGACAGCACAGGGTAAACTGGATTCTGAGGTGGTTTTGCATAAATAAAGGGCAACAGTCAGTTTCTAAGTTCTCCACACACGCACACGCACACAGGGAGGGAGGTGTCCCACGGCTGTCATGACTGGCCAATCAAAAACAGTACATCGCAAATGACTTGTGAAACCAATGAGTTCATCAACGGTGATACCGAGATGTCCAACAGCCGTGACTCATACAGCGTGAACTCCGAGTGGTTCTCGTCCACCTTGGCCAGGGCCAGCAGCGCACGGGCAGCCCGTCGCATCATGTCCACACTAGTTGGCTCAAAGGGCGGGTTCTGCATGTGGAGCAGGCTGGCCTGGCTCTGCTGGAACTGTGTGGCAGCAAGGCTATCCTCCAGGAAGCCCAGGAGGTTGCCGATGCTGCCTTTCTGCACTGCAATGGCACGGGCCGCCAGGCTGTCACCCTGCGCCAGGTTGGCTAGCAGTACCACAGCCATCTCCCGGCACACCGGGTTCTTTCGGTCACTGAGGAAGCGCACCATGGTGCTGTACAACTTCTCCAGGCGGCTGAAGGGGGGTGTGGCCAGGATCAGGTCCACATTGTTGTCCTGGATGCTGAGTTTGCTGAGGGTTTCCAAGACCAGTCTCTGTGGGGAGAGGACGGCGTTGGGGCCCAGGGTGGAGAAGGGGTCCTGGGCTTCAGCTGAAGGGCAGACTGCCCAGTGTAGGAGTCCATCCAGGACAGGCAGGCAAATGCTCTCGGGGTATGGGGAGAGGTCCAACTGCCCCGAAATGTTGGCGAGCGTGACCAAGGTGTTTTCCCGAAGCGTCTCCAAGCAGTCCCACCACCACTCCACTTTGTTGCAGCTCACCCCTTGGTCCTGCTCCTCCTCCTTCTCGTAAGTCAGTGGCGCCTGCTTCCGTTCCGGGTGCTTGTGGTGCAGAAGGATCAGCTTGCCCAGGATCAGCAGCAGCCCCGGGTGCTTGGACATCTCAAAGTCGTTGCCTGGCACAAATGACAGACTTCGGATGGTATTGGAGACACAGACGCAGCGTTTGGCAAGGGAATCCTGCCAGTCCAGAAGGGTACACAGTGGGGTCTCATCTTTACTGTGGGGTTCATCCTCTAGGATCTTGATGTTCCGATGGCTCTGTGCTGGGCTGATGCCAAATGGAAACTTGCTGCTTTCCTTGGTGGCCTCTACACTCTTAGCTCCCTCCTCGGTCAGTGTGCTAGACCGGGTGGACAACATGTCATCCATAGTGGCTGTGATCCGTTTTTCTGGAGGGCCATCAGTCGGGGGGCCCTCCTGCTCTGTTGTCCCTGGTGTACCCTCTACTGCTGTGACATACTTCCGAGTGACTGGTGGGCAGGGTACATGAGGCCGGGAAGGCAGCAGCTCTGTTTTGCTCTCAAAGTGGGTCTGGATATGCTCAGTGGTGTCCCCCCCACCAATCCGCCAGTGCAGCAAGCCACTGTCGAACTCCTGCACGCGCCCAAGCTTATCTGAGCAGTCCACCACGAACGGGTCATTCTTTTGCACGATCTTTACTGGAAGCCTGTCAAACTTACTAATCAGTTTCTCCTCACTATTCTCTGAGGCGGCTTTGTCCTTGCCCGCAAAGGCCATCTCCTCATCATTTTCAATTACGTCCTCCTCTTCTTCCTCCTCTAGTTTGGGACCTAGAAGGTCTTCCTCCTCCACCCCCTCCATAGGAGCTGGACTAGACGCTTTGCTGAATCTCCCAGGGTCCAGTAGTGTTCTCTGTCCTGGGTCACCCACCTCATACTCCTTTAAAATGCCAAAGATCTCAATCAGGCAACGTCGGAAATATTCCACAAGGAGCTCTAGCAACCCTGGGAGCTAGAAGAGAAAGAACAGGAAGTAAATTCAGGGAGAAAAGTGGGCTAAGAAGAGAATCCTTGACTTGAGAGGCCTGCCAAGGTCTTCCAGCTAATCTCCCCTCTTCCTTCTAGGTCAGATGTCTGTATCACTGGGAGAGTCAGAGTTCTCCTTTCCCAAAGGCTCTCCACAAAGCAAGTCACCTGAACTCTCCTCTGCTTAGCACAAAATTCTTCCTTCTGCCCAAACAATCTTCACACAAGCCTGCTCCAGCAGATGGACCACTGACCAGCAACCCTGCACCTCACCTACCAGTGCCACCCACCTCTCAGCCTCACCTTTCTCAACCAATTTCTGCTTCTCTTCACCAGGCCCAGTTTCCTACCCGTTGGTCACTGCCATTGTCCCTCTTAGGACACTCTCTACATCCCACTGCCAAGTGGAGCCCAAGGCTAGGAATGGTGGGATAACACCTTCCAACACAGTGCAGGGCGGACAGATGTTCATTTGCTCTCTTTCCCAAGCTCCCCAACTTTTCCAGGAGGCTGGACCTCTGTGCATCATGTAACATAATGAGTGGGATGAGGCTTATATTCTCTAAACACTGTTCCAAGCTGGTGCTAGACAGACCCAAATTTCAGCTTAGATTCTGTACAGGCCATTTACTACTCCCAGCAGAAAACATTAATCTCCAGTCAGATTAATCTCTGGCTGAAGAGTATAGCAGAAAGGAAAAAATAGGGCTTTATACTTAAAAAAAGACCCAGGTCCGAATTCTGGCTTTTCCGGGAACTCTCTGAGCTGTAGCTTTCCTATCTTTCCACCGAAAATGATGCACATTCCTAAACTTTACCGGGTTGTTCTAACGTCTAAATGGAATATGTCAAGTGCCTGGCTTATGGAAATTGCTCAGTCAATATTTGTTCCTTTTCTTTCTCATGGGAAGCAGGCTTTGGATTCAGAAAGACTGCTAACAGCTGTGTGAACCTGGGCAAAGGTAAGACTCTGAGCCTATTTACTCATCTCTAAGAGGCCACATCTGCCTCAGAAGGCTGCAGTGAGGATGACACAAAAGAAAATATGAAGTACCTAGCACAAAGTGAGGGCACAGTAAATGGGAACTATTAGTAACGACGCCCCCCTAGTCCGCTCCTTAGCAGAGGGGCTGGCAGGTGCTGAGGACGATCAAAAGCAAGAGCCGGACAGCGCAGCAGGAACTCTGCCCAGCTGAGAGAACGCCAGGTGCGTGTCTATGGAGAAAAGGTCTGGAAAACCACCTCTACATTAACTGCCCCCCCCAGCCCCACCCAGCAGCATGCACTTCTTTACCCTTCCCAGTCTACACCTTAGGAAAAATGGGATCAAGAAAGACCTCTTCTATTCGGAGTGGATGAAGAAAGAAAGGGAAAATAAAGAAACTGCTCTACTCACTGACAGACAACAGGTTCTTCTTGGTAGTCTAAAAAATATGGTGTCCTCACTGACATCAACAGAATCTGCATTTCTTACCAATACCAACAAGTTTCTCCCTTTGAAGTCAATTCTGATTGACTAAATTACACAATTATTGTTCTCAGTATTCTAGGCCCACGGCTGGTGGCAAAGTACTGGCACAGGAGGTATCAGACAGCAAGTGAGAGAAAGGAGACCATGTTGGCCAGGGATGGCTTAATTCCCTGGTCACTTAGCATCATCTCCTTCAAGAAGATCCCAGGCCCTCCCAATCTTCCCCGGGCACCTGTACTCACCTGACTGAGGTTGAAAGTCATGATGCTGTTGTCATCATACAGCAGGATGTTAATGGTGTCTAATGCCCACGTGCTCTCTGCCAGCAGCCCAGACTTGAGGGACATCATTACCCGCCATGCCTCCGGGGTTCCTGAAATAAACCTCCACGTCGTCCATCCACCAAGCCCAGGTTGGCAGGAGGCACCCCCCACCCCAGAGCTGGCTCATCAGTCAGGCTACTCTGAAGAGAACACATGGTGAGAGGCAGTTCCAATCTGGGAGATGACACACACCTGCCCCTCATGGCGTCTAGGCTCTCTTAGGACACCACTGTGTGGCAGTTCCTTTAGTGAAGCCTGACATCAGCTGATTTCTTCCTTACCCAAAGTTCTCTGGCTCTACTTTAGTCAACACTGGACCAGACTTTAATTCATCCAGAACATCAGGATGAAGAGAGCACAGTGAACAAGATGTGAAGAGGCAGATTAAGCAACCCAATCAAGGAGGTCTCCTTACCGATGTCTTTCATCGTGAGCCGCCTCCTCTGCTTCAGCACAGGCTGTGTGGCTTCGACAGAGCCAGGTGGGAAGGTGATGTCCCGCCGAATCATAGGGGGCTGCACAGGGGCAGCTGCTATGTGTGAGGCAGGTACCGGGGGGCCCGCCTTCTGCATCTTCATCCCGGAGTGCAGGAATGGAGACTTGCTAGGAGAGGTGCGGTTCTCCATTGGCCGGGGCAGGGGAGCAGGGCTGGATACCTGAGGAATGTGATTCTGCATGCTCGGTGGGGGCTGGTAGTTGGATGGAGGGGGCCTTGTCATGGGGGGCACGGGGGCAGAAGGACCATATGGGGGCTGGCGTGTGCCATGGGAAGGCCATGGGCCTTCATGGTTGGCTCTCTGATCCGTGTGCAGCATTTCATCTGTTCGGTTCACGCCATGATAGGCAGCACCTTGCGGGGCAGAGCCCGTGCTCTGCCTGTTGGCGTAACTGTAGGTCATGTCATTACGCCCCTGCCACATGGTGCCTTGCTGAGCAACCTCAGCCGATGCCTGTATGGGGCCGCCCATCATCTGCGGTGGCATGTTCTGTTGGGCACTGGAGCCAGGGGGTGCTGAGACACGGTCTCGGCCAAACTGGAATGGAAACTGGTTCTGGGGGCCGCCTGCCGGTCGGCGCTCAGTAGCAGCAGTGGCAGGATAGGCATTGCCATACTGGTTGTACACATCTTGCTGAGGGGAAGGCTGAGCAGCTTGTTGCTGGCTGGCAGGCTGGGGCTGGGCTGGGGGCAACTGCTGCTGCTGGGGCTGCCCCTGCCCCGTGCTGTATGGCACACTGTACATCTCCCCTTCGTGCCTCTTGGCAGGAGGGCCGTATGTGCCATCCATCGGCCGCTTGTAATTCTAAGACGGGGACAAGCACAGGAAAGGTTAATACTCTGCACTCAGGGACACAAGACCCACAGCTGCCCAGATGCTACACCAGACACCTGCTGGGCTTACTTCTGCCCCTCTAGAAGAGAGGACACAGACTCCAAGGGAACAAAGGAATCACCTTTATGAGTTATCTTTTGAACTTGTTTCTGAAAGCAAGAATCATTCTCTGTTCCCTCTGGCTCTCCCTTGCTCTAAGTAGAAAAATGTGGAAAAGTTCAAAACTCAAAATAAGGCCTGTTTCTAACCCTTTTGGAGAACAAGAGACGGGACTAGACTCCTAACAGGGAAGAGACTGAGGGCCTGGCTCTTCAGACAGAAGCGGCCGTCGGGGTGGGAGAAGAACACCAAAGAATCTAAAGTGGGCTTCGCAGACCGCACAACTTAGCCTTCTAACTGGCTCTCGGGGGAACCTGTGTGTCAGCTCACCCGCTACCCTCCTCACCTGCTGCTGCTGCTGATACATCGTGGTCTGCTGGCTGGGGAAGGGGCTGCTGGAAGGGGTGCCTTGAGCGGAGAACTGATTGCCATAGGAATCATGTCTGCAGGAAGGAGAGAAACAGAGGATCAGGGTGGGAAGTGGGGAAGCCTGAGCCACAGTGGCACTGAGACCAGGCTTCACCTACCGTTGCTGCTGCGGCTGCGGCTGCGGCTGCGGCTGTGCGGGGTAACGGCTAGGAGAATACATCCCCGAGTCTGGGTTGGAAGGCATGAGATTCGGCTGTGGGGCTGCAGTGCCCATGTTTCCCTCGGGTCCTATTCCGGGCTCCGTCCTAAACAAAATTGGAGAAGCAGGTTGAGTCCATGATAGCTGTGGGGTGCTGGTGTGGGACAGGGGTGGGAGGTGGGGCGTGCTTACCTCACTCTGTCATAAGGACCTCCATAGGGATAGTGCTGTCGCGGTCCCATCGCCACATTTCCCAGCCCAGGGCCGGCAGCTCGACTGTAGGGGTCCCCCATCCCGCCGTTAGGGCCCTGACCTGAGGACATGAAGGGATCACTCCCCGGAGCTAAGAGCAAAAGGGAAGACGATGAGCAAACTGGTTCGTCAGTAGGCCTAGCAGCCTATACCTTGCCTGCCCCAAAGACCCAGGCCCTCTTCAGAGCTCAGGTTTGTTCCAACTACCAGGTCTTTAACAGAGATCTAAAACGGCCCCAACCAACAAAGAAGACACACTTATAAAGGGATGACAAGGTGAGGCCAGGGAGAGGGAGACAAGAAGGGAGGATGGCTCGACAAGAAACCTTAAATCACTCTCAAGTCTACCCCCCGCCCCCGCAATTCCCCGTCCTCAAGGAGGTAAGGCAAACAGCAGTTGGTCACCTTTCCTCATGCTGCCATAAGGATCCTTATTTGGCTCGTAGGACATGCGCCCCATCATGTCAGAGGTATTCATACTGGGCTGGTACCCAGGGTTTGGAGTCATGGAATTCCGCTTTTGGAATGTGGGGTCACTTCCATCAGGAAAGGCATCCTGGATCCCAACCGAATTGCTCCTGCTCCAGAGTGAGGAAAGCCAATTAGACCCCAAATAAAGGAATTCCTCCAATAATGCAAGGCACACGGGAGTCACTGGCTGGACAGGCAGAGCAGGGACCGCCCTGGGCTGCACAGGAGCTCGTGCACATCTGTCCAGGATCCCCCAAACCACCTGTCCCTGCTCCAGGCCTTACCTCATGCCTGGCAAGGGGGGGATCTGGCTGTGTGGTGTGGATGCTGGAGTTGGTGGCTTCAGGTCTCCCCCTTCTGCCATGGAACTGCTGGTTGACTGAGGTGTCTGTGGCCCCTGCATTGACCCTGATCCCGCTGTGGACAGAGACGCAGGGTGAGCAGGAAAGTGTTTAACTCTCACAGCAACACACAAATGCGCTAGGATCTCTTTGAAGCAGATCATTATAAGGCTAGAACTAGGGTTCTTTAAGACCTAAATGACCCTTCTCAAGAGAGGATCTGCAAGGCCAGTAATAAAGAAGGAAATCCGAGAGCGCTATCGCTTTTTGCTGCTCTTCACATTTGGAGACCAGGAGTGGTGTGGCGATGCCATCAACATGCTGTTGATTCCTTGAGTCTGTCAGCTTCCCTGACTACTTTTCTTTACTTCCCCCAAGGACCCTACCTAACCTATTACACATTGTTATGCTGGTACACAAGCTCCCAGTAAGAGGCCCTGGAATGCTAGATGGGGAGGTTCCATCTTGCCCCAAACCTGCAGAACACTGCAGCAGCCTAGGAACTCCTATTCTCAAGCATCTAACCCAGTGGCACTGTGCAGTTTCAAATGTTCCCTTAAGCTGGTGAGCACAGAACTACCCACAGTTAACGTTTCCATTAGCTGCCATTCCCAGCAGCAGACACCCCACCGATTAGGCCTCCCCAGCCGATGAGTCATCTCAGGCACTCACTACACCCTCAGAGGTCAACACCAGGGCGCATGTGTTTACACCCACCTTCTAGGAGCCCTGGCCTTCTTCCCTCCCTATGCTTGTCCAGGCCCCATCCTCCTCTCAGAAAGCAGGGTGGGCAGAGGCACTCCCAGCAGAGAGCTCCATTCATGTTCCCTCCCCACCCCCTCCTCCCCATTCATTACCATCTCAGCTCCCTGGGGAATTCAGGGCTCTAGTCTGAGCTGCATTCTAAGGCGCTGACATCAGTGAGCCAAAGCTCCCAGATGGCCCTGCCTCACTGCTATTTGTCAGATTTCCCGACTCCTTTGGTGTCCCTCCCACTCACTAGTTTACAAACATTTGGCAAGACGCCAGGTGCACAATGAAAATTAAAACTTAAGGGCTGCTGCAAACTATCTCCCAAGGGAGTCGCCACTGCCCGCTCTTTAGTCTGCCAACCTGTTAAGCTCTGCGGTAGGACAAGGCAAAGCACACATCCCTGGTGGCAGGCACTGGTGAATAAGGAACCTGGACCCTGAATGCTACCCCTTTTATTGTTTTCATTTTTTAAAAACACCTTTATTGGAGTATAATTGCTTTACAATGTTGTGTTAGTTGCTGCTGTATAACAAAGTGAATCAGCTGTACATATACATATATCCCCATATCTCTTCCTTCCCACCCTCCCTCTCCCACCCCTCTAGGTGGTCACAAAGCGCCGAGCTGATCTCCCTGTGCAATGCGGCTGCTTCCCACTAGCCATCTATTTTACATTTGGTAGTGTATATATGTCCGTGCCACTCTCTCACTTCGTCCCAGCTTACCCTTCCCACTCCCCGTGTCAAGTCCATTGAATGCTACCCTTGAAGGGTGAGCCTTGGTGAGGCTGCTCACCCAATCCTTACCAGGAGAGGGAGGCTGGATCTTGGGCTGGGACTTCTTGGAATCAGCAGCTGCAAAGATGTCTGGGGGAGGGTCTTCTCCCCGTTCGATCTTGCACTCAAAGGCATAGAGACATTGGATGTACTGCTTTTTCAAGGAGCTGGCAGCACTGCTTGAGGTGCCGACATTGAGGTTGGTCGCAAGTTCCCGCCATTTTTTGTTCTTGTTGACCTGTACAACCAACCAGGAGAGTTGGGGGTACATCTTCCATCTGGTCTTCCTGCCCACATACCCCAAACCCCATCAGGCTACCAGGTACTCATCTTGTGATATCACAGTTCTGTTAACCACAAAAGTTAACCTTGCTTGGTGGAGAGTCCACAATAAACATTAAATCCATGGCTTCCCTCTACCCTCAGCAGGTTTTATCCACAGATCACTGCAACTGTCTGACAGTGCTTATTCAAAATAGGGCAAACCTTACACCACTATTAGAGAGAATGGAATTCAGAAGGTATGGGCTTTGCTTTACACAAGTGAACTGCTGAGAAATGATGTGCAAATCACCATCAGATCCAAATCATATTTTAAATGAACTGATAAAAACTAACATTTTATAAAATGGAGACGTGTGGCAATATCAACGACCACGCTACTTGACTTTTACTTTGTCAAACTGGGGGTTTTCATATCTGATTTTTTTTCTCAGTGTGGGGCTCCTTCCAAATTTGATACTCTGCGTCACTGCTCCCTGCATCTCAAGGACATATAATTACAAGCCCCTTTCCCTCAGCAGTCACTGTCTTGATTGTCCGGGAGATGCTTCAGACCCTATGACTCCTTTGCCCCTTCCCAGCGGCCGGCCTACAGTTCTGCCTCCTCTCAGCTTCAGCACACACTGATCAAGACCAGTCCCCCAGTCCCTACACTTGGTCTGTCTGCTTTAGCCAGGCAGGTCTCCTCCTTCACGTATTCCTTTTTTTGGCCGCTCTGCGCAGCATGCGGGATCTTAGTTCCCCAACCAGGGAAGGATCCCATGCCCCCTGCAGTGGAAGCGCGGAGTCTGAACCACTGGACCGCCAGGGAAGTCCCCTTCATGTATTCTTATGTTTATTCATCCACCATGTGATAAGCCTGTCTCTCAAGGCTAGAAACACTGGCTTTCCAGTCCCAATCCACAGGGAGTTCAATATGTTTTGATACCTGCTGGTCTGGTACCTGTGACACCAGAGAAGAGTGATAAGGAAGCAAAGAAAGGAACAACCTAGATGAACACTTCCTAGAGCAGGCAATATCTGAGCAGAGTCTTGAAGGTTGGAGGTGGCACTGGTAGGGTATACTCCAGACTCTTTCCCATCAGCATGCCAGCTGGGCCAGTCAACTGCCTCCCCCCTCCCCTGCCCTCTACCTAAACCCTACTAATCCTTCAGAAAAGCTCAGGTCTCATCTTTTGCCTTCTTGGAGCCTTCACAGACTAACTCGTAACAGCACTCTTTCTCCTCTGAACTCTGTCTTTAGAGTTCAATCACATCACTGCATCTAAAAGGTTGGCAACCTTTTGCAAACTGGAAGACAGACCCAGGCTTTGGGATTCCCTCTATACCTCATTTTAGATCCAGTGAACCCAGAAGCCCACACAATCAACAGTGTGCCAAACCTAACCCAATGCCCCCTTTCCCTTCAGGTAGAAGAGCCCTGACTACGAGAGCTCAATACCAGGGAGAACAGCAGGAATGAACCCAGGGTCACCTCAGAAGCCTGCTGTGGCTCGGCTTCCCACGCTCGTTATGTGGTGGTGTGCACGTGTCTTGTTTTATTTTGTTTTCCTTTTGTGGGGGAGGGGAACAAAGCCTGAGGGAGAAGGAATTCATAACTGACTGTTGGTTGGCTTCATTCCAATCATTTTCTTTTCTGCTGGTGACAGCTGTTTTCTCTTCTGATTTAGAAGGTTTGGAATACACCCCTCCCCACGACGCCTCCCCCTGAGCTCAGCCACACACTCAGATCCAATAGCAGGCTCCTGGTATGATGACTACAGAACATACATAGGAGGAAAGTTTGCAAGGCACAGTGGGCTGTCTGCCAGCGTTGCCTCACCTGTTTGACTCCTGGGCTGAGTGTAAAACAAAGATACAAGTTATTAGGGCAGGTGCAAGGCTCAGGGTGGTGCTCAGTTCAGAGGTTTCCAGTGGAGATTAACCCAATCACTTAAGTCTCCCATACAGAGCGACTAAACACAATTTCCCACCTACTTCTTCCTTCATGAACGACTTCTATTTAATAGCTCCTGAAATCCCATCTCCATTGGGAAGCTTCCTAGAATGAAAGGATCAGCAACCACTCTGGCTTCCCTTGTACCATACTGTAGACCAATTTATGTGACAGAAATCTTGCTGAAAGCTCTGTTTGATTATCCCCAGCTTTCGACAGTCTTAACAGGATACACACTGTCCCTACATTACAAATAAGAAAAACGAGGGCTCAGAGTAGTTATATACCTCAATTAAGGTCACATATATCGTAAGTGGCTATGAAAGAATTCAAAACCAGACCCATCTCTTTTTTTTTTTTCCCAGACCCATCCCTGAACCTTGCCCTTGTCTACTACTCCAAACTGCCTGCCATGGAATCAGAATGCCCACAGACTTGCCCGATTTTTGCAACCCAGGGGGACTCTGGTCACATGGTAAGTTAATGCTAATACTTTACACTACCCACGGAGTTCTCAGCCTCCTCCCTTTGCCTTATCTTCTGGAAGGCCCGAGCTCCCTGGTCTGTCAGTATGTGACTCAGAGAGCAGCAGGAGAGGGTGATGTGCCTGTGGGATGCATGGCACCAGTGATGCCACTGAGTACCTAGAGAGAGGCTTGTTGAAACCACAGGGGAAGCCAAGTGCCAGGCACTCACCTGAGTCAATCCACCAATTTCCTTCACAGACACATAGAGGCGGTACAGGTCCAGAGGTTTCCTACCCACAGCAGGCAGATTTGTCATGCCCATGGCCTTCTCCTCCGTGAAGGCCAGATAACGGTCCACCCACATCTTCCTCTCAGGCTCACCACCCAGCTCATACAACTTGGTGATCTTCTCATTGGTTGTAGTAGAAGAACTGGATTTCTGAAAGGGGCAGGTCAAGATTCTTAGGAACTGGTCAGATTCAAAGCCTATGCTAGGGGTCTTAGAAATCCCTTGATTAGAGCAGTGGTAAAGCTTCTCATTCTGGGGTGGTCACTAACATCTGCACTGCCTTCACAAAAACCAAAAGGGAGATAGACGTTCCTATAAAGAAAGAAAGCTAACACTGCCTATGTATTATGTATTGAGTGCTGTGCTAGAGGCCTTTACACGTTAGGTATTATAAATTATCCTTCTCTTAAAAGATAAGGTAGCAGGCACAGGAGGCCATGCCTGAGATCTCATAGCTTTTAAGTAGCAGGACTGAGAGTCAAACCCTTGTCCACCTGACATCAATGTCACTACTCCCATACTACTACCCAGGAGCCTGGACACACTTTTACAGACTGTTTCAGAGAACTCAAGAAACACAAAACATGACCTTGAGACAACTGACTAAAATGAAAGCCAACTCTTCCTCCTCTCAAGAAAGGAAGGGTCCTGCTTGAATGGCTTTGGATATCCTATCCAAGACATGAGGATGATGACTAAAAGGGTCTGGAAGCCAGAGGTGAACATCCACAAGAGGTGGCAGTTATGATTTTGATTTCCCCTACTTTATAAGGTAGGGAAAATGAGGTATGACAAAGGGCCAAAATAATTTAAATGACTTAAATACTGAGCAGGTCCCCAAAATGCCACACAGCCCAACCAACAGCACACTCAGGACCAATCTAAGAGAGGCCAAGGACCCAAAACCCCACCTGCCTCGTCTCCCACTTTATAGAACGTAGGGCACCAACCATTCCTGCTGTTCTGAGTAAGGTCCAGGAAGAGAAGAACTAGTCCCCCATGGCATACACCATCTATCAATGCATAAGGACAGGGGTCACAGTTTCAGAGAGAGCAGTGCAGAGAATTCTACTCTGCAGGTCTGGCATTTCCTCCATATCAGACAGCTGTGAGAACATGTTATTTACGTTAGGACCCCTTAGGCTAACTCAAACCCAATTCAGTGAACTATTATCCTGGGACCCTTCATGGTAAGAAGAGGCGACAGCACCCTTTTCCAAGATTATCTAGTTGGTGTCATAAAAGGCTGGAATCTGATCCCCTCTCTTCTTTTTCCTTCCTATCACTGAAAGGATGGGACAGAAAGTTGAGGGGTCAAGATATAAATCATTACCTTGGATTTAGATTCCGTCTTGGGTGTCCCATCTGCCTTGTTGTTCATTTTGGTGGCTGGAGTTAACTTGACATCCCCAAGACCCATCATCTCTGGGCTGGCTGCCATCCCTATAAAAGAGAAAAAAGTCCAATAGGTTTGTGACATGAAGATCACTTTGGAAGAAATCCCTGGGGTGAACAATGACTAGGACTTACCTGCTGAATTGTTAGCCATGGTTCCACCCATCGGATATGGGGGTCCCTGAGGGTTGATCATGCCAGCCATACTATTAATCCCTTGTCCATAGGGAGGTCCAGTTCCCATTATGCCCCCTTGATTCATATTGGGGTAGCCTGGTGGCCTGAGGAAGAAGATGCAAAGTGTGAGAGAGAGACAAGAGTTAGAGACACTAAGCTTTCAGATTTGGACTTGAGCTAAATAGGGCTGTGTGAGCCAAGATCATCTAGTTAGGCTTACAAGGAAAAAGTTTATGGCTCCCGCAAACCACAACCATGCACAGAAATATTCTTATCTTCTACCACCCACAAACGGTTCTAAGAGGGTGCAAGCTCCCAAAAGGAACTCATAGCTCAATTTTAAAGGATACACTCCTTGAAGAATGGAGTCTTACGGTGCCTCTTAAATACTGCCTCCTTTTAAGGCATCTCCAAGGTCAAGCTGTGTTTCCATTTAAGGGCCCTCACTATGGCAAAAGGCCTAGATCAAATGCTCAATTTTATTACTCTAGCATGGCACCTGGAGGGGCTTTGCATTCTTTTTATTTTATTTTTAAAATTATACCTCAAAAAACCCTTATTTACTTATTTTTTGGCCGTGTTGCATGGTTTGCAGGATCTCAGTTCCCTGACCAAGGACTGAACCACGGCCACGGAGGTGAAAGCCCAGAATCCTAAACACTAGGCCACCAGGGAACCAAATCCACCTCTTTATAGTCAATCACCCTATTCTACCATGGTTCATCAACATTCCAGTAAGAGTCACTTTAAGAACTGTAGGCACCAACAATGGGGTACACAGACAGAGTCTTCAAAAACAGCAGAATCACAGTCACTGAAGTCAGTGACCAAGGAAGAGATAAATCTTGAAGTCATTAAATCAAATCACACGGGCCTTCTACACTTTTGCACCAGAGTCAAATACACAGGACCACACAGAAGAGTAGGAGAAATGGCAAACCACAACCTCACCACCCTCCATTTCTTACATCGTAGATCCAAATCATGTGAATCATTAAAAATCCTTTTGGAGGGCTGCCCTGGTGGCGCAGTGGTTAAGAATCCGCCTGCCAGTGCAGGGGGCATGGGTTCAAGCCCTGGTCCAGGAAGATCCCACATGCTGCGGAGCAACTAAGCCCGTGCACCACAACTACTGAGCCTGCGCTCTAGAGCCTGCAAGCCACAACTACTGAGCCCACGTGCCACAACTACTGAAGCCTGCGCGCCTAGAGCCCGTGCTCCACAACAAGAGAAGCCACCACAATGAGAAGCCTGGGCACCGCAACGAAGAGTAGTCCCCATTCGTCGCAAACAGAGAAAGCCCGCATGCAGCAACAAAGAGCCAACGCAGCCAAAAATAAATAAACAAATAAATAAAATTGCATCTAAAAAAAAATCCTTTTGGAAACCAAGAAGCTAGACTGGCAGAAAAAATAAACTCTGAAGACTTATTTTACTAATCAAAATAATGTATACTTTATAAAGTTCTTTACATATGATATCTGGTCATGTGAAATTTGATACCGATCTAAGATGCTTACAAATCAGCATTCCTGCTATATTTTTCACTGTAAAGAAACCTGGTTTTCTAAAGAGCTCTCAATAAAATGCATATTTACCAAGATAACATGATTTAGGTCCAGAAGTATCTCAACAACCTAAATGACTCTACAATGAGCTTCCTAGCACTGATACCCTCCCTCTTCACTTCCCAGGCCTTACCTGTTCTGGATAGAGTTGGCAGCAACGTGCATGGCGACAGCAGTTTCTTGAGTTTTCCGGTTCATGCCCCCTGGTGGGGGACACATCCCTGACCCAACCTGAGGTGGCATATTGGCCATGTTAGGGCCATAAGGCCGGTTGCCCATGGAGGCATGACTCATTCTCCCTGGAGGGAGTGTGCCATAAGGTGGGATGCCAGGCTGCCCATGCATCTGACCTCCAGCACCCATAGGGTTCATGCTTCCAGCCATGCCTGCACTGGGGTAGTTAGCATTGGGCAAGGCATTATAGTTTGGCTGCCTGGGGTAGCCTCCTGGGAGGGGAAGGAGAGAAGATGCAGAGACTTGGTTAGTGACTCACTAGCAACTCACTAATAACACTCAACTCTAAAACTCCGAAGATAACAAACAATGGGAATCGTTCAATATTTGGTCTGGAAAGAGACCAATTTCATGGTCTCTTTAAACAACAACAACAACAAAACTTCATGATCCATTTAAAAACAAAAAAAGTCAGGGAGGGGGGGCCCAGGAGTATTTAAAGGCAGGCCTCAGTCGTCCCCTTATCTTAAGGACAGCACAGCACAGAGCAAGGCTGTCTGGCAGGCAAGGCTGGCTATGCTGCTATCCAGGCCCTTCAACTCCCAGAATTCTTTCCTTTCTACATACTCATCTTCCATGCTCTGTTTAAGAAATTCAGCTTTAGATCCACCTAGGGCTGATTTTGAGCAAAGATCTACTCTAGTAGGACTAATTTACTCAAAAAAGTTTAATAACCAATAATTACCATTTACTAAGTGTCTGTGCTCAGTCTTGGGCTAAATACCTCATCCCCATTTTAGAGATGAAACAGAGGCTCAGAGATATTCAGGGACTTTCCCATGATGGCAGTCCTGCCCTACTTTAGGGCCTGGCCTTGGTGGACTTAAGGCAAAGGACAGTTCTACTCTAATAACCCAGAGAGCAGCATATCAAACAAGGAACTCTTTTCTCGTCTCACCTCCATGTACTCCTACGGTAGTATACTCACCCTGTGGGCCGTACTGACTTCCCTGGGGACCATAGCTCCCCATGGAGTTCTGCTGGTAGGAGCCCATGCCTGTGTGCATCTGTCCTCCAGAAGGCTGACGTGGAGATAAGGCCGACCCGGGCTGGGGGGAACTGTACTGGGGCATCTGGGGATTCCTCTGCATGTAACCTATTTGTGGGTAGTGTCCATAAAGTTAGTACCTCAATACAATGGGAAAAAATGCTCTCCCTTACCCTAGGACTTCACCATCTATGTTTTCTTTAGCAAATACTTGCACGGGGGCTCTTATTTGCTGTATAAATTGTGTGCTCTTTTAGGCACACTCAAAAGTGACACAGCCATTAACCAGGGCATGCCAACTGTTTCTAGTAAATGGAGGTTTGAAAAAACAAACAGCAATGACCCCCCCTCTCCCCCCAAAAAGAGGCAGGACTTAAAGGGTAAAGATTCAACGCTGAGTATTTAGTATTTGCTGACCAAATTAGGCACAATGTAGGGGGGAAATCCATCAAAACACATGACCAACAAAGAATGACTGTGGGGGAACATAATTCTGGAGACACCAAGATGGCCAAGCCCATCCTAACTTCACAACCTGCTGCTGAGATTGTCCTAAGCTTCATGGTCATACAGTTCTCCAAAAGCTGTTGCACAGGTAATCAATCAAAGGTCGGCCTCTGCCCTGCTCCCCCCTCCCTTGAAGCCCAGCCTCTCACCTCGATCTTGGGCAATGCTTGATTGGTTCATAGAAGGATGCATGATGCTGTCCGACTGGCCACTGGGTGGCCGAGGTGGCATCTGGTTGCCTGCTCCAGACAGAGAAAGAAGTAAGCCAATTATGACTAATTGGAACTAGAATTCCAATTAGAATTCTGCCGCAACTAGAATTCCATAGCCTGGAAATTCTAGCCAGAAGGTCAAGTTAGAACTGGAAATGGCTTCTGAGAAGGCCAAGAACCTCCCAGTATCCCATTCACAAAAGGATCCAGCAAAGGGGCTCCCATCTCCCTTCTTCAAATGCTGAAGGGAAACTCTTTGCCAGTGGAAGGCTGGGGCTCCCTAATATTGCTGGGGGCCAGTCCTCTTTCCCTTTCCCCAAAGGTCAGCACTCGTGGGTACCTGGCACTGCAGCAGGCGAGAGTGGTCCTGAGCGAGACTGAGCAACACTGGCAGGAGAGCCAACTGGGGACGGGGAGGGGCCTCGGATGCCAGGCAGGTGAGGGGAGGTATGGGGAGAAAAAGGAGACTGAGCTGGATTACTCTGCTCCCCTTGGCTGCTTGAAATCCCTGATGTGCTCACTCCAGGGCTCAGAGCTCCTTCTGTCCCCATGGGGAGATCGTCTATTGAACCAGACAGATCCTGGAACATACACACAAGGACATGGATTAGCAGTATTAGGCAGAAAGATTCTTTTTTCAACAATCCTACTACATGATAAACATTTTTCTTAAACAACCCGAAGTAAACATACTGCACACATTTATGCAGTCGTGATACTATAGCTTACATACAGCAAGCTCTCTATTAAGGGCCAGAGAGGAAATACTTTAGACTCTAAAGGCCACATAGTCTTTGTCACAACTATTCAACTCTGCCACCAGAGTGCAGAAGCAGTCACAGACAACACATAAACAAATGGATGTGACTGTGTTCTAACAAAACATTATTTATAAAAACAAGTAACTAGGGACTTCCCTGGTGGCACAGTAGTTAAGAATCCGCCCGCCAATGCAGGGGACACGGGTTCGAGCCCTGGTCCGGGAAGATCCCACATGCCGCGGAGCAACTGAGCCCATGCGCCACAACTACTGAGCCTGCGCTCTAGAGCCCGCGAGCCACAACTACTGAGCCCGTGAGCCACAACTACTGAGCCCATGCGCCACAACTACTGAAGCCCGCACGCCTAGAGCCCGTGCTCCGCAACAAGAGAAGCCACCGCAACGAGAAGCCCGCACACCGCGATGAGAGTAGCCCCCACACGCAGCAACGAAGACCCAACAGAGCCATTAATTAATTAATTTTTAAAAGTAACTAGCCCACAAGCTATAGTTTGCTGGTCTATCTGGTCTATCTTCTGGTCTATCTACCAGAAGCACATGTAGTACTTTCATCTTCTTTCCCAGCCCCAACTTCTACAGTCATAAGAGAGCAGCTCTTTCAGCGAGCCTTTAGTTCTTTTCCATCGGGGAAACTTAACAAAACACTGCCAGGACAGCATCAGGAGCTATAAGAAAATGTTAACAAGTTTGGGCAACATTCACAGATCCCCTCTCCATCAAATTATTATAACCTACATTTACCAAGAACTCACTCCAAGTTACCATACTTTAAAACATAAGGGGTAGGAGGTAAGAAAGGGATATATTGCACAGACAATTCTTTAACTGCCAAGAGGGTCTGGGACTACATTCCTAACACCTGGCCAACAACAGGGATGAACAAATGTTTGCCAACTGAACAAACCGAGTTTTTTTCCCTAGTTTTAAGTTTTTCAATGAGAATTTGGTATTTATTTGGAGGTTGTGCTTGTCTTGAATTAATCGGTAAAGAGTTCACTCTAGGTCAGTAAACCCCAAGATTAGCAATCAGGAGCTCAATATGAAAAATATTTAAAAATAGAAAAAGGGACTTCCCTGGCAGTCCAGTGGTTAAGATTCCACACTTCCACTGCAGGGGGTGTGGGTTCAATCCCTGGTCAGGGAACTAAGATCCCCCATGCCGCGTGGCGCACCAAAAAAATAAAAATATTCACCCCAGGAAGCGCGCCCCCAACCCACTCCCAGCCCCAAGTTCACTCTCTAGCAATACCATGGGCTCAACATCACGCATTAACTTCAGGCTGGGAACTAACCGTACCTTGAAGGAAGAATGAAAGCTTTCGGTACACGCTCAGGTCTGTGAAAACCCTAATACTCAAATAGTTAAGAAAAAGAGTTCTCTTAAAGAGACACAGCTGAAGAGGAAGGAAATCCAAAATGGCCTGATTTGAGTCTATTCCTATTCCCACAACAAGCTCACCTTGGAGAGATCAGTTCAAGGTGATTCTGACCCTGGAGTCGGACAGTAACACTGGAGATCAAAGAGCACCTCTTAGGCTCTCCCCTAAGTATCCAGGTTGGTTGGACCTTTGCAAACCAGTTGGTTACTTCACTAGACTGGGAGTATTTCTGCTGAGTTCTGTGGGAACAAAGCTTGCCTTGAAGGCAAGGCAAGTAGGTAGGTGTGCATTTGTGTCTGTGTTCAGCTCTCAGTGTTAGCTGAGAAGTCAGAAAATGCTAGCTTTCCTACAAGAAGCAGACCCAGTACACCATAGCATGCTTTCACAAACTGCAACTAGAATTAGTCCCAGCATGGAAGAGAACTCAAGAAGCCCTCCTCTAGGTAACACCAAAGGGCCTCTTTTGTCTCAAAGGATTAAAGTACCTGGAGCTATGAAGAGCCCTAGATTCATCCCAAGAGAGGAGGATTCCTTTCCCACGTTGAGGGCTAAGCTGTACCAGGGACACCGAGCTTCTGAACCAAGGAGAGTAAACTCAAAGAGGCAGCAAGATGACAAGAGGAGCCAACTGTGTAGGCCAGAAAAGGCCTTGAAAGCCACTTGTTAAGCCCTGGTTTATAACAGAAACCACAGCCCAATGCTCTGTTTTAGGGACCAGTAGCTTTCCTCAGCATTCCCTCCTACTGTCTCTCCATTCCTTACCAAACCACCAGCTTCTAATAATAAGAGCTACTTGCTTAGAGGAAAAAGAAATCAGCATACTTTGGAACAGAACAGGAATTGAAGGTCTATCCATAAGACAAGAACTCTTCAAATGGCCTTGAAAAATTAAATGTTTTAAACATTTCTGTCTTTGATTAAACAAGTAAAACATGAACATTCTCATGGTAAAAACAGTTGAGACAGTATAGGTAAACTTAAAAGTCCCCTTTGCTCTCTTTCTGCTGCCTTCAATAGAGGAATCCCTATTCCATCTGGTGTATATCCTTGGAGACCTTCTGAGGAACTGAGGAGGAAAAAAAAAGAGGATGTTCAACATCACTAACCATCAGGAAAATGCAATTCAAAACCACAATAAGCCTCACGTCTGTTAGGATGGCTGTTAACAAAAAGACGAAAAGAAACAAGTATTGGCAAGGATGTGGAAAAAAGGGAACCCTCGTGCACTGCTGGTGGGAATATAAATTGGTGCAGCCACTATGGAAAACAGTACGGAGGTCCCTCAAAAAAAAAAAAAAAAAAAAAAAAAAAGGAACTACCACATGATTCAGCAATTCCACTTCTGGGTATTTATCCAAAGAAAACCAAAACACTAACTCGAAAAGATAGATGCACCCCCATGTTCACTGTAGCATTATTTACGATAGCCAAGGCATGAGAGCAACCTAAATGTCCAATGACAGATGAATGGATAAACAAAATGTGGTGTACACACACACACACACACACACACACACACACAGGAATATTATTATTCAGTCATAAAAAAGGATGAAATCTTGCCATTTGTGACAGCATGGATGAACCTTGAGTGCACTATGCTAAGTGAAATAAGTCAAACAGAGAAAGATAAGTACTGTATGATCTCACTTACATGTGGAATCTAAAACAAAACAGAACAAAAACCAAGCTCACAGAGAAGACTGGTGGTGGCCAGAGGTGGTGGGGGAGAAATCAGACAAGGGGGTTAAAAGGTACAAACTTCCTGTTATAAAATAAATAAGCCATGGGGGTGTAATGTACAGTATGGTGACTAAAGTTAATAAAACTGTATATCTGAAACATTTTAAAAGTTCTCATCACAAGAAAAAAATATTCTGTAACTATACAGGTGACGATGTTACCTAGACTCATTGTGTTACTCATTTCACAATATATACAAATACTGAATCGTTATACTGTACACCTGAAACTAATATAATATTGTATATCAAATATATATCAATAAAAAAATAAAAAGGAAAAAACCCCACCAACCCAACAACCGCTGCTATGGGGTCAGGGCGGGGCCTACAGATGCTCTTTCAGCCACACATCTGTTAAAAACCAGGCTCTCCACAGATACACAAGCAAACGTCCTAGCCCACCTGAGGGATCCCAGGAGCCTGAAAAAAACCACTGGCAGCCCCTGGGGTTGGGCTCTCAGCACCCTGGAGGCACCTGTGGTGGCAATGTGGTGGCTTCCTTCACAGAGGCATTCTGAGGAGAGCTGTCAGTTTTGGTAAAGTGCCCTGAGCTTCGCAGAGAAAAAGTACTAAGTAAACCACTGTCAACAGCAGTCCACCTGGGCTGGGATGCCCGGGCACAGAGTAACCGTAGGGGAAGAATCAGCATTAATCTTCTTATCTCTCTCATTTGGTTGGTTTGAAGCCAGTCTCTCAAACTGTCATTTTCATCAGAGGGCAACTGGTCAGCATGGGGGGGAATTTAAAAAGATATTAAGAACCAGAATGTTAGCATAGGAAGGAACAGATCATTTATATTAATACTAACAATAACTATCATTTGAGCATCTACAATGTGTCAGGCATTTTATGGAGTTACTTAATTTTCTACAATTCTTGGAAGCAGGTACTACCACCACCACCATGTGGAAAAGGAGCAAGCGGGTGCTTAGAGACGGGGTTACGTGCCCAAGCCATCCAGCCAGGAAGTGGCAGAAATCAGACTTTGAACCCAGATCTGCTGAACCCCAAAGCCCATGTTCTTTCTCTTTCCACTACGCTGTGATACTATATAGACTGAGGAAAAAGCATCATAACCTTGAGTTAGGAGACCAAAGCCCAGCTCTTGGTACTTATCAGTTGTGACCTTGGGCAAGCCAGCAACAAGATGGGCTTCCGTTTTCTCATTTATACGACAAAAAGGACTGGACAAATCTGAGTCTGTGACAAATCTGAGTCTGGGGCATCTGCAAGAAACTCTACCGGCACCATACAGTCAGGGCCATATGGAAAATGCAATACCAGCAGCAATACCCTGAATGAGGGATACAACTACCTACACACAGCAGTATAAGATGTAAGACACACCCATCAATCTGAGCGGCTAATCACAGTAAATGTTTTTATTGGGAAATGAGAGGGAGTGGTAAGAGCAGAAGACTCCAAAAGAAGTCTCCCTCCTCTACCTACATGAACAGATATTGCTCTGAACTCCACGTCCTTTTCTTGCACAGGACACACCTCTGCTTTCTACCCTACAAAAAGCCAGTTTTTCAGGTCTTTTGTTCCACAAAAAGCCGGATGTCTGGTTGTTGAGTCAGACTTCAATGTGCCTAACAAGTTCGGCTTTCTACAGCACACACATCACACAAAGTTCAATCAATCCAAGCCCCTATTCTCTCTCCCTGGTGGGGCGACCTTTAGCATTTCAGGACTCAGGTTCTCAGTTCTCCCAAAAGAGTCCACCTAACAGGTGTCTTCTAGGAGGACTGCTGAAAGAATTGCAGCAATGCCCTGTAAGTGGAAAGACCTCTTTTCCCGGGCTTGCATTCCTCCAAGCATAATCCTGCTGAGAGATAGGAGGTGAGGATCAGCCCACTCAGTGCCCTGCCAGTTCCAAGGAAGCAGCAGGGCCAGGGAGAATTTCCTCACGTGTTTCCAACGTGTTTCATGCATCTTATTGCTCATCTACCATGCAGATCAAAAGCGCTGGAGCAGGTCCAACTATTTCACACAGAATCTCACACTCCAGGCTGGCTACAGCCCCGAAAGCCTTCGTTTCTTCACTTGAAATACTGCCCAATGTTATTTTGGGATGTGACCTGATAGAGGAAGCCCATAGGGATTCCATGACGATAACTGTTCCAGCTGTGATTGGTTGCCCAGCCCCAGCGAGTGCCAGCATGGGTCTGTCAGGCTCTGCTGACAAACAGAACTCAGCAGCTAACACCTCTTCACACCACAACAAAACCATTCCCCAAATCACACAGTCCACACCTCCCTGGGTGTGTGTGTGGGGTGGGGTGGGGTTGGGGGTGTTTGCAGTGCTCTCACAGGAAGAGCTACAAATTCTAACATGAACTGGCTGCCTGATTAAGTACACTTTCAAGCAGAAAGATACCAGATCAGGGTTACAGAAGGGTGGGGGGGGTTAAACAATCTTCTGACAGAGACTCACAAGGATGACATCAGCTCATTTTGCTGAACAGATTAAGCAACATCAATAAGGAAGTCTAAAGAACAAGCTCATAGCAATGCTCAGATTCAGGGTTTTCTCATAAATTTGGCTGAATCCTCGAGAAATAGAGCTTTTGTTAACCCCCAGATGGAGTCCTCATATTCTTTCAGTTGTGAAGAGCTTTTGCCAAGTTGTGCTGACTACTGGCAGGGAAACCATCCGCCCCAGGTAAATTCTACACACATACTTGCCCAACCTAACAGATCCACGGTCCCTGTGGGAGGCTGCTCCCAGGCTGGAGAATGGGAGGAAATCCTGAAGAACACAGAAGAGGTTAGGAAACTTAACTTTGATGAAAGGCAGATGGTAGGAACGGAGGCAATAGTTTTAACAAACTTCAAGGAAAAAGACAAACTTAATTACTTCAGAACTACTTAAGGCAAATAAATTTTGGGGAGAGCTGATTTTTCATAAAGCCTTCTTTAAGCAACATATTTGTCAAGGGTCAGGGGAGGAAGAGGCTACCTCTATCATACACTCACAAAAAAATATTCAGTACAATAATTCTCTCTTTTTTCTCCTCAGTCTTTGCTAAATGGAAAGATGGGCGATCTGACCCACCCAGGCTAGAAGGGACTCCAGAGTAACAGGACTGCTGGCTCTGTTGTTCTAATAAGTGGTCTTAGTCCAAGAGACTAAATGCCATCCCTCCCTTGAGAGCAGGCTAGCGGTAGCGGTGCTGGTGGAAATGCCAAGAACGAATCAACACACAGAAGTGGCTGCCTCTTACTTCCAAGTCAGGATTTAAGCAGGTGGTAAGGAAGGGGAAAGAAAAGACACAGAGGCTGGCAACTATCCTTGCAGCTTAGGACCAAGCACCATCTCCTGCCTGGACTACACTAACTGTGTGGAATAGAAGAAACTGCTCTGGGAAAGGCTCAGAGAACTCTTATTTCTTAACCCCCCCACCCCAAGTTCCCAAAAACCCCTCACCAAACTCCCACTTCTCTTTTTCTACAAGCTTTTATTTTGGCGATAATGAATCATTTCTTCTTGGTACCCTCTGGCTGCCTGGTGGGAAATGCACAGTAGAGAAAGGTCAGACTTTTCTTGTCTCCAGAATGCTTTTCAGGGGCCCACTTCCATGACGAAATCCCCTAAATATACTCAACAAATTTCATAAAGAAAGCTCTGGGAGACCAAATCTCCAAATTCAAAGGATGTTGGAAAGAGGAATAAAAGCCAAGTCCCTTCGTGTCTCCCTCTTTAAGGGATTCAGAACGGACACGAATATGTGACTATCGTGTGTTCAACCCTAAGGTGCGTGGCTGTCTCACATTTCACTCTCACCATCTTCTGAGGTAGGTACCATCCCCATTTTAACAAAGCAGCAAGAGGCTCAGCAGTTAAATGACTTACCCAAGGAGAGAAAGCTGTTAAACAGGAGAACTGGGTCTAAACCCATATTTTCGATTCCAAAGCCTGCACTCTTTCCACCATTAAGGTGGAAGTTTGCCACTATCAAAGGCTAGGCTCCACGCTCCAAACAAGGTGAGGCAACAACAGTCTGTCTCCAGACACACCGGGTGATTAGCTACATGACTCTAAGAGGCTAACCTCACTAGGTATCACTTAGTTCTTCTGCAGAAGGAAAGAATAAAACTAGATAATCCAACTCTACAAGTCTACAATGCTATGTGTTCCTCTCTTTCCTAGCCACTCTTCCTTATAAATCACTCTTCCTTTCATGGTTATTTCAAGTCAGCCCTGTCACCTATAACTCACTTAATTTAAACCTACTTTTTCTATACTAAAGGGTATAGTACTTTTCCTCTCCTCTGGGTCCTTAGAAGGATACTCAATGTACAGGGGTGAGGAGGGAGGAGAGAGTGACTTAGAATCTAGGGAGATAAGCAGGAAGTTAAGTCCCTTGAAAGTAGGTGTCTGATCTCTCTCTGCAGGTACTCCTGGGCCCTAATCCTATTATCAAGCATAAGGGTGTGGCCCAGAGAGAGAAGTCAAAACACTCCTAGCCTCCAGTCGGCCTCATCTCGGATAATTTCACACTTTCTTCCTCACCCGGCCCTGCAGCCACTGTTGCAAAGTGCAGGACAACTGGGTCTTGTTTAGGAGCCCCAACTCCCAAACTACTCCCTTCTGGGGCATGTGCCAAGCAAGCGTCAACCCCCTGCCCACAGCCGCGCTCCAACAATGGGGCAACAGAGCTCTCCTCTAACACAACAGGGGAGCCCATTTCCCAGCCACCAAAGAGAACTGGGTGGGAAGAACAGTTGCTTGAAGTTGCACTATAGGTGTATCAACTACAGACTAATTGTTTTCTGCCTTGGGATCTTCAAAGATGAGAACAGCTTTGTGGGGGCAAAGCCTCCACAATCACAGTGTAACTACCCTGACCCCTCACGCTCGCTCCGCAGGCAGAGCCCAGAGTCCCTTCAAGGTCCTCTAGACCCAGTGTTCAGGACTGATGGTACTGTGCTCTATCTGCCTTTTAGCCTTAGGAGCTATATTCTCCTATGTTATTAGTGACCAGAAAAATGCCAGGCACACAAAAGACTATAAATGCTTGATAAATATTACTCAGAAGCATCCTCTTTAGACCCAATCTCTATTAGTCTCTTTCCTTTAATAGTCATTCCCCCACCCTAACCCTGCACACCTCCACTCCAGACCTCCACAATGAAGGAGGGACTCTTGGGTGTTGTCATCAAGGGAACTGACTCTCCTGCCTAAGACTGAGAAGTGCAATCCTGAAAGGGCCTCAGCCACTTGATAAGAGCTCTTGATAGAACTGCAGTGCAGGGAAGGAACGTCAGGCAAGGAGGCTGTCGGGAGGTGGGGCTCTGTATCACTGGAGAAATTTCAATCTAATTACAAAAAACAAGAACCTGCTGTTCTAATCCACCTCAGCAAAATCTCTTGACGTAGGTCTGACCCTTTGGGTGGAGGCTGAGGGCGCTGCTGAGGTAAAAAGTGGGGAGAAGAAAGAGTGTTGGGCTGCCAGCATTCCTGCAGTGGGCGCCCCTTCAAACAGCAGCTCGGCCACTGCAGCAGCCATTGATTTTCCAGGGGTCGATACTCTGCTCCCACAGATCTGCTCGGCTAGAGGTTTAATCACATTGAGTGCTTCTGCTCAACATCTCCCTTGCACTTCCCCCTCCCCAAGCCAATAAAACAAACACCAAAAACACAATAAGAGTTGGCAACGGATAGATGGTGTCTCCCACAGCTGGCCCCTAAACCCAGAAAAATTGTAAGCACCAGCTCAAGGGAACCAAAGCTACCTGGGCAATCCACAAGCTGCAGGGGCAGACCCACAGGCCCCAGAGAACCTTTTAATCCATTGCCCAACATCCCCATGAGACCTTTCTAATAATTCAGATGTTTTACATAAAAAAATCCAAGTTCCCAACTTGTGAAAAGAATAGATCCTAGAACTCCCAGAGGTGCTGATCGATTGAAACCTCGCTTTCTAGTTTGTCACAGACCCCACCACGTCTGTATAATACCCATGTTACCTACCTGACCAGCCTTCTGACACATACCCCTCCCCTGCCAAGGTTTCTTCTCACTTAGGCATTTCTCATTAGAGAATGTCTCATCTAGCCAGAAACCACCTCTTGGCCAAAAGTGTACAGTGTTGTAAGGGTCACTAGCTGCTAAGACTCAAATCTGAAAAAAAATGAAACTAGGTCAGAGCTGGGCCTGAGTTAGAGCAGTCAAGATCCGTGCATATTTATGGAATAGGGCTATTCTAACCCCAGCAGGAAATGAGCACTGTAAAGCTACAGAAGACAAAGAAGTTAAGAACCCCCAACTTTCTCCAAGCTTGCATTCCCTGTCAAGAAGGCCAACCACACAGACCGTGTTCCACCATGATCATCAGCTTGGATCCTAGAACTTGAGTAAGGAGAGCAGGAAAAAGGGGAGAGGAAAAGACGGCAGAATTCTAGATCTGAGAAGTGTAAGGGGGAGGGGTACTGCCTTAGGCTTCACCTCATTTGGCTGCTCCTCAGAAATACAGCAACCAGAAAGCAAGGAGGACGTAACGTGCACAAGTAGGGAAGGTAAAGTTGGCACTGTGCTTAACACAGCGTAGACCAAGGTCTAGGGGGCTGGATGGCCTCCTTGGTTTGATATTTAAAGGCCTAAATTTATATTTGCCAGTGGTCTTCCCTACCATGACCTACGGGTCTAGATAAAATCCAAAGATTTGGGGGGAGGGGGTGGAACAAAGAAATCTGAGAGTGGGGAATGGATAGAATCCTAAACCAGAAAAGACAGCCCTGAAGGCCTTTAAAACCAAAAAAAACAACAACAACTCTGTACACAGGGAAAGACATAGTCAAGTCCTAAAAGCAAAAGACGAGGAAGGAAAAGAACGAATATTCTTGATGACAGTTCCTCTGAATACAGATGCAGTGAATTTATTTGGAACTTGGTTTCTCTCCTACCTTCCCTCAAATATCAGGAAATTACCTTCACTCACCTCAGTAAACAACCGTCAATATTCCTCCCACAACAAAGCTGGCCTTAAGGGACAGATTTGCTCTCAGTCTGAACCTTCAACCTCTAGTTCCCACCTTCAACAAGGTACGGCTTCTTAGTTCCCTTGGGGAAAGGTCAATGGGAAGCAAGCTAACAGCCTGGAGATGAGCTCCGCCTCACAGCAATCAGAGATTACATCACAATACCAGCCAATTCCATGCTGACACCAGGGAGGAGAAATAGGTTCTGGCCATGGAAGTAGATGGAGCAAGAGATCAAGCACTGGCCCCCAAAGGGACAGCACTAGATCACATACCAGTTTCATCACAACTTTCAGGTAGAACATCAAATATCTTAGAAATATGAGAAAAAGACAACAGAGCTGATTCCATGCTTGCTTTATCAGGTATGTTAACATAGTTCACACCCATGGGCCCTCCTCTCTGGACCAAGATTCTCACTCTGGTGCAGGGGGGCCCTAGTGGTTTCTGTAAATATAGCATTTCTAGGAGGACTTTGTTCAGAAAGTCCAAGCTACCCCTCACCCACCTTCCCCAGACAGACAAGAAACAGCTTCACAATCCCAAATCTAGGGGCTAGCTTTTGGATTTTGTTTGGTCTTCTTGGAGAAGGACAATGGCAGAACTGGGGCATGTACTTCACCAAGGTAGTCTCCCAGACAGCTCTGCAGGTTATAAAAGCACCAACAAGAGAGAAGGAGAAGGGGAGATAGATGGAGGAAAGCTACTGTCACCTAGGCAACTGAGTTCATCCATACGGTGACTCAGGAATTTCAAGAAATTCTAGTTTTTGAGGTTTCTTCCTTCCATAGTAAATGCTTCCTACATCTTCCTATGGAGGAGAGACCCAAATCCAGAAGCTACAGTATCACTACCTTTGCCTAGAAGTCTCAACCCCACATCTCTCCATACCTCCTCCTTCCCTTTCCTCAAAGAGAAGAGAATATGGAAGACAAAGTCTGTTTTCTTTTTTTCTTTAATTAATTAATGTATTTTTTTTTTTTTGGCTGCTTTGGGTCTTCGTTGCTGTGTGCGGGCTTTCTCTAGTTGCGGCGAGCAGGGGCTACTCTTTGTTGCGGTGTGCGGGCTACTCATTGCGGTGGCTTCTCTTTGCTGCGGAGCACAGGCTCTAGGCATGCGGGCTCAGTAGTTGTGGCTCACGGGCTCTAGAGCACAGGGTCAGTAGTTGTGGCGCACGGGCTTAGTTGCTCCGTGGCATGTGGGATCTTCCCGGACCAGGGCTTGCACCGTGCCCCTGCATTGGCAGGCAGATTCTTAACCACTGTGCCACCAGGGAAGCCCCCAAAGTCTGTTTTCTGAATATGGCACTCTTCCTTCCCTTAAAGGAGCTTTTTACTCACCCTTTATAGGAGTTTGTCCTAATAGTAAAAGCAATGGGTTTTCACTATTAGGGAAGCCCATGTTCTCATTTACTGAATGACCTTGGTCAAGTCCTTTAACTTTTTTGGGTCTTGGATTCCTCATATATGTAAAGAGTGGGGTGAGGGGGGATGGTGGTGTTTGTGTTAAGTGTGGTGAATATTCTGTGGAGTAGCTCATGCTAACTTCATTCTACTCTTTTCCTAATTGCAGAGATTAAAAAGCTAAAAACTACATTTCCCAGAATCCCTGCAGATGGGTTTTGGCTATAATTCAGGCTCTGCTAATTAGAATCAGACTCAAGATTAGATCAAAGTATGGCAGTGATCATACTTCTGTCTCCTTCACTTGTTTCTACAGGCGCATTTTGGTTTCATCTCCCAGTTAACTGGGTGCTGGTTCTGGTAGCAGCAGCTGCTGCTTCTTGATTCCAGCTTACTGATCCCTAGACAGCAGATTTAGAGCCCTCAATCTGATAGTGACTCACAAGCAGGAGTTCCCGTGGTGGGTCAAATCTAGGTCTAGATCCCAATTCCTGGAGGATGAGCCTAGAGCATGCTCCCTCAATCCTCCTAACAATTTTTAAGTCCAATTCCCTATATTAAATACTTCTCTATTAAACATACCTAGGGTTTAGCATGGCCTAGGTTCAGTGTAGAAATCACTCTATCTGACACAGTACTGTCAGATGATCCCAAGAGAGTAGTTGTGAAGGAGAAAGAAGAGAATTATTCACAAAGCATATTCCCTGAGTCAGAGTCTTCTGGGGAAAAATGGGCAAGATGGGGAAGCCTAGAACTTTAAAATACATTTGCCCAAGACAACCTCCTTCACTTCTTCCTTTTTTACAACCTTCCTGTACTTTCTCCCTCCCACTCTGAGCTCTGAGGGGTGTTGAACTGCTCACATAAGTTGGAAGGTTGAGTCAGCACATGCTTTCCTTTCCATCCCTATATTCTCTGTAAGCTTTTACTCTGCTGAGATAGCATTACCTGCCCAAGCCCAAATAAGTATTCTCCGGGCTTGGGCTAGAAAGGGTACCAATGTCTTCCTCAGCAGCAGGAAGTATGTTTTACATACTCCAGGTGGTAAAGAACCAGGACACAACAGTCCTGACAGCCCTGCACTGCTAATAAGTGAAGATACATTTGGCCTACAAGATCCCAGTTTATCTTCTTATACCAATTTCTGGTTGAAGTAACGAACCACCAGCTTCCTGTAGCAGGACTGGGGACAAACTGAAAAACAAGGTCAAATCGAAGTGATATGCTTGGTGGGGATGGGGTACTTCCCACCAGTCCTCAGTAACGCTAACTGCGCCCAGGAGCCATAACACTAGACCTAAGGCTCAGTTAGTTTTCAGAATGAAGTTGTTCTGAAGAAAACAAAAGGTTCCAGCAAGAGGAATCTGTGTGAGACACACAGGCAGGAAGCAGAGCTGAGCCACCAGCAACTAGAATAGAAACAGGAAACGGGCCCAGGAACAAGCATACAGTAATCTGCTGCAAGCAGCACAGGCTCCAGCAGGCGCCAGGCAGTATCAGGGCCAAAGCAGCGTGACTAAGATGGAGAAGCAGATTGGCTAGTCCTGCCAGAGAACCGGCGTTCTAGAGAAGGGACAGCTACTTGCACAGGGTACATGCTGCTCTGAGCAGTCTGGGCAGATATGTGAGAGGGGGTGGGGATTTCCTTTATGAGACTTTCTAAGAGCACCTGGATTACAATTCAAGGGGAGCAAGCATAGATACACAGTCAGATATAAAGAAAACAGGTCACCAACCTCAGAATGGCCCAGCTTCTCTGAGTACCAAAATTGCTAGTGACATTTCTGTTATCCCTTTAAAATTAAGCCATCGAAAACCTAGGCAAAAACCGTTGGTCCTGCCTCCTTTTACCATGAAATGTGATGAAAGGAAACACTAACAGTGTAAAATTAAAATCCTTCACAAACATTCCAGTTTTTTAAGCCTTTAGAGAATTTCTGTCATTCCGCCCCCCTGCCCCTCACCAATAAACCTAGACAACAAAAAGCTGGTCCCCAAGATCAGGTAGGTAGCAAGAACCTAGGGGCTAGTCAACAAAGGTTTACTAAGTATTTGCCTGACACAGGTATTAGACACAGGCCTGAGTACTCAAGCAGAAGTACCAGCATAATGCTACGTCAACATGAAGAAAATGGGAAGAAGTCCCAGAGAAGGCATTTTCACAGCTAGGTTTTGAAGCCAAAGTAGAAGTTTGCTGGGCTTTAAAAAAAAAAAAAAAAAAAAAAAAAAAAAAAAAAAGGTTGGGGGTGGGGGGGAAGCAGAGATCACACGCACACCTTAAGCAAAAGGACAATGGCAGGAAGGACCACGGCTTGTGAGGAGCTTAAGGCACACGCGAGTGGCCAGAGATGAGGTTGCAGAGGTATGCTGGGAGCTGTAGATGGCCCCATAATAGTGTCTGGACTGTAGGCACAGGGAGTCAGGGCCCCCAGAGCACCCACAAAACAACTGGTTTACTAGACACGGTAAAATTTATTGTATTCCAAAGTCTCTGGCATGATATTTTATTTGAAAATATTACTCTCAGCTTTCAGGGTCTAACTCCTCCTTGCTTCAGAACCATAAGACACATGAATCACCTGGAGATCTTGTTAACAGTGTTGGATTCAATAAAGCTAGTGTGGGGCCCAAGAATCTGCATTTCTTGCAAGCTCCCAGGTGATATCTGTGCTGCTAGATAATGGACCACATTTCCCCCAGTACCAAGGATCTAACTGATTAAAGTTTTAGCATTAATCAGGACACTGCTTTAAAAAAAAGGCACAGGGACTTCCCTGGTGGCGCAGTGGTTAAGAATCCACCTGCCAATGCAGGGGACACTGGTCCTATCCCTGTTCCGGGAAGATCCCACATGCCACGGAGCAACTAAGCCCGTGAACCACAACTACTGAGCCTGCGTGCCTCAACTACTTGAAGCCCACATGCCTAGAGCCCGTGCTCCCCAACAAGAGAAGCCACCGCAATGAGAAGCCCACACACCACAACGAAGAGCAGCCCCCGCTGGCCGCAGCTAGAGAAAGCCCGTGCATAGCAAGGAAGACCCAACGCAGGCAAATAAATAAATAAATATTTTTTTAAAATAGACTTAAAAAATTTTTAAAAAGGCACAGACAGAGCAGGCTCCCATACAACACAAGGAAACCAAAGAACCACTTTTGTCAACTTTTCAGTTTGAGGTGATTCCCCAGTTGGTTAGTACCTCCAGCAGGCCTGACCTATAGATTTGGCCATCTTCCCTCTCCCACTCCTCCCTGTGCCTTCAGTTCACAACTCATCTATGCCTCCATCACAGGCAGGTCTGAGCAAAAAAAGGGAAATGGAAATACATTTATACTCTTCGTTTAGGACAATTCTAGTAAATGTTAAATGACAAAGGGTTCAGGCTTTTGGCTAAACATTAAGAGAGAATCAGATTGTCCATGACTTTCCTCTGCTGGGTGGGATGCTAAAGGAAATATTTCATCTAAAATATCAGAGAAAACTGGATTCAAATCCCAATTCCGAGCCTTAGTTTCTTCTTATGTAAAATAGAAGTGATTATTCAACTTAATACATTTCAATTCCTGCCTTTCCAGGAAGATTCGTTTTGGCTGTAGATCCTTTCCTGGCTTCACTCCTGTCCTCTAAGATTCAGATTCTACAAGAGTTCCCTCCCATTTCCTCTTTCCAGATCACTATAACCCAAGCTCTCAAGATTTGAGAACATCACAGTAGTAAAGCATGAGTGCTAATAGCTACTTTGTTGTTAAGCAGAAATCTAAAGAAGGGCTTGGAAACCCAAGTGATACAACAGTATCTTTAGATAATTTAACAGACATTAAAAATCCTACTCCTGGGCTTCCCTGGTGGCGCAGTGGTTGAGAGTCCGCCTGCCGATGCAGGGGACACGGGTTCGTGCCCCAGTCCGGGAGGATCCCACATGCCGTGGAGCGGCTGGGCTCATGAGCCATGGCCGCTGAGCCTGCGCATCCGGAGCCTGTGCTCTGCAACGGGAGAGGCCACAACAGTGAGAGGCCCGTGTATAGCAAAAAAAAAAAAAATCCTACTCCAGTTCACCTCACTCCTGGCATCAACAACTTCCACTCCTATCTAACCAGAGCAAACAAATATGGTTGAGATCTTCAATGGCAGTGTCTGAGACATTTTCAGTCAAGGATATATAGTGTCCCTTTTAAGCTAACCCAGTGTCCCTGATTCCCTTCTCTCGCAACTCCTGAAAGATGTGCCTGTTTATACCTTCCTAATGTTCTGCCAGCAACGTCACCATTCTGTATCTATCTGCTTTATACACATGTGGGTCTTGAGATGAAGCTTAGGAATTCAGGCCGACTCAGCTGCCTCCCTTTCCATGCCTTTCGAGGGTGCTCGTTACCCTTACACCTTTCCCTTGCTCATTTCCTTCCCTCCAGCCCTCAGAAATTAGGTTTTCTCTCTACCTCAGAAGTATTCCAGTAACCTGCTTCATGACAAATCTAACTTTGTATTCCTTGAAAATACTTTAGATGCACACCATCTTTGTCCCTTCCTTGGCTTCCAGAAATATGGAAATATGACACGATCCTGGTCCCCCTCCAATCTCTCCAGCTACGTGTTGGGTGCTTCTACTCAGTGACCACAGGCATTGTCCAGGGTTCCATCTGGCTCCTCTCTCCATGCTGCATGGTCTGGGTGGTTTAACTATTCCATGGTTTAACTTCATTCCATGGTTTAACTATTAACCACCATGCAGACAACTCTCAAGTTCTATCCAGACTCAGCTCTTACCCAAGTTTCAGTCTCCTATCTCCAACTAGTAACTAAGCATTTGTTTTTCCATATCTCACTATATGGAACTTAACTTCTCCTCAAAGATGAGTTTTCCTATTAACCTTTCTATTTCCGTCAATGAGATCCCCCCACCCCCGCCCCAACCCAGTATACAACATGGTTAAATTTTCCAGCCAGTAGAATGCACTTATTCTCAGTTCTAGATTCTTTCCTGTGCATCTCACAACTAAGACTAGGTGGTTATGTAAATGAGACAGAGGGGTAGAACTCCACTGAATACCAGAACTATTTCAACAGTTTAACTTATCCCCTTGCTTGCAGACTATCCCCTTTTCAAACTATACTACACACCAATGGATCATTTTTGTAAAACATTAATTTCATCATGTAATTGCCCTAATTACATATCTGCAGGCCTATGAGATAAGATCCAAATGGCTCCCTTATCCTACCAGGGCTCCAGCCCCTGTGATCTAGCTTTCCATCCTGTTTGTTACTCCCCACCCCGGGAAGCCTGATCCTGACCAGCCCCTCTAAGTGTCATCCACACTGCATCCCACCCCCACCAAGCCTCTGCTCAGGCTGTACTTTCCTTTCCAACCACCCCAATACATCCATACCTAGTTCATTCTAACTAAACTTCTGCCATGATGTCTTCCCTCTACTATTTAGACATAAATGGATCACTGAGTTTACCAAGCCCTGATAGCACTCACTGTAACATTCAGGCACACATTCTTCCATCTATTTTACTAATGAAACAGAGGAGGATCCTTGAGGGTTGCAACCATGTCATACTCAGACTCACCGACTTAAGAGCTGAGATTACCTCAGAAGTCATCAAAGTTCAACCCTTGTCTAATGCGTATTCTGCCTCCTATATGACAACCACAGCAAACAGGGTGCCAGGTTTTACAGGTAAGACAGGGAACTTACCTACTTTTCTTTTTCTTTTTAAAATATCCTCAATCCTCCAGATCACAAAGGAACTTGTATGTCACACTTGGGCTTAAACCTATAGGCAACAAGTACCCAGAGGTTTTAGAACAATAGTGTAACTTGCCAAGTTTGATTTTTTAAGATGATCACTCTGGTGATTATGTTGAGGACAGACTTGGAAGGAAAAGAAACAGGTCAGGACTCTGTAGCAAAACACCTGGTGAGAGATAATGGGGGCCTGAAAGAAAGGCAACGAACGAGGAAGGACAAGGGATTTAAAAGCCATTTCTGAGGTAGACTAGGATTTGGTGAACAACTTATACAAGGGATCCAGCAATCAGTGACACAGAGCTGAGAGCTCCCAGGGTGTGCTGGCAACGCAAGGGCTGCCCTAACCTCGGAATAAACTGCAGGGGGCACAGCTGCAGGCAGTCTGTCTCTCCCAAGGTCTCCCCTCCTTCATTTTCAACCCGCAGTCTTCCCTCCAGATCATCAAGAGTCAAACGACAGTGTAAGTCACCACCACTCTTATTCAAGTTGCCACTGTGGCTTCCTAGTCTAGTCATTTTTTTCTTCCCTTTTCAAAGGACTACCAAAGCTCATTGTTATTCAAGTATGGTCTTTAGAACTACAGCACCACCTGAGAGCTTCTTAGAAATGCAAATTCTTGGGTCCTACCCCACAACTACTGAATCAGAATCTCTCTGGGTAGAGGTCAGTAATCTTGTTCTAATTGATCTCCAGATGATTCCTAATGCATGCTGAAGTTTGAGAAGCAGTGATACAGCTAACCCTCTACCAGATCAAGGCTTTTAATCCTATATCCATTTTGCACCACTGAATGGAAACTCTATCCCAGGTACACTTTCAAGACTAACATGTAAATTTACAAATGTGCTGCAGTAAGAAAAATTTGGGAAGCAGTCATTACTCCAAGGAAACCACATACACTTGAATGAATCACTTAAATAGAAGCTTTTCAAGATGCAACTCCAAGTCATTCTCAAAAATGACTATAATCAAAAGTCAGAAACCAATTTACAGATGACTCCCTTACAGATTTTGACCCAAAATAAAGAGAACTGAAGACTTAATGAAACACCTAGAGATTTGCTCACCCACCCCTTACAAGAACCTTCTTTCTTTCTTTTATTTTTTTTGGCTGCACCGTGTGGCTTGCAGGATCTTACTTCCCCTGACCAGGGATTGGACCGTGCCCCCTGCAATGGAAGCACTGAGTCTTGACCACTGGACCGCCAGCAGGGAAGTCCCAAGGACCTTCTTAACATAAGGTGAAGTGGTAGCTATAAGATAATGACAAACCCCAACCCCATTTCTTCCTAAGGCCACTGTCAGGCAGCACAAATAAATTAATCTATCCTCTAAAATGAAGTTTGGGCATTCCCATATCAGTCTGTGATAACCGCTTTGCACTAGCAGTGAAAACAACAATCTGGTAATATGGTCACGCTGTCCCCTGTCAGCCATACACTTTTTGGATGATCAATGAACCTGCTCAGGTTTATTTGTTCAATGAGTTGGAACCTACTATATGCCAGGCACTATGATAGCATTGAGCAAGACAAAGCAAGTCTACCCTCACTAAGCTTGGAATAAGTAACTGAAATTACCCTTGAGATAAGCACTGACAAGAAGCATGGGCACTAAGATGGTCTATTACAGTAAAGGAACCTGACATAGTTTGGACTAGTGGATCTCTACAGGGGCTGTAAATCAGAATCACCCAGGACAGCTTCTAAGCATACCAAAGCCCAAGCCTCACCCCATATCAAACAAATCAGAACTCTGTGAACCCTGGCCATTGGTTTTAAAGATCATTTGCTTCCCAGGTAATTCTAACATGCAGCCAAGGTAGAGAACCACTGGTTTTGGGTATAATGCGATACGTGTTATGGGCACAGTGCCTACCCTCCAAGAGCTTTCTGTCTAGTGGAAAAGACCCAACAACGTAGAAGTATCAGCAAAATACTCTAGCAAGATGGAGCAAAAAACCCTCAGATACAGGATAGTGCTTCTCTGGGCACAAGGGTAGGGAAGTGATCCCATTGGGCTATATAAGGTGCTTTTACCTGTTCCAGCAAGGTTTGGTTTCTAAAGATGGGTACTCAGGCAACTAATTATTTTTTATACCTTTTCATATATCTTCAATATTGCAGGCTTTTAAAATAATAAAATAAAAACTACCTTTAGGGACTTCGCTGGTGGCACAGTACAGGGGGTCCAGATTCAATCCCGGGTCAGGGACTAGATCTCACATGCATGCTGCAACTAAGAGTTCACCTGCCACAACGAAGGAGCCTGCCTGCCGCAACTAAGACCCAGCACAATCTAATTAATTAATTAATTTTAAAAACTGTCTGAAGTCAGTGAAGGCATCATAGAAGTTATTTACGCTGAGATTTTTTTTTTTTTTTTTTTGCCGTACGCGGGCCTCTCACTGTCGTGGCCTCTCCTGTTGCGGAGCACAGGCTCCAGACGCGCAGGCTCCGCGGCCATGGCTCACGGGCCCAGCTGCTCCGCGGCACATGGGATTCTCCCGGACCGGGGCACGAACCCGCGTCCCCTGCATTGGCAGGCGGACTCTCAACCACTGCACCACCAGGGAAGCCCCTTAAGCTGAGTTTTGAAGCTTGATTAGGAAGGAGTTTTCTGAGGAAATGATCTTGAAAATGTAGTCTGAAATATGAACGGGAAAAGTTAGGAGGAAAAGTGTATTAGGCAAAGGGAAGATTGTGTGCAAGGGGCTGGAAGCAGAAAAGGCATGGGGCCTTACAGAAACTGAGAGGGCAGAGAGCAAAAAAGGATGAAGCAGAGGTTCTCAAAGTGCCATCCTTGGTCTAGCAGCATCAAGAATTTGTTAGAAATACAAATTCTGAGACCTCACTCCAGACCTACTAAGTCAGAAAGGGAGGGCGGGGAGGGGGGCGGAGAATAGCCTTTGTAATAATAAGGATTTTGGATTTTATTCTAAGATTAATGAAAAATAATTGAGAGGTTTTAATAGAGGGATAACATAATCAGGATAATAGTAGCTAAATGGTTTGGCATTAATAGCTGAGCAAAAACTCCTCAAAATCTAATTTTTGTAATAATCAGGATCAGAAACCATACTGAGCCTTTAAGTCAAGGGTCACAATCGTAATGCCTTTAGGGCTAAGCCAGAAAGGCGAATGATTGAAAAGAGGGATGTGGAACACTGATGGGGCTGCCCTCCAGTCAGCACAGCATCTGCTCTGGAGCCAAACAAACACGTGCTGAGTGGAGGGATTCACGGGCGAACTTAGGGCTCCCTTAACACACCTGCTACAGAAAGGAGTGGGCCCCTTGCAGGGAATCCAGCCTTCTCCCTTCTTCAGATGTGACTATTTCCCTAGCCTGGCTAGGCAAATCTGGCATCAAACCAAAATTTCGAAGAGTAAACCACCTTTTGTTCCTTTGTCCAAGTAGCAGAGGGATAAAAAGCAATTCAACAAACAAGATGCCAATAACCCAGCCTGCTCACCTCTCACATGGAGTTTCTACTACAAAGCAAATGACCCATTTGTATGAATCTACAGTAGAAGCCTGAACTTGGGAATGCTCCTTGTGATAGGCTAACCCAGGGACAACCCTCTCCTGGGCCCAAGAGGCTACCAGTGTCTTCACTTCAGAAGGTCAAATCAAGCTCTTGGATTCAACAGTATAAGGCCCTCAACCCTCAAAAGACACACAACATGTTTGTATGCTAGGTTTCTCAGGACTAAAAACTATCAAATACAGTCCAATCAAAAGGTCACTAGAGGGCTTCCCTGGTGGCGCAGTGGTTGAGAGTCCGCCTGCCAATGCAGGGGACACGGGTTCGTGCCCTGGTCCGGGAAGATCCCACATGCCGCGGAGCGGCTAGGCCTGTGAGCCATGGCCGCTGAGCCTGCGTGTTTGGAGCCTGTGCTCCACAATGGGAGAGGCCACAACAGAGAGAGGCCCGCATACCGCAAAAAAAAAAAAAAAAAAAAAAGGTCACTAGAAACAAGCAGAAACTTTTTGATGAGGAGCAACTTACAGCACTGGTAGAAATCCACCGATTTGGATTCTTGCCACAATATTGTGTACCTCACCCAGATTCAGCTACAGACCGTAGATGATGAGGGGGTGGTTACACAGTTCTGACTGAATCAGGTTAAAAAGCACATTCCAGTGAAGTTCAGGATGCAGAAAAGGATTGCAACAGACATTAATGAGAAGGGAACAAAGAGTGATTTCCTTATTCAGACACTTCCTCCCCCAATTCCTCAGCTGAGAAAGTCAACAGTCTCCGAAGTCCCATCTGACAATAGCTATTCATCCTGGCCTGGGAAGCCTGAATTACAGGTGCTGAGGGACTCCACAGACCTTGCCCTACTAAGGTTATGGCTCAGAGATCTTCAAGGGAAGCCATGGAGGCTTCACGATGAAGTGAGTTCCTGCCTCCCACCTATTCCTTAAAGATCCCAAAACCATTTTCTCCAAAGTCAGAATAAATGAAGAGACAAGCTTCAAATCCAAGTAGAATCAAAATTTCAAAAGAATCTTATTTGCATCTGTGGCTGAATTTCCATTTCCTAAACCGAAGCCAGATTTGTAATGGAAGGTTTGCTACCTGCAGTCTTACTAGATTTCAGAACATCCCATTTTATTCCTGTGCCCAGCCTAAGTGACTTGCCTACGTGTACTGGCAGAGCTAAGACGAAAGGTAAATGTTCCCAGAACCAGCCTGCTATTTAATGGTTGGTGTTAACTGCCTTTGAGTATCAAGTATAGTCCCTCTAAGATGATGATGATAACAGCTGACATTTATGGAGCACCTACAAGCACCAGTACTCTCTTTATATAAACTTATTTAATATTAACCTCTCCATGAAGTGGGTACTTAAAGAGTTTCATTTTACGGATGCAAAAACTAAGGCACGGAGAGGTTAAGTGACTTGCTCAAGGATCCAGAGTTAGCGGCAGAGTCAAAATGCAGACCCAGGAACTCTGAGTGTAGAGCCCAAGCTCTTAATCAGCAAACCACACTGTCTTTCTCAGGATACTGTCAGTCCATTCTATAAACACTAACCAAGCACCTGGGCACCAAAAACTCTACTAGACAAAAGCACCTATTCACACAAAACAACAACTAGAAAATCTGCTTTTACTCCGTCATGCTCAATGTGACAATCCATGCTGAATGCACCCCAGATCCTACCTCCTAGCTTACCGCTCAGACAAACACCTAAAAATTATGCCCTCAAAAGTAAGATGAACAAACAAAAAAACTTTAAAACAGTGTTTAGATCTCTAAACAGAGATCACACACATATTCCTCCCTGGGCAGGCAACCAAAACAGACATTCTATAAGGTCAGTCCATAAATTCCTATTCAGAATTTTGAGCCTGAATTCAAGGAATAGCTCATCATTCATTTAGCTCAATACTACCAAAACATCCAATCAGAAACTGGTTTTCTTTGCTTTTCTCTCTGCCCCCATCATCTTTTAGAGGGTGGCAGAAATACTCACAGGCAAGCTTGAAGGTCTTGACTGAAGACTCAGGTTCATATCTTCTTGCCCTCCCTTACTGGAGGTCATTGAGGGGGCTGAGGACGCCTGAGACCCAAATGAATCTTGAGATAACTCCTAAAACAAGAAAAACAAAAGCTGTGAGAGCTTGGTATTGATAAACCAGGCAAGCTTGCTTCATGATGAAAGGCCTATGGGACTCTCTTCAACAGGGGAAGCTAGGTGTGAGAGACTGCCCAATCACACACAATATTACCCAAAGGCAGAAAAAAACAAGTTGTGGCTCTTAAGAATGTCAACAGTGGACATAAGACTCTCTGATGGCACTCTTGACCATTTATCACCACCCACAGAAAGCTGTTACTTGGGGATAAATGCTAAAGTCTAGCTAACTACAAGTTATATCTATCAAGGAATGAGACCACCTGATTCAAAAACACCAACAAAAAACTCACGCTAGGACCTCTGCATTAAAATGAGTACTGCTTCCTTTAAAGATATTTATTCCAACAATGCCATCAATGCACAAAATCTTTAATGGACCTGTCATCACTCAGTCATTCTCCTCTTTCTGCTCCTTAAAGAATAAAGCCCAAGTTGTTATTTAGACTTTATCACCTACCTTGTTCATAGACATGGCTACAGATGAATTTTAGCTATTTCCCAAAATCAAATCCACTCTCAAAAAAATAAGAGATTTGCTACCACTGAGACTATTCTAAAGAATGTGATGTCAGCTCTGACAGCAGTTTCAAATGAAGGGCTCCAAAATATTTTGAGCAATAGCAGAATGGAATGGCAGTTGGATGAATGTACAGTACAGCCTCCCAAAGCGACTGTTTTAAAAAAGACCAAACTAACTTGGATGCTCAAGTTCTGAATTCTGAGTTAAAAAAAAAGAAAAAAAAAAAAAAAATCAGTCCCATTATCTTTATTTCTTCTCTGCCTATGCAACTTTCCATTGCCCTATTTCATGAGTATGGAGAGCTACAGGTTTTTATGCAGTTATATCTTTATTAGTTTCAATTAGAGAACCAATTTTGTAAGGCAAAGTTCTCATGACACCAGCCCCCAAAGTCTGCGGTCACACGTAGGGAAGGGCATGAGGAAGGGGCCTCTTACCTGTGGTGGAGGGAAGCGCTGCTGAGAATAGGCAGTTTGCTGTGACTGCTGAGACTGGGGCTGAGGGTACGCAGCCTGCTGGGAAAGCGTCGAGGATGCTGGCTGCTGAGGTGGCGGCTGCTGGTAAGGAGACTGTGCCTGCGGCTGTGAGTAGGGGGGCTGGCTCTGGGGGTGCTGCTGGGTGGTAGACTGCTGGGTGGGGTACGGGGTTGGGGACTGCTGATGGGGGGGCTGGGATGGCTGCTGGGAATACGGAGGCTGAGAGGACTGGAGCTGCGGTGGCTGAGACTGAGGCTGCTGCTGATATGAAGGCTGGGCGTGAGGGGTCTGGGATGGTGGCTGCTGGGAGTAGGGCTGCTGCTGCTGCTGGGGGTGAGGGCTTTGCTGGTTGTAATATGGAGCCTGGCCCTGCTGACCATACCCGCTGGGGCCTGGCTGTCCATAAGGTGGAATCTGTAAAAGGAAAGGATACTTTTAGCACTGACCCTTCTGGATGAAGAAAGGTGATTATGTCAGAAGCCATGCCCTGAAGATGGGTATACAAAGCCGGCAAGCCAAGCCTCACATTTAGAAAGCCCAGGGTTTTTCTACCAACCCTGTTAAACTGAGCCAGGAAGGACAGCCAGGCTGGGTTCCTAGTTGGTTTGTTCTTAAGTGGATTACATTCATTCGCAGAAAATTTACACTATTTAATAAAAATCTGGTCAACTTACAAGAGTTCAAGAACAGCTGTTTTCACCAATGAGTCTACTCTTTTTATCATGGCCTAGACTGTTTTTATAAGCGCTAGGAATCTGTATCCTAGCCACAACGAAGAGTCAAGAGCAGCCTGGCTCAGCCGACTGAAAACCTAGGGTTTAGTAAGCCAGATGGTATGCCAATCACTAAACTACCCTGGTTCTCTTTTTCATCTAGTCTTCATTCAAAAAGTATCTGACAGCCTACTTGCTTACTTGTTACCAGGCACTACTCTAGGCACCAGGGATATATCTGGCAAGGAGGGGGTAAAAAAAGACCAATAATATGCTTCCCAACTCTCCTCCATTTTCTCATTGAAAAAAAAAAGTGATTTTATATAAGGGCATACTTTGCTTTCAAGTCTTAGAAGTAAAGTTACGTCTTATATTCTATCCCTCACCATTTTCGGTATGAATATCACTCACATATAAATGGTAGAAAATGCTGTCAAAACAAAAAATGGCAATAAAAAGATGATGGTGCGGATGGTCAGATAAAAGGAGATGAGTAAAATCTTAGCATCTGCAATAGCACTGTTAGCATCTTTACTGCTCAATCTTCCCTTTTCCTGCTACTCCCAGTCCCTTCTAAACATTCACTTTAAACCAGACAGCTGTATGTTGAAGGCCTTGAGAACATGAAGGGCCTCTTCTCTCCCCAGGGCACATGGTATGAGCGGTTTTTCTTGGTAGCAGTGGATTGATTGGTGCTCAGCCACTGCCTTTTTCTTTCTTCCCACTTCCTTCAGAGATCGCCATTCAGTGGGTACAAGCAGGCCAGCCAGGTCAAAGAAGACAGATACGTATAGCAGGTGGCCAGGGAGCAGTTTTCCTTCAAGCACACACATGCGATGGTGACCACAACCTTGGCCTTGTACATAGCACAGTGAAACTAACTGAGTCAGCTGGCCTATGTTCCTTTCAACAGGTTTGGAAGCCAAAGACACATTCTGATTCTATAGCTGAAGACCAGATCTTGGACAGCAACAAGGATTGAGGTAATCGGAGTCAACATCTACCTGCTGTGCATAAGAGAGGCCGCCCATGGTACTCTGCGCTCGGCCCTGCATGGTCATCGGGTACCGCTGCGGGGTCTGGGACCCATATGGCTGCCCTGGGTACCCATGTCCTTGCTGCGGTCCTGATGGAGGTCCCTGTTGTTGCGAGTATGGGTTAGTCCCGCCATATGGCTGAGGTCTCATCTTGCCCATCTGATCCATTGGACTGGATGGCTACAAAATAAAGAGCATTTCATTAACCTGAAGCTTTGATGTCCTCTAGCCAATATGAACACAAACCTTGGCATACAGGTCTGTATGCCACAAAGGAAAACAGTTACTATGAAATAAAGTAATGGTATAGACCCAATAACCCTTGAGCAAGTCATTTAACCTTCCTCAGAACCTTGATTTTGTCATATGTAAAATGGAAACACCACCGGTTTGTGAAAGCACCTTCTAAGCTATATACTACTTTATAAGTGTGGTACTACTTGAGACCCAAGGAACAGGCCAGGTGTGGAGCAATGAATACACGTACTCTATGGTACAGAAAAATGAGAACAAAGGCCCTTCAGTTGGGAGGGGATGGTGCTGCTATACTCTGCCATGATCCTGTTCAATAACACCAGAACTGATGCTTTAATACTGTGGTAGGGAATTCAAATACACAAGCCTCTAGATGTTTTTATTCTTTAAATAGTGGCAACTTATTTCCTTGCACATCCAGAGCCCATTTGTGCTATGGCACGAGGACTTAAATTTATGCTTTCTTCCAACTGGGTATCATAGCTAAGTTACAGTTGTTGAGGGAATTGTGACCCTGAATTTATTTAGAGCCTTGTACAATTCAACTGAAAAGTTCACCTCCTTTAATATTCAAGAGCTTGAGGGTGTAAGGCAGGTAGAGATTATGTCTCTCTAAAAAACAAGATGCAGAGGTACCAATAATGGAACCTCAAAGCTCATAGGTATTTGGCTACAAACATAACTTCCAGCTCTTTGTGGTGCAACAGGATCAGTCAACTCATTCACTTTCTGACATAATTTTATCTTACTGGAGCTATGTAGAACAGAGGCCCAGCACACTTTCCCCTCCCAGAGATGCCTACCTATATCTACTGGTGGTGAGAAGGGAAGGAGTATCTCTAAGCACTTAAATAGATACACCCAAGTTGCCAAGTAGGCCTGCACCTGACGTAAAACTTGAAAACTGAATCTTAAATTGGGGATGGGGAGTAGGTATTAAGGAATTCAGTGGTTCTCAAACTTCAGAATGCATCAGAATCACCCGGAGGGCTTGTTAAAACACACACTGCTGGGACCCATCCCCAGGGTACGATTCTGTAGGTTGAGGGGTGGGCCTAAGATATGCATTTATAGCAGTTCCCAGGTGATACTGATGCTGCTGGTCCAGGGACCACCATACTTTAAGAACCACTGGCCTAGATTACACCTAGGCTCCCTTCTGGTTCTATTATTCTATAATTAATAAATTATTCTAATTTTTTTTTTTTTGCAGCACACTACCTAAGTGTTTTATAATAATGAAGAAGTCGAGCTGTCATGAGGAAAATGGCTAAGATAAAAAGCCACAGAGACTATTCTTCTAAATATTAACCGAAAAAAAGCAGAAACGAAGTTCTCTTTTAGGCTGCAGCTGAAATCTCACCTTAAAAGGTTAACACTGAACCCTCCCAAGTTTCCAAACTACGAGAATCATAGTAAAACCGTGTCCCAAATCACTACTACATGTCAATATCATTAAAGTGCTATTTCCAACAATCATAACTAAACAATTTTTGCCCAGACCTGCCTCTGTATCAGAAGCTCCAATAACATTCCCGATCATAACTTTGGAGCCACGTGGATTCTTTTGGGCCTGTTTAGGAAGTTCAAATTCAACAATCAAACTAGTGAGTAATAAATAGCATGTGGTCTTCCCCAGATACACCTGGCAATGGAGCCAAAACATCACCATTCTCTCCTACAAAGAGCTCAGGGGCTTACACAGACACATCATGCCGCAAGTAACAAGGAGATCCTCATCTTATCCTAGACTGCAGCTGCTGTCCACGTGGCCCCCAGGTGAAGAGACTACATTTGCTGAACAGAGACCAGCCCACTCTGGGTATCTCTGTCAGTCTAGATCTCAACACACAAGGGGCAGTCATTACCATGGTTACTACAGAGCTTCTAGAGCAGCAGCTATTAACCACAGCTACCGATCAGATGTGAGAAGCTGCACAAATGCCTGGGCCTCTCCCTAGAGATTCCAATTTAGCGAGTCTAGAAAGGCTTGGGCTCCCTCCCCCTAAACCCCTTAAGATCCTTGGATGATTCGTGTGTGTGTCTGTGTGTGCGTGTGTGTGTGTGTGTGTGTGTGTGTGTGGCAATGCATGGCTTGTGGGATCTTAGTTCTTAGTTCCCCAACCAGGGATTGAACCCAGGCCACGGCAGTGAAAGCGCCAAGTCCTAACCACTGGACTGCCAGGAAGTTCCCTAGTTCTAATATATATTACTAGCTGAGAACCAGTGATCTAGAGAAACACTGCCCCATAAAATTTTCTGTGTTGTGTGACTATTAAGTACTTGAAATATGCCTAGTGTGACTTAGGAACTGAATTCTTTTTATATACTTTAAATTCAGATAACCACATGCAGCCGGTGGTTATATTGGATCGCACAGTTCTAGAGCAATACTCACAAATCATTTTCACCTCCCCCTGCTCAACAACAGCCCCAAACTTCCTACCTACCACATCATGTACAGTATCAAATAGAAAGAGCAAAGAAAGTAATAAATCGACAGACTTGGGTTCAAATCCTAACTCTTGTCACTGACCTTGAGCACATCAATTCTTTAACTAAAATGCACATAACTGGGGCTTCCCAGGTGACGCAGTGGTTAAGAATCCACCTGCCAATGCAGGGGACACGGGTTCGAGCCCTGGTCCAGGAAGATGCCACATGCTGCGGAGCAACTAAGCCCGTGCGTCACAACTACTGAGCCTGTGCTCTAGAGCCCATGTACCACAACTACTGAAGCCCGCACGCCTAGAGCCCATGCTCCGCAACAAGAGAAGCCTGCGCACCGCGACGAAGAGTAGCTCCCACTCACCGCAACCAGAGAAGGCCCACGTGCACCATCAAAGACCCAACACAGCCAAAAAACAAAAACAAAAAAAACATAAAATGCACATAACACACTTCACACAGTGCCTGGTACTTAAACACCCAATGAATAGTAGCTATTATCAATAATGATAAATAGTGCTTCTGCCTGGCTCTAAAATGTGCCACAGTGCTCCAGTTCTCCGCATTTTTCAGCCTCATGCCAGACTTCCCACGTGTCCAGCTCTACGCAATAGTACCCTGCCATGCCCTCCTGTCCACAATGTCTTCCACCAGCAGAAACCCAACCCTTCAACATGAAGCCACTTCCCACTTCTTTAGCACATTCTGTTCTTTCACACTTCTAAATGTCCTATTGTAAAATCAGTCAGAATCACAGGTTTAGCACTTAGTTGTCCAGCTAACTGACTGCATCTCTCGAGACTAAGTTCTCAGCAATCGGAGATCAGGTATTTTATCTTCAAAGTCCCCCGAAAGACCCCAAGTGCAGAACTAGGGCTCAGGAACTTCACTGTGCCAGGCTGCCCTACTTTAACAAGTGGGTAGGGGATACTATGGGAAGAAAGCCTAGATTAAACCACCTAGCCAAAGGGCCAGGGACACCCCTAAACCCTAAACCAGGTTATGACTTTGAGGGCAGAAAAAAATGGGGACTGAACTGAAAAAGCAAAGGGGAGGGTAGAACAAACAGTCAAGGAAGAATGAGCACAGCTCTGAGGAGACTCTTAAGTGCCATCCTTAAGTGCCTCTCCTATAACCAGAGAGGTCTTCAAACCACACAGGCATCCACAAACACACTGCTTAAAAACAAAAGGCTAAAGGCAAGTTACTCCCCCCTACTCACCACCCCCGCCCCATGTCTCACATCAGGGTGCCTGCACTCCCAATTGAGGACAGCTACTAAAGGGTTCAAGGATTCTTCCATTACTTTAGAAATTCCTTGCAGACTAAAAAAAAAACGCAAGTTAAAAAAATTCTTATTCTAAAAAATGAAATTAAGACATTTCCCTTTCCTGGACATCAGATTTCTGACCCCTTCCCTTCACTAAAGAGTTATAATAAACGGAATACACAGCCTAGCAACTAAAATATATTCGGTTCAACCAGATTACTCTGGTCTCATGTCAAAGTTAAACATCTGCTCATATCGGAAGGGGAGGTAGGCAGGGACTGAACTCACACTTCTGACATTTAAAACCATTGTGAAAGATTTGTGATTTGCAGTTATAGATGAAATGTCATCTTCCAATCTTTCATAACAGAGAAGGGGCCTTAAATCTTCACTAATCAGTTTTTTTGGAAAGTAGCAATTTCAGCCGAGAAAAATCCCTACTACATACAAGATAGAAAAACCAGTATCAGCAGTCTGCAGGCACCAAGGAAGAGGCAGAGGATGGGAAACACCAAAGAGCCAGAGATTCCTCTCTGGGAAAGACAGAGAGGAAATCCCTTCAATGGGAAACCACAGGAGTAGATTACTGTGATTACACTTCAAAAGCAAAGGCTCTGCCACAAAGACACATAATTGAGAGGAAAATGCTGCCCCCTTGATCAGGGAAGTCGGGCCCCCTGCCATATACTCTCCCGCATTCATAAAAAATAAAAATAAAAAAGAGGAAAAGAGCCATAAGAAAACCCCCATCTCTATTCACCACTTATCTCTTTCCAGATCACTGGACGTGTTACAAACTGCCTGCCAAATGAAATGCATCAAAAGTTGCAGTTTCCCTAGGCATCAAAGGCAAGGATGCCTAGCAGGCTGGTCCCTTTGAATATATTCAGAACAAACAGCTTACAGACTAACCACTTGCACAGAGTTTCCCTGCTCTAAGCAAATGGAATTAAAAGCCCCTCCAGATCAGAGGGCTAATGGAATCCCTTACAACTTCTTATTGCACCAAGGAAAGCCATAACGACCTAAGGGGTTGCTGAGATATAACACACTGGACTTCAAATTCTCCAACTTCTGATCACAACTGATGGAGAAGAGAGCAGAGAAGGCGGGGCCAGGGACTCCAACTTCAAAGTGAGAGATACTGTTCACCAAAATGCACCACACCACACGCAGTGGCACCAGGAAAGAGAAACTTCTTAATTTTCTTGAAATAAAAGTCCAACTGAGGAAAGTTCCAGGCTTCAGTCCCAATCCAAAGATGCAGAAAGGAAGTGACCGTGTAGCAAACCAAAGGAGCCAGATTTGGTACCCAAGGACCAGCAAGAACATGACTGGAGAGAGATGGACCGGGCTGCCAAAAATGTGTCCATCAGAAAGCAGAAGTCCTGACTACCACTTGTCCTGTCACCCTAAATGCCAACTAGTTGAGGCTAGTAGAAACCTAGAATATTATTTCTTACTCATTGCGCTTTCAATTTATTCCTGGCCAGATTTGTTGTATGACTTTTAATAACAACAATAAAAAAAAGCATCCCTGGCTCTTTAACCAAAAGAACCACCTAATTGATTCCCACAGTAATTAACCTGCATTTTACCTCAGAGAGCGGTAGTTAAGGAAGTCGGCACTGCTATTTATAACTCATCTCAAATTGAGGGCAGACTGCCTAAAATCTAACACATCCCAGCTGTACTCCTGTTTGAACTGGGGCCAAGGGAATTTTTTAAAGCAATCTTGGCACCGAATGAATGACACCAACAGTATGAGAGCTCGAGCGGTTGTGTTGTGGTGACGTAGCACTGGAGGTGGAATGGGAGGGGGCCAGTGTACTGTGATCCCTCTCGTGCACGCCTGCTGCTTGCTGAGTCCCAGTACAGTAAGCTGGGAACCGCCCACTGAGAGCCAAACACAGGAAAAGGCTTTTCCTGTGGAACGCCTTGAAGTGAGAAACACATGGCTAATCTGCATAAACGCGAAGCCGCACCACCCCTGCCAGGAAGGTTAGTGCTCGTAATCTCTGGCCATGAAGCTGGCTGCCTGGGAGGACTTGGACTGGCGCCTGATAACCCAGAAAGAGCCGAAAGAACAGATGGGTAAGGACCCCGGCAGAAAACAGCCCCAGGTCACGTGACTCGCCACATGGCCCCGCCAGCACAAACTATTGTCTGGCTGTGGAGCTCCCATACAAAGGCACCCAGCCTCGGCTTCCTGTGATTACAGGGACAGGCGGCAGCTGTTGATCCAGTTTCCCTATGGGACGCTCCCCTACTGAGGAGCATTCCAGGGAGGGATAAATACAAAAGTTAAGGCCTCTCCCAACCAACGTGCTCTCAGCTTCCCGCAAGCTCCACGTGGCCCCACACTCAGATCTGAGGAAGGACAGAGTAGATTCCATAGAGAGAACCACCCTTTGCACCCCGATACACGTGAGCTGACCAGCATAAATCATTCTCACAGTGCCCCCCTCCCCAGCCACACAGACATCTGTATCCTCATCCTGTTTTTTCTCACTCCTCCAGTACACTTCATGGCTTTGAAGACTGGTCTAGGGGCCCAACCCCAATCAAGGAAAAACTGCCCAGAAACCTGCATTTAGTTCTATCCCCAGACCCTGCCTCCTAAAATAAGGAGATTCCTTCCCTTCATTTTGTTTTGCATTTAAACAGTCATGTGCCCACTGTTTATGTGACCCAGGATAACAAGAGATTCTTCACTTCCTATTTGGCCTCACCAGAGACATCACTGATTTCCTGAAGCTATACTGATGATAAGAAAATAAAAATCTCTCATCAGATATACTAACACCTGACCCAGGAGATCAACCCACTCAGCCTATGTTTCTTATCATTCATAACCTGAGAATCACACTCCATTTTTCTACTTCACAAGAGACTGAAAACAATTCTTTCATTTTAGCTCTAGTTCATTCCAGTTCTCAACAAACTGGCCATATGCCTATGGTGAGAGAGGAATTACCAACAACTAGTTTACAACTACCACCTGAAAGAGACAGTTTTTTAAAAAATTCTTTCAGCGTTCCGTAAGTGTCCAAGTTGAATATAAATAAAAAACCCAAAGTCAATTAAAAGTTCTATCTACCCCATTCTGTTTACAGAAACGATTCTTGAAGATCAGGGCACATTCCCCTTTGCAGCCTTAAGAGCCCATTTCAAAGACATGACCTGAAGCATCAAGCTGACTGAACTCCTAGGAGGGGCTGCAACCTGACAACAGACTCAGGACCTTCCAACCCACACTGTCTCTAATGTGATAGAGAACAAGACAAGATGCCTGGCTCTCTCCCTGGCTCAGAGGTATTTAGGCTACTGTGCTCCATCTTTCCAGACCAGAAAATCAGAAAAAAACTCACTAAGGGTAGAAAAAAGAGACCGAATGGGGAAAGGTCACTGAATCTTCCACAAAACTCAAACAAATTATGAGAGCCAACCGTAATAACCACCTCGCAGCTGTCCCCCAGAAGAGGCGTGACAGAAAAACCACAACCAGGTGGCTGGCATTTCTTTATTTCTTCGCTGGGTCCTGAAAGAGCTCTTCAAATAAAGCAAGTAGAGTAATTAAAGTAATAAATTCCCCAACAAATGATAAAGTTCTTCTCATCCAGAGCACTTTCATTAGCCACCTTTCAAAGAGAAAGTGCTCTTCCAAAAATGATGATCCCTTTTTCGGAAGACCAAACTTAGCTAACCAATTTCTCCCAATTTCCAATGAATTACAAAAGCCTCTAAGAAAGACACATACCTTCTTGAGAAAGAATTCTTCAGGTACTACTTAAAACCCAGGTATATAATATATAAAACAGTAAGGCCCCAAGACAATGATTAAACAAGAATGAAATGCCATTTGATAAAATTAAACATCCCCCTGTTTACAACTTTTTAATCTCAAGAGTAAGACAGCATTACAACACGGTGAAAAGAGTACACTAGATAGACTAAGACAATGCCTGAGTTTCAATCCCAGTTCTCTGATCAACTGGGGAGAGAGGGGTAGGCACTAATCAGGCTGTACCTAACCTCTTCAGCTACACACTTGAATCCCGCCCTCTAGATTCTGAATCAGCAGCTCTGGGATGGGGCCAGGAATCTCCTCGGGCAATTCTCATGTCCAGTCTGGGAGCATTTGGGCTGCATGGCCTCCCTCCAAATCTCCTCCCATCTCCAGCACAGAATGACCCTAGAACTCAGAATCACGTTCAGCTTCCTTAGCCAACCTATGGTCTGAAGAGGGCAGTGCCTGGCCAATAGAGAAAAACTAGGAACGGACCTCAGATTCCCAAATAAGCAGCATTCTCAAAGCCAAGATTTCCCAAATTCTTATACTTAATCCCCAACTGCCTTGTTCACCTGACCACCTATTACTAACAATACTATATGCTTTACTTATTTACCTTGTTCACTGTCTGTATCCTAGACTAGAACATAAACTCCGGGAAGGTAGACATCCGTGTGTAAAACAAACTTTCCTACTTTAAAAGAGGAAAAGAAAGGGGACTGTGAAAGAGAAAGTGGAATTCTAGAGGTCTTGGCAATTCCTAACCTCTTTCATGCTGAGAGGAAACGCTTTGGTTCAACACAGTAAGTCCTAAGAGCTCTGCCTCCACAATGCCTTCAACTTCTCTGTCCCTCAGTTTCTACATCAACAGAATAGAGACGGCAGTAGTAGCACCCTCAGGGTTGAATAAGTTAATACATTAAAACGAAACAAAACATTGTTCTTCAAACCAGCTGGACATGCTCCAGCCTCAGAGTCTTTGTATTCACTGATCTCTCCACCTGGAATACTCTTTCTTCTCTCAGGTATTAGTACAGCTCTCTCACATCAAGTATCCCTTCATTTTGGCCTCCCCTGTGGTACCCATTTAAGATTTCAATCCTGCACACTTCTTATTAGTTGATCCCTGATTAACTTTGCTCCTGAGCACATATCACTAAGCATACTATATACTAAAGTTTACTTATTTATCTTGTTTAAAGTCTATATCCTAGACTAGTATAAGCTACAAGGCTAGAATACAAGGTATGTGTCTGTGTTTGATTGCTATAACCTCCAGCACCCAAAATGTTAGCTATTATCATCCTACACAAGTTCCAAATTTCTAAGCAATAAAGCTTAGAAACCAGACCCAGGTCTGGTCCCACACACTCAAGACCAGAAACCCAAAGTGGTCAACTAGAAGTTAACTAACAATCAAATAAATTACTTCCCTCTCTCCATACTCAATAGGAGAAAAAGCAGAATGGAGCTGAAAGCAGTTTCAAAATACCCACTTAAAAAACAAGAATACTACAGGACTTCCCTGGTGGTGCAGTGGTTAAGAATCCGCCTGCCGGGCTTCCCTGGTGGCGCAGTGGTTGAGAGTCCGCCTGCCGATGCAGGGGACACGGGTTTGTGCCCCGGTCCGGGAAGATCCCACATGCCGAAGGGTGGCTAGGCCCATGAGCCATGGCCGCTGAGCTTGCGCGTCTGGAGCCTGTGCTCCACAACGGGAGAGGCCACAACAGTGAGAGGCCCGCGTACCGCAAAAAAGAAAAAAAAAAAATTCACCTGCCAATGCAGGGGACATGGGTTCGAGCCCTGATCCAGGAAGATCCCACATGCCGCGGAGCAACTAACCCTGTGTGCCACAACTACTGAGGCCACGTGCCTAGAGCCTGTGCTCTGCAACAAAGAGAAGCCACCGCAATAAGACGACTTTGGTGCACTGCAACGAAGAGTAGCCCCCATGTACAGCAACGAAGACCCAACGCAGCCAAAAATAAATAAATATTTTTTTAAAATAAAGAAAATTTAAACACACACACAAGTTAGACACCAAAAGGGTTGACCAGTCCAGTTCTCAAGCTCTACCTACTTTCAGTCTGTTCTCCCAAAGGAATTTGTTCAATAGCTCCTTCCAAGAATCCTGACAGTAAAGCCCAACGGTTTTCAACCAGGGCAATACTAGCCCCTGAGAAGTGTTTGGAAACCAATGTACGAAAGTGCCTTTTAGGTTATCACAGCGATTCTGTGGTATTACCGGCATTTATTACCTGGGGAGCAGGATGCCAAATGTCCTGCAATGCATCTCCACACAAAGAAGAGCCTCACTGAGAAATAATGGACTCTAGCCCATTACAAGTCCAGTCTGAGATGGAGAATTTCCTGTAACAATTGACCCTGGAGCAGTGATGGGAAAGGGAATCAGAACTGACTGGCACCTGTCCCAAGAGCTCAACAGTACAAAGTCACCCACTAGCCAAGGTAATCATAAATCAAAATTTACTTTATGAAATAGTTGGAAAATAATTTACTGAAGGCGGTACTTCCCCAGTGCATTAATACAATTATAATTATATAGTTATTTGTGATTATTTATATATATCTTTCCCTACTAGAAAGTACTCCATGGCATTATGAACCCTGTTGCCTGATACACTGTAGAAGCTCCTTAAGTAGCTGTTACATTACTGTAAGCAACTGCCAAATGGTAGGCAGGTACTCACAGGTTTTTCAAAAGAAGTTTTGCCGCAAGATTTCTTACACTGGCAAGTCCCAACTATTGTATGCTTTAAATTAGACAATATTTCAGTAACAGGACCGGACAATTAAGTGAGCTAAAAAACAAGTTCTTATCTGGAAAATTCTTGAGAAATGGGGCATATGATCAAAGTCCAAGAAAACCTGATGGTATACAAGGAAAACAGGTTGGTATACTTGCCTTCCAGTATATGCTTAATAATTAAAAACTTAACAATATACAGACCTGACTACCCACACGAGGTGTTATGGGTTGACATCAGAAAAAAGTATTTCCTCCCACAAACCATCCTTTGGTGCTTCTACTAGGGAAAGGACCTTATTGTGGATGGACCGCAGCCCAACTGAGTAGGTCAAGAATGAAGCACTAAGTAGGTTTAGACATTTTCTTCCCTACCTATTTGTCATTTATCAGGAATTGATATGGTACACTTAAGGGATACATGGAGAGGCAAGGGGCACATAGCCTTTCAAACAGAGCTTTACCCAGGAGAGTATATATCAACTTTTCAGTAAAGACAACACTTCTAAATCACACCTAGTTCTTTTGACCTAGTTTCTAAAATACTACTCCCTCTTCCATATGTTAAATTGCTTTACAGATAACTGCTCAAAAATAGACAAAAAAGGCAAAGGCAAAACCTGCTTCTAGCCAAAAAACTTGAAGGCCTCCTTGCCTTCTCCTTTAAAAAGCTCTCTTTTCCCCCGTTCCTTTTACTTTATCTGTAACTCCAAACTTGGTCTGGCATGGGTCATATAAAAAGGTTCTAAATCTCTAAGTGCACAGTTTTACATTCTGCCCAAGTTTTTCCTTCTATACTAAAAAAGGTATCTGTGACATCACTTAGCTGTAGGAACTTGATTCACATGCAGTAGGGGAATCTGTTTGCCATCATGCTTTGATTGTAATCAATCCAATCAAGTACTATATTTTGATAAAGACACTGAGAAGCAGCAGCCATGGCACTTTCATTAATTCCTAGGGCTGCCCTGGACCACTTTCCAAAAATGCCAGCCTTTCCCTTGGTCCCCCTATGTCCACTATAACAGGCACAATAAAATACGTTAAAGAACGGCCAAGTGCACAGCCTACCTTATTAAGATTATAGATGCTTCCAAATCCTCAGGCTTTTTTAAGGTCAGCAGTTCCCTGAATGAAAAGCCATAGAGTACTATAGATTCTCCTATTCTTTTCAGAGCTCCAAAAGTACATTGGTACCAACCTCCCCTCCTCTACACCACTGTCCACACAAATGTGTACTGAAGACCCTGGCTTCATCATTTATACGAGAAATGCGTGAGACTAGACCAAAGTTACCAGCTGTCTTTCCTGCTATCTGTGGCCAGTATAATCAAATTGCGATGAATACTTGTCACGCTAAGCTATGGAAATCTAGCTAATATTTATCCGTACCCCACCCCAAGTCTGTTTTGGCTCATACACTCTTTTGAGATTGCTGTGTTCACTCACCCAGACACATTTACCAAAGGGAAATTCTGTGTGCCTTGAATAAGGCAATCTCAATCTCATTTTATTTTAACCCAAAATACCATAATGAGACCACATATTGGTCACTTGAGGTTTTATGTAGGGGTTTTAAAGAAGCCAATTCAAAGCTGCACTGGGAAAGCAGAAGATTCAAATCACAGACTAGAAAGAAAAACAAGAATGTTACAAATCTGTCTTAGACCAACAGATCCTCCAAAACAGATTAAGGAGGGCTAAGAAAGTCTCCAGACCAAAGGCAATAAGGTGAGAAAAGAGAAGAGGGAGAGATCATCTAGGAAACTTCTGTTTCTTAGTTTATTAGACAAAGACACGTCCTGCCTCTAGTTAGCCAGGCCATTCCAACAGAGGTAAGCAGATACCAGGAATCTTCACTGAAACGATGTTGATCTGAAAGTGGTATAAATTGCCTCTCCGGTTCTCTTAAGACATTTTGTCAGCTCTGGTGTGTTAAAGCTACTGAAGTCTCCATGTGCTTTGCATTCTACTGACAGTTAGAAACCAAAGGAAAGAACGAAAAAGGAAAAAAACAAGAACAGAGAGAAAATAAAGCTGAATGGCAGAGGGATGATAAAGTGAGTCTAGAACACAAAAACACACACACGGAACATATGACTACCAGAGTATTGTCTGTACATACAAATATCAAATCACAGATCAAACTGTCAGCATACTGCCTCCTGGAAGCCTCTGCCTTCATCGCAGCCAGGTCACAGTGGTCACAGCTTCCCTTCTCAGGCAGGAGGGAAAAGAGGTCTGGTACAGGAAACATGTTTTTAATGGGAAGGATTGAGAAACCACATCAGGTTTTCAGAAAGCCCCCATGAACTTCAACACTGGTTCTCCACTTGGTCTTTGCATTATTAATGTTTATTATCTGACCATTTCTGTAACTTCCATCTCTGTGCCAAGCACAATCCTTATTAAGTCATACAACTAGGGACAGGTTTTGGCTCAAATGTCCATTCCTCGAAGAGACCTCATACACTTCAGAGATGGGGTAACTTGTCAGGAGTCTTCTTAGAGGGTTTATTTACTAGGACTTCACAACAAGGGACACAAGGAAAGGAATCACAGCAAAACTCAGGGTGGCCACTGGGGCACTGAGGGGTGGAGGATGAGAGACAGAGGGAAGTCATTAAGAATGGTCTATACTCAGAGACCACCAGATTCTCAGATCAGCTGGCCATCAACGAGCAGAGAGGATATCATGGCATTTAATTAAGGTTTCAAATACTAGCCTCTGAGGCGCATTTTCAAGAATGACTTTTTTGGGCAGTTTTATCAACTGGTCATACTTGGAGGCCACCACCCTAAAATGAGCTTTTCCACCTTCATCAAACCAGAACCATCCTCATGCTACGCCACCAAAGAGCTAAAAGAGAAACGGAGGGCAGGGAGTCCCTAGGTCCTATAAACAAACAGAGTGTGTCATTACTGTATAGAAGATCCATCTCAAAAGTACTTTCTTTCTTCTCCCCCAACCCCTAGCACTTTTAACCTTTTCTCCAACCAATAACACACTTTCAACATCATGGGACGGGCAGATACATCTGAAACATTAGCCTTTGGTATAATTTGGAAGAAGCCCCTCAGGTATTTCAGATATATTCTGTAGCCTAGCTGAGCATAAATCCAGTAGTTCTCAAACTTGAGTGTGCATTATAGTGGCCTGGAGGTTTTGTTAAAACATACTGCCAGAGTTTTGGATTCAGTACGTCTGGATGAGTATTTGCATTTCTAAACAGGGCCCAGGTAAAAATGCTATGGGCCCAGATAAAAACTATGGGATAGCTTTTAATTCAGCACAGACTAATGCTGTTTGTCTTTAACCATTCAATTCTATCCCCCTCTCAAGCAGGGGCCTCTACCAACTAGGAGCTGTGTTCGAATTTTATTGGATAACAAGTAATACTTACATATATGTTATTTAATGTTTACTACAGCTGCAAGTAGATATTTTTCCTTATCATACAGTTGAGGATACAGATTCAGAGAAGTGACTTGCCTCAAGTCACACAGCCTAAGGGAACTTTAAACCTCGCTTTTAGAGCTGACTCTGACATGAAGCTGTGTGAGGCACTTAACCTTTACGTGTTCACTTCCCTGAAGTGGAAAATTGAGACAATAATCCTCATCTCTCCAGTGAGTGCTCCAAGTTCTAGAAAGTAAAATCACTCTGCAAATATTTTCATAATGCAAGTTACTCTCATTTAGGTCAAAGTGAAGGGCTCTATCTTTGAGCCTGAATCCTACCTCTATCCCCACTCTCAAAGAGAAAAGGGCCTAAGGACCAAATCCTGCCAATTCTTACCATCGGGATCATATAGACATTCATCAAAAACCTAAATAAAATTCTAAATGGAAGAGATGGATGGGACAGAAATCTAGGCATAATGTCAAACTGTAACTAAAGGCTTTTCAGTCTTTCACCCCATTTAAGAGTTCTAGGGACTTCCTTCGTGGTCCAGTGGCTAAGAATCTGAGCTCCCAATGCAGGGGGCCCGGGTTCCATCCCTGGTCGGGGAACTAGATCCCACATGCACGCTGCAACTAAAGGTCTCGCATGCCGCAATGAAGACCTGGCACAGCCTAAATAACTAAATAGTTTTTTAAAAAAAGAGTTCTAGATTATTGCAAAAAATAATGTCCCAACAAGGTCTAGTGCTTGAATAATTTATTTTGGAGAAGCAAACTTAGTATTTTATAATGTTACACAGCTCTGGAGAATCAGACAAACCTTGATTCAAACCTAAACCCTACCTTTTACTAGTTTTTTGTCCTAGGGCGAATTTCTCATTCTTACTCTACTTCCTCATCTGTAAAGTGGGAGGAATAACTCTAGAACCCACCTCTCATGATTGTGAAGATTAAACAAAGAAATTCATGGACAGACCCAAGCATAGTGCTTGGCACATAGCAAGTACTCAACTACATGGTAATTATCATTAATATTCACCCCCAACACAGCATCACTTGAAAACAGGGAACTCAGTGAGGTCCCTGGCCTACCCCTGGCCCAGGACAAAGTTGTGGACAAACTACCTATAGAATTGATCCCCAAATCCTTATTAATATCTTTGGCAGCCCAGATTCCTAAACAGGTAAAAAGTTAGAAGTCTGGAAACGAAAGGCAGGTTATCCGAATGTGAATCAAGAGTTTCACACTCCTAAACTAATGCCATGAAACTCCATCACCTTCCAACCAGAACAGAATCTTGTCCAAAAGGCAAGAGACAAAGCCATCTGTATTCACCAGAAAAGATGTAGTAACAAAGAGCAACCAATTCCCAGCATTCTGCTCAGGTGATTTGTTCTCTAAGAACAACAGAAAGCTGTAATAAGGTCTACCCAAGAGAGAGGGGAAATCACTGGGCAAGAAGAGCCCAAAGACATATCTGTTTCCTCTTAAAGGAAGCACCCAGCACGATGTAGCCTTTAATCCTCTACCACGTGGCTGAACTCACACTCTTCTTAAAGTCAAAGTACACCAGGCACCAGTCAGTTGAGAATAAACAGCTGGACCCAGATGCACTCATGCAAGTTGTGACCTCAAGGAAAACAGGAGGCAAAATAAAGACACTAAGCGCACAGCAAATGGGTTTTCAAATATCACACCAATCCCTAAACTCCCCTGCTGCCGTCATGCTGGTGCTAGATCTTGAGGGGGGAGTTCCTTTTAACAGAGACGTCTATAAACAAGCAAGCTGAAAGCTAACAAGTTTAAGAGGGAAAAGCATACAAAAATCTTGGCTGCTGGTGATGAGCCACAAAAAAATCATGAACGTGCCAGTGCCAAGGGAGGAGGAAGTCTAATACCTAACATTGCAGACTTACGAACCCAAAAGCAATGAAGCCATAAGGAAGCCCAAATGCAAAAGAGAAAAAAAAACGCACACGGCACATTTCCTCTTCATATTCAAGCAGCACTCTGGGCCTGCAGAGCGCACAGCCCAGTGCCCAAAGCCCCTTAGTATTTCATACCAACATTAACTTCCTGGAGGATGACAAAAATCTGTCCTGGATTACTGAGTGATTTCTAATATGTACCATAACCAACACTAAGTCAACATTTTAGGGATCAAATTTCCTACTCTGCAGCATGTTGGAATGCATTCTTGGCATTAGACTTCTTCCCACTGCAGTCCACCCTTAGAAAATGCAGAAGCCACTGGGAAATACAGACTCAACCTGTCCCAAGACCATCTTCTAGTATGCACAAATGACTGACAAAAATAAAAGTTCACTCAGATGTCCCTTCAAATTCAATAAATACTAATGCCATCCATTTAAATAGGGGGAAGAGCAAGTTCAGGGAAGAATACTCAAGGCAGTTAAGTCAACATTCACCCCAACTTGGATTCTTAAAACCTGGACTGACTAAGGAGTTCGTCTCAAGCCCCTACACACTTGCTGGAACCACTGTACCCAATTCTGAGTTACTGGAAACTCACTTTTGCAAAATGCCAGAATGGCAAGGTAAAGATGGTGGAAGAGATATTTCCAAACTAGAATCTGTATTCAAGACTCCATATCCTTATACTGGAACAGTGTAACCTACCCTCCTCTTCCAGGTGGAAGCACTGTAGTAGCCTGGTACTGGACCCTCCAAGCATCTTCAGTTGTTCAGCATCCACTTACCATTTGAAAAGTGCCAGAAATCACATGTGATCCAATCGCACATGGACTAGCAGGTAAAGAGAAACCAAAATCACTACATTTCAGAGGCTCCCATAAGGAATGAGCATGTGTTTGCAGCATTTATGAGCTTCTTGGCCACAGCCAACCTAATCAAAAACAATATTAAAGACCATTTCTGTGAACAGATGGGCAAACTGCGTATGTGCAGGCTTACCCACCCAACAACCCTCAATATAAGGTCTGATCCAAGCAACTCAGCTTGAGCACAGCTCCCAAACCTTCAGAAACAGCAGCAGCCTGAGTCCAGACAGGTACCTCATGGCTCCCGTTTTAAGAAAGGTCAATTAACTTTGCCGAAAAAGAAAAAACTCAGGCTCTCTAACCAAAGTTGAACGACTATCACTGTAGAGTTGTCCAGGGCACACAACTCTGAAGGTGACACAACCTTCCAAACCCAAAATTACTACAAAAGGGCCTCTGAACTAGCCAAGAACTTGGCAGGTTGTACTAAAGGCCCCACATAACCACAGGAACCACTAAGACCCTGAAACCACTCTCTTTCATGGAACTGGTTACAGTCCAAATTCTCAAAGTCACCAGAATGAGACAACTACAGGTCTGGGGATGGATGTGTAACTTGAATTCTATAAAGCCCATGAAACTCAGAGTAGCATTATGAAGAAGCAAATTAATATTTTAACTTTCGCCTTCTTGGACATTTAACTTCACAAATCACTGCCTCTGGAAAGCTGTCCCAGGTTTACTCTGCCCAAATGTCATTGCTCCTTATTCTCAGATTCCTTCAGTCCATACACTTAGTTTGGTCTGTATCCATTTGTAAAACCCTGCTTTGCAAGTTTTCCAAATGTGTACACGTAAGCATGCTTCCCAAGAAAACTAAATTCCTCTGAAGCAGATATTGCCTCTATCTTTTAAGTCCCTCCCTAGTATCTAGTAGGTATGTTCACAAAGAGCTACATCCCACCCCCATTTGAATCTCCAGACCCCCCTGAGCTAGAAATCATCCTCTCAGCAACAAGCCTGAAGTTCTAATACCCTCCCTACCACCATACTGGGGAAAGGCCTGGGCAATCAATGTCAGTGTCAACCCAAGTTTTTGTATCTTGTTTTAAAACAAGCTGATAGCCTTTGGTGAGTTAGCTGAACCTAACTAAAAATTATGGTCAGGGCCATAATTACATTCATACTCCCTACTACTATGCTGAGTCAAAAAGGCACTTCCAGGACTCTGGTCTAAAGAACACTTCTTGTGAAGAACACTGGTGTCAGAGTCAGTGGATTACGTTTAAAAAGAGACTTTGAGAAAGTAAATCCGGTCATCTCACAAGGCTACCAAGGGAGAGTACCATAGGCAGACAGATAAAACACTTCTAAAATACCTCCTCCTCCATAAAAAGAATGTTTCACCAGAAGAACCAGAAACGTTTTTAATCCTAAAATGGCAATTTTAAAAACAAAGATTGAATCTACTCACATAACCCTTCAGGCAGGACTTAGCGACTCCGCAAACACTGTAATGACCCAGGAACCTGGGGCATTAATTTTAATATAAAAATAAGTGATGGGGCTTCCCTGGTGGCGCAGTGGTTGAGAGTCCGCCTGCCGATGCAGGGGACACGGGTTCATGCCCCGGTCCGGGAGGATCCCACATGCCGCGGAGCGGCTGGGTCCGTGAGCCATGGCCGCTGAGCCTGCGCGTCCGGAGCCTGTGCTCTGCAGCGGGAGAGGCCACAGCGGTGAGAGGCCCCCCGCGTACCGCAAACAAAACCAAAAACAAACAAACAAAAAATAAGTGATGCACAGGAGTCCAGTAAAAGCTATATAAATTAAACCCAGCCCGGGCTTCCCTGGTGGCACAGTGGTTAAAAATCGCCTGCCAATGCAGGAGGGGACACGGGTTCGAGCCCTGGTCCAGGAAGATCCCACTAAGCCTGGTGCAACTAAGCCCGTGAGCCACAACTACTGAGCCCACGTGCCACAACTACTGAAGCCCGAGCGCCTAGAGCCCGTGCTCCCTAACAAGAGAAGCCACCACAGTGAGGAGCCCGCGCACCACAATGAAGAGTAGCCCCCTCTCACCACAACTAGAGAAAGCCTGCACGCAGCAACGGAGACCCAATGCAGCCAAAAATAAATTAATTAATTAATTAAAAAAAAATTAAACCTGGCCCTTGGAGGAGTGGGCTTATAATCCTGCGAGCCAAAGCAGAACAGAGGCTGAGGACAGCACTGAAGTAGTAGTATCTTTTTTTCCTTTTTGGTATTCCAAAAATGCAAACCCAACCCTAAAAACATCTCACCAAACTACAGAAACGTTCTGAAAGAACAATGCTTTAAATTTAAAACTCACAGTCTCATAAAGCAAGCTTTAGGAGCACACTTAGTTCACTAACTGAAAATTAGGACCTTCTTTCCAAACTTCTGTTTATTTTCACTCTGAAACTGCAACTGATTTTAAACAGGGCTCCACGTGCCCTGAACTCAGCATGGAGCCAGAACCAGGGAGGTTTCTCTTCCAGGGCATCATCTTTTCACTTCAAACCTCTTTTAGATCATTTCTTCTCATCTCCATGCTCTCCACCCCCACCTCTACCCCCCAGCGTAATTACCCTCTCTTCCCTACCCCCAAGTCTTTTTCTCCAATGTTATTTTATTCCACCACGTGAGAAGAAACTAGCATTATCTTTGCTTGAAAACTGTTTATTAATTTGCCTGTCAAACATTCTATAGAGCCGTTTACATCTTACTATAGAAACCTCCTGGGTACATATTGACAGCTCAGCAAGTATTTACACAAAGCTCTGAAACACTTGGCTCCTTCAGAGAGAAGAAGCTGCTGTGTCAAGCAAAGAATTAGCAAACACCTTTCCCTCTACCTTTTTCCCTCTTTCATAAAGGGAAGCTTCCTTCTAGCACACCTCTAAGATGCCTAAATTATACTTTTTAACTACTAAACCAGGAGGAGAAAAATTGGAAATTCTGGTATACTGGAGAACAGCCGAAAGAACAGCATTTCCAGGACCAACTGCAAACCACACAACATAGTTTTAAAAAAACAACAGGGGTATGAGAAATGGCAATACACCTATGAAGCTGACCCTGAGACGCTTAGCTTTTCCTGTTCCTGTTCCAGTCTCAGGAACTTTTGCTCCTCTCTCAGCAAAACTTACAGGGCAAGTTCAGGCACTCAGATTACAACCAACTGCCCAAACCAGACCTAGACCTGCCCAAACACCAGAAGAGTCTGGAGAGCTTAATACTACCTCTCCCCACCTTCCTATCCACCCCCCACCAAAGAAACAGTGTTAATGCTGAATTTATGAATATCCACTCCTCACCCCCTCCCTAATCTAGCCAAAATCCCCTCATGGAGATTCTGAAGGAACTATTTTTCAAGTCTTGCTCTAATGAAGTCTAATTTTTCAATTACTGTTTAGTGTATTAATACCACCAGCCAGGTGGAATGACTAATGACAACCAGATTAACAGTCTCAAAGCAAAACAATCTGGTAGGGCCTTTTCTGTGAAGGGCCACAGACCACAGTGGCACCCAACTATTTAGATCTTGCTCCTGTAAGTCCTCAAGAGAAAACAGACTTGAGTTCCTTGAGCCCAGGGAAAGAAAGATGGTCTCAGGATCCCTGTTGAAAAAGGTACAGGAAGAAGCTGCCCTCCTAACAAGCCACGTATGGAAGCACAGACAGATGTGTAGCATCAGAGAAGGTTATGCAGTTCACCAGCTTTGCTTTACCAGCGAAGAGAAAATGAAACAGAGAAGGCAAATGCCCTGCCCAAAGTCACACAGCTTAATCCAGAGCTGCATCTGGAACCAAAGCTCCTCTTCCTTCTGACTCCTGCACTCTTTACTGCTCACTACTATACCACACACAACTCGATGCACATCAGTAATGATAATGACCTATCTAAACAGGGAAAAACCCAGAAATGAAAGCCAAGGGAATCAGGACTCCATTTCAGAGACCAAGGTATCATCCCATCTCACTGGCAGGAAAGAACTATTTAGTGCCAATTCATTTTGAATGCCATATTTTAGCCATATTTGCATGCTTCAGTTGCTTCTAGAATTTTGGGATTTGACGCCAATCAATACAAACTTTGGGGGATGGGAATGGGAAAAGACCCTGACCATTACTTTCTTAGCTTATTTCCACGTTTTAAAAAAGGTTCACTGGGACTTCCCTGGGGCGCAGTGGTTAAGAATCCGCCTGCTGATGCAGGAGACATAGCTTCAATCCCTGGTCCAGGAAGATCCCACATGCCATGGGACAACTAAGCCTGTGAGCCAGAACTACCAAGCCTGCGCTCTAGAGCCCGCGTGCTGAAACTACTGAAGCCCGAGCACCTAGAGCGTGTGCTCCACAGCAAGAGAAGCCACCGAAATGAGAAGCCCACACACCGCAAGGAAGTGCAGCCCCTGCTTGCCGCAACTAGAGAAAGCCCGTACCCAGACCAACGCAGCCATAAATATATACATACATACGTACATACACACAATAAGGTTCGCTAACTTTGCAAAAGGGTGACTGTAGACTTCACACCCTACAGGAGTCAATCTAACATATGAATATTTAATGCAATCCAAATCATCTTGTTACAGCAGGTGCCACTTGTCATGGTTACTCTGTGCCACACACAAGGGAAGGAACCTTAAAAAATCCCCACAGGGCCCAATACAAAGAAGCCAGCCTTGGGCCTGACTGCTTTCTCTCTTCTCTCACCATCATCCCAACCTTCATCAGCCCAGTTCTCTCATGGAAAGCAGAGAAACATGAAGCCCTCACAACTAAGTGCCGTCTCAGTGTGGTTTTCCTGATCCCTCCTACTTGAGAGAGCTCCAAGAGTCCTGTGTTTCAGCCAGCCCAGAATTTCTGCCAGTAGGCATTCCCATAAGCCCAGGATTCCTGTATTTGTTTCCCAGGAGTCGGAAATATCATTTGATATTTCCATAGCAGGAACTAACAGCCAAGCTTCTACAATCAAATCCACCTTGATCCTGGACTACATATTCTATTGGATTTTTTACTTTGATGAGCGTAGTCTACCAGCTCAAGGTACTACAGCTAAAAAAAAAAAAAAAAGCTTTACACGAGGTTCAAGAACATAGGTGACTGAAAAGTATTTCATCAGTAGCAGGATTCAACACCTTGAGATACAATACTACTTATGGAAAGGCATAAAGGAAAAGTTTGTTTGATGGGATCCAACCAGCTCCTGTGAAAAAGACAGAGCCACAATACACACACATACCTAAGATTCAGTCAAATGAACATTACCACCTTAGCTGTGTTAATCAAGTCCCTGCAAAAAACTTTTTTTTCCAACATCTTTATTAGAGTATAATTGCTTTACAATGGTGTGTTAGTTTCTGCCTTATAACAAAGTGAAACACTTGCAAAAAACTCTTAATTTACGACTGAGTTAGGGAAAGAAGAGAACAAACCAAGATCTTATTATTTAAGAATGCTTAAGAATAGGGCATCGTGGTCTGACAAGTAGTTTAACCTTAAGTAGCAAAAAGGAATTCAGAACGAAATCTACCCACCTACAACCTTCATCTAGATGACACACCTGAAGCAACCCACAAAACTGGAAGTTGCACTGTCTCTTCTACAAGTGAATGCTCACCAGCCCATGCTCTGGGTCTCAGGAGAACAGGTAACTGAACTGAAATCCTACAGGAATCTATGTTGTGTGAAGTGCTAGGCCTGTTAATGTTAAAAGGGAATAAGAAAATTTGCACAAAGGCAGCACAGACAAGCTTCCAAACAGGGACTGTATCTACTTTCCTACCATTTATCCAGCACAGACCATACTGCCTAGTACATAGAAAGTGCTCAAATATTTAATGACTGAAAAACAGAAATTACTATACGGCAAAAATTGGTTTTACCAAAAAAAAAAAAAAAAAAAAAAAGAATTTGCTTGAATATCCCCAAGCTGAAAGAATTCAAATTAATTTTTGTTTTTAAATGAGCCTTGACTTACCCCAAATTATTTCATCTAATGGTTTAAGAATAGTAAATTTCTTAGCCTCCTTTCCCCCTCACCCTCAAAAGGGAAAAAATGAGGGAAAAGAGATAAACTATAGAATGACCCAGAGAGAAGATGTTCTAAGACAAAATTTCTCCTCCAGACACTAGGAATCTAATTTAAAATTCCCCTATTTCTTGCCCAGATGTAGAACATCATGGGAGACACGGAGTCAAGGCACAGACCTCTAAACCTGCTACCTGACATAAATATTTTCAAAATTCCCAGCTCAACGTAAGAGTAGAAAAGCAGTTCTAAGATGGGGAGGGAATACATCTAATTAGGCCGCCGAAGTGAACAAAATGTGAACAAAATCTCATAGGACAAAGGTACAACTGGGTACTGTTGGGAGAGGGGCAGACATGAAGGAAGACTTTTTTCTGCTTTGAAAAGATAGATGACTCCAAAGAATACCCAATATTCCTGGCCAAAGCACTGAAGACAGAACATGATGAAGAGGAAGGGCAAAATAAAACAGAATACATAAAAACACATCTAAAAGTTGTAATTTCTAAGCAAGTCTTAAGTATCATTGTAGGTCATATTTTTGTTATCTTGGAAGACAGAAATAAATGGAACTTAAAATGCAAAGAAAAAAACTGGTTGACCTCTATTTCAAAGCTGTAAAATGAATGATGACAAAATAGAAAACTAGGCTTTTTGATATTTCCAGGAACAAATGATAAATTTCACCAAGCCAAGCCTTTAAGAAACAGCCCCTCTCAAGATCAAAAAAGATGTCCTTCCCTTTAAATTGATCTGCTCTCCCCAAGTTCAATTAACAAAAGAAAGTGTTAACATGTAAACAAATAATGAGGCCAGCCTTCCTTAAAACAGAACACCTAAATATGAAATTCTCTTTCAGAAAGCTTTCAGTTCTCAAAGTTTTTTCCTACCCCCTCTGATAAAGTTCCCACATTTGCCACTCAATAAAAAGGTCAGTAAAATAATATCAGTTCTGCAAAGCGAACAGGGTCAAAATTACTCAAGACAAACGCATCTACAGAGCCATCAAAGAAGTCATTTATACCATCAGGAAAGTCACAAAACCAAAACAAACAGCAAACCCATTGTAGAGAAAAACTCAGCTACTGTTCTGACAACACAGAATCTATTTCAGTCTGCATAAAACATAACAAGCAAAATAAATCCAAGGTACAAGCAAAATGCCACTGCCTCCTCTTTTGTTTCGGGCACAATGTAACAAGGGCAGCCTGTCTGGGACTCTGCTCCTGCTGATACAGTATTGCTGCTTAAACCTCCCTCCTCAAGGTCACAGCCAATTTCAGCTCTGGAATAAAAGGCAGATAGTGGCAGCGATGGTTTGGGTTATCACTGGTAGAAAAGCAGAGTGTAAAAGTTTATGAGCTCATCAGGATTGTTGTACCATTACATCAGAGGCAATTATAAATGGCCAAGAGCAGGAGATGGGGAGCCAATCAGATCACAGATAGGATGTCAACCTAAGACCAACTGTCTCCTGGCTTTGACAGAAGGATTTTACCTCCATAATTCAAATCCCAAACCAAAGCAATCTGCACTTACTACTCCAATCACTCAGCTGTTTACCAGCACTTCCAGGGAGAAGCCCAGGCCACAGGGCCGACGGAGACTAAGACAGGAGACGGCCCGGGCTGCCCTGGGTGGACCGCAGCCGTCCTCTAGCTGCTCCCAAGCAGGCCCCTGCCCTCCCTCGAGGTCCCCCCGAGCCCGAGGGGCCCCTCCTTGAAAACACAGATGGGGACCGGCCTAGAAGAAGGTGGGCGGTGGGGGGAGGAGCAGAGAGGAGCGGCAGGTGAGCAAATAACTGTTCACTCAACTCCAGACCTCCTAGCACTGCCTATACCCCTAACCTGACCCCCCAGCACCCCGTCACCCCGGGCCGGGCCCTTTCCCGCACACTCTGCTTCGCACCCCCTGGGAGACTCCCAGAGCTGGAAGGCACCAGGGTAGAGGGAGAAGGGGAGCAGACACCTCAGGGAAAGCCCCACACAAAGGCTGAAGGAGGGAAAGAGAGTAAGGCAGACAGGCAGCCATTTTAAGAGGGAAGAGCGAGACAATGGCAGCTCCCCAGCAGTGGGGGCCCCGGACTGGGGGCAGCCCACGGCTGTGGCCTGCTCCCCGCCGCCGCCCCCCCACTCCCATGACCCCGCTCGCCCCAGGCCCCTCCCCACTCAGCCGTGTACCTGCGGGGTCCGGGCGAGCGGCTGACCCCCGCCGCCGCTGCTCCCGGGGCTCATGGGCGCGTGGTGGCTCCTTTGTTGGGCTCCTCCCGAGGCGGCCGCCGCCGCCGCCGCCGCAGCAGCAGCAGCCCCCCAGCACTGCGAGGCCATGTCCGCCGGGCCCTTGCCAGCGCCCCCGTCCTGGGGCCCGCCGCCGTAGTCGCCCCCGGGGTAGCCCTGGTAGCCCCGGGCCGAGCTGGGCGACGTGAGCAGTTGGTTGAGGGTGGGGGTGGCGGTGGGCTGGGGGGTTCCCCCTCCGGCCGCTGTGGGGCCGCCTCCCCCCATGGCCCCGAAGCGCTGCTGAGCGAAGGACGAAGACGACGAGGAGGCGGAGGCGCTGGAGGAGGGAGGCGGCTTGGAGCCGGCGGCCGCCGCCGCGCCGGACCCCGGAGTGCCACCTCTCGGGGAGCTCAGCGCGTAGGCCTGGGGGGGCGGGGGGTAGGCGCTGCGGTTGGGGTAGTAGGAGTTGTACTGGTGGTTGGGGAAGCCGTGGTCGTGCGAGTTCTGCTGGGGCCCCGCGTAGGGCTCCAGGCCCCCGCCGCCGCCGCCGCTCTGCAGCGCTGCCAGGCCAGGGCTTTGTTGTCCGCCATGTTGTTGGTGGAAGACGGCGGCCGCCGCGGCGGCGACGGCAGACGGGCTCCGGCCGTAGGGTTGCCCGAAGCCGTAGGCTGGGGGCGGCAAGGCGGCCGCGGCTGAGTGAGGAGGCGCCCCCACCCCGTCGCTGCTGCCGCCACCACCGCCGCCGGGCGGCTCCGTGAGGTTATTGTTCAGGGCGGGCCTAGGGCCCGCGTTCCCGTTCGAGTTCTTCAGGTCCGGCTCCGCGCCGGGCCCGCCACCGCCGCCGGCTCCGCCGCCGCCGCCACCCCCATTGCTCTCAGCCCCGTCCTGCAGCTCTTTTCCCAGTGGCTGCGGCGGCCCCACGGCGGGGCCCTCGCTTTCCTGCCCGGCGGCTGCCTTCATTTCCCCGCGCTCGGCCGCTACCGCCGCCGCCTCGCCCCCCGCCTCCTCCCGCTGCTGCTGCTCCGCTTTCTTCAGCTCCGAGGGCGGCGGCGGCGGGTTGCCCAGGCTGCTGGCGGCGGCGGGGGCGACCTGCGCGGCCATGATCCCCGCTGTCTCGTCCGCAGAGAGACCCGGCCCTGTCTTCGTCTTCTTTCCCCCTCCCACCCCGCCCCGGGGCCGAATCCCCCGGGCTGCCCTCCCCACTCGCCCGGGCGGGCCTCGCGGGGCTCCGCTGCTGCGCTGCGCTCGCTCGCTCCTCTCCCCCCCGCCCCGCCGGCTCAGGCTCCGGGCTGGCGGCGGCGGAGGAGGAGGAGGCGGCGGCGGCCGAGGCGCCGGCGGCTCAGCTGCTCCCGGCTCTGTAGGCTCGGGACCCGGCTCTCCCGGCTCATTCCCCCCAAGCCCTTGCCTGGGAATGAGGGGGGCGGCGGAGGCTCCGCTCCCCAGGGCCTGGCCCCGCTGTGACTCTCCGCTTTCTGCTGCCGGAGAAAGGAGGAGGGAGGGAGGGAGGGAGGCAAGCGAGGGGGAGGGGGCGGGGAGGGAGGGAGGGAGCGGGGGGAGGGGGACCCGGGACGGGCGGGCTGGAGGGCGCGCGGCAGCAGCCCAGGCGCCGGGAGATAGAGTCGGAGCGTAGGCCGGGCCGGGCGCCCTGCCTCCCCTCCCCGGCCGCGGCGCGGGCTGAGGTTGCTGCGCGGCAGCGGGCGGGCGAGCGGGCGGGCGGCCGGACTGAGCGGCTAGAGCGCCCCACTCTCCTCCGAGTCCCCCTCACTCCGACACGAGGCTCAGCACTGCCATTTTACCCAGCGCCGTCGCGGCCGCCTGGCAAACCCGGAGCGGAGCGCGGAGCGGGCGCAGGCCGTGGAACGGACTCGCTCCCGTCCCTTCACAAAGGAGGAGGGGAGAGAACCAGCCGCGGCGGCGGCAGGCCCTCTGCCGCTTTCGCTCGGCAGCGCCGCCGCCGAAGGCTTCGGGGAAAACCCGGCCCGGAGCTCGCGCCTCTCCGGAGCCTGCGCCGCCTCCCTCCTGGCGTTCCTACCCAGGTCGGTCCCCTCCAGGCCGCGCGTAGGGGAGCGGGCAACCGTGAAGTTTACTTGGGGCTGCAAAATTGGCCTGAGCCCGAGACCGCGGCCGCCTCGGCCCAGGCCTGACCCCCTGGCAGCGGGCCTGGTCTCTTGGCTGCTACTTAGCACCTCTACAGCACTTTTCTTCTTCAAAACCTTTTACAAACCCGCTCCAAAGAACCAGCTGAGTCTTACAGTTTATCCCCTTTGCAAGCTGCATGGAATGACAGATCATTGTTTTAGACTTTCCGTTTTCCCACTCCTCTGCCCTCATTAGCCAGTCCTCACAGGCCCTGGGGGCATGAGGTCTATTATCTCCATTTTACAGAATCAAGACAGAGTGTAGGGGACTGCCCTGTCACTTAAAGTCACAGCAGAGGAGGGTGGCTTTAAAAAGCAGCAGAGTCCCCACAGCTGCCCCTAACTACTTAGCATTAAAAACAAACAAAAAACAGTGGTCACGGGCTTCCCTGGTGGCACAGTGGTTAAGAATCCGCCTGCCAATGCAGGGGACACAGGTTTGAGCCCTGACCGGGCAAGATCCCACATCCGCAGAGCAACTACACCCGTGAGCCACAACTACTGAAGCCCGCGTGCCTAGAACCCGTGCTCCACAACAGGAGAAGCCACAGCAATGAGAAGCCCGCGCACCGCAGCAAAGAGTAGCCCCCACTCACGGCAACTAGAGAAAGCCCGTGCACGGCAACGAAGACCCAATGCAGACAAAAATTTTTTAATTAATTAAAAAAAAAAAACAGTGGTCAAGTTGTGCCATATTCAACAATGTGATCAGAACATCAGAATGGGTTTGAGATCAAAGCTGGTCATCTCAACACTGACTTAAAATAGTCACCACTGAAGCTACTTTGAGGGCATATGACAGCCTTCTAGCGGGAGAACACAAGCCCCACCTTTGCCCACAATGATCAAGAGCCCCAGTCTCCAAAGACAGTACCTGTAAAACTGTAAACAGATCACAGAAGAGGCTTCAGGGACTGGAGGAACCTAAGTGTTCAAAGAAACCACTGCAGAAGAGGGATGACCAAGTGGAGGAAACTATTTTCGCCTTAAAGAGAGAAAAGGTGCAGTCTAAGAGGTCACTTAGAAAACAGATGCAACCCAAATTTGTTTTCTGTCCTACACTGTAAAGAATCATCAAAGTTTACCATTACATTCTAAGAGATGCTGATTGAGCTACAGGCATACATAGAAAATTCTAGATCCACAGGCCCCACCGAACCCCAGCAGCAGCCTTTTCCTCCTCTGGCTGACTTGGAATGCTCTGACATGACAGGCTACAAAAGCCAGAGGGGATTCCAGCTCCTCACCAAGCCCAAGGCTGCCTTGGGAGAGGCCAAGCCAGCTAGTCACTAGACACCAGGGCCTTTTTCCCCCTTAGAGTCTGTAAATGGAGACTTCATGGCCACAGAACCATTACCTTAGAACTTCCAGATTCTGCAGGCCCCTGGAGTTTTGGCCATGCCACTGGTCACTGTGAATAATTCCGAAAACCTGAACTCATTCTTACCCCCAAGAAAACCTAAGAGCATCTTACACTAAAAAAGCAAAAACTTCCTACTGGTGTTTTCTTTCCCCCCAAGCCAAGAACCAAACCGGCCTACCAGGATCTGACTGACTGGAATGGACCAGTGCCCTCCTTTCACTCACAGTCCTCAGGGGCAACAACTCGCCCAGTGCATTCAGTCCTAGAAACCAGATTATAGGCTGCCTCTTAAATGGAGCTTGGCCATTTAATCTACTGCCTCTGAGCTGGCAAACAGTCCTGAGTCCTGCACACAAATGAGGAATTTTTTACATGCAATTACCCTGCCATTTCCCTCAGAGGTGGAGGATAATGAGAAACCTGGAGCCCAGTGAAAATCTGGAAGCCAGAATGAATTTGTCTCCAGAGGAAGCCCTCATCCCCTTTCTTCAATGGCTGTGAAATTTGGAAAGTGCCAAAATCCCTGTCCGACACGTGGGCAGGCTGTTTTGAAAACAGCCACCATTTTTGTCTAGCAATAAAGTGCGCAAAAAATCTCTCCACCTGGGTTGGAGGAGGTAGTAATGTCGGATTTCTCCTTTCCCACTTTTTTTTTCTTAATCTCAAATCCTTTAGGGTCCTCTTCCACCCCTACCCTTAGAGCCCCACATCACTATCCCGAGTTGACGTGAACTTTCTTAGAAACTGGCCCATCAGCTTTCCCTAGGGGTAATGGCTGCGGGAAAGGGGGGGAGGGGAGGAACAGGGCACGTGGCTGGCCCGAGCTCCGAGACCCGGGTTTGGGGCTGTGGGTCCTCCCGCTGGTGGAGTTTTCTCCTCCACGGCCCCTGCCTTTTAACCCCACACCTAGGCAGCTCAGGAATCCCGGCGCCGATTGGAGAACTAGGACTAGGACAGCGCTACCCGCACGAAAGCTCCTTTGCCACCAACAGCCTGATGGCAAATATGGACTGTATCGTTGACATGGAAACCGGACTAAAGTCTCGCTCGCTCCGTCACAAGAGAGTTCTTATCGCCGTCCCCTACCGCACGGCACCTGGCAAACGTGGACTGGATCTCCGGCCCGGAGGATCAGGCGGAGTTTTCTGCGCGCAGCATTAACTCCCGCGGCTGCCGCAGCCAAGGAAGGGGGCAGGGCTGCCAGGACAAACCGACTGAAAATGGCAGAAAATGTGCTCTCATTTTATCTGGCTACACAGTGTGCATGGATTGGGCCCGAGAATAAGGGAACAGCCTATTAAAATCCACGCAGTCAACTGCAAAATGTGGAACCGAGGCCTGGAGGGTTTGCTAAGAGAGGGAAACGTTTGCAGGGAGGACAGCCCTTCCTCTCTGGCAATTTGCTTCCCAAGTGTCCGAAATACAAAATTCAACAAACAAACAAAAGATCGGGCCCGGCTCCTTCCTTTCCCCACTCTTTTTGAAGGAAGACGTTTAAGCCCAGGGACCCAAGTGAAGGTTTGCCTCGGTTCTGAACTAAGGCGCGGCGAAATACGTGGAGCGCCAGCTCGTAGCCTCACACGCGTCCCCGCCGCGCCGAAGCGAGCAGATACCCAGCGGAGCTCTCCCGAGTGCGAACTGGAGCTGCGAGTTTGAGCAAAAGGGCAACTATGTCAGTTGACGGAAGCCAGAAGCAGAGCTCAAAGCCTGGCGTGGACTTCCGTCTGGAGCTGTCTGTTTCTTAAAGTTTGTAACTCTGTGTTCTGAAACAGCCCCAGCGTAGGCTTTGGGAGCAGTGTGAAAGTCTAGCAGTACCATCTGACAGCGAGCTGCAAAACTTTGGACTGCATATTAAGCGAGGAAAGTGGATTGAAGCAAGAGTCAAGGCAATTCATTACATTACCGGCTTCCAGGCGGGAGCTGTAAGATACGAACTGGATCGCCACGGAGAAAAATGGAATGGAGTCCGAATGGCGCTCAACAGCCCAGGTAAAATTGCGCTTGCCCAGCACCTAGAATTCCAAAGGAGCAACCCCAGAGGTATCAAGCATGGTGGGCGCTCAACAACTCCTTGTCTAGATCCTTCTTCCATTCATCTCAGAGTTTTAAAATAAACAATTTGAAGGAATTTACATTTCAGAATAAGGAACACATTTTGAGAAATGTTAATTTCTGAATGAGGCTTTTTTTTTTTTCACCAGAAGAGTAGCTCTGCAAAAAAACCCTTAGGTATAAGTCAACTTGCTTTTTTTGTACCAATATAAAATAAGAATTACCCTCACCATCACCTACCCCAAAACTGAAATCTAAAATAAAATAAAATAAATAAAGGTCCAGGCTAGTTTGGTTTGTGGTGGGTTTCAAACAAAGCAAGCACCCAGAGTCAATCTAACATGACGGAAAAAGCACAAGCTCTCTCACACGCTAATATATACATTTTCCTTAACCACTTATCTCATTGGTGAGCTTGTTGATGATTCTTTTGTGGAAGATAGAGTAAAACTATTAATAATATTTTATAGACAAACAAACCAACCCATACTGGAGTTTTATAAAACCACTGGGCAGATCAGGAATTTGGGCATTTCTGCTGAGCCTCACTGAAGGTTTGTGTTCACCAACTGACACAAAAATAGTGCAGATATGAAAAACCTACTTACAAAGAAGCTTGAAAGCCACTTTACAGTCCATCAGAAGAGACACGACAATTTTGTGTTTGGTACGTATTACACAAAGCTGTTTTTGGATCTGGAGAGCTAAACACTAACAACACTACGAAGGAAAGTTAAGGTCACCAATCTTAATATTGAAGGTATTGCTCAGGAACAGTAAAAGTCTGTTTTCTTTGACTTCCCATATTAAACCAATCCAGGCTGCATTTGTTCTGCTTTATTCTTTAAAACCAATCTAGAGAATTTCACACATGTAAAATGATTGTAGGGGAAATTTTTGAAAGTTGAGAGTAGAGAAGAAAATCAGAAGGAAAATCAAATATTCTAGCTGGGTATTTCTTTCAGCCCTGATTGCATAGAGCTTTCTTACACTGCCATTTTACTGAGATAGGAAAAAAAAGTCAGAGAGTGGGGAAGTTTCTCATAGTAACTCTGGAACGGATCTGGAATGGAGTCTTTTGCTCCAACACAAGTCTGTAGAAGAGAGGTGGAAAGAGAAGGAAAAACCCAGTGAGCACTGACAAAATGGAGGGAGGTAGGCATGCAGTCCTGTGAAACAGGATAGGAGCCTAAAACAGCAAGTGTGCAACACAGCCGCCTCAAGAGAATATTCCAGCATGATCATCCCAGGCTTTTTATGTAAGCATCAAGGAAAATCCAAGGGAACTTATTAAGCATAAGGCAGGAAGTGAATGACCCTTAAGGGAATGCATTCTGACTAGCTTTAATAGAGTGTAAATCCGTCTATCCCTACTGAAAAACGGCTTCTTCCAAAGATAAAAGTGGACCAAATGAAAATGTCTGCTGCGAGGTACTGTAGTAGTAGTGGTGCGGTACTCCAGTGAAATGCAGAACTTACCAATGACACCAAGGGAAAGCTGCCAGGAAAAATTACAGTGGGTTTTGGCACTTTTCCAAATTATCACTTTCTGCCCTGAAATTTAACAACACTGAAACTGGATTCAGAACCTACCAGAGTGGCTGGGGGTGGGGACCAGCAGTTTGGTTCTAATTGGCCTACCCTTCCAAAGAGACTACTGGAGGCTTGGGTGTAAGTGTGTTGTTCTTCCAGTCTTACTGTGGAGGGAGAGAACAGGAGACAAAGGTGAAATAACCTAACACATTTCATCAAGCCTACCCAACAGGCCATTTAAAAACAGCACTGAGGGCTTCCCTGGTGGCACAGTGGTTGAGAGTCCGCCTGCCCATGCGGGGGACACGGGTTCGTGCCCCGGTCCGGCAAGATCCCACATGCCGTGGAGCGGCTGGGCCCGTGAGCCATGGCCGCTGAGCCTGCACATAGGAGCCTGTGCTCCGCAACGGGAGAGGCCACAACAGTGAGAGGCCCGCGTACCGCAAAAAAAATAAAAAATAAAAATAAATAAAAACAGCACTGAAACACACACACACACACACACATTCCTCTCCACCACGGTGTGTTTTCACCAATAGAGTCCATCTACAGACTATGTTCAAACAAAAGAATACACAATATCACACAACATTAGGGACTATTTTTGCCCCAAACACCAAGATCAGGATATAGAATACACATTTTTTAATGCGGTCCCTTTTGACCTCAGAACAAAGTCCAAGAGCCCATTTAAGTATTTTTTTTCCCATAACCGTCAATCACGGTTACTTAAAAATATGGCACTCTGTCCAGAAAAGCCTGGAGTTCATGGCTCATGTTGTTCCACTTTAGCCCAGCTAAAGTTGGAAGTCCAAAGTATCTAGAAAAGAAGGATTCTAGTTGACTCTGTACATACTCTCTGGTTTTTTATGAACTAGCAGCCAGTGTTTCCAAGATGCAATCATAGGAAGATTGAGATACTACATAACCTTCATAAGATAGTCTCTAGGAAGATGCTTAGAAGTAAGGAGGTCACAACCTGATTGGCTACTGAGGACTTTTGTAATCCAATATTAGCACAATTGGTAACTATTACAGAGAGTTTAGGCAGAAACTGTTTTATAAATTTAACCAAGGGCGCTCAGTCTCCACGTTGAATAGTCACCTTTCATGATGAAGCAACTTTATGCACCTGCCCTTCTTCAGCAATCCTTGAGTTGCATGTGCTGTTCTAACCCAATTTCCACCAAAATGAGTCTTCTACTTAGGCTCAGTACTCCTGTGAGCATCTTATTCTTTCAACTAGAAATTAATAGTATGACTATTGCCAATAAGATCAGTCCAAAACCATATTTATAAACTTCATTAAGAAACTTGTTCCTTGCTCTATCAACTGGAATACTTATTAATGCTATCCTTGGCAGTAGACATTTCTAAAGTCCCACAATAAAATTCATAGGAGAGGCCCACGTACCGCAAAAAAAAAAAAAAAAATTCATAGGAGAGCCCTGCAGTAGCAATAGTGCTAGGAGTAAATACAGGAGCAAACAGAAGCAGTCATGCTGAGCCATAACCATTCACTGACATCACCTTTTGACTGCCAGTGAGTGATTCATATCCTCAGTGATCTGCTAATTGAAGATTAATTAAATTTAGTAAATTCTTCACCACTGCACACATTGTACTATCTAACCTGATCTTTCCCTCACCCCTACCTTCTCCCCCCCCCACCCCACACCTCTGACATCATGTTTTGGTGTGTGATGCCAAAATATGAGAAATGCTTAACAGGAACAATACAAGAAACATTTTCTTTTTTATTTTTAATTTATTTATCTATTTTTGGCTGCATTGGGTCTTCGTCGCCGTGCGCGGGCTTTCTCTGGTTGCTGCGAGTGGGGACTACTCTTCGTTGCAGTGCGCGGGCTTCTCATTGCAGTGGCTTCTCTTGTTGTGGAGCACGGGCTCTAGGCGTGTGGGCTTCAGTAGTTATGGCTCACGGGCTCTAGAACGCAGGCTCAGTAGTCGTGGTGCACAGGCTTAGCTGCTCCACAGCATGTGGGATCTTCCCGGACCAGGGATCAAACCCATGTCCCCTGAATTGTCAGGCCATTCTTAACCACTGCGCCATCAGGGAAGCCCTCTATTTTATTTAAAGTTTTTACTTCTAGGGAATTCCCTGGTGGTCCAGTGGTTAAGACTCTATGCTTCCACTGCAGGGGGCAAGGGTTTGGTCCCTGGTCGGGGAGCTAAGATCCTTCATGCTGCAAGGTGTGGCCTAAATAAATAAATAAATAAAGTTTTTAGTTCTATACTTTCAACCGCAGAACACACACACACACACACCCGTGTGTGTGTGTGTGTGTGTGTGTGTATATATATATATATATATATATATACATATTTATATATATATATAATATATATATTTTTAAAAGGGATGAAAAATGCTGGCCAGGACTAGGGTTATACCAAACATATTCTACACTGTCGTTTTCCAAACTACATAAAACAGAACAAAAACATGGAGAAGAAGGAATTCACAGGAATGAAGTACTACAAAGACATTGAAAACTCTGTTAGAGATGTTCTTCTTGGGAGTGATTGGGGGTGGAGGATGAAGAAACAGAAGACAAGAGTTAAAGGAGGATAACCTACCTAATATTCAAGGCAAAGAGCCTACAATTTGATAGTATCTCAATATTTGAGACAAAGGTCCAGGCTTTCATTCTAAGTCAAGACTTCCAAAAGGCTATATCCATTTATAGACTGTAATGATCAAGATTTCAGACTTAAAATCTAATCATATGGACTATGTATCCTCTGAAGCATCAGAGCAGAGGTTCTCTCCATGAGTCAAATGACTGTCCTTTCACTGTGATGCTTTGAAACTAGTCTAGAAGTTTCCACTTTTTGATTTTGGATGTCAATCCTCTCATTCAGTTTACTGTAAATGGAAGGTTCTCTGACAATTACCCTGCTGTGATGTACAACATTGTAATATACACTACTTTTGTACCTCCTATAAAGTACAGTGTAGGATGATGTCTAACGAACAGGAAAGATAGGCCTTTTTCCCTCAGAATTGATAAGTTCCTAACTCTCAGGGCAAGATCCCTCATTTTCCAAGAAAGTTGATGAATAAAGAGGAAAGAGGAACAGGGAAAAACTTAAGACATGGCAATTCCCATTCTATGGGACCTTAAAGAGATTTTGGTGAGTACAAAGAAAATAATGGATGTTAAAAGTACTTGAGGGCTTCCCTGGTGGTGGTGCAGTGGTTGGGAATCCGCCTGTCAGTGCAGGGGACACGGGTTCAAGTCCTGGTCCGGGAAGATCCCACATGCTGCGGAACAACTGAGCCCGTGCGCCACAACTACTGAGCCTGCGCTCTGGAGCCTGCGAACCACAACTACTGAGCCTGTGTGCTGCAGCTAATGAAGCCCACAAGCCTGGAGCCCATGCTCTGCAACAAGAGAAGCCACCGCAGTGAGAAGCCCACAGTGAGAAGCCCGTGCACCACAATGAAGAGTGGCCCCCACTCGCCGCAACCAGAGAGAGCCTGCACGCAGCAACGAAGACCCAATGCAGCCAAAAATAAATAAATAAATTTTAAATAAATAAATAAATAAAAGTACTTTGAGATCAGTGGCCTAATTATCAAAGATATTATTATTAATATTACTAATGCTTTTACACTCAGGTTATATTTTAGTCATTTTCCCCCCTTGGGGAGAATAGAATTAAGATAACTTCTTTCCTCCTGTTCATCTTCTCCTACTCTCTTCCTGTTTGTGTCACATAGGCTCTCATGATGGGTAGTTGTACTTAGACTAAATGGCACAGAAATGTCCACAAGTCACAATCTATGCCACACTGGCTGCTCTCTAAGCTCAGGCTTCTGTACATAACAGTGCTCATGCCAGGGATTCCTGCATAGACTAGAACCCAGTCCTCCTAAGGCAGCTATGTGGAATTATGAGATATTTGTTTTACCTATTTGGCTGACTCTTAGAATGGTCTTTGGTCTTTATAACAAGAGAAACAATTGTCCACCAAAATGAATGGCTAAGATGCACCAAATGAAATAATGTCCTTAATTGGTCGGATAAGAAAGGAAAGAACAAGCCGACTTAGAGTCCACTTCATTGCAACTCTTCACCAGAATCCTGGTGCTAGATGAGGAAACAGGATACAGCCTTCCAACATTTTGATCCTTGCTGTTGAAGAGAAGAATTGGATCTTTAAGATCAGTGTTTAGGGGGTTTTTCAAAATTAGTGACCTGGGAAGTCCCCAGCCAGCAGCTAGCACTTCCTCACTCCATGAACACGTGACTGTCCCTTTCAGGGGGCTGGTGTTTCCAGTCCAGCCTTTCTGAGGCCCTCATGCAGTAGTGACACAAAACAGAGCAGTTAACAGAAGAAATCCTAAATATTCAAAGCTGCACTGAAGACATAGAACCTCTTGTTTTCTTCTTCAAATTTCAAAATATGTCTTCAACACAATTCTCCATAAAACAAAATTTTTGATTTGTTTTTGCATCTCTAAAACCAGTTTTCTATTACAGTGTTTACAAAAGTTAGAGTGATGTTTACCTTAAATTCTAAACATTTACCAGCTGACAGCATTAGAGTCTTCTATAATTTAAAAAACAAATAGAGAAGAAAACAAGTTCTTAAGTCTCCATACTGCTTAGGCCTTCATATAGCTAATGCTGAGCACACAGTGATAGAAAGGTGTTGGCAAGGGGTTAGATTTACAAAAGTGTTAAAAAAATTTTTTTTAAACGCAAGAATGATTTAACAAGAAGGAAGAAATGAATTTCACTAATGCTGTATGCCAGGAACTTGCCAGTGACAATTAGTATTTGCTACATATTCTTCCAGAAACTAGGAAAATCAAGGAGATAAAGTCAGCCTAAAAGTCGAAAGACTATAAAAACAAAAGGAAGCAAATACATTGGGCAGCCCCTTGCAAGTCTACAACATTCAGACTGTAGCCCAAGTATAACATGGAGGAACAAGGCACCTGGGTGCTTGCCTAATACTGTAGTTCATGGGCCTCCCAGGTCAGAGCACCACAAGAAGGAAGAAGCAGCAGTCCTCACTCTAGTCCAAGCTGTGTGCCTGTGATGTCTTGTCATTTGTGGCAGGAATTCCTCTTCCATGGGGAGCTATTGAGAAGCAGCTCTGTTCCAAAACAGGGTTTTCCGAATTGCCTCTCTCTGTAGGCTTCCCTGAGGGCCAGGCATTAGAAGAACTTGCCTGCCATACCTGTAAAGGAAAAGGAAAATAGCAGAGGCCCTAAAGTGAAATTGAGTAACTCAGTTTGAAAATTTTTTTAAACAAAAATAAGTCATTGATGTTGAATTATTCCAGCTTAACACTAGAGAATCAGGAAGACCAAAATTCCTTATTAAACATCCTGAACGGGCTTCCCTGGTGGTGCAGTGGTTGAGAATCCGCCTGCCGATGCAGAGGACACGCGTTCGCGCCCCGGTCCGGGAGGAGCCCACATGCCGCGGAGCGGCTGGGCCCGTGAGCCGTGGCCGCTGGGCCTGCGCGTCCGGAACCTGTGCTCCGCAATGGGAGAGGCAACAACAGTGAGAGGCCCACGTACCGCAAAAAACAAACAAACAAACAAAAATCCTGAACTTTTTCTTTGAATCTCTTAATAAAAGAACAAACCCTCCCACAAAAAAGAAAGCAGACATCTACGTATTAAAAATTATATTCCGTATGGATTTTACCAGAGCTCCAAACAACACCTTCTTTAGGCAGATAAAGAAAAATAATCTTTGAGAAGCATCTCCCACACAACCAAAATTTCAAGATTTAGGAGGTTTTAAAGAAAATATGGAGTGATGCGAGATCCAGAGAAGGAAATGTGGTAGCTCTCCCACCTCACACAAATATGATGACAATAATAGTAGTTATCTCAAGAGTGAGTATAATGTGTGTGCCATAGTCTCCAGCACTCCCCAAAATCCGCTGAGATAGGTATTAGTATCTCCATTCTATACACAAAGAAACTGAAACTCAGATAGTCCAAGGCCATGACATTGGTTAATGATAGAGCCAGGATTCAAACCCAGTTCTCTTACAGTTCCAAATCCTGAACTTTTCAATAAAAATGGATAATAAATACCATAATGTTAGTAATGTACTTTTTCAAGATACCTGTATTAACTGTTGTTAGAAGCATCATATATACGTTATGCCACTAGCAAGTCAAAATAAGAATATTTACTTGGCATTTTAACTTCAGTACAGAGCTGACATAATACTAATCTCAATCAAAGAACAAATATAATTTCAATGAGTCTCTTAGAGTCTCTCTATTCAAAGTGTAATTCTAGGACCAGCAGCTTCAAGATCACCTAGGAGCTTCTTAGAAATGCACAGTCTTAGGCTCCACTTCAGACCTTCTGAAACAGATTCTGCATTTTGACAAGATCCACAGGTGATCTGTATGCAAATTAAAGTTTAAGAGGCACTGGCTTAGAAATGGGTGATTCCAGGAAAAGGCATGCCTCTCATCCCTATTGAAATCATAGGTATTCAAAGGACCAGGGAGGGAAAGAAGGGTTAAGAATGCACTCACGTTATAACCTTTCCTCTCTGGTTTTAATTAAATATTCATTTTTTAAAAAGTAACAGCTTTATTGAGGTTTCATTACAATTTATCCATTAAAGTGCAAAATTCAATGGTTTTTAGCTTATTCAGAGTTGTGCAACCATCACCACAATCAACTTTAGAACACTTCATCAACCTAAAGAGAAACCCTTTAGCAGTCACCCCCTCTTTGTCCCCAGTCTCAAGCCCTAGGCAATCACTCACCTACGTTCTGTCTCTATAGATTTGCCTGTGCTGGACATTTCATGTAAGCAGAATGGTACAGTACACATCTTTTGTGATTGGCTTCTTTCACTTACCATGTTTTCAAGATTCATCCATGTTGTTCATCAGTCCGTCTTAATCCTTCCTCAAAAGTGGCAGTTATTCTTTTAACAGACGTATGGGTGCCAGGCAATGTGACCTCATCACGCATTCCTCCTAGTGGAGCTCCTGGTGCCACTGCTCCCCCAGGAGAAGGAGCAGCCTTTTTCCTTCCATCACTTACTACCCTAATAAGGAGGTCTTTAACAGAGTTCCCCTTTTCCATCTTTTCCCTGGGCCTTAGCAGCTCAAGTACAGCTGGCCCTTGGCCAAGTTTCTCTCCACAACACCTGCAGGCACTACCAGTGCTGCCACCTTATGCCCATTTCTTGAAGTAGTGGACACTGGGTCAGGCACTGTCTTCCTCCCCGAGAGCCCCGCTCTTTGCTGTTTCCACAGGACTCAAGGTTGTGACTCATGACAGAGTGTGACCAGGAGAGGTCGAGGGTGTGCCATGTGGCAACGCATGCCTGGCACCTCCAAACAACCAAAAGGCAGAGAAAGAGGCAAATGCAAATGCACTTGGGGCTAAAGGGGGCATGTTTTGCAATCTCTTCCTGATTCTTGGCTGTTTCTTCAGCTCCCATTTCTCTTCCTCGCCAGTTCACTTTCATTTCCCTACATTACTCTTCACAGAACAGGGAACCTAAACATCTTTTCCTGTTCATTTCTACCTGGATTGTTTTCTCTTGCCACTTCCAGCAGCATAACAGTTGTGTACTTAGACATTTGGGTATGCTAAGTTACTTCTATAAAAAAGAGTCGGTCTAAACATTCTGCCCTACTGAACAGCAAAACAAGGAAAACGGTGTTCTGTTCTCCAAAATCATGATGTTCTTCTTTAATAAATGAAGCTGGGGGCTTCCCTGGTGGCGCAGTGGTTGAGAGTCCGCCTGCCGATGCAGGGGACACGGGTTCGTGCCCCGGTCCGGGAAGATCCCACATGCCGCGGAGTGGCTGGGCCCGTGAGCCATGGCCGCTGAGCCTGCGCGTCCAGAGCCTGTGCTCTGCAACAGCAGAGGCCACAACGGTGAGAGGCCCACATACCGCAAAGAAAAAAAATTTTTTTTAATAAATAAATGAAGCTGCCCAAAGCCAAATTTCTGTTATGAAACATAAATTATCAGTCCCAAAGAAAAACTAGCATGGTAACAAAATCATTTTCCCTAGATGCCTGTGTCTGGATTTGGGACCTTGTCTGAGTTCATTTGGGGCATATAGCTCCATTATAGATTGTTGTACACTGCGCTGTACTCCTTGAGTAGCTTATATATCCCCAGGTCATGCCCTCATGCCTGGGAAATGCTTTCCAAATTAAGGCTCCAGGTACCTCAAGTTCTCATGGCCACTCTATCATGTTCATTTAGGAAATGGTTGAATACTACTACATGCCAGCCCTGTGCTGTACGCTGTACATAAGACAGACAAGGTTCAGCTCTCGTGGGGTTTTGCCCTGGAGGGGATGGAAGGGAAGGTATATAATGGTAGCCTGCAGCCCTAGCCAACCTGTCATGTGCTTGGTGGATTCTCTCAGTGTGTCTTGAAGAGTCCTGCTCTTCCTGAGTGAATCAGACAAGAAAGACCCTGCTGTCTTGGACAGTAAGGAAGAAAAGCAGATAGATTCATGTGTTCCTGGCTGGTAGTCTTGCAGAACTTTCTGCTTTCAACTTACTCTGACCCTTGAGTAACAAATAACCCCCTAAGAGCCACAGAGGTATCTCAAAAGGTGAGAACTATAGCATTAATGGACTTCAAGATATTATTGAATTCTTAAACAATAGCTTATATGTGTTAGGAATTGCTTAGAAATTGTTCTTATATATAATCTTTGTTAATTTATATAGTTTCATATTATTCAACAGTATAAATAATTTACATTGTGGGTTTGTTCATATGATCATCCTTTAATCCTTGGGAAGTCAGAACGAGGTGCTACATACCTTTCTTATTTTCTACTCATTTTCTCTTCCACGGGTCTGGGCATACCAATGGGAACTTGTTACACTTTTATGGTTAGTCAGCTTGTAGAGGAATGCATTATTTATTCTCTCTTGCTTGGGGGTCAAAGCAACCAACCAGATCTAAAGACACATTTAGAAGACTTGTCGACATAAACAGGTATTTATTCTGACTTTGCTATTATAATTTAGAAAATCTTCATTTATCTAACACCTTTGAAGAACGTGAAAATTCTGAATTAGTTTTCTAATTAATTTAAACTAATCCCCTTAAGTATATATAAGATGTTTAAAAATCTGCCTTTAATGAAATATTTTAGGGACTTCCCTAGTGGTCCAATGGTTAAGACTCCATGCTTCCAATGCAGGGAACATGGGTTTGATCCCTGGTCAGGGAAATAGGATTCCAGATGCCGCACAGCGCAGTCCCCCCGCTAAAAAAAATTTATTTTAAATAAAATTGATCCCTGCCTTCTTGAAACATATAGCAAATATACTTTAAGCTCTTCTTATTTTCTCGGTCATTGTTAGCATTAAGAAATAGAGTGCAAAGTAATGCATTTTGGGAAATATTAAAATATACTAGAGACTTGCCTGGTGGAGCAGTGGTTAAGAATCAGCCTGCCAATGCAGGGAACATGAGTTCGAGCCCTGGTCCAGGAAGATCCCACATGCCGGGGAGCAACTAAGCCTGTGTGCCACAACTACTGAGCCTGCGCTCTAGAGCCCACGTGCCGCAACTACCGAAGCCCGCGCGCCTAGAGCCCGTGCTCCGCAACAAGAGAAGCCACCGCAATGAGAAGCCCGCGCACCACAACGAAGAGTAGCCCCCGCTCAATGTAACTAGAGAAAGCCCGCGTGCAGCAACGAAGACCCAATGCAGCCAAAAATAAATTTAAAAATAAAGTTTTAAATAAAATAAATAAATAAATATAGTGTCCACTATACGCCAGGTGTACATATTTTCTTTCCTATACCTTGAACAGTGCTGTGAAATATATAACAACCTTACTTTACACCTATGGAAAACTGAAGCTAATAGATATTAAAGGAACTTAACTGGGTCACAGGAGTGTTAAGTTTAAGAGCTGATATTCGAATCCAACCCTTAATCAAGAGTCTGTATTCTGACTAATAGCCTCCTGTATAAAAACAAAATAAAATAAAATTCAAAAATTCAAAAAAGGAGTCTGTACTCTTTTTTTCTTTTTTAAAATGAGAAAACAGAAGTTTATTTCTCAAATAACAGTCTGGAAGATGCTGAGCAGCAGGTAGCTCTGCTGTACCTGGTCAATCAGAGACTTGGGTTCCTTCCATACTGTTGCTTTGCCCTCTCTTAGGATTTCACCTCAGTTGCGTGGTCAAAACTCAGTCACATTGCACATCTGGTCCAGCTTGCTCTGGAATGGCGGAGGTCAGACTGGAGTGGGTAAGGGACCCTTCAAGTCCTGTGTATTGAGGGAAAGGAGAGATAGGCAATCTGGGTGCCCCTGGGTAAATAAGGAGGGTTAAGGACTAGGGTTGCCCATCTCTCCACCTCCACTCACCTCCCTCTCTCTGGTTCCCAGACCTAGAAAGCTACTCTCAGATTCTGCATCCTTTCTATTAAGTCAGGTTGTCTTCCTTATACTGTTGCTAAGAGGTAATAATAGAGTAATCAGCATGTATTCAGCAGGGTAATTGAGGCCAACTTGACCATGGACCTACTGGTAATAAATGTAACCAACCAGCTGTGTTTGTAATTGTCAGTTATCATTAGAAGATAAAGTGGAAGTGGTTCTTCCCAGTTGCTAGAATCTCCCTCTGAGGGAGGGGTCAGGAGACTCGGACTAGCCCAGCTGAGACCAAAGGCCAACTTGTTTAAAGGCCAGGGTTGGGTTTCATAAGAGCAGATCTAAAGCCACCTGATGGGGGACTCCCCTGGTGGTCCACTGGGTAAGACTCTGGGCTCCCAATGCAGGGGGGCCGGGTTTGAACCCTAGTCGGGGAACTAGATCCTGCTAGGCAGTTAGGGATATGAACACCCCATCCAGAGTGCAAAGGCAAATGTTGAACCGATATAGTACAACGTTGAGACTTTGGTGAGAACAAGTACAAGCGTAGTTCAATAAGAGGAAATCTTAGGCAATTTCCTAAAACAACTGTTATTGAAAGATAGGTAGAGGGGTCAACCTTGCTTAAAGGGGACAAGATCTTCTGTGATGATACTAAGAGATGATTTGAATCGTAGGAGCCATTTACAAGCTTTGTCAGTCAGTCAGTGGCATAGTCCATAATGAATGAATGACAATGAGAACCGTGCTTTTCTGAGTTCTTTTTTAATATTTACAGCAACTTTTAAAGTCTTTAATTCTTTAATTTTTCTTCCTTTTTTCCCTTTAATTGTGACAAACACCAATTCTAGTGCCTCAATTAATTCATGGTCTTTCTTCCATTTTCTGTTTCTGCTTTAGGTTAGTTTTATGCTATAATTAGCTATCTATCAATATATATCTATATCTACTGTATTAGAGTTTCTGCCCGAACTGCTTCTACCCAGTTGGCTATGCCATTCCATGATTCTCTGACCAACTCCATCCTTGGGTGGGTTTTTTTTTTACTACATTGGGTTCTTCTGAAAAGTCTGATTTCAGCAAGCTTGCATTTGAAGATTCATACATGCGGTAGTCAGCCTCCAAGATGGCCTTCGATGGTCCTTACCTCCTGCTATCCATGTCCCCTCTCATGCTGATAGGGATGACCTCTGGACCCAGTAGGGTAGTGTGGAAATAAAGATATATGATTGCTTTTTAAAAAAAATATTAATTAATTAATTAACTTATTTGGCTGCACCGGGTCTTAGTTGTGGCATGGGGGATCTTCGTTGCCACGTGTGGGATCTTCGTTGTGCATGAGGAATCTTTAGTTGTGGCTTGCGAACTCTTAGTTGCAGCATGTGGGATCTAGTTCCCTAACCAGGGATCAAACCCTGGCGCCCTGCATTGGGAGTGCAGAGTCTTAACCATTGGACCACCAGGGAAGTCCCAGGTATACGATTTCTGAGGCAATTCATAAAAGACTTGTGGCTTCTGCGTTACTCTCTCAGATCACTCTTTCTAGAGGAAACTAGTGGCTATGCCTTGAAGACAAGCAACCCTATAAAGTAGTCCATGAGGCAAAGAACTGAGGCCTCCTGCCAACAGCCAGGTGAATAAGCCATCTTGGAATTGGCTTTTTCTGCCTCAGTTAAGTCTCAGATGACTGCAGTCCCGACCGACACTTTGACTACAAAACTCATGAAAGTCTCAGAACCACAACACTTAGACATTCCTGAACTCCTGACCCGTAGAAACTATATGGAATAATAAATGTTTATTGTTGTCTGAAGTTTCTAATTTTGGAAATTATTTGTTATATAGCAATAGATAACATACAATATGCTTGGTGGCTTTCCTTCTTTTTTAAAAAATATTTATTTATTTGGCTGTGCCAGGTCTTAGTTGCAGCATGCGGGATCTTTCGTTTTGGCATGTGGGATCTAGTTCCCTAACCAGGTACCAAACCTGGGCCCCCTGCGTTGCAAGCATGAAGTCTTAGCCGCTGGACCACCAGGGAAGTCCCGTTAGTGGCTTTCCTTCTATCTAAATTCCTTGTAGTTTTGCAGGACACCTTGAACTTCTCTTCTTAGCTTTGAAAATATCGAATTCTACATTTTAAAATGTCTGTCTATCTCCTTCATTGGGGCAGAGACCACATGTAACTTTTCATCAAGCACAACTCCCAGCATACAGAAGGCATTAAAATATGTTTTAGCAAATATCTAATAACAAACAAAATAAGGAATCCTAAACCCAAGAATGATTTGCTCCCAACATTTTGTATCCCTAAAATATATTATAGTGGTCTTTCCCAAAATCATTTTTCACATAATATTAAAACGTTTATGTGCCTCTATTGTAGCATTATCACATATAGTAATAGTTGGCAGTCTGTGAGCTCCATGAGGGCAAGGAGCTTAGCTTACTGCCTTTGTATTTACAGCATTTGCAAGTGCCCGCCACAAGGGTGTTCAATAAATGCTACTGAGTGATAAATTAAGAGAAGTGATCGGGGACTTCCCTGGTGGCGCAGTGGTAAAGAATCCGCCTGCCATTGCAGGGGACACGGGTACGAGCCCTGGTCTGGGAAGATCCCACATGCCGCGGAGCAACTAAGCCCATGCACCACAACTACTGAGCCTGTGCTCTAGAGTCCGCAAGCCACAACTACTGAGCCCATGCGCTACAACTACTGAAGCCCGCGCACCTAGAGCCCGTGCTTCACAATGAGAGAAGCCACCGCAATGAGAAGCCTGTGCATCTCAACGAAGAGTAGCCCCCGCTTGCCGCAACTAGAGAAAGCCCGCGCGCAGCAACGAAAACCCAACACTGCCAAAACTAAATAAATAATAAAAGAAGTAAATTTTTAAAAACTTTTTTTAAAAAAAGAGGTGATCAATCTGTGGAATGACTAAAGATGGACTTCCCATGATACTATTCAAGATTTGAAGGCATGCCATCTCACTCAATATTGCAGTTTTGGGGCTTCTTTGCTTTGTTGTGGAATCATCAGTTATACTGAATTTTTTCAAAAGCCTTATTAATAAAAAAGCCTTCTATTAATGCCCCTTGACCAAACCAAATTTAAGTAAGAGGTTCTATTCAGAGAGACAGTAAATCAGAGGAAGGATACTATCTTCTGGTCCAAATGCTGCTCCAATTTGGCAGATGGCGAACACAGGAAATACACATTCCATAAGACATGTGGATACATAGACTAATCAATTCATGCTCATGCTGAACCAGCAAATCCAAGGATACTAGGCACAGATTCTGCAATTAGAAGGGCTCCCTTGAGAGAGATTGCCATTCAAAATACTAGAAAGTCCAAGCGATAACCGAGGAGTTGGATGATTCATGATACATGGAATAGTAAAGCCCAGAGCACAATGCCTTGAAACTGTATAGTATTTACAGTAATACTCATAAACAGCTATGGGTGCAAATACCATTATTACGGTGTCGACAAGTCAGCAGACACTTTTTTTTTTTTTTTTTTTTTTTTTTTTTTTTGCTGTACGTGGGCCTCTCACTGTCGTGGCCTCTCCCGTTGCGGAGCACAGGCTCCGGACGCGCAGGCTCAGCGGCCGTGGCTCATGGGCGTAGCCGCTCCGCGGCATGTGGGATCTTCCCGGACCGGGGCACGAACCCGTGTCCCCTGCATCGGCAGGCGGACTCTCAACCACTGCGCCACCAGGGAAGCCCCAGCAGACACTTTTTAAACTAATTTTTATTTTATGTTACTGTGGAAATTTACAGTAGAACTGTTAAAGTCATTCTCAGTGGAAAAAGTACATCTAGGGCTTCCCTGGTGGCGCAGTGGTTAACAATCCGTCTGCCATTGCAGAGGACACGGATTCGAGCCCTGGTCCGGGAAGATCCCACATGCCGCAGAGAAACTAAGCCTGTGCGCCACAACTACTGAGCCCACGTGCCACAACTACTGAAGCCTGTGTGCCTAGAGCCCGTGCTCCGCAACAAGAGAGGCCACGGCAATGAGAAGAGCACCACAACGAAGAGCAGCCCCTGCTCGCCTCCACTAGAGAAAGCCCGCGCACAGCAATGAAGACCCAACATAGCCAAATAAATAAATTAAATAAATTGATTAATTAAAAAAAAAAGAATGCCATTAAGAAAAGTTAAAAAAAAAAGTACATTTAACGTATCATGTTAGGGACTTCCCTGGGGGTCCAGTAGCTAAGACTCCGTGCTCCCAACACAGGGGGCCTGGGTTCGATCTCTGGTCAGGGATCTAGATCCTGCATGCCACAACTAAGAGTTCGCAAGCCGCAACTAAAGATTCCACATGCCGCAACAAAGATCCCGCACACCACAACTAAGACCCAGCGCAGCCAAATAAACATTAAGAAAGAAAGAAAGAAAGACAGAAAGAAAACTAAAGTATCATGTTATACTAGAACATATCAAACATGATTTGTCCTGACTGCAACCACAGCTGCTTATACAAATTATATAATAAGTATACTCACTAATTAAAACTAGCAAGAGTATCAGTTGATTTAGGGATGACTGAGAGTTGAAACAGTTAATTTTCTTCTGTTACTTACAGTTCCTATTGCAATGACTACTAATATAACTTATTCATACTAATGTATCCATGTAGACTTCTCATCAAAATAATGAGGTCATGTTTTTTCACTAGTGGTCTTCCTTACTATTGATGACCTTCTCATCTCATATACAAAGAATTGCCATAAAGCAATAACAAAAACAAATCTATAATCCTCTTTTACAACCCAGAACTCATTGTTCAGTATGAGTTTTTTTTTTTTTTTTTTTTTTTTTTGCGGTACGCGGGCCTCTCACTGTTGCGGAGCACAGGCTCCGGACACGCAGGCTCAGCCGCTCCGCGGCATGTGGGATCTTCCCAGACCGGGGCACGAACCCATGTCGCCTGCATCGGCAGGCAGACTCTCAACCACTGCGCCACCAGGGAAGCCCCAGTATGAGTTTTGATACAGGTAAGAAGGAACATGATACCTAAGAGTGTCAAGTGATGGGGGTGTATTGATAAACATAAAGATTGCTTCCAGGACTACAGAGCTGATAATTTCCCTCATATCTTAAGTTTTTAAATTATCAGCTGTATTGTTTTAGTACTCTAATTTTAATGTTGACATGAAACAAAGATGGCTTCTTTTTTTAGGCTTTTATCTTGAACACAGTGTCTGGATAATTTTAAAAGGTATTGGCATATCCCAATGATCTGTACTGTTCTAGGGTGTGATGGCTTAGGAGTGAATATGATTTGAACCTAATACATTTTTAGGAGGGTGTCAAATTCAGAACCAGGCAGATCCATCTCCTGACCCTAAACATGGTCCTAAAGTAAATCGCTTGAGGAAATTGGATCCCAAAGATTACAGGTGGGGAATTTTGAAGTGTGTCCATATTTCATTGGAGATCAAAGAAGCCTAACTAAAAGAATTGTGGGCTGACTCACATGATAACTTCTTTTTGAAAGGGCTATTTTATCTTGAAGATTATGAGTTTGGAGGAACTAAGGTGATTAGCAGTGGAAAGAATCAGAACGTGTGAAATTCCTTAAAAATTTATTGACAAATAACTGTGTTACACATAATAATAAAAAAAAACCTTTACACTTAAAAAAAAATCTATATTATATTGCCAAAGTATAATGACCAGCATGAAACACAGATCTTGTTTAAAAAAAAAAAAAGCAAAGGTAACATTTAAGCTGGTACTCCCGTATTCAAACATTTTTGTTTAGATCATACAGTATTTAGCCAAAAAGAGGAGGCCATAGTAATGCCAGCAATGGATCACACAACTTTGAAGAGGATCTCTCAGCAAAGTCAAAGGAGCCACCATTGTACACATGGTGTTTAATGAAACATAAAAGCACAATGTTCTGGCACTGGGCTATGTTTACACGGTGTTGATATAAAAACCATCTCAGCTCCAATTATGGCTTGCTCACCAAGAGTCTTTCATTGCAATGGTCATGAGGGAAGGAATTTTGTTAGCTGATAAAGCTGACAAAGCTGTTAATTAACAGTTCCCAAGAGGTAGGAACCATGAAAGCCTAAATTCTAACTTTCACAGAAGTAGCCAATTTGATAATATCCCAACTTAATATATCTAATTTCATTATATAGTCTCAAACTACAATGGCAATCGTTCATTCATATATTTTTTAAAAGCCTATAATTTGCCTGGCACTATTTTAGGTATTAGGGAAACAGAGGTGAACAAAGTGGACAAAAGTCTCTACCCTTAAAAACTTACATTTTATTGATGGGAGCTAGACAGTAAAAAATAATTAAAATATAGGTATAATACGCCGGATGATTTACTGGAGCAAAATAAAGCAGGAAAGGGGGAAAGAGAATGCCAGGGTTAGACAGGGTTGCAACTTTAAATAGGATAGAGAGGAAATACCTCAGTGAGAAGGGAACATCTGAGCAAAAACCTGAAAGTGGAGTGTGTTAGTCAATTCAGGCTGCCATAACAAAATACCATAGGCTGGGTGGCTTAAACAATAGACATTCATTTTCTCAGAGTTCTGGAGGCTGGAAATCAGAGATCAGGTAGTCAGCATGGTCCGGTTCTGAGGAGAGCTCTTCCTGGCTTCCAGAGGTAGGCTTCTTGTTCTTCGTGCACATGGAGACAGAGGAGAGAGAGGAGGAGGTGGGGAAAGGGAGGGAGAGAGCTCTCAGGTATCTCTTCTCACAGGGACATTAATCCTGTTAGATCAGGTCCTACCTTCATGACCTCATTCAACCTTAATTACCTTCAATAAGGCCCTATCTCCAAATAGTTATATTGGGAGTTAGAGCTTCAACATATAAATGGGGGTGGGTGGGTGGGAACAAAACAATTCAGTCCATAGCAGGTCATTAGTAATACATATATCTGGGGGAAGAATGTTTTAGGCAGAGAGTTTGGGCCAGAGATATAACCTAGGGAGTTATCAGCATATAGATGATATTTGAAGCCCTCAGGCTGGATGAAATCACCACTAGAGTAAAAGTAGAGAAGGGAAACAAAGCCAAGGGCTGAATCCTAGACTGAAAGGAGCAACCAGTGAATAAGTTAGGAGAAAACTAAGAGGGTGTAGTGTCCTGGAAGCCTAGTGGATAAAGCATAGAATTTCAAGAAGGAGGAGGTAAGAGCTCTGTCAAATAAAAATGAAGGCTGGGCTTCCCTAGTGGCACAGTGGTTGAGAGTCCGCCTGCCGATGCAGGGGACACGGGTTCGTGCCCCGGTCCGGGAAGATCCCACATGCTGCGGAGCGGCTGGGCCCGTGAGCCATGGCCGCTGAGCCTGCGCGTCCAGAGCCTGTGCTCCGCAACGGGAGAGGCCACAACAGTGAGAGGCCCGCATACCGCAAAAAAATAAAAATAAAAAAAAAAGAGAACGAAGGCTGAGTCTTGACCATTGGATTAACAACATGGAGGTCACAGGTGACCATACCAAGAGCAATTTTGGTGGAGTGGTAAGGGCAAAAGCCTGGCTGGAGTAGGTTCAAGAGAGACTGAGAGAGGGACTTCCCTGTTTGGCCCAGGGGTTAAGACTCCACACTCCCAATGCAGGGGGCACATGCTCGATCCCTGGACAGGGAACAAAGATCCCACATGCTGCATGGTGCGGCCAAAAAAAAAAAAAAGAGAGAGAGAGACTGAGAGGAGAGGAATTCAAAACATTGAGTAGACAAGCAACAAAAGAAAAAAATAGATAAATTGGACTATATCACAATTAAAAATCTTTTGCTACAAATGATACCATCAAGAAATGAAAAGACAACCTACCATAAGGGAGAAAAATTTTTACAAATCTGATAAGAGACTTGTATCCAGAATATATATTTTTAAAATTTTGTAACTTAACAATATAAAACCAAATGATCCATTTTTTTCAAATGGGCAAAGGACTTGAATAAACATTTCTCCCAGGAAGATATGTAAATGGTCAATAAGGACATGAAAAGGAGATCAGTATCATTAGCCATTAAAGAATTGCAAATCAAAGCCACAATGAGATACCACTTCATACCCACTAGGATGCCTATAATAAAAAAGACAGATAATGTTGGTGAGTTTGCAGAGAAATTGGAACTCTCATTTATTGCAGGTAGGAATATAAAATGGCCCAGCATTTTGGAAAATAGTTTGGCAGTTCCTCAAAAAGTTAAATATAGGATTACTCTATGACCTAGCAATTCCACTTCCAGATATATATCCAAGAGAAATAAAAATATATGTCCACACAAAAACTCGTATGCAAAAAGATGTACATGAATGTTCACAGCAGCGTTATTCATAATAGCCCAAAAGTGGAAACAATCCAAATGTTCATCAACTGATGAGATCAATGAAAGTGGTATATTCAAACAATGGAATTATTATTGAGCAAACAAAAGGACTCAAGTACTGATACATGCTACAACTTGGATGAACTTCAAAACATTGTGCTAAATGCAAGGATCCAGTTAAAAAAGATCGTGTAGTATAATTCCTTTATATGAAAAGTCCAGAATAGGCAAGTCCATAAAGACAAAAAGATTAGTGTTTGTGTAGGGTTTTATAGGATAAGAGTGATTAATGGATGGGGGGTTCTTTTTGAAATTATGAAAATATTCCAAAATTGATTGTTGTTGCACAGCTCTTTGAATATGTTAAAATCATTAAATTGTACACTTTAAATGAGTATATTTTGCAGTGTGTGAATTACATCCCTGTGAAGATGTGGTGGGTTTGTTTTTTTTTTAATTGCATAGTGATGACTTCAGGAACAGAGAAATAAAACTCTAGTAGATACTTAGCATCACCATTTGGGATCCAATTCTAAGTGTATCTGACTCCAAAGACTGTGTGTTCTTAACCACTCTGCTACACTGCAGATAACCTAAGGGTTATTTCCTTAGGTTACATTCCCAGAAGCAGAATTCATTACTGAGACAAAGGATCTGAACAATTTATTGTAAGGGCTGAAGGAGTCCATGCAGCCATCTGGGCTTGCCAGGTACATGGACCCCTTCTAGGCAAAGTGATCCAAACTGTTCTTTCCTGAGCAGTTGTATGACTCAAACAACCTGTTCTGAATGAAATAAACCCTGCTATCACAGCTGATTAACAAGTGGCTAAGACACAAGCCAAAGGCAACTACATACAGGCTAGTCAACTTCCACTGAGGCAGAAGCAGTAGCTTAGAAGCTTAGTAGCTTAGTTCAAAAGCAGCACTTGGGACTAACCTGGTGGTCCGGTGGTTAAGAATCCACGAGGGCTCAATCCCTGGTAGGGGAACTAAGGTCCCACATGCCTCGGGGCAATTAAGCCCTCAAGCCACAACTACAGAGCCCGCTTGCCACAACTAGAGAGAAGCCCAGACGCCACAACGAAAGATCCCACATGCCGCAACTAAGACCCAATGCAGCTAAATAAATAAATATTAAAAACAAACAAAGAAAAGCAGCACTCAATACTGAGTAATGGTAAATCAACCCAATTAAATTATCTCTGTAGGGATGTGCCAGGTGAACAAAGAGAAGGCAAATAACTCAAGCCCAAGGTGTTAAACTTTTAGCAGCTGTGTGCTAAGTATAGAAAATGAATTTTGTGGAGAGTTTTCAGTTGTCCAAAAGGTAAGCCCAAACACCTCTTGAAGAGAATCTTACCCCACTAGGAACCCATGCAAAGCACATTGATACCAAGTTAATTTTACTAATATAATTATATGAAGCATTTTCTAAGGATAAAGGAGTTTTCAAAGGGAAACAAAGTCATTCCATCAGATTGAATCATTATATCAATAAGAATTTTAAATAAATTATCTTTTGTTCCAAGGTGGGGAAAATGAACATAAGCTAGAACATCTAATCCAACAAGGCCTCTAAACCTTCTATATCTTCATCTGTCCTCAAACCTTAACACCCCTTTCTGCCCTGCACTCAGCTAATAAGTTTGCCTTTATGCCACCCTCTCACCACCAAATCCACCAACCTATCTGCATCAGCACGCATATTCTCTGTTTTCTCTCCCATGTCAGAGGGAGGAGTATCCCTGTTCTTATTAAAGGCCAATTATCCCATTTAGGCTTTGTATCCCATTCCCTCTAGCCTAATCATAGACTTTGCTCCTAAAATTTTCCTTAATAGCTCCTGCATCATCAATTCCTCCCTTTCTATTGAAAACATGCAAACATGCTCTAGTATCTCCTACCCCAATACTTTAAAAACTCTCCTGGGAAATTTTTTAAAAAACAACAAAAAAAAACTTTTGGAGTAGGGACAGTTTTCAAAGTATGACACAAAACTCAGAAAAATTCAACTATGTAAAACTTTTTAAATTTCTGCAGAGAAAAATCAACATAAAGTGAAAAGACATATTTGCAATTCATATCACAAAGTGAAGCCTAATGTGCCTGATATATTAAAAGCTCCTACAAATCAATAAGAAAAAGACCAATAACCCATTAGAAAGAGGAACAAAAGGTAAGAAGAGACAATTCAAAGAAAAAGAAATACAAATAGCTTTTAAACTTTTGAGAATACATTCAACCTCACTGGAAGTAAAAGAAATAAATGAAATTTTAAAATACACCAAGAGGGGGACTTCCCTAGTGGTGTAGTAGTTAAGAATCCACCTGCCAATGCAGGGGACACGGGTTCGAGCCCTGGTCCAGGAAGATCCCACATGCCACAGAGCAACTAAGCCCAAGTGCCACAACTACTGATCCCGGGCGCCTAGAGCCTCTGCTCTGCAACAAGAGACGCCACCACAATAAGAAGCCCATGAACTGCAGCAAAGAGTAGCCCCCACTCGCTGCAACTAGAGAAAGCCCGAGCACAGCAACGATGATCCAACGCAGCCATAAGTAAATAAATAAATAAATTTATATTAAAAAAAAATACACCAAGAGGGGGACTTCCCTGGTGGCGCAGTGGTTAAGAACCAGGACACGAGTTCGAGCCCTGGTCCAGGAAGATCCCACATGCCACAGAGCAACTAAGCCCGTGCGCCACAACTACTGAGCTTGCGCTCTAGAGCCCATGAGCCACAACTACTGAAGCCCACGTGCCTAGAGCCCATGCTCCACAACAAGAGAAGCCACCACAATGAGAAGCCTGTTCACCTCAACGAAGAGTAGCCCCCACTCGCCACAACTAGAGAAAGCCCATGCACAGCACCGAAGACCCAACGCAGCCAAAAAAAACCACCAAGAAACCATTTTTCACTTACTAGATTGGCAAACATTAAAAAAAAATTAATAACGTGATATGGGGAAACAGGTTTTCTCATCATTGCTGGTGGGAGAGATATTGGTACAAATTATATTGACGCATTCTGGAACCATATCTATCAAACTCACAAATGTACTTACCCTTTGACTTAACAATTAATAATTTTACCCTACAGATATGTTGCCACACATGTGAAAAGACTTATGTATAAAATTATTAATTGCAGCTTTGTTTGTAATAGCAAAAGATTGAAAACAACCTAATATTCATCAACAGGAATCACTAGGGGGTTGAATAAATAAATTATGGTATAACAACACAATGTAACCATCAATAAACTGGAAGACCTCCTTGTATACCTATACGGAACAATCTCCAAAATATGTTGATAGTAGAAAAGTAGGGGGCAGAAACAGTGTGTACAATGAGCTACCATTTGTGTATTTGTTTAAAAGGAGGGAAAGTGGAAGAATATATATATATTTGCTTGTACATACACAGAGTATTTCCAGAAGGATTCTTAAGAGACTGGAAACATTGGAATGAGGGAGGAAAACACTGTGACTGGGGGAAAGTTGTGGGAGTGAGACTTTTCACTATATACCATTTTGTACCTTTACAATTTTGTACCATGTAATGTAACCTATTCAGAATTTGCTTCTATTAAAAAAAAACATTTTAAAAGTTTTCCCTGACCTACATCCCCTCCCAACTATCATCCTAATTCTTTACAGAACCACTCAAAGTTTTTGTCTATATTTGCTGTCTCTACTTTCTCATCTTTATTCTCTCTTCAATCCATTCAAACCTAGGTTTTGTCCCAACCATTCTACTGAAACTGCCTTCTTCAGGGCATTATAACCTCCATCTCTGATGGAGGCTAAGACCTTCATCTTAGCCTCTCAACAGTATTCAACACTGTTGACTACTCCCTGCTTGAAGTAATTTCTATTTATCTATTTATTTTTAAATTTATTTATTTATTTTTAATTTGGCTATGCCGGGTCTTAGTTGCAGCACGCGGGATCTTCATTGCCACGTGTGGGGTCTTCCTTGTGGCATGTGGGATCTTTCTTTTATTTTATTTTTTTTGGTTTTGCTGTGTATAGGGTTTTTTTTTTAACATCTTTATTGGAGTATAATTGCTTTACAATGTTGTGTTAGTTTCTGCTGTGTAACAAAGTGGATCAGCCATATGCATACATATATCCCCATATCCCCTCCCTCTTGCGTCTCCCTCCCACACTCCCTATCCCACCGCTCTAGGTGGTCACAAAGCACTGAGATGATCTCCCTGTGCTATGCAGCTGCTTCCCACTAGCTACCACTAGCTATCTATTTTACATTTGGTAGTGTATATATATGTCAGTGCTACCCTCTCACTTTGTCCCAGCTTACCCTTCCCCCTCCCTGTGTCCTCAAGTCCATTCTCTATGTCTGTGTCTTTATTCCCGTCCTGCCCCCAGGTTCGTCAGAACCTTTTTTTTTTTTTTTAGATTCCGTATATATGTATTAGCATACAGTATTTGTTTTTCTCTTTCTGACTTATTTCACTCTGTATGACAGTCTCTAAGTCCATCCACCTCACTACAAATAACTCAGTTTCGTTTCTTTTTATGGCTGAGTAATATTCCATTGTATATATGTGCCACATCTTCTTTATCCATTCATCTGTCGATGGACACCTAGGTTGCTTCCATGTCCTGGCTATTGTAAATAGAGCTGCAATGAACATTGTGGTACACGCGGGATCTTTAGTTGAGGCACGCAGGATCTTTTTTAGTTGGGGCACGTGTAATCTTTAGTAGCTGAAGTAATTTCTTTTCTTGGCTTCTAGGACATTTCTTTCTCCTAGTTTTCTTCTTGCTTCCTTGGCCACCCCTCAGTCATCTTGGTGGGATCCTCCTCTTCCTCTAACTAATTTCTAAAGATTGGTCCTCTCTTTGGCTCTTTTCTTTCTTTTTCTGAATTTTATTTAATTTATTTTTTTATACAGCAGGTTCTTATTAGTTATCCATTTTATACATATTAGTGTATCCATGTCAATCCCAATCTCCCAATTCATACCCCCACCCCCACCCCCCCACCCCCACCACTTTCCCCCCTTAGTGTCCATCCGTTCTCTTTGGGTCTTTTCTACTCCATCCACAGTCTGCCCTAAGTGATCCCATCCAGTCCAATAGCTTTAAATACTACTATTGACCACCTAATTTATAATCCAGTCTCGCCTGTCTCCCTGAGCTCCCAGGTTCATATATTAAGTATACACTTGAAAATTCACTGGGATGTCTAGTAGACATCCCAAACTTAACATATGGGAATTCCCTGCTGCTCCAGTTGTTAGGACTCGGTGCTTTCACTGCTGGGGCTGGGTTCGATCCAATATTGCAAGTTGCATGGTGTGGCCAAAAAAAAATAGGACTTTACTCCCTCAAACTCTGTCTACTCAGTCTCCTCCAGCTCAGTAAAAGCCCCTTGTGGATATTCACAGTTACTCAGATCCAAAACCTAGAATCATCTTTGATTCCTCTTTCCCTGATACCTATATCCAATCATCAATAAGTTCTTTCAGTTTTACCTTTAAAACATAACCCCAATTCATTCACTTCTTACGTCTACAGCTTCCTAGGCTGAGGCACCATCATCTTCCTAGTGTGTTACTCATCTTTTTGCTACTATTGGTAATTTAATATTTCTACCTCCTCAAATACAGCATGAGCCTCTCAAAAGTAGGAACCACATCTTAGTTATTTTTGTATTCTGTTATAATGCAGTGCTTGGTACATTATAGCTGCTTAATAAACGTTTGTTGAATGAATAAATAGATGACTGGAGGAAGTAATGAGTGAATGGTGACAAGTAAACCATGACTCAGGTAACTAACAACACCCACATCTAGTGCCTCCTGTCATTTCCTTGCAGTTCTTTGCTGGAAAGGCCACATCTTTATAAAATTTCATATAGTAGGCATCCATTAGGCTTTCTGTCCAGCATCATATTTTCTGTGAACTGCTTTCCCCACCTCCACGGCACTAAATTCACCTTATAATGGCAGTGGGCCCTTGGTACCATTTTGTGCGATGTTTATACACCAAAAGACACCATAAACTAAATCAAATGGAAGAAAAACCACTGTAGACAAAAGGCTAATACTATTAGTGTAAAGAGAACTCATATAAACTAATAACAAAATGATAAACAACCCAGCAGGAAAAATGCTGGGCAAAGAATAAGAACAGGCAATTTATTAAAGATGAAATACAAACGTCAAAAAACAAAACAGGGCTTCCCTGGTGGCGCAGTGGTTGAGAGTCTGCCTGCCGATGCAGGGGACATGGGTTTGTGCCCCGGTCCGGGAAGATCCCACATGCCGTGGAGTGGCTGGGCCCGTGAGCCACGGCCGCTGAGCCTGCGCATCCGGAGCCTGTGCTCCGCAACAGGAGAGGCCGCAACAGTGAGAGGCCCACGTACCGCAAAACAAAACAAAACAAAACAATTCTATTCCATTGGTCATGCTTTTCTTTATGAAAAATAGACTTTTAATATACCATTTTTAACTCCTCAGATTGGCAATATTTCAAAACATTGATAACATTCAGTACTGGAAAGAACACGGGGGCATGAGAACTCTCATACATTGCTGGGGGAAATGATAAGTGCTATGACCATTTGGGAAAGTCATGTGGCAGCATCTTTTAAAACGTAGTATACCCTTTTTTATTTTTTGGCTGCCCCGTGTGGCATGCGGGATCTTAGCTCCCCAATCAGGGATCGAACCTGTGCTCCCTGCATTGGGAGTGCAGAGTCTTAACCACTGGACTGCCAGGAAAGTCCCTAAAATGTAACATATCCTTTTAATGCAGTATATGGGATCTTTTCTATAGAAATAAAAATACCAGTACATAAGCATACGTGTACAAAGATATTTATTGTGGCATCATTTGTAGTGGGAAAAGGCTGAATTGGAAAATAGCCAGGTAGCTTTCTCTCCATTCATCTTTCTTCCCTGGGATCACATGTTTTCTCATCTCTCTTTCTCTCTGTATTTCTTCCTGGTCTTACAGATGGACCAACAAGGTCACCAGACTTGAATCTCTGATCCTACAAATTTCAGTGCTCACCATGTCTCAGTCTAGAGTTTCTATTTTGTTCGTTTACAAAGCTGCTATTTGTATTTTAATGTCACTTTTTATAGTTTCCAGTTCTCTGCCAAATTTTTCAAGTTTAGCTTTCATCTCCTGGAACATAGTAAACAGTTATTTTATAGTCTGTGTCCAGTCATTGTAACATAAGAGTCCCTGTGGGTCTGTTTCTATTATCTGTTATTTCTCTCCTTCCTCATGGTATCTTGTCTCCTTATGTGCCTGGTTATCTTTGTGCTGGACACTGTATTTGAAAAAAAAAAAAATTTGAGAATTCCCTGGAAGTCCAGTGGTTAGGACTCCATGCTTCCACTGCAGGGGGCATGCAGGGGCATAGGTTTTCTCCTACGATCCCACATGCCACATGGCAAAAAAAAAAAAAATTATATAAATAGTTTGATGCCAACGATGATGATATTTTCCTCCAAAGAGGATTTTTATTTGCTCTTGCCACTAGCAATTAGGGACAGTTTAATACAAGTTCAGGCTTTTAGATTTTTCTGGGCCACTTAAGAAGATATGAAGTCAGCCTGCAGTCTGTATGAGGGTTAGTTAACTTCCAGTGCTCCCTTATACCTACAGTGCAGTGTTTTAAAGTCCTGAGCCAAAGCACAGGGTGGTATATTAGGGTTACCACCTTTTATGGCTCCTAGACTCCAAATTTTTTTCCCATAAACTCTCGAGACTGCCAAAAGTACACTTTAACTTCCCAGTCACTTCTGAATCAGTAAATGTCTCCAGACAAAAGCAGCATGAGTGCCAGGCTCATCACTCCAAATTCCTTACCTATTGAGAATTTTGGCCGAGTAATTCCTCACTGTCTTGTTATTTTATGAGATGTTTCTAGAAGATGCTTTTTAGGTTTCATCCAGGTTGTTTAGCTGACTTCAGTAGGAGGGTTGACTTGAATTATGTAGTCTACCGTTACTAACAGTGAAAGTCTATTCAGTTTACCTTATTCCTGCAAGAGAAAATTTCATTAGTTCCAGTCAAGGGCTGATTCCTGGTGATGTGGCCAAGGGTATAGGGTCATTCAATATATAGAGTACTCAATATATATTAGCCTTGAGAAGGGCAGATTCCTAAGAAGAGGAAGTGAGCATAGGAGAAATGATTGGCATCTCTAATATACCTAATTACTTGCTGTTCTCTAAATATACTCTCCGATGTCATATTCCTGTACTTTTTCATATGCTATCTCCTCAGCCAGCATTTCATCCCCTCCTGTTCACTAGACAAACTACCATTTCTTTTCAAGTATTAATACCTCATCTCAAAAACAAGCAAACAAACAAATAAACAAAAAGGCAAAGACAAACATCCCGTCCTCTGTATGCTCTTTGTAATGTGCAAAACTTTTTCATAACAATTTTTCTATCCTTCAGGATAGGAATTATTTTTTCACCTATGTGACCTGACATTGTATCAGGCACATTCAACAAATATTTGTTTAATAAATGAATGACTGTGAGTAAAGAACAACTCTTTCTAAGTTCCCTCAGATCTTACATTCCATGATTCTATAAAATTCCAACTCCAAAAAATAACTTACTTCAGTGGTTTGTCATTCACAGGACCTTAACACTTACAAAGCCCTTTTTCTCCTTTCTTCTAAGAATACAGGTATGTTTTGAGAAAGAGTAGATAATGATATCATTTTAGGGACTCCCCTGGTGTTCCAGTGGTTAAGAGTCCACCTTCCAATGCAGGGAACATGGGTTCGACCCCTGGTCGGGGAACTGGGATCCCACATGCCGGGGGGCAACTGGGCTTGTGCGCCACAACCGGAAAGCCCTCACATCACAACTAGAGAGAAGCCCGCATCCCGCAATGAAGATTCCACGTGCTGCAACTAAGACCCAAAGCAGCCAAAAAAAAAAAAAAGAAATCATTTTAGAGGCAATTTCTTAACTACTTTTACCCTACTAGATTTGGTTCTCTAGATTCTTAATCTTTTTCCTTATTTTCATGCCTGAATGACAAGGCTTCAAACTCATTAGCTGGCTTTATGACTAATTCACACGTTACCCACCTCCCTCTCCATTCCCACAAAATCCTATTTTTTTTCCTTCCACATTTTCATCCCTTCTCCCTTCTAACATTTCATTCCTTCTTCCATACAAGGACCATTCACCATCACACTACTGGTCAAATGCAGCAAAAGAAACACACAACGTTATATCTACACAATTCTGTAACTTCTATGAAAATCAGGGAATAAGGAATCAAAGCAATTACTAACAAATTTAGAGCATTCCTCAGGGACCTGTATCAACCAGTTCTAACAATTGCACTCCAAGGGAGAAGTGGCAAAATGTTTGTGAGTACTAAGAAGCCACCTTTTGAAGTTTTTTGTTTGTTGGTTTGTTTGTTTGTTTTGCCACACATTGTGGCATGGAGAACTTCCCCGCCCAGGGATCGAACCCACACCCCCTGCAGTGGAAGCGTGGAGTCATAACCACTTGACCACCAGGGAAGCCCCTGAACATATTTTCGAGAAAGATGAGGAGAGCAGTGTGACCAAACAGCCCACCCATTAGCAATCACCTTCACCAGGACAAGGAAAACAGAAATCACCTGTTCAACCATACTCCCCAAAAAGAAGAGACTAGGAAGAAAACAGACAGAAATCTAATAGTAGCTCTTTGAGGAGGAACAAAATCAGAGGTTGACATATGACCAATTGTACAAAGCAGGAAGGATGCAAAAAAACAATACCATTAAGAAATTGCTTTGGGGACTTCCCTGGTGGCGCATTGGTTAAGAATCCGCCTGCCAGTGCAGGGAACACGGGTTCAAGCCCTGGTCCAGGAAGATCCCACATGCCTTGGAGCAACTAAGCCCATGTGCCACAACTACTGAGCCCGCGTGCTGCAACTACTGAAGCCTGCGCGCCTAGAGCCCGTGCTCCACAACAAGAAAAGCCACGGCAATGAGAAGCCCATGCACCACAACAGAGTAGCCCCCACTCGCCGCAACTAGAGGAAGCCCGTGCACAGCAACAAAGACCCAATGCAGCCAGAAATAAAAAAATAAAATAAATAATTTTTTTTAAAAAGCCATAAAGTAAATTATGAGGACAACTGGGAAAATTTAAATACGGATCATATATTAATCTGTGTATCTGTGTTAAATTTCTTGAGGATGACAATTGTATTGTGGTTGTGTAGGTGTATTGGAAAGAATGGTAGCCCCCAGAAAGATATACCCATGTCCTAATCCCCAGAACCTTTGAATGTTATTTGGAAAAAGGGTCTTTGTAGATGTAGGGTCTTGAGGGTCTTGAGATGAGGAGATCATCCTGGGTTATCTGTGTGGTCACTAAATCCAATGAGAAGGATTCCTATAAGAGATGCACAGAGGAGACAGACAAGAAAAAGAGGTAATGTCACCACAGAAGCAGAGACTGGAGTGATGTGGCCACAAGTCAAGGAATACCAGCAGCCACAAGAAGCTGGACGAGGCAAAGAAGATTCTCCTGTAGAGTCTCCAGAAGGAATGTGGCTCTGCAAACACTGTGATTTTCGAATTCTGGCCTCCAGGGCTTCCCTGGTGGCGCAGTGGTTGAGAGTCCGCCTGCCGATGCAGGGGACGCGGGTTCGTGCCCTGGTCCAGGAAGATCCCACATGCCGCGGAGTGGCTAGGCCTGTGAGCCATGGCCGCTGAGCCTGCGTGTCCGGAGCCTGTGCTCCGCAACGGGAGAGGCCGCGACGGTGAGAGGTCCGCATACCGCGAAAAAAAAAGAAGACAGAATTCTGGCCTCCAGAACTGAGAAATAATACATTTCTGTTGTTTTAAGTCACCAAGTTTGTCATAATTTGTTACAGCAGCCACAGGAAACTAAAACAGTAGAGAATGTATTTTTTCTTAAGCAATGTATGCTAAAATATTTAGCATATTTAAGAAATGCCATGATGTCTACAACTTGTAACTTACTTTTGAAAGGATCATAAAATAATATTTTTAAAGTATGTATCTATATATTTTTAAGATATATATACACACACATGTAGTAAATAAGACAAAATATTAATGTTATCAATTGATAAATGGATGTTGTACTATTCTTTTTTTTTTTTTTTTGGCTCCGTTGGGTCTTCGTTGCTGCACATGGGCTTTCTCTAGTTGTGGCAAGTGGGGGCTACTCTTCGTTGCGGTGCACGGGCTTCTCATTGGGGTGGCTTCTGATGTGGTGGAGCACAGGCTCTAGATGCACAGCTTTCAGTAGTTGTGACACACGGGCTCAGTTGTTGTGGCTCACGGTCTTAGTTGCTCTGTGGCATGTGGGATCTTCCCGGACCAGGGCTCGAACCTACGCTCCTGCATTGGCAGGTGGATTCTTAACCACTGCACCACCAGGGAGGTCCCCTGTTGTACTATTCTTTCCATTTTTATGTAGAATTGAAATTTGTAAAAAAAAAGAAAAAAAAACAGAAGTTTGGAAAAAATAATAAAAGAGTACTTCTCTAGCTAAGTAAGAAAAAAAAAAAAGAGATTTACTGGCCATGGGGCTGTCAGTTCTTAAAAGCAGCATCCACAGGTAGAAGGACAGTTATTTCAGAAAACTTCTTGGAAATCTCAAATCAAAACCAGCAAAATCTGCTGCCTTATACCCTCCACCGAACCCTCAAGATGGAAGGGCTATGGAAACTATCTAATGCTTCTGAATGGCAGAGCTAAGCGGGCTCCGTCGTACTTATAAACTGGGGTGACAAGGAAAAGGTAGAGTGGCCAGTTTAAGTAAAACGAGAAAGAACGTAGAAAATGAATTTGTTTCTCATCTTCCCTTTCTTCAGATTCATGATATGAAGAAATAATTCCACCTGCACATATGGGTTCCTCCACATCCTGCCTTTATGGTGCTGAGTACAGAGACTGTTAACTTGAATGGTGCTAACATGATTAAAGTCCTCTGAGGAGGAAACAAACCCAGGGTAATTGTTTTTTAAAATAATGTAAATATTATAAGCAGTAATCAGACAAAACAAATTCAGAGACCCAGTTAAACTCTTTGCTCTCAAAGGTGAAATTTAATGAGAGCAACTTTTACAAGTAAATCAGGAAAATAAATACTGTGGAAATGAGGAGAACATGGACTAACCAGCTCAATTCTGTAATGGTATATGACCAAACGGTACCTGTACAAGTGACAGATCACAAAATAAACCAACAAAAGTGAAAATCATCTTTGAATATAATATACTTTTTAGTTGCAAAGATGTTGATCTGCACTCATGCTAATTGAGTGCATTACTAATTTAAGGAGAGAACTAAGCAACTGTCTTTCTGGAGCTTAAAGAGAAAAATATTATCAACTATTTCAATTTAATTTTCCACTCATTCATTCAAATATTTTTTGAGCACCTGCTATGTGTGAGGCACTGGGGTTGGTGACGGGTGGTTGTTGAAAATACAAAGCAGAAAACGAGCACAAAGCTACTTTCTGTCTCTATGGTTTTGCTTATTCTGGACATTTCATATAAATGGAATCATGCAACATGTAGCCTTCTGTGACTGGCTTCTTACACTTAGCATAATGTTTTCAGGTTTTATCCCTGTTGTAGCAAGTACCGGTACTTCATTCTTTTTTTATTTCTGAATAGTATTCCACTGTATGGATATACACATTTTGTTCATCCATTCATTACTTGACAGATACTTAGGTTGTTTCCACTCTTTGGCTATTATGAATATTGATACTATGAACATTCGTGTACAAGTTTTTGTGTGAACAAAGTTAATACAGAATGATTAATTAATGTACTAATTATGTATTCATTAATACAGAAGTAATGGAATGTGGTAAGCACCATGTAGTGGATTTTTATTGGTTTTGGCTGCCCAGCATCCATTCCTCCTTCCGCTTAGAAACAGTACCCATATTCTCTTACGTATGATCACAAAAGGAAGCTTCCAAGGAAGCTGACTTCACACCCAAAACCAGGATAGACCCTACTTGGCTTACGCAGAGCACATCCTATCTCCATGGACATTGATTAGTTCAGTGATGGACAAGTGATCTTTTTTTTTTAATAAATTTATTCATTTATTTTATTTATTATTTTTGGCTGCTTTGGGTCTTTGTTGCTGTGTGCAGGCTTTCTCTAGTTGCAGCGAGCAGGGGCTACTCTTCCTTGCGGTGCGCACGGCCTTCTCATTGCAGTGGCTTCTCTTGTTTCCGAGCACGGGCTCTAGGCGTGCAGGCTTCAGTAGTTGTGGTGCATGGGCTTAGTTGCTCCCCAGTGTGTGGGATCTTCCTGTACCAGGGCTCGAACCCGTGTCCCCTGCATTGGCAGGTGGATTCTTAAACACTGAGCCACCAGGGAAGCCCCTGGACAAGTGATCTTAATTCAGGAAAATGGGATATGAAAAGACCTTTGCTGGGGCTTCTGGAAAAGATGCTTCCTTGTTATTCTGAAATAGCTTCCTTGAGAGACGTTCTCTTCCCACTAGAGATGAGGGAAGCACATGCAGCCCTACTAGAAACTGCTACAGCCATACTGAGATCATGAAGGAGGAAACTTTAGAAAATCAAATATTTTAGAATATGAAATGGAAAGAAACCAGGTCTTTAGTAGTATCATTGAGCCTCAACACTGAGGACCAAACTTTGAGTTTTCAGTTGATAACTAGTAAATTCCCTTAATTAAGTTTGAGATGAGTTTTCTGTTGCTAACAATCAGAAGATTACATAATAATATGAACAGGAACTAAATTTTTATAGCACTTATATAGTGTAACTTCAAGCTGTGTGAATTCAGTGGTGGACACATTGGCTACTGCCTGTGGGAGTCGAGAAAGGCTTCATGTGGAATGTAACATTTGGATTACAACTTGCAATTAACAAAGTATTTACTGAGTACAATGGGCTAAACAAAGTTAAGCAGATTTCTTTTACTGCAGATGTTCTCAGAGACTTTAACATTCATTCATAATTATTCATAACATGAATCATAAATATCTCCAAGAGAAGGATATAATATACAGTGTTTACTAAATTTATTTCACCCGGAACACCTAGTAATATTTCAAGGAATTGGCCGGCTTGGGAAACACTGGTATGTTTAATGTGTTAATAGATGGCTAGAAGTGAAGAACAAGGGCACCTTGGCCACCTTATTAGGAAGTTTTTATGAAGATGAGGGCATTTGAAACAAATTTTAAGAGACTGGTAAGTCCTGACCAAGTAGAATGGATTTAGGTAGCTTCTTTTTTTATTTTATTAATTTATTTTTATTTATTCATTTTTGGCTGCATTGGGTCTTTGTTGCTGTGAGCAGGCTTTCTCTAGTTGCAGCGAGTGGGGGCTACTCTTCGTTGTGGTGGGGATTCTCATTGCAGTGGCTTCTCTTGTTGTGGAACACGGGGCTCTAGGTGCGTGGGCTTCAGTAGTTGTAGCACACGGGCTCAGTAGTTGTGGTTCACGGGCTCCAGAGCTCAGGCTCAGTAGCTCCACGGCATGTGGGATCTTCCCGGACCAGGGCTCGAACCCGTGTCCCCTGCATTGGCAGATGGATTCTTAATCACTGTGCCACCAGGGAAGCCCCTAGGTAGCTTCTTGACTAAGTCAAGTTCATCAGCAAAGCTCTTTAGTCAAGAAGAAATCTGAAAGATTAGCCAACGGTGACTTACTTTAAAATTTATCAGTAACACTCTTCTTTTCTGAGTCCTGCAGCAAATTCAACAAATAAAAGATAATAACTATTACTAAAAAAAAAAAAAGCTAAAGTGAAAATTTTTTTAATGTATTGGCCACTGTATTTATAGGAAATACTTGCAGAACACAGGCATGAGTAACAAGCAACTGATTCTTTTATATTTGATAAGGGACCTGGTAATGCGTTTGTCACATTCAGCTTCACTATATAATTGTGAATGTACCCTGAAATAAATACTACATCTTTTCAGCTCTGCTATCCAACAGGAACAATTGATAGTTGGAGAAAACTCTGCAAGTTCGTAGGGATAAAATTAGAGAATTAGGGTTGTTACTTTATTAAGACAGAATCATTAAGTTTCTAAAACTCACAATTTTGTTTAACATCTTTACTGCAGTATAATTGCTTTACAATGGTGTGTTAGTTTCTGCTTTATAACAAAGTGCATCAGCTATACATATACATATATCCCCATATCTCCTCCCTCTTGCGTCTCCCTCTCACCCTCCCTATCCCACCCCTCTAGGTGGACACAAAGCACCGAGCTGATTTCCCTGTGCTATGCGGCTGCTTCCCACTAGCTATCGGTTTTACATTTGGTAGTGTATATATGTCCATGCCACTCTCTCACTTCATCCAGCTTACCCTTCCCCCTCCCCGCGTCCTCAAGTCCATTCTCTATGTCTGTGTCTTTATTCCTGTCCTGCCCCTAGGTTCTTCAGAACCTTTTTCTTTTTTAGATTTCATATATATGTGTTAGCATACAGTATTTGTTTTCCTCTTCTGACTTACTTCACTCTGTGTGACAGACTCTAGGTTCATCCACCACACTACAAATAATTCAGTCTCGTTTCTTTTTATGGCTGAGTAATATTCCATTGTATATATCTGCCACACTTCTTTATCCATTCATCTGTCGATGGACACTTAGGTTGCTTCCATGTCCTGACTATTGTAAATAGAGCTGCAATGAACATTGTGGTACATGACTCTTTTTGAATTACAGTTTTCTCAGGGTATATGCCTCTCACAATTATTGACGGTAACTCCATTAATTCCAGATGAAGAGGTCTTTCTCTTCTACATTTTTCCAAATCACGTCTACGAATAGCATGCCAATTAAAGTTTGAAAGGAAAAGAGACCATTAATATATATCCATCCTTTATTTTCCAAAGAAAATTGTACAATTTTTGACTTCCCTGGTGGCACAGTGGTTAAGAATCTGCCTGCCAATGCAGGGGATACAGGTTTGCGCCCTGGTCTGGGAAGATCCCACATGCTGCGGAGCAACTAAGCCCGTGCCCCACAACTACTGAGCCTGTGCTCTAGAGCCCACAAGCCACAACTACTGAGCCCACAGGCCACAACTACTGAAGACTGCACGCCTAAAGCCCATGCTCCGCAACAAGAGAAGCTACTGCAATGAGAAGCCCATGTACTGCGCGAAGAGTAGCAACTAGAGAAAGCCCGCATGCAGCAATGAAGACCCAACGCAGCCAAAAATAAGAGAAATTAAAGAAAAAATTGTACAATTTTGCCATAAATTGTTTTCAACAAAGGCTTAGTTTACACATAAAAAGATGGTAGGGAGGTGAGCACGGGGGTGGGTTGGGGGGTGGGAATAAAGAGATTAACTAATAAAAAAAACCCAAAGACTATTTCTGGAAAATCTACATGGCAGAGGAAAGAAAATATAAACATTGACCTTTCTATTTAAGAGTAAAGCGTCCACTGACTTTTTACATCCATCAGTCAGTGCTTATCCAAACTCCAGGCTGAAGTATTATCTCATATAAGGCTCACCTACCAATAGAAGGCCAATTTGTCCCAAAGTAGGTAAAGCACCCAAAACCAAATTTCTGGGCTGCAAGATGCAAATGCTGACTAAACAAGGTGTTTACAGGGTACTTCTTATCAACAGCTAAGTCTTTAAAGGTAGAGAAGGGACTTCCCCTGGTGGTCCAGTGGGTAAGACTCTGTGCTCCCAGTGCAGGGGGCCTGGGTTCAATCCCTGGTCCAGGAACTAGATCCTGCATGCATGCCACAACTAAGAAGCCCACATGCCACAACTAAAAGATCCCACATGCCACAACGAAGATCCCATGTGCTGCAACTAAGACCCGGAACAGCCTAAATAAATAAATATTCAAAAAATAATAATAATAAAATAAAGGTAGAGAAAACCTGAGATACTCCTCAATGTACCAGATTCACACACCAAACATTCACTCTGAAGTTTTTCTACTTATTGGCTGAGTCTCCAGCTGAACTGTCTTAAAAATACATAAGTTGTAAAAAAAGCAAATGCCTCTGCTCTGCCCTTTAAAAATTGTTACAGTATTCCTAGGAGCCAAAGACTTGTCCATTACCCTAAAATCTTCTGCTTCCCTCATACTAAATAATTTTTTCTTGATATTTTACTCTGCTCCCCTGAACATGAATCCCAAAGGTCTTTTCAAATAAACAATTCAGTATTTTAGGAATAAAGATAGGGTATATTTTCAGCAGAATCAAAGGTAATTCAAACTCTACTTTGTGAGGTTTAACAAAACATCACTCATTCATTAAAAAAAAAATTCTAATTCCGATTCCTTTCCATTGTTTCCATTGGGCTATGGTAGTTTTTATTGTAAGGACAGATATTATCAATCACTATTTTTTCTTAAATTATTTTCAAAATATTCTGTAAGTATAAAATAATACATGGGCTTCCCTGGTGGTGAAGTGGTTAAGAATCCACCTGCCAATGCAGGGGACCATGGGTTTGAGTCCTGGTCCAGGAAGATCCCACATGCCGCGGAGCAACTAAGTCCGGGTGCCACAACTACTGAGCCTGTGCTCTAGAGCCCGCGTGCCACAACTACTGAGCCCATGTGCCACAACTACTGAAGCCCGCACGCCTAGAGCCCGTGCTCTGCAACAAAGAGAAGCCACCACAAGGAGAAGCCCGCACACTGCAAGGCAGAGTAGCCCCCACTCACCGCAACTAGAGAAAGCCTGTGCACAGCAACGAGGACCCAACGCAGCTAAAAATAAATAAATGTATTTCATCAATGGCAAAGATGGAAAGAGAAAGAGAGAGAGTGCACAAGCTAAAGTTGCTCTTGAATGGTAAAAAGGCAAAAATGAGGAAATAAAGGAGATCCAGGTGTCTGACTGACATGAGAACTAAGAAAAAGATAAGGGGAAGAAAGAGACAGTGAGATTGAAAGATAGACCCAAGTCCATAAATTGGGCTGTAGAAAATATAAGGTAGAGCATGGATACTGAGATAGAAAGACCACTATCCTGGGAGTCAGGATATTGCATTCATGCCACATCTCTGAGATATCAGCTTTATGATGTTAACCTCTGTTTCCTCATCTGAAGTATAAGGAGACTGGACAAACTGCTTCTGGTGTTCCATCTCTAACTTTCTATGAATTGCTGGATGGATCCCAGGTGGCAGAAGCTCATATAAGCCAAGATGGGAATTTGGAGTAATTTGAAGCCTAGAAAGAATCTCACAGAGAGTGACAGGACAGAGGAACAGCCAGGGTAGGAAAAGAAAGTGAGAAGTTGAAGATTCAAGAGCAGATACCACATGAACTATCTCCATTTTTCTACCAATTCCATAAGAGAAGAGAAAACACATCACTACCTAATAATATGCTTACTGCTATCAGTTTGAGCCATATGAAATTGTTGACATTCAAATGTTATTTAATATTTTCCATTATCTCACTTGGAGACAAGGCATCCTCCCACTGATGACAATTAGCTGATTTACACTGATTTACATGGAAAATGATAGATCTGATTTCTTAATTGTTTAATAAAGCTGATTTACTCAGGAACTAGTAAAACTAGTAAATGGCCCCCACCATCTATAATTGTGGTTAGATTAATCTCCATATTTTAAGACTATAATTCTGAAATGCTATGTTCCCTTTTTTTTTTTGGCATATTATGTCTTAATTTTCCACCAATTAAGGAAACTGAGTCATAGAACCACAGAAATGAAAACATACAATTTTATTTAGAATAGATAATATTGAAGAGACCTTGACACGGAGTGGCCTATGGAAAGAAGTTTAAACAATAATACATAATCACTCTATGGGGGACAGGGTACAAATAATACCATATAAAAGAAGTTGACCATGTACAGAAAAAGACTGGCGATAAGAAAGATGTTAAACCTACAAGAAGAAAGACATATCCCAACTGTACAGCTCAAAAATTTCAGACTGATTCTTGCCTTATCATGAAGGAACTGAAAGAAGCATTTAGTTATGTTAGTCTGGTTCTCTAGCAGAAGGAACTAGCTCTAAGGAACCAAAAAACTAAAAAGAGAAGTAAAAAAGGGGTGGCTCAACCTTTTCCATCCGAACAGAAACACCAAACAATTCAGTTGGTGTTGTAAAAAGAGGACTGACATCTGGACATCTGAGTTTTGGCCCTAACTCTGTCACTAACTTTTTGTGTGACCTTGAGCAGTCTTCACCTTCCCAAATCTCAATTTTCACCTCTTCAAAGTGAGAGGGTGGAACAAATGATCTAAAGCAATGTAATTTCAAACTTACAGAAAAATGTCAAGAGTAGCAGAAGGAACTCCCCTAAGTCCTTTATCCAAATTTTAAAATTATTTACATTTTTTCCATTTACTTTATTATTCCCTCTTTACATATAGACTTATATGTGTTTTTTCCTAAACCGTCTGAGACTTAGAGACATCATACACTTTTTAACCCTAAATACTTCAGTGTGTTATTTGTTAAGAACAAGGCCATTCTCTTATGTAACCACAGTGTGTGTGTGTGTGCGTGTGCGTGTGTGTGTGCCTGTGTGTATATACAAATTAGGACATTTAACATTGATACAATATTATTGTCTAACTTACAGTCTATATTAAATTGTGTAAATTATCCTAAAAACATTATGTAGAGATATATTTTTTCCTAGTTCAGGATCAAATCTAAGGTCACACATTGTATTTAGTTGTCATGTCTCTTTTGTCTCTTTTAATCTGGATCAGTTCCTCAGGCTTTCTTTTTTTTCCTGACCTTGACATTTTGGAAGAGTACAGGCTAGTTATTTTGTAAAGTGGCCCTCCATTTGGGTTTGTCTGACATTTCCTCATGATTAGATTCAGTTCGTGCATTTTTGGCAGGATTATCACTGAAGTAATGTTTGGTCCTCAGTGCTTTTTTTTTTACATCTCTGCTTTTTATTTACTTGTTGATTTATCGATGCATAGAATTGATTAGCTTTTATTCATGTTACCAAGAGTTCTTTTCTTTACAAAAATTATCTGTCTTCTCTTTTTTTTTTTTTTAACATCCTTATTGGAGTATAATTGCTTTACAATGGTGTGTTAGTTTCTGCTTTATAACAAAGTGAATCAGCTATACATATACATTTATCCCCATATCTCTTCCCTGTTATGTCTCTCTTCCTCCCTCCCACCCTCCCTATCCCACCCCTCTAGGTGGTCACAAAGCACCGAGCTGATCTCCCTGTGCTATGCGGCTGCTTCCTACTAGCTATCGGTTTTACATTTGGTAGTGTATGTGGTCCATGCCACTCTCTCACTTTGTCCCAGCTTACCCTTCCCCCTCCCCATGTCCTCAAGTCCATTCTCTAGCAGGTCTGCGTCTTTATTCCTGTCCTGCCCCTCGGTTCTTCATGACCTTTTTTTTTTTTTTAGATTCCATATATATGTGTTAGCATACAGTATTTGTTTTTCTCTTTCTGACTTACTCACTCTGTATGACAGACTCTAGGTCCATCCACCTCACTACAAATAACTCAATTTCGTTTCTTTTTATGGCTGAGTAATATTCCACTGTATATATGTGTCACATCTTTATCCATTCATCTGTCGATGGACACTTAGGTTGCTTCCATGTCCTGGCTATTGTAAATAGAGCTGCAATGAACATTGTGGTACATGACTCTTTTTGAATTACGGTTTTCTCAAGTAATATGCCCAGTAGTGGGATTGCTGGGTCATATGGTAGTTCTAATTTTAGTTTTTTAAGGAACCTCCATACTGTTCTCCATAGTGGCTGTATCAATTTATATTCCCACCAGCAGTGCAAGAGGGTTCCCTTTTCTCCACATCCTCTTCAGCATTTGTTTGTAGATTTAAAAATATATATATATTATTTATTTATTTATTTTTGGCTGCATTGGGTCTTCGTTGCTGTGCGCAGGCTTTCTCTAGTTGCAATGAGTGGGGGCTACTCTTTTTGTGGTGCTCAGGCTTCTCATTGTGGTGGCTTCTCTTGTTGCAAAGCACAGGCTCTAGGCACGCAGGCTTCAGTAGTTGTGGCTCGCAGGCTCTAGAGCGCAGGCTCAGTAGTTGTGGCAGACGGGCTTAGTTGCTCCACGGCATGTGGGATCTTCCTGGACCAGGGCTCGAACCCAGGTCCCCTGCATTGGCAGGCAGATTCTTAACCACTGCACCACCAGGGAAACCCTGTTTGTAGATTTTTTGGTGATGGCCATTCTGATTGGTGTGAGATGATATCTCATTGTAGTTTTGATTTGCATTTCTTTAATGATTAACGATGTTGACCATTCTTTCATGTTTTTGTTGGCAATCTGTATACCTTCTTTGGAGAAATGTCTATTTAGGTCTTCTGCCCATTTTTGGATTGGGTTGTTTGTTTTTTTGATATTGAGCTGCATGAGCTGCTTGTAAATTTTGGAGATTAATCCTTTGTCAGTTGCTTCATATGCAAACATTTTCTCTCATTCTGAGGGTTGTCTTTTTGTCTTGTTTATGGTTTCCTTTGCTGTGCAAAAGCTTTTAAGTTTCATTAGGTCCCATTTATTTTTGTTTTTATTTCCATTTCTCTAGGAGGTGGGTCAAAAAGGATCTTGCTGTGATTTATGTCATAGAGTGTTCTGCCCATGCTTTCCTCTAAGAGGTTTATAGTGTCTGGCCTTACATTTAGGTCTTTAATCCATTTGGAGTTTATTTTTGTGTATGGTGTTAGGGAGTGTTCTAATTTCATTATTTTACATGTAGCTGTCCAGTTTTCCCAACACCACTTATTGAAGAGGCCGTCCTTTCTCCATTGTATATTCTTGCCTCCTTTATCAAAGATAAGGTGACCATATGTGCATGGGTTTACCTCTGGCTTTCTATCCTGTTCCACTGATCTATATTTCTGTTTTTGTGCCAGTACCATACTGTCTTGATTACTGTAGCTTTGTAGTATAGGCTGAAGTCTGGGAGCCTGATTCCTCCAGCTCCGTTTTTCTTTCTCAAGATTGCTTTGGCTATTCGGGGTCTTTTGTGTTTCCATACAAATTGTGCAATTTTTTGTTCTAGTTCTGTGAAAAATGCCATTAGCAGTTTGATAGGGATTGCATTGAATCTGTAGGTTGCTTTGGGTAGTATAGTCATTTTCACAATATTGATTCTTCCAATCCAAGAACATGGTATATCTCTCCATCTATTTGTATCATCTTTAATTTCTTTCATCAGTGTGTTATAGTTTTCTGCATATGGGTCTTTTGTCTCCTTAGGTAGGTTTATTCCTAGTTATTTTATTCTTTTTGTTGCAATGGTAAATGGGAGTGTTTCCTTAATTTCTCTTTCGGATTTTTCATCATTAGTGTAAAGGAATGCAAGAGATGTCTGTGCATTAATTTTGTATCCTGCTACTTTACCAAGTTCATTGATTAACTCTAGTAGTTTTCTGGTAGCATCTTTAGGATTCCTCAGTGCTTTTTATTAAGAGGTACATGCAGTCAGTTTGTCCCAGTATCAGTGATGTAGGCTTGATGACTTGGTTAAAGTGGTGTGATGAGGTTCCTCCACTATTGCTTTGTAACTATTAAATAATTTATGGAGAGATACTTGGCCATGTAAATATCCTGCTCCTCATCAAACTTTCACCCACTAGTTTTAGCATCCATGAATGAGTTTCTTACTCCATCATCCCATCTGTATTTATTAGTTGTCATCCTCCTGAAAGGAAACACTTTCACTTTTCCTATATTTATGTAATGATTCATTTACTTATTTATAATGATTCATTTACTTATTCATTTACTCATTTACTTATTTACAACAGGGATTCTTATTTTATTCAGTGGTTTAGAACCCATTACTAATTGTATTTATTTTGATTAAAGCAGAGGTTCTTAATCTTTCTTTGTATCATGGATCCCTTTAACAGTGTGGAGAAACCTATAGACCTTTTGTCAGAATAATGTTTTTAAATGCATAGGATATTACATTGGTTTACAGAGGAAACCTAATATACTGAAATAGTTATCAAAAATTTTTAAATGTATGATACATTAATAAATGTATTTCTGGGACTTCCCTGGTGGCACAGTGGTTGAGAATCTGCCTGCCAATGCAGGGGACACGGGTTCGAGCCCTGGTCTGGGAAGATCCCACATGCGCAGAGCAACTAAGTCCATGCACCACAACTACTGAGACTGCGTTCTAGAGCCCACAAGCCACAACTACTGAGCCCACGTGTCACCACTACTGAAGCCTGCGCACCTAGAGCCCGTGCTCTGCAACAAGAGAAGCCACCGCAGTGAGAAGCCCAGGCACGGCAACAAAGAGTAGCCCCCGCTCACTGCAGCTAGAGAAAGCCTGCGTGCAGCAATGGAGACCCAACACAGCCATAAATAAATAAATAAATAAATAAATAAATAAAATGTATTTCTTTTTTTAAAAAACTAATTTATTTCTTTTTGGCTACACTGGCTCTTCATTGCTGTGCGCAGGCTTTCTCTAGTTGTGGCAAGCTGGGGCTACCCTTCGTTGCAGTGCGCGGGCTTCCCATTGCGGTGGCTTCTCTTGTAGCGGAGCACGGGCTCTAGGTGCGCGGGCCTCAGTAGTTGTAGCACACGGGCTCAGTAGTTCTGGCTCGCGGGTTCTAGAGCGCAGGCTCAGCTGTTGTGGCACACGGGCTTAGTTGCTCTGTGGCATGTGGGATCTTCCTGGACCAGGTCTCGAACCCATGTCCCCTGCATTGGCAGGTGGATTCTTAACCTATGCGCCACCCGGGAAGCCCAATAAATATATGTCTTTATTAACACATTAAATAACAAGATCTCCTAGTAATGAGTACGAACTATATCAATGTGTCTGCAACAACTGCAGTGTTGTTATGATAATGAAATTATCTGTGATTTCTATCAATGACAGTCACAAGTACGGTACTGCGAATACAGTAGTGCTGTGGTTTTGTTACTAACATTCAAACTAAAAAGAAATGTTAAATTTCAATTACAAATTAGTGAAAATAAAGATGTGATTTCCCTCAATCCATGTTCATGGACCCAATGCATTCTATCCTGGGTGCCAGGTTAAGAATCCCTGAAATAGTCTCATTGTTCCCCTAACCTCCCTAAGACCTTGCCTTAACATCACATTATTTTTGGAGCCCAAAATTTCAATCCCTCAGTGTAAAACTTCTCTCATCAATGTATAAAAGCTAAATAAGACTAGAAAAGACAGATATGAGTAAAAGAAGAAATTACTTTAAAAGTCCAGGGTCCTGCAGCACTAAAGCAAAGAAGTAACCTTCTGGAGAATGACCTGGAGCTGGTTGTGGGTTCAGCAAGACCCGAGGTAGAGAAACTGAAGCCCGAATAAGAGGAATGACTTACCCAGGATCCCAAAAAGCATGAAGTCAGAGCAGTGGCCAGAAAAATCATCTTTAGAAAGCTTGATGATAAAAAGATTTTGCAGGCATCTATTCAAACTGTGGCTTCTAAAATGACTAAAGAAATGGAAGCCTTATGACTTCCAGCTTGGATGCAAGACCAACAATAAGGATCCATTTATGCTCTATGACACAGAGGTTGACAATAAAGGGGAAAGCAAGGCCTGAATTCCGTTATGATAAAGCTGATGACTGTGTCAATTTTTCTATAGGTTTTAGTCTACAGTATGATTTTCCCTTAAGAAATCAGATAGTGCCACTCTTCTCCCAGTTCAGTGACAATAATCCACAGCAGTTTGACTCTAATGTCTATGGGGCACTGTTGCAGGTTATGAATAGCAATACGGTCACATACAAGAGTTCAGAGAATTATCCCTAGATTTAATGAGAAGTAGTACATTTTCACATGTAATTTCTTCATTTTACTTAAGAAAGACTATGCTCTTGAGGTTCTTACAATTTAACTTCTGAATCTAAATGTTAGAATAGGATTGAGCTGAAAACCTAGTTACACTATCTTATAGCACCAACCCCATGAAAGGCATCAGTTTGCAGACCAGGATGTAACAGCAAGGTTGCAGTAACTCTGGAAGCAGAAGCAGGAGCCCAGCAGAAACATTTAGAGTAGCAGAATGAAGCTAAAGCTTATAAAATCACTGTAGAACGTAAATTTGAATAATAAAGTTCAAATGCCAGGCTTTCTAAATTGGTCAAAAAGTATTCAGATTTAAGTTATATGTTTAATGTCAACTGTAAGTGATTTTCTTTAGGGGTGGGGTGGATAAGAGTTTTGGTTCTGGAGCTTCCCTGGTGGCACAGTGGTTGAGAATCTGCCTGTTAATGCAGGGGACACGGGTTCGAGCCCTGGTCCGGGAGGATCCCACATGCCACGTAGTAACTGGGCCCGTGAGCCAGAACTGCTGAGCCTGCGCGTCTGGAGCCTGTGCTGCGCAGCGAGAGAGGCCGCAATAGTGAGAGGCCCGCGCACCGCAATGAGGAGTGGCCCCCGCTTGCCACAACTAGAGAAAGCCCTCGCACAGAAACAAAGACCCAACACAGCCCTAAATAAATAAATAAAAGAGTTTTGGTTCTGTCTAAGCTAAATCAAAGGATTCTCCCCTCCTTCTACTATAGGAAGTTTGAATTCCATTGCAAACTAGATTTTTTCTTCTCTACCACTGGTCTTCCTTAAAACTCCTCACTAAGGAATTCCCTGGCGGTCCAGTGGTTAGGACTCCACGCTTCCATTTCAGGGGGCACGGGTTCATCCCTGGTTGGGCAATTAAGATCCCACATGCTGCGAGGCACGGCCAAAAAAAAAAATTTCCTCACCCAATCTGTGCACCTAGGCAACTGCTTAGACTTAGATGCAAGACTATTTCATCCTTCCAGAAATAAAAGCTACGTTTGTCAACACTCACACAAAGTTAAACAGCACATAATTCCTAAGGCTTTCCATCGTTTTTCAGTATTTAAAATCTGAAGACCTGGACATCCTTACACTTACACTTCTCTTTCTTGCCATTCTTACGGTCTTATTTTTCAGTATTGAACTGTGTGATTATTCATAGTCCCATTAAATCACTGCCCACTCCTGATCCTTTCTGTTTAGATGCTTCTTCGCTCTTCATTCCTCCCATCCCTTAATCTACATGTTCAGAACCTGAGAACTGCACATGAACAAGGGGAAAAATTTTGGGAAATCTCAAATCAATATATAACTTAAGTGGTTAAAAAAAAAAGTTAATCTAGAAATAACAATGACTTTCTACTTATTTGAGCCTGTGGTGAAGAATTTTATCTCCACTACTAGGTTGCTTCTTAAGAATAGCCTTATCTTGTCCACCTTTATTTCTCACAAAAGACCTAATATAGTGCTATGCACATAGAAAACATTTATTTACTGAACAGAAGTTCAGAAAGTGTTATCATGCAACACTCAGTCAACTTAACAAAAAATTGCCTTGTAACAAACCTGGACTGGTTCTTCAGACCATCATTGTGCTTAGAAGACATCAGCCCAATAGATTATTTAGAAATATTTGCAATAGAGGAAAATCATGATAAAAGTCATTTAAAACAAAACAAAATAACAAAACAGACCCATATTTACAATGCTTGGAATGGGACTCAAAATATTTGAATCTGAAATAATGACTCGTTAGCTATACATAAAATTACACAAGTCTATTTCCTTTCATTCCCACTTATAGCTTTAAAGTTTGTGATACCCAAAAAGTTTACAGAAGCAGTACCACAAGATTCTCCATGACATCTCTTGCAAGCCTCTCATCGACTGAAGGTAACTTTAATTAGAGCTGAAGCCCAGGGAAGAATTGACTTTGGGGATTGTGGTGTGGAATTTAGGAATAATAATCAACCATACTAACAAAAAGGAAAAGTTATCCTTTAAAATGAAATGGTAATTCTTTTTTACTGGAGGAGACAAATTACGTCAAAATGTTTTCAAAACCAAAAGAATGATCTCGAATGGGGGAAGGAATAAAAGAATTACAAAATCTAAGAGAAAACATTAAACATTGTGTTAAAAAACGACTTCACATTGAATAAATAACCTGCAGCACCTCTAAAAGCCTCTGTGCCTGCTAAGATCTCCAACTGGCCCTTCTTCTAATTCAGTAATCGCCACATAGTTCATTTGGGATCAATCATTTCTCTGGCTTTTGCCAACTGGGCTGGACTGCAGGACTGAGGGTGCCAAGGAAAGGCTGGGGACTGGCTTCCCACGGCTGCTTAAATTGTAAGAAGTCAAGGGTTACTCTTAACAGTGTCAATTACTGTGTTTGATTTTTGGGGACAACTCAAGGAGCCTTTAGAGGCCAGCCTGTCCTAGCTCTGGACCTTAACTTCCTCATCTGTAAAATGGAGCAGGCGATAGCCTGCTGAAGGAAAAATACAGGATTACTACCCGCAGCCCCACCAACGTGAAAGCAGCCATCCAGTTAGGGCCGGGAGGAGGCGGCGCCGAGAGGAGCGAGAACAGGGCAGTTTGCAGGAAGCGCTTCAGGCTTGGGAGGGGAGATAGAAGGCGGAGGCGGGAATGTGAAAGCTGAGCCCTAGCTGCGGAGTTTGTACCGAAGCTCAGGGGAGGCGGGGCGAAGCTGGGGTGAAGGGGTTAGTCAGTGGATGGGCAAGACGGGCCACCTCCCCCGAAAAGAGAGGGCTGGGTGCGGGGGAGGCTCCGAGGTGGCGGCTGAGGAACGTGGGGGGAGGGGGGACGCTAACGCGCTCAGGAAAGGGGCGGAAAGCGCGCGCCCACTGCACGCATGCGCGCGCCTAGCTCCTCCAGGTCGCAGGCCTGGGTTTCTGACCGCACGCCCAGCGCCGACGGCGCGGACGTTACAGGAGGAGGAGACACGTGGCCCCTCCCCGCCGGGACATGACGGCCCTTCTGTGCTTCTTTCGAGGTGGCGGGTCGCCACTTGTTTCTTCAGTGGGGATTTAGGAAGCAGGGAAAGGGAACACATTTCTCTCCCTTGCTCTTTTCGTTCCCCTCCCCCACGAAGAATGGGGCGGGAGGTTCTGGGCGTGTCAAAGAGAGTCCGCTCCGGGTTTTCCCGCCCACTTTAACTCTGTGAGCGCTTTACTCCACCCGGCGCGTCCGAGCCCTCCGCCGGAACTCGTTCCGCCTCCCCCACACATCTTTCTCCAGGAATGGAAAGTGGGAGCTCGGACCTCTTTGCTTGAGCTCTTCAGGCCAGGCAGCCACTCCCTATCTTTTCGGAGTTTCAACTCCGACAGCCCCTGGTAGCTAGAATTCTCCTCTAATCAGGTCGCTCTGAGGGACTACTTGACGTCTTCGTGCGCTCGGTGGTGCGGCCGCGCTCTGAGCTCTTCCTGGAAACTCCCGCCTCGGGGAGCCAGGAGAGCCCGGCCGGGGGGGAGGGGAGCGGAGGGGGACGCACACGCCCCCTGTCCCGGGGGAGGACTCCGCGCCCCCGCCCTCCTCCCCGCGGGGAGGGGAGGGAAGGCGCGAGAGGGGGAGGGGAGGGCGCGGGGCAAGGAAAGGGGGGGGGTGGGGGCGGCTTCCCGCCCCACCCTACCCCCGCCTCGAGAACAACGGGTTCCCGCTGCTGCCCCCTGCCGCCCACAGAGCCCCGCACCCCGCGGTCCTGCCCAGCCCCTAGAGGGGCGTCGGGGGAGCCGCAGCCTCCGGGGCCGTGGGAACCCGAGCCGAGGCTTATAAGAACTGACCGGTTTCCTGTCAGAAAACTTCCAGTTACTTTAGAGAAGCCCTTTGGGCCAACTTGGTCCTAGCCGGAACTGGCCACATTTCACTACAGCCCGGTGACCTCCCTTCTACTTTAAAACAACGGGGAATAATCTTGGGGGAAGCAGTCGGTTGGTAAAACCAAGAGCAACACTACGTTGCACCGCTCTGACTCAAAGGAAATTAAAATACTGATTGTGGGGAATTTTTAAAGGACTACCAACAGAAGGGACTCGGGTTTTTGAAGTGAAAGCTTTTTTCCCTTCTGTATGTACACAAAGATTTAAGTCATGAGAGTTTATTACAGCAGTACATCTGCTTGTAAGCGTACTTGAGTTTGTGGTTTAAAAAAACCTTCCTGAACTTTTTAAAAGAGAGGGGTTTGTTTCCGAATCCAACAGGAAAAAAACCAATTCGAAAAAGCCTAAAAAAGTTCAGTTAGAATAGCAGCCACATTTCAACATTTCCCAGATTTTGCAATATTAAACTGTGAGGGTTTGTGCCAAATTTTAAGGCAAGAATTCTTGCTGCCAAATTACAAATTTCTCAAAATGAGGGGTGTTCAACCGAATTGCTGCCAGACCCCATAAACAGGCACTAACAGCACTGCTATAATTACACCTTATTATCTCTCTCGCAGCCTTATTTGATTCACTGCCGGATAAAAATCTTCATCCCGGGTGTCACTAGCTGGCCTTTTTCTGAGGCTGAACAATCACACACCTCCCATGCCTCAGTTCCTCCAACGCCTCTTTAGCTGTACAGCCAGTCGCCTTCTAGTTCATTCTTTATGGTCCATCTCTTCCAAAAATGCAACCCAATCAGATAGGTTATTTTCACCCCAGCTTCCCTAGAGACTAAGAAATGAAGAAGATGAAAACAAATTTATCAGAGTTACTCACAAGAAAAATTTCTTCTTTGAAGAAAAGGATTTAGGCCAAGAAACCAAATTTGTTGTTTAACTCGAGCCCCCTGCGGGGATTTAGCATAGTGGGTTGAATGCAGTTAAACCAGCTTAATCACTTTCTTTGTTCTGGGCTCTTTGCATTTATTTAATGTTGTATTTTAACATGATTTGACACAACCTAAACAAATTTCTTCTGTTAGTGTAGAGTCTACACTGTGGACCGTGTAACGTAACCAACCATAGCTCTCTGTGGAAACTTTGACGTTTTTGTAGAATTCTGTACTAAACTGCTATATGACTAAGACTAAAAAAGTGGGGGGTTGGTGGGGGAGGGGTGGGGAGGAAGTCATGTTTTCTTTTTTTTTTTTAATCCAGAGATTTTAAAAACACAAACGCGTGGCCATTGTAGACCACTTAATTCTTTGGTAAGATCTATAGCTCCACAGCCCTTTCTAGGAGCCTTTACTCATTCTTGTCTGGAAGTGGGTTTGTTTATTTGTTTGTTTGTTTCAATAGGGAAAAAAGGAAGAGAGCATGCTGGATCTCATGCCCAATAGATTCTAATTCTTCTAGCCTTTACTCTCTCTCTTAAATAACAATTCTACCCTGCTTCTCACCAGCCCCAGATTGAGGGGCATTCATTCACAAATGACTCTTGAGCTTCCTTCTGAGTGTCTGCTTCCTTATAAAGCCAAAATCTCAATACTAAGACTCAATGAATTAAGGCTTGTAAAGATTCAGGCAGAAAACCTAAGTGCCTGGGAGAAATAATCTCTTTTCTGTTCTAACTTTAAATTATTTTGCAACGTGCAGGAATAATAATATCTGTCCTTTACTGTGTGCGAGACAAGCACTCTTCTAAGCTTTTTCCATGAATTAACTCCTTACAACAGGCCCAAGAAGTGGGTACGATTGTTGCCACTGTTCTACAGATGAGGAAATTGAGTCATAGAAGTTAAGTAACTGGCACAGGATCATCCAGGCTGGAACCTAGAGAACTAGGATTTAAACCCAGGCTGTTTCCATTGTGCTTCTCATCATCCAAGCTGGTTATCAGCTCGACTGTCCATAAAGTGAAGAGTCATCATTAATTCATCATCTTTTGCTTTCAGAGTGTCCCCTTTATGACCAAGTCTTGGGCTATGCTTTTTCCTCTGGAACTCCAGTAGAGTGAAATTGTTGAGATCTGCTTAGGAAAAACATTCCCAAAGCAGATTACTCTCTTGGAAGGCAGCCTCAGACTGTCAGCATATGCATTGTAAATGCTAACCAGGACAGACACATCCAGCCTCACCAGATTCAGAAAGAAGCAACATGGTTAGAAAGTGATTTGGATTCTCTGATGTTGGAACAGGTAGAAACAAGGAGATGAAGTGGGAAGAGATAAGGCAATGGAAACTGAGAGAAAATAAATGTAACATATGTGCACAGGGAGAGAGCAGTCTGACACTGCAAAGAATGAGGATCAAGGTCACGCAGAAAAGAAATGTATGGGCATGTTATGAGAAAACTAGAAGAAGAACATAAACATGAAAACCAAGTACATAACAAGGAGAGGTAGTGGGGAGTCAGGTTGGTTTTTTCCACATATGGAGCTTCAGATGAATTAAATACAGTTTTAGGCTGGATTAATAGAAATATAGCAACTGGAACAGGGAAAGAAAGAGCTCCATTTCATTCTATGTTAGACCACATCTAAGTAATGTGTTCACTTTTAGAGGGAGGGAGGTAATAAAGACAGCAACCAACCAAGATAGTGAGGAGACTTGAAACCTTGGCTTGCAAGGAAGAATTGAAGAATTCATAAGTGACAGAAGAGCCATCTTGAAATACCTGAAGAGCTATTGTATAAAAAAAGAATTAGGCTTGTCCTGGGAGGCTCCAAGATTCTAGAACTGATGGTTAGGAGCTTTAGCTCAGAATACAGAAGAAGTCATGTAAACATGAAATAGATTGTCTTAGAATGTAAGAAGCTCCATGTCCATCACTAGAAGCATTCCAAATACATGTGGTGGCTGGACTGTACAATGTTGAGGTGCCTTTCATCCTTGCTACCATTCACTTAGACACTGTGAAAAGGGGGAAAACAATATAACCCACCTCATTTGTTTGTTGAAAAGCACTTAGCACATAGTGATAAGTGATAGCACTCACTAAAAGTCAGCTGATAATAACATCCCTGAAGTTCTAAGATTCAGGATTTCTAAATTTATCAGTGGGCAATTATTTAAGTCTTGTGTTTATAGATCACTTCTTTGGCATTATCAGTACTATCCTGAATGATGGCTTGGGTATCAACTGTCACCTTTAGGAGATCTTGGTGCAACTAAAACTTATTTAGTAGCATCAAGGGGCAATATTGTGAATTCTCCACCACGAGGATCTTTAAAATTGAATTGTAGTACCACACAGCAATTCCAGAGACAAACAACACAGTAAGATAATGTGGGGTGACTGTAGGAAGTGTGGATAAAATAAAATTAATAAAATATGGCAGACCGAGAGAAGTCAAGCAGTACAGCTTTGTTTTGATGGTTGAAAAGCAATGGCAGCTGAGGTCAGCCTTGCATCTCACGTATAAGAGCCAGGTGAGATGGCTCATCTTGAGGAAAACATGTCATGAAACCAACTGGGAAAGCTGGGTACAGAGACAAAGACAAGCCAACTAGTGAGCTGGTTACCTGCTCACCCCAGGAAAGTAGTTTGGTAAAGACGTTGCTATTTCATGTAGAATAAGGCTGACCTCAGCCGCATCTTCAAACAAAAAGAAAGCATACATGACTGTTAAAAGGGACAATGAAGCTGTCTTAGCAATCAGACTTACTTAAATTCTTCTTTCCTCCAACCAAAAAGGGAAAATGGAAAGGAGACAGGACTGCCGCAGAGTAGGACAATACTGGAACTAAAATCCCAGCTCTGCCTCTGCTAGCTGAGCAACTAGAGCAAATGACTTCACCTTTCTAAGCCTCAGTTTTCTCATCTGTAGAATGGGAATAATAATAACACACACCTCATGGCATTGTTGTGAGGATTATATATTACCAGTAAAATATAGTTAGGACAATGCCTGACACATAGTGCCTAATATATTACCAGAATAAATGTTACTGGGGAAGCAGGGAAGAAGGTTTGGCCGTCTTAGTATCTGTGATATAGATTCTGCCATATAGAGATAGTGACATTATACAAAGGGAATGAAGAGCCATGACCACTGCACAACCCTCTCATCTTAGGTGGTCACTAAAGGGCCTAAAGCTAAGAACTTGTGTAACTTATAGGAGAAAGCCAGCTGGAATGGAATTGCAAGTGTCCTTGCTCCAGATGCAAGGTAAATGATTTCCCTTTTCTCTCCTTTGGTTCTGCTTTTCTTTTCATGCTTTAATCATTTTGACACCAAGCTGTACAAAAGTAATTTAAAATTAACATGTCTGACACTTGGAAGCTAGCAGAACCTGATTCTGAACCCTGCCCCCTCTCCAGGGCAGCCAAAAGTCTTCTTTGATTGGCTACTGGTCCTGCAGCAGCTGATGAAGGGCCCAGGAAAACACATCCAACAATTAATTTGCTAATTTAGTTTTCTCTTTAATTTGAAACCAGAAAATCCTCAATCACCCAAGAGCTTGGCTTTCTGGCTTGAGCATCGGCTTCTGAAACTTCCTTTTCAGTAGCGAGCAAAGAAACAGAAGAGAAAGGGAGAAAGCTTACCTACTTAGGTACATACCATACCTCCTGTGCCCTTCTATCTTCACAATGGTTTTCTATAGGATCACAGTTCGCAACTCCTTTCACCAGGAGAATTGGGAACAAAACATTAATACTCAGTGTAGGTAAACTGCTTCATGAGTTACAAGGAATTTCCAGGCCAATATGTGTTCATAATTTAGAAAGCTACCTTAGGGTTACAGACAGACCCAGATGGGTGTCTAGCATTAGAAGCAAGCATCGCTCTGAATTTTGAAGCAGCTTTCAGGTTCCCTGGGAACTTTGCTGCTGATTTCAAAAGGAAGAGGCAAAGGGAATTTGTATCAGAGATTGAAAAGATTTGTATTGGAGAGTTGGGTGAGAAGAAAGACACAAGTTTTTTCCCACAGATCCCTCTGATAGCTTGCTCTTGCTGGAGAGAATCTCAGAATTAAGAGGCAGAGGGGTAGGCTTAACCCTCGAGTATGCACCAGAACCCATACCCTTTCTGCCACTCAGAGTGGATTTTGCTCAGTTGGTGGTTTAATTTTACTCCCAGTTTCCCCACCTCAGGCAGGTTAAACTCTTCTGCCTGACTTCCAATACCTTCTGTAATCTAACCTCACCCTACCTATCAATCCCTGTTTCTAACTCTTCATCAAAGTGTATTTTCTAATTTGGCCAGACTCAATGTTCTGAAAACATGCTGCTATGTTCCTGCTTCTGAACCTTTGTTCATTTCGCCACTGATTTTCCCCGCACATGCTCCTCTCCCCCTTATTTAAATCCTATCCAAACCTCAAGGCCCACCAAGATATTATTTCCTCCATTCAATTTTCCCCACCACTAACTTCTCCCCGTCTGTCTTCACATTGGTAACATTTATATAACGTACCACATGTTGACCACTCTGATGAAACCGTATTCAGTTATTTCTTATCTCAGTTCTAACTTTCCATGTAAACTGTCAAGTTCTGAAAGCCAGGGTCCATATCATATACTTCCTTGGTATCCCAAAATGGCCATCCATGATAATCATCAGTGCTTGTTTAAAAACACAGATTATCAGGTTGTACCCTCCCTGAGATTCTGTTTTGTTAGGTCACAGATGGGACCCAGGAGTTTGTATATTTTACAAGTGCTTCAGGTATAGCCAGTCCCTGATAGTAGTTAGAGAATCACTGCTCACAGCACATGGCATGGCAGTCACTCAACTTGACTATGAACATTTGGGTATAAACTACAGTATATGTAGTTATTAATGTCACATGGTGACCTAATTGATGGGCACTCCGACTGCCAAATGTACACCTCAGGGCACAGGTTTGGAGGCAGATAATCTGGTTTATCTTTGGTGGCATCAGTTTGGTATGTTTAGAATCCAGATCTCTCTCCACCTTATGATCTCTTTGTAATTACAATGACAGAGATTAGGTTGATTGAACTGATGGAATTGTAGCTGGTTAGAAACATTCCCATCTTCATTGCCCATCCTCTTCAATCAGTTGCAATCTATAGTATTTGTTTGTGGAGTACTATTTAGGGGCAAGGGGACTTTGGTGTGTGAAAAAGCTCCAGGCACAACTGCAAAATTCGTAAAATACCCCATATCCTAAATCCAACTCAAGTGTTAAATGATGAAGGATTAACCTGTGATCCCCTCCTGGGGTATTTGTGTTTCAGAGGGAATCCTCTGGAAGTGAGAGGAGGGGATTATCTTAATGACTCCCAATCTTATGTGACAGGCAAGCCCCCAGAGCCCAAGATTTGGGTGTGCATTTTCTTAGCAGATGAGCCCCTGGGCACCCCTCTGCTTCTTCCTGTACTCTACCATCTTCCGTAAAGTAAACAGTGACCGTAAAAGTTTACAATCATTGTTCTCAGAGCTGAGAACAGTTTAAATGTGGACATGTTGGTCTGCTGTGGCTGGTGTTAGAAGAAGCATCTGAGTCAGAGTCCCATCGCTGTTTTGACAAAACACCATATTCTGGATTTTTCACATTCTTACATTATTAAATTCAAAAGAGAAAACCCTTGAAGTCTTCTTTTATTCGTCCAACAAATGTTGATCTAGTGCCAAGTACTGTCCTATATTCTAGAGATACAGTAATGAACCGATAAAACTCATGGGGGTTACATTATAGTGAAGAACAGGGGTGGTGAAGGGCAAGATATAAACTAAATAAATAATTATATTTTAAATGATGAATGCTGTGGAGAAAAAAATAATCAGAGAATGGAAATGAGAAGTGTTGGGGGAAGGGTTAATTTTTTTTTTTTTTTCTTCCTTTTTTGCGGTACGCGGGCCTCTCACTGTTGTGGTCTCTCCCGTTGCGGAGCACAGGCTCCGGACGCGCAGGCTCAGCGGCCATGGTCACGGGCCCAGCCGCTCCGCGGCACGTGGGATCTTCCCGGACCAGGGCATGAACCCGTGTCCCCCGCATCGGCAGGCTGACCCTCAACCACTGCGCCACCAGGGAAGGCCGGAAGGGTTAAATTTTAAATCCAATGGACAAGGACGTTCTGAGAGGATGTCATTGGAGTAAAGACCTAAAGGAGGTGAGGAAGCAAGCCATGTAGATATCTGGGAAAAGAAAATTCCCAATAACTGGTTTAATACCTCTCAAATCATAGATTAAGAGTTAAGTCTTGCAAATTCCAACCAAACTCTAGTGCCTTTGCTAAATGCACAATAACTTCCCCTTGAAAGTTATTCAGTCCCCAAAACTATAAAGTCTTTTAAGGCTTAGTTGAAAATTTTGTATTGAAAAGCAAAAAAAAAAATGTTTCCCGAAAGCCAAACAGTGCTACTGTAGTCACTTAGAGGCATGGGAGTCCACCCAGAAACCAAACAAACCAACAAATAGTTTCTTGTAATTTTCAGCTGAAAGATTCATGTTAATTAATTACTTTAATTTAAAAAACATTATTCACATAAACCATTAGACATTGGATTTTAAATGGATTATTTGTTTTTAAAAAATGAAAAATAGTTCTTCTCATTTGGTTCTCAGAACAAATTGTGATATAGACAAAACAGGTATTATGCTCAGTTTACACATGAGGATGCTAAGGCTCAGAGAGATTAAGTGCCTTGCCTTAGGTCACACAGCTAATAAATGGTTGAGCCAGTGTTAAAACTCAGGTCTTTTGATTCTAAATCCCATGTTTCTTCCCTCTATCATAGCTACCATTTCAGTTCCAAAATTAGGAAAACAGCTACAGCACAGTATTTACTTACAGAATTTAAGCAACCTCTAGATGCCCTGTGAAACCACATCTGTCATATAAAAGAGAGAAATAACAACAGTATATTGGAAAAGCTAGCTGTGAAGTTAAACTTAAAACCAAAAGGGCAGATAGCTGGCACCAGTTCCTAAGGCCTAAGTCTTAAAGGCTGGAAGTCTAAATCACAGCAGAAATATTATACCTTTCTACCACTGGGCTCTGGTACAAGAAATGCTTTCCACCTAGGGCAGAGTAGATGCTGAGAAGGAGCACAATGTTCCATTAAGTCCTAAAATTTATCAATACCCTAGTTCAGGCAAAAGAAGATATAGATAAAGAAGTGGTTATATTTCTGGAATTTGGTTCTTTCCCCTCATTTCCAAAACTACTCTAGTCAGGGCCCTTGTCACTTATGTCTCATATTTCTGTAAAAGCCTACTATCTGGTTCTCCCACCCCTGTTTCTCCCCTTTCCTTGACCTCTTTCCCAAACCCTTATTTTACATTCTTCAGTACTGTCACTCTTTTGCATAAAAACCTTTAATGACTCCAAAATATAGTTCATTTCAAGAAAATAAGATTCAGTCTAGCATTCAAGATGTTATCTAACACAACTTATTAAAACTGACACAAGATGAAGTAGAAAATGTGCATTGCCCTGTATCTCTTAAAGAAATTGAATTTGTTATCAAAAATCTTCCCTAAAGTAAGCTCTGGGCCCAGATGGTTTCACTGGCAAATTCTATCAAACATTTAAGGGAGAAGTAACACCAATCTTACACAAATTCTTTTAGAAAATAGATGAGGAGGGAATAGTTCCAGCTCATTCGACCTTATATAGCCAATCTGATCTTTGGTACTCCTGCCCAACCACTGAAAACTATGCATGTTTCCTAATTATCTTCCACACAACATGACGTTTGCCTTTGCTGACAGTTTTCGCCTTTTTTGCGATTCCCTCCCCACTCCCTTTGCCTATAGAAGTACTTTGGAAGGATAAGAGTGAGGATTCTTAGATGATCTGAAACTTAGGTTTATTCTTTTGTCACCTGCCTCTAAAGACAAGAACAGCCTTGAGAAGTGAGCAGAGAAAATAAAACAAACCACTGTTAGTACTGTACATAGACGTTAAGCCCAGCACAGTGTACACCAAGGAAGAGTCAAGGGCTTTTCTGATTCAACAAAGGGGAGTTTTTCCGCTCAGCAGTGAAATGCAATATAGAACTATGCAAAATGCAGAAAAAAATGAGACTTTTTTTCGAAGAACAGAAACAGAATACCAATAAGAGTTTCACATGTCCCTCAGCTTTTCAGCAAACATTTCTTGAGAGCTTACTAGGAGCCAAGATTTTGCCAGACATTGTGTATACACTTGGTGGTCCCTGCCTTCATGGAACTTACAGTCTAGTGGAAAAGACAGACAATCAACAGGTGAACAGAATTATAAAGGGGTGTGTTGTAATTAAGTTTTCTGAATGAAAAGAACCCCCCCACCCGCCTATTTTTTGGTCTTGCTAAACAGCTTGATGGTATCTTAGTTCCCCAACCAGGGATTGAACCTGGGCCCTGGCAGTGAAAGCACTGAATCCTAACCACTGGACTGCCAGAGAATTCCCAGAACAAACTCTGAAAGAAAGAATAATGGTGGGAACCTATTTTAAAATTGATGGTCAGGAAAGGTCACTCTGAGGAAGTAAAGTTTCCTGCGGGATGAGAAGGCACCAGCCACTCTGGTGAGGGTCATTGCAGGCAGAGAGAAGGGAGTGCGTGATAGTTCTGAAACTGGAAAGTTGTTAAGTTCTCTTAGCAGCCGGACAGAAGGTCAATGTGGCTGGTGGGTTGGACAGGTAGTTGAGGCCAGGCCATGATGGGTCTTCCTGGTTTTGGAAGGAGTTTGAATTTTATTCTAAATATAGTGGAGCCCTTGGAGGATAATAAGTTAATGAAGAGAGAATTGAGAAGACCCCAGATCCATGATATTTCAAGAGACATTATTTGCTCCCAGATTCAACTGACATTTATTGAATATTTCTGTGCCAGGTACTTGTCTCAGCATTTTAATATCCCATTCAGTTCTCACCGTAGACCTGTAAATGAGGTATTACATCATTATCACTTTCTCACTTATAAAGAAACTGATGGGGGCTTCCCTGATGGCACAGTGGTTGAGAGTCCGCCTGCCAATGCAGGGGACACGGGTTCGTGCCCCGGTCCGGGAAGATCCCACATGCCGTGGAGCGGCTGGGCCCGTGAGCCATGGCCGCTGGGCCTGTGCATCTGGAGCCTGTGCTCCGCAACAGGAGAGGCCACAACAGTGAGAGGCCCGCATACCGCAAAAAAAAAAAAGAAAGAAACTGATGCTCAGAGAGATGCAGTGACTTGCCCAAGATTATACAAGCCCAAAGCTATGGATTTGAAATTTAGTCTCACCTCTGCTTCGAGGCCCCTGCTCATTCCGCCAGATTATCTGATAGTTGCTCAGGCCCAGACATCCACAGAATCCTTGACTCATTTCTATTTCTCCTATAACCCCCCAACCCCACGCTGATATCCATCAGCAACTCCTGGTACATTTACCTCTAAAATCTAACCACTTGTCGCCACCTCCACTGCTGCCATTCTGACCTGAACCACCATTGTTTTGTGCCTAGATTCCTGCAATTGCCTCCTAACTGTTCTCCCTGCTTCTGCCCTTGCACTCCTATCTTCTTTTTTCTACACATCAGCCAGAATAAACCTTTTAAAACATATAATATAGTGAAACATAAATCATTCCTCTAGTGACTTCCCATGTCACTCAAATAAAAGCCTATAATGACTTCCAAGACCTTACAAAGTCTGCTCCCTGCACTCCCACTCCCCTGTCCTATCTTTTAAGTCTCTCCCTGGCTCGCTCTATTCAGCTACACTAGTCTCCTTCGACAAGGAAACTCTTGTCTCAAGGCCTTTGCATTTGCTGTAACTTCCACCAGGAAATCTCTTCCCTGTCGTATTTGTAAAGCTTCCTCCATTCTTTTATGTCTTAGTTCAGGGAGTCCTTTCTGATTACCCTTTATAAAATAAATAACTCTGTCCAAACCATAATCCCCATCTCCCTTAACTCTGCTGTCTGATTCTCCATAACCCTTATCACCATGAGGTAGACTGTATGTTTACTTGTTTATTGTTTGCCTCCTCCCACCCTTCAGAATGTAAGTTCCATGAGGACAGGGACTTTATTTTCTGTTCTTAGAACACAGTTTTCAGCTCCTAGAACACTGCCTGGCTCGATGAATAGAGGTAGGTGACTAAAGAACAGAGCCTATCTGTTCAATGACTGAATGAACAGAAAGACAAAGTCATTCTCCTGAGGATGGGAAAGCAGTTTGTAAACTAGGAAGTGATGTAGAGGTTTATTTCTTCCAGTTGGTTCTTTGGTTTCTAAGCCTTAAGATTCACTTCTGAAAGCCTTGACTAAATTGAGTGGACCCAAGTAATCTTGGTTTATGCAGTGCTGACTACCAGTGACATAGGCTACCAGTGACATAACTGGGTATCTCCAGGGAGCCCAGTCTTGCCCCACTTGCCTTCTCTGGTTCATTGGCAAAGCTAGTAAGGACCCCTTCTCTCTTCTAAGATACCCTTATATACCTTTGGCTTTTTAGAGTTTTTATTGTAGGCAATGGGAGTGATGGTTGGTCCCTATCTGTGGTTGGGATTCCATACAGGGAAAGTCATTCAATTAAATCAAGCAGTACTGAATTCTTAATTGACACAAATGAGACAGACAGACAGCTGGAGGAGTGGGGGGAGGGACAGGGAGCAGGTGCTCTGCATAACAGAGAAAGAAGAGGGGCAGAATATAAATTGAGCTCACTTGTAAGTCTAGGTTTTGTACTACAAGAAAGGTAAGTTTGCCACAGCTTACTTTACATACAGCAGAAAGGATCCAGTGGTGTCTTTGCCAAGGATAAGGCAACAGGCTCCTAATGCTTGTGCCATTTTGGCTGCCCTGCTGGCCAAAGTCGGCCTCTTGTCAGGTACTGTCATTCATGAGAATCCCTCTGGAAAGCCCAGGTTTTTCCCAGATAACTTTATCAGATAATGTTTGAATAAAAGAAACCACTTTTTAAACTCCATTTTTCAAACAAAGGGATTCTTAACACCTGAGTTAGGAAGGTGAAGGAAAGGCTGTTTCCAAATCGTCAAGTCAAATGCCAGACATAGGGGCATTCCTGCAGAGAAGGCATGTCCCTTGACAACTCTGGAATTTCCCTGAGAATGTTGGGGGCATTTTTCCTCTCAGCCCCCTCTTGATCGGGGCTTTGACTCCCCAGCTCAGACAATTCTTCTCTGTATCCATGGGAATTGCTCCCGTAATTAGCAGTGTCTCCTGCCTGGAACACAGACAAGTAAATGTTCAAACCTGGCAGCTGATCCTGGGAAGGAGAGCTGATTAAATCTTTCCTGTTGAGAGGCACCTCTTTGATTTGAATGTGACACCTACATCCTCCACCTCAGGTTTGTCTGAGGGAAGCCGTTTCATCCATACCTTCGTAACCGGAGATCGTGATATTTAAAGACACATTTAATCTTACAAAGAGCCCACTGGTTTCCTAAGTCAAGTGACTTAGGAAAAAGCACAGTTTTCCCCCTTCTCCCCTCTCCTGGCCACTTCTCCACAAAACACCACCCTGTATTTGGTATGATGAAAGCCCCTACTGCACAGGGCTCAGCAAATGCCAGGGGCCTTGAGAAATAAAAGGAGTTCAGAACACCACTAAATACCCATAAGTATTAACTACAAATGGAAGAGTGAAAGAGTGGGCAAACTATTTCTTTAGAAGTTTTAGTAAGACAGGCTGGAACCATCAAGCCCCTAAGTGAATACTCTTGGTGATATTCTGTTCCAGAAAAGCTTTCTATGGGAGGAGGTGTATTCTTATCTGGATGTAGCTAGGATTATGTACTATCATTCAAATGTGTTCAGGAGAGACAATATCCATTTTCTTCTGACATCAAGGCAGCCTTTTAAGTCTATCCAGATTTATTTTGGTTAGTGCAATAAAAAAGCCAGGTTGGAGAATTATGTCTAACAACCGCCACAAAAAAAGCCATTGTATGCTTAAAGTTTCCTACTGGAAGCCTGCTTTTAAAGCAGTTTGCTACTCCACAATTCCAGTCACTTCACAGTATTTGCATTCAGGCAGGTTGGCTGTAAACAAAGCAAATTTGCTTCACAGGAAACAGCCCTAAACCTACTCTCTCAAGACAAAAGTTTTTCTTAGCAATGTTTTCTACATGGCTCTGGTGAAGGGCCATTCACTTACCTCCAACCTCTTTCTCCTGGGAGACAAAGACACCTTTGGGCTGCAGTGACACAGGAGAGTTAGAATCAGATTTGTTATCAACATTGCAGCCTTCAATTTCAGTAAGAGCCTGAATCTGTCTATTCCAACTACAGGAAGGCAGTCTTTATAACCCCTGGAGCACTTGGCCAATTATGCACCTGCAAATATACCATACAGGACATTTCAGGTTCCTAAGCACTTTGAAAACTGATACTAAAACAGTCTCAAGGGATCCTATCACCCACCTCAAATAATAGCTGCTTTGGAATCTGTTGTTGGCACCAGAAAGAGTCCTCTGAAGTCATTCTAAAGCCATTTTTATTGTGCATTTTCAAACAAAGAACCTCACCAAAAGAACTTGTGTTACAAAATCAGGGTAGAAAGTCAAACTCATCTAAGAGTCAATTACCCTGGCAATTTTGTGAAGGGATGGGAAATAAGGGCTAGGGGAGAGGATTGTGGGGAGGGAGTGGGATTAGCTTTATAAAATCCCCTGTGTGAGAAGTGTGTTCCCATTGACTCTAAGCTCTAACAATTACAACAGAAGGGCCTCTGTGACTTTCTGGCTATAAACTTTTTATGATTATTAACTGGGGAAATCTAGAATATGTGGTATTTTAACAATCGGCTTTCAACCTCCATTTGCTTCTTTCCGAGAAATTTGTTTTTTTCACAGAGTGTAGTAATAACCTAAGGTTCAGAACTTATGTTGACTACCTGATATTCCTTGCTGAAAAGCCACCTTCTTACATATCTTACTTTCAATAAAGAGGCAGATGCCCTGCGTGCTGTTTATCTCCGGAAAGAAATACATGTGGGAAAAAAAGCGATTTTCTTCTTGCAATTAAATTGTCATGACCACCTGTTGTGGGATTATCCTGCCATCTGCTGTTCAAAAGAGAAACAACAGCAGAGAAACAGGTTGAACGAGCTACAATGTCCCTCAGTTGATGAAGGGTTTCAGTACAGTTAAAATCTTCGTTCTTTTAAGGTATCACTGTCTGTTTTTATTATTGTGAGGGAGAGCAAAACTGCTGATGGAGGGCCCAAGAAATGGGGTACAATCCTTTCTGAAAACAATTGGCATTATTGTTTCGAGTCATAAAATTTTTTTTTTTAAAAACATCTTTATTAGAGTATAATTGCTTACAATGTTGTGTTAGTTTCTGCTGTATAACAAAGTGAATCAGCTATACGTATACATATATCCCCATATCCCCTCCCTCTTGCGTCTCCCTCCCACCCTCCCTCTCCCACTCCTCTAGGTGGTCGCAAAGCACCGAGCTGATCTCCCTGTGCTATGTGGCTGCTTCCCACTAGCTATCTATTTTACATTTGGTAGTGTATATATGTCAGTGCTACTCTCTCACTTCATCCCGGCTTACCCTTCCCCCTCCCCGTGTCCTCAAGTCCATTCTCTACGAGTCATAGAATGTTCTTTTCCTTGACTTATTCATGCCACTCCTAGAAACGTCTTCTAATTGATGAATCCAAAATTCAGAAAAATCCATGTGTGTAAAGATGTTTATCACAATGATCATGTTATATTGAAAAAAAATTTTAAAGAAGCAACTCAAACGTCCACCAACTAGCAAATGTTTAGAACCACCTACTTGGTGGAATATTCTGAAGCTATTATAAATACTTATATTAAAAATTAGTGACATGATATAGTGTTTATATTATAATACCAAATGAAAATAAAACAGATTAAAAGGGCAGATTAAAACCTAAGCATGAAAAATAAGTATTTGGGGGGAAAAAAAACCACACCAAAATATTACCAGTAGCTCTTCGTGAGGCCATGAGGGACTAAACATTTTTTCCTACTTTTTAGTCTTTTCCAGTTGTCTTTAATCAGCATGGAGGAAAAACTTATTTCCCCTAAAAGATGACTGGGTTCTAATTCCATATTTTACTAAAACATCGAAGAAACAAACCCTGTGTGACCATGGCCAACTCACTTCAGCTCTCTGGGGCTCAAGCCTTTCATCTGTCAGTTGCTTCCCTCCTTTCCCAGAGTTGTTTGAGGATCAACCCAATAATGGATGTGAAAGAACTTTGAAGAGTATGATATGTCATATGATTTATTATTAATAATTTACTTTGTTTACAGGTTCTCCCCAATCTTACCCATATCCCTGGTTTCTTCTCTGGGATTAATAGGGAAATTATAAAAACTTTTATTTCCCCTCACTCTTGGCAAAATAATAATTTATAATCTTGGTAAAAGACACCACTCTCCACCCTATAATCCAAGTCTATGGGTGTGTCCCTTGAGCTCTTGATTTGGCCACTGTAATTGTCTCCCATCTGACCTCTCTGTCTGGTCTCTCTTCCCCCGCGGCATCGCTTACACCACTGCCAGCCAGAGTGAGCATTCTAAAATACAAGGTTGGGCTTCCCTGGTGGCGCAGTGGTTGAGAGTCCGCCTGCCGATGCAAGAGACGTGGGTTCGTGCGTTCGTGCCCCGGTCACGGAAGATCCCACATGCCGCGGAGCAGCTGGGCCTGTGAGCCATGGCCGCTGAGCCTGCGCGTCCGGAGCCTGTGCTCAGCAACGGGAGAGGCCACAACAGTGAGAGGCCCGCGTACAGCAAAAAAAGTAATAATAGTAAAAAAAATAAAATAAAATACAAGGTTGATCAAGCCATTCCCCAGCTCAGAATCTTTCAACACCTCCCACTGCCTTATGGGATTAAGCTCAAACTCCAGGCTATTTCACACCTCTGTGATTTGCCAGGGATGCCCTTTCTCACTATCTGCCTGACAAACTCCTCGCCATCTTTTGGGACTCTGTTTAGGCATCAGCCCCTCTTGAGACCTTTCCTGACACCCGGCTCCATAGAATTGGCCACACCCTCCTTTGTACCAGTGGCTCCCTTCCCCACCACACTTTAGTAACGTACTTATCACATAGTCAGGTAATTTTCTATTATTTCCTTATCTGACTCCCTTATTGGATTAAAAGCTCCTTGTTTACGAATCTTTTATCGAGGTGTATATCCCAGCACCTAGTACTGTCTCTGGTTTATAGTAGAAGTTTTATAAATACTTGCTGAATAAAGAATTCATCTAACATTTTGTTTATTTATTTATTTCAGCCACACCATGCAGCTTGCAGGATTTCAGTTCCCCGACCAGGGACTGAACCGGGCCATGGCAGTAAAAGCCTGGAATCCTAACCACTAGTTCACCAGGGAACTCCCACATCTAGCATTTTAATTTCCAGAAGGCTTTCATTATAATGTTCCATTTGATCCTGGTAAATGGCAAAGCAAGGATTTGAACCCAGGTTTTCTAAAGGGAAGAAAAAAACCCAAACCCTGTGGCAGATACTGTTCTTGCTCATCCCAGATCGTCTTAGATCTCTTGCCACTTCCTCCCCACCTCCCTTGGCTGCTGTTTGCTTTTGTTTCCAATAACCAGTACCTGTGCCTCTTCTGAGGAGGATGGTCTTCTGGCTACCAGAATAGCATTGATTCTTCTCTCTTCCCTAGTCTCTAGCAAATGACTAACTGGATATGGGAATTTGCAAACCCAGTTTACTTGTCTGCAGTAGAGTTTATACTACTGAGTTCCCTAAGGGATTAAGCTACCCTCTCTGGGACTGCCTGAAATCTCATTTTTGCTTGGCTTCTTCTCCTTCCTTGCCCTGCTTCCCCTGTGCCCTTACTGGCTTCTTGGAAGACTTCCTTAATTAATCTCCTATCCAGGAATCATTGTCTCAGTGTCTGCTTCTAAGGTTCCCAAAGCATCCAACTAAGCATGTCCTTAGTTCCTACTATATGTTAAAACCTGTTAGGTGCTCTTACAAAAGCTAGATTATTTATACTTCACAAACTCTCTGTGAATGAAGTACATGTATTTAATTTTTTTATATACCTCAATAAACAGGGTCAGAGAGGCTGGGTAATTTATCCAAGGTCACACAGCCATTGGAAGAGTCAGAAGTTGAACCTAGTTGCTTTTACTCCAAAGACATGTCCTTTCCACTAAGTCTTGATGCCTCTTGTAAACTCTAAATTTAATGTTTTTCTTTTTGTGAAGACTGCATGATAGGCTGACTAAGGTAAAATCATTTGGTGGGAACTCTTTTATTTTGGAGCTTTATCTACACATCTGGTTGACTCATTTCCCAGTTTGTGTAATTTTTAGTAACGTAAGATGAGTGGCAAGAGCAGGTAAGAGACAAAAACACCTTCATCAAAATAGGCTCTCTCCTTTTTTCCAATCCTACAGGATTCTCCTAGATTAACTATAAATCATTCTAATAACTTGTGATCTTTGCAGGTTTCCTAACTCTTTGGACCTCAATTTTTTCATCTTTAAAGTGGGGAAATAAGATAATAAGAATACCCACCTTACAGGATAGTTTAATGAAAAACACTTAGAATAGTGTCTGACACAAAGTGTGCATTCAGTAAATGTTGGTTACTATTATTATTGTTATTAAAACTGCTACTTATGAAACAGGTTACTCTCCAAAAGGTTGTTTGTAAGTCCTTTTGGTCATATGTACATTGCAGTGTAGAGACTCAGGATGGACAAGACACTAACGAGTCAGTCACATGGCCCTGGATGTGACGTACTAAGAAGGAGCTGGTTGCTCAGATATCAGTATTGTTATTTCCAAGTGGGTAGATAAAAAATATTATTGAGTTGTTCTCACAGTCCACAAGAGTAAATTCCTAGTCCCTCTTGTGGTAACTCCTAGAATTACTATTACCACTTAAATCATGGACTTTATAGGATCAAATTTGCAGTTGTTAGAGACCACTGAGAAACCACTTTAGTTCAGAGGTTACCAAGCTAGAGTCCCAAACCCCTACATGTCAGAGAAGGTCTAATGAATATTTTCAAAATTTCAAAAAGTCTAGCTAAAATTGTTCATTTACTTATGACAGAGAAAAAAAAATTTCACACATATTAACTCAATCCTCATAACAATCCTTTGATGTAAAATCATTCCCATTTTACAGATGGAAAAGTTGATTCATAGAGACATTGAATAACTTGTCCAAGGAAGCAAATAGCAGAGATGGGTTTGAACCCAGACAGTATGGCTCCAGGGCCTATCTATTCACCTAATTGCCCACCTGTATGGTTGCAGTAGTACAAGCTCTATTTCCCCAGTGCCTACTATATGCCAGACCACAAGCTAAGTTCACATCATACATCCTCACAACAGAGCTGCATTTTGCAGATGAAAAAGCTCAGACTCAAAGGGGCACAAAGAAGTTTGGGGGGTGAAGGATAAATTCATCACCTATTTGTGAAGATGGTTTCACAGGTGTTTACAAATGTCAAAACATCAAATTGTACACTGTGCAATCTATAGTATGTCAGCTTCATCTCAATAGAGTTGTTTTAAAAAACAACATGGAGATATCAGGTTGTAACATTAGACTGGTAAAACTTAGAAAGCTGGGGAGTGCTAAGTGTTAGCCGAAAAGGGGGGATATAAGGACTCTAGTGGGAATGTAGATTAGTGCAGCCATTCTGCGGAGCATTTTGCCAGTACGTAGTCAAATGAATTTTGGCTTTAGCCTATGTCCCAGTAATTCTGTTCTTGAGTCAACATTTAAAAAAGAAGAGTTACATCATAGTGAAACTGCACCAAATCAAGGAAGAGAAAATAAAAAAATATTCAAGACAGGAGGACTTTAAACTACCCAATATTTAGACTTACTGTAAATACTATAAAGCTATGGCAATCAAAACAGTATGGTAAAAAAAAAAAAAACAGTATAGTATTGTATTAAGACATATAGATCAATAGAATAGGGAGTTAAGGGACAGAGGCACACGTATATGGTCAATTGATTACCAACAAAAGTGCCAAAAAAGGATAGTTTTTCAAAACATGGTGCAGAAACAACTGGATATCCATAAATAAAAAAGAAATATCAACTCTTGTCTCATACCATACAGAAAAAATTAGTTTGAAATGGATCGTAGATCATTAAAAGCTAAAAGCTAAAACTTTGCAAGAAAATAGAAGAAAATCTTAGAGACCTTGGGATAGAAAAAGCTTTCTTAGAACTAAAAAAGAAAATTAACCATAAGAGAAAAACTTGACACATTGGACTTAATCAATATTAAAATCTTCTGCCCTTCTAAAGACACCCTTAAAAAATTAAAACAGCAAGTTGCAGAATAGGGAGAAATATTTTTATTTTTAATATATATTTCTTACAAGGGAGCTGTATCCAGAATATGTAAAAAAAAAATCTATCAACTCGGACTTCCCTGGTAGCAGTGGTTAAGAATCTGCCTGCCAGTGCAGGGGACACGGGTTCGAGCCCTGCTCTGGGAAGATCCCACATGCCGCGGAGCAGCTAAGCCCGTGTGCCACAACTACTGAGCCGGCTCTCTAGAGCCCGCGAGCCACAACTACTGAGCCCATGTGCCACAACTACTGAAGCCCGTGTGCCTAGAGCCTGTGCTCCGCAACAAGAGAAGCCACAGCAATGAGAAGCCTGCACACCTCAACGAAGAGTAGCCCCCACTCCCTGCAACTAGAGAAAGCCTGCGCTCAGCAACAAAGACCCAATGCAGCCAAAAATAAATCAATGAATAAATAAATTTGTAAAAAAATCTATCAACTCAATAATAAGAAAACTCAATGAAAAAGAGCCAAAAGATTCGTTCAGACTCTTTTCCAAGGAAGATATATGAACAACCAACAAGCACATGAGGAAATGCTCAGCATCATTAGGCATCAGGGGAAATGCAAATTAAAACCACAATGAGATATCTGTATGCATCCACCAGAAAAGCTGTAATTTAAATAGACATAAAACCAAGTGCTGGAGATGTTGCTGAGCAACCAGAACCCTTATATTGCTGCCGGTGGGATTATAAAGTGGTACATACAAACATTTTGGAAAACAGTTTGATAGTTTCTTATAAAATTAAACATACACTTAACTTATGACCCAGCAATTCTAATTCTAGATACTCATTCAAGATAAATAAAAACATATGTCTACAAAAAGTCTTGTATATGAATGTTTATAGCAGCTCTATTCATAATAGCCCCAAACTGCAAATAACCCAAATGTCTATAACAGGTAAATGAATAAATGAATTGTGGTATAATAATACAATGGAATACTACTTGGCAATAAAAAGGAACAAACTATTGAATATGTAATACGGATGAATCTCAAAAACATCATGCTGATGAAGGAAGCTATACAAAAAAGAGTACATACTATATTACCCTCTTTTACATGAAATTTTAGGACAGGCAAAACTATAGTAATAGAAAGCATGTCAGCAATTTTCTGGGGGTGGAGAGATTGACAGCAAAAGGGCAGGAGAGAATTTGTGGGGCTATTGTAAATGTTCTGTATCTGGATTGGGGAGGTATATATACTCATATATATGAGTATATATATTTGTCTAAACTCATCCAACTGTATACTTTAAGTAGGTGTATCTTATTGAATGAAAATTATAACAGGACATTTGATTTTTTTTTTTTTTTTTTTTTTGTCTGCGTCAGGTGTTGAGGCATGTGGGATCGTTCGCTGCGGCGTGTGGTCTCTTTGTTGCAGCGCTCAGGCTTCTCTCTAGTTGTGGCTGTGGGTATTCTCTCCTTAGTTGTCGCGCGCAGGCTCCAGAACACATGGGCTCTGTAGTTTACGTTGTGCAGGCTCTCTCGTTGAGGCATGCAAGCTCAGTAGTTGTGCCACATGGGTTTATTTGCCCCGCTGCCTGTGGGATCTTAGTTCCCCGACCAGGAATCGAACCCATGTCCCCTGCATTGGAAGGAGGATTCTTTACCACAGGACCACTAGGGAAGTCCCTCATTTTAAAAATAAAGAGAAGGGAGACTTCCCTGGCAGTCCAGTGGTTAAGACTTTGCCTTCCAATGCAGGGGGTGAGGGTTTGATCCCTGGTGGGGGAGCTAGGATCCCACATGCCTCGTGGCCAAGAGACCAAAACATAAAACAGAAGCAATATTGTAACAAAATTCAATAAAGACTTTAAAAATGGTCCACATCAAAAAAAAAAGTCTTTAAAAAAAAGAAAAAGGAAGATAAGAAAGAGACAAAAGGAGTAGGAGGAGGTAGGGGAAGAAGAAATAGAAGGTGAGGGAGAAAGAGCATCACTCAGGCTCAGAAAGGGAAAGTGATTTACCTAAGGTCACACAGCTGATGAACTGTGGAGTTGAGATCCCAGTCTAGATCTAACTGACTTCAAATCTCAGTCTCTTCCCACTGCTCCCATCAACAAATATGGTTTGATTATAGACACAGGATTAGTGAAGGAAAAAATAACACAAAGGGGGCTTTAGTGGTTTTCAAACAAACAGAACCATTGGTTGGGTCTTAGTCCCTCATATTACAGATGGGAAACCTGAAATCCAGAGAGGGAAGTGACTTGCCCAAGGTCACACAGCTGGTAAATAACAGAATTGGGACAATAATTTTGCTTCAGTGTTTTTATGATTTCTTCATGAGACACTTTTTCTCCTACCTCATTCTATTATTTTTCTCTGCCTCAAAGAGTTAAGAAGAGTAGCTCATAGAGTTAAGAAAAGAGTAAAGAAAGAGTAAGAAGAAAGATGGAAAAGCAATAGTCAAATGAGTGTTGCAAGCAACAAAAATAAAAGGAGACAAGAGAAAGCAATTGGGCTCAGATGATCAAGAAAGTCTTTCTGGAGGAGGTGAAACTTGATGGAAACCTGGAAAGACAGCATAGTGATGTTTGTGAGCAAGAGAGTTTAATTACAGGGTAGTAGGTAGACTTCATGGGAATATGGTTTGGGAGGCACCCTGCTATCCCGTTCAGAGTTTTTTCCTCTGGAAACCTGCCACCCCAGAGCGTTATCATTAGAGACTTAATTTTTTAGTTTGAGACCATATGTCTCCTGCAGTCCTAGGTCAGGGAAACTATCCAACACACTGAAGACAGAGTTCAGTCATCAGCTCTTCCATTATTTGATAACTATGTCTACTTAGTGGGGTTGCAGAGTATGAGGGGGTCTGGAGTGAGTGATACTACCCTAGCTGGGCTCTCTGTGTGGGCTTCTCAGGTCCACAAAGACAGATCCTGGAAAGCTAGGAGGCTGTGGATTGCCAAAGATGGGAATATACCCTTCATTGATCTCTTAGGGTAGTACTTGCTGCTGTAAGAAACAAAGCCACAAAACAAGTTTATTTCTGGCTAATGTAAAGTCCAGAACAGGTGTCCCTGATTGATATGTGACCTTCCTCCAAGCAGTGATTCATTAACCCAGGCTCTTTCCATCTTATGGCTCTGCCATCTTCACCACATGAAGCCCAAAGTGGCTATGTTTGTCAAACCACAGGAAGGAGAAAGAAATGGAGAAGTCTTCTTGGGAGGATTTTGTGGACAGATAATGTCCGCTCATATCCCATTGTCTAGAACTCTGTCACAGAACATGGTAAATGTAGTCTAGCTGTGTGCCCAGGAAGAAGAGGAAACAGAGAGTCAGAAGTGACACAGGCAAAAGGGACCTTGCCCGCAGCACTTAATAAATAAAATAACTACCACTGATTAAATGTCTGCTTTGTGCCGGACATGGTGCTGGGCACTTTACTTAGTCAACTTAGTCCTCCAAAACTCTTGTGTAAAGTAGGTATATTATACGGAAGATGAGAGAGAAAAAAACCGAGGTTCAGAAAGGCTGGCTATTTTGCCCAAAGCCATACAGCTAGTGGGTGGTGGAACCAAGTTTTCAAACCTGGATCCGTCTGATACCAGAGCCCAGTCTAGTTGTGAGAATGGGACTCCTTAGACTTGTGTTCCTTATTTACATTTATATCTGATCACCTTTCTATAAACCACTAAAGAGCAACAGATTATTCATTTATGTATCCTCCCAATGCCTCCCGGTATAGGCTGTGCACATAACTGGTGATCAATAATGTTTTTTGATTAAATAATAATACATGTGTAAAGTGCCTTAAAGGTATACAAAATTCTTTTGCAACTTTAAAACAATCCTCATTAAAAAACTTAAGCAAAAAACTAAATCGAGCCGTTCAGTGGCTTGCCTAAAATCACATTGTAAAAACAAAATCTGAACAAGGTCTATTAATGCCAAGTCCAGTACTGGTACCAGCTCTACCACTTTCTAACAGGATGACCTTGGGTAGGTAATTTAACCTCAAAAATAATTTAACCTTGGGACTTCCTTGGCGGTCCAGCGGTTAAGACTCCGTGCTTCCAATGCAGGGAGTGTGGGTTCAATCCCTGGTCTGGGAACTAAGATCCCATATGCCACATGGCTAATAATAATAATAATTTAACCTCATACTTATAAGTAAAATGAGTATAATCAAAGCATTCTCTCCATAAGTAAGTGAATAAAGGCAATAATACTTACAAAGCACTTAGTACAGTGGGTGGCACTCAATAAACATGAACTATTGATTAAGGGATTTAAGTTCTTCAACATTTCATTTGATTTAAGTTCTCTGACATTCCATGTTTTTCATGTGTGAAATAATAATATGTCTTTGATGTAGTTTTTGATAACTAAATGAGCTAAAGCATTTAAAACCCCTGGTTAAGTGCTGAGTGTGTGGTAAATGTGAGGAAGCAACAGTGATTGCCTTTTAACAAACACCAAACCAAAATCATCATTTTTTTTTCCTCCAAAAAATTAGATGCTGCGTGGGTGCCCAGGAAATGTTGTGTTTTTTTCAAAAATATTTTATTATTTATTTATTTATTTGGCTGCGTTGGGTCTTCGTTGCTGCGCACGGGATTTTCTCTAGTTGTGGTGAGCAGGGGCTACTCTTCATTGCGGTGCGCGGGCTTCTCATTGCGGTGGCTTCTCTTCTTGCAGAGCACAGGCTCTAGGCATGCGGGCTTCAGTAGTTGTGGAGCACAGGCTCAGTAGTTGTGGCTCACGGGCTTAGTTGCTCCGTGGCATGTGGGATCTTCCCAGAATAGGGATCGAACCCATGTCGCCTGCATTGGCAGGCAGATTCTTCACTACTGCACCACCAGGGAAGTCCAGGAAATGTTTGTTGACTGACAAATGAGCAGATGCCAACATCACTGCAATGTATAGTGTAATAAATTTCATCTTTCTAAAACATCTTGCCTTTTAGGCAATCAAAACACTTGCCTGTCCCTACTTAGGCTTCCTTGCTTTCTGTGTCGGGAATCAGTAAATCATTTTCTTTTTGCCATAGTGTCCCTGCAAGGCTCTGGGGATTAGTTAAGACTCTCCTTTGATATCCAGATGGCAGAAAGGTGGCTCTATAGGGCTATGGTCAAGGGTACAGCAGCTACTTTTTTTTTTTTTTTAACATCTTTATTGGCGTATAATTGCTTTACAATGTTGTGTTAGTTTCTGCTGTATAACAAAGCGAACCAGCTATATTATGCATATATATATCCCCATATCCCCTCCCTCTTGTGTCTCCCTCCCACCCTCCTTATCCCACCCCTCTAGGTGGTCACAAAGCACTGAGCTGATCTCCCTGTGCTACGCAGCTGCTTCTCAGTAGCTATCTATTTTACATTTGGTAGTGTATATATGTCAATGTTACTCTCTCACTTTGTCCCAGCTTACCCTTCTCCCTCCCCGTGTCAAGTCCATTCTCTACATCTGTGTCTTTATTCCTGTCCTGCCCCTAGGTTCATAAGAACATTTTTTGTTAGATTCCACACATATGTGTTAGCATACGGTATTTGTTTTTTTCTTTCTGACTTACTTTGCTCTGTATTACCAACTCTAGGTCCATCCATCTCACTACAAATAACTCAGTTTTGTTTCTTTTTATGGCTGAGTAATATTCCATTGTATGTATGTGCCACATCTTCTTTATCCATTCATCTGTCGATGGACACTTAGGTTGCTTCCATGTCCTGGCTATTGTAAATAGTGCTGCAATGAACATTGTGGTACATGACTCTTTTTGAATTACGGTTTTCTCAGTGTATATGCCCAGTAGTGGGATTGCTGGGTCATATGATAGTTGTATTTTTCGTTTTTTAAGGAACCTCCATACTGTTCTCCATAGTGGCTGTATCAATTTACATTCCCACCAACAGTGTAAGAGGGTTCCCTTTTCTCCACATCCTCTCCAGCATTTATTTATTTATCATTCTTTTTGTGGTACGCAGGCCCCTCACTGTTGTGGCCTCTCCTGTTGCAGAGCACAGGCTCCGGACGCGCAGGCTCAGCGGCCATGGCTCACAGGCCTAGCCGCTCTGCAGCATGTGGGATCTTCCCGGACCGGGGCACGAACCCATGCCCCCTGCATCGGCAGGTGGACTCTCAACCACTGCGCCACCAGGGAAGCCCTCCAGCATTTATTGTTTGTAGATTTTTTCATGATGGCCATTCTAACCCGTGTGAGGTGATACCTCATTGTAGTTTTGATTTGCATTTCTCTAATAATTAGTGATGTTGAGCATCTTTTCATGTGTTTGTTGGCCATCTGTATATCTTTTTTAGAGAAATGTCTATTTAGGTCTTCTTCCCATTTTTGGATTGGGTTGTTTGTTTTTTTGATATTGAGCTGCATGAGCTGCTTGTATATTTTTGAGATTAATCCTTTATCAGTTGCTTCGTTTGCAAATATTTTTTCCCATTCTGAGGGTTGTCTTTCGTCTTTTTTATGGTTTCTTTTGCTGTGCAAAATCTTTTAAGTTTCATTAGGTCCCACTTGTTTACTTTTGTTTTTATTTCCCTTTCTCTAGGAGGTGGGTCAAAAAGGATCTTGCTATAATTTATGTCATAGAGTGTGCTACCTATGTTTTCCTCTAACAGTTTTATAGCGTCTGGCCTTACATTTAGGTCTTTAATCCATTTGGAGTTTATTTTTGTGTATGGTGTTAGGGAGTGTTCTAATTTCATTCCTTTTTTTTTTTTTTTTTGTGCGGTGCGTGGGCCTCTCACTGTTGTGGCCTCTCCCGTTGCGGAGCACAGGCTCCAGACACACAGGCTCAGCGGCCATGGCTCACGGGCCCAGCCGCTCCGCAGCATGTGGGATCTTCCTGGACTGGGGCACGAACCCGTGTCCCCTGCATCTGCAGGTAGACTCTCAACCACTGTGCCACCAGGGAAGCCCCTAATTTCATTCTTTTACATGTAGCTGTCCAGTTTTCCCAGCACCACTTATTGAAGAGGCTGTCTTTTCTCCATTGTATACTCTTGCCTCCTTTATCAAAGATAAGGTGATGATATGTGCATGGGTTTATCTCTGGGCTTTCTATCCTGTTCCATTGATCTATATTTCTGTTTTTGTGCCAGTACCATACTGTCTTGATTACTGTAGCTTGGTAGTATAGTCTGAAGTCTGGGAGCCTGATTCCTCCCGCTCCATTTTTCTTTCTCAGGATTGCTTTGGCTATTCGGAGTCTTTTGTGCTTCCATACAAATTGTGCAATATTTTGTTCTAGTTCTGTGAAAAATGCCATTGGCAGTTTGATAGGGATTGCACTGAATCTGTAGATTGCTTTGGGTAGTATAGTCATTTTCACAATGTTGATTCTTCCAATCCAAGAACATGGTATATCTCTCCATCTATTTGTATCATCTTTGATTTCTTTCATCAGTGTCTTATAGTTTTCTGCATACAGGTCTTTTGTCTCCTTAGGTAGGTTTATTCCTAGGTATTTTCTTCTTTTTGTTGCGATGGTAAATGGGAGTGTTTCCTTAATTTCTCTTTCAGATTTTTCATCTTTAGTGTAAAGGAATGCAAGAGATTTCTGTGCATTAATTTTGTATCCTGCTGCCCTGCCAAATTTATTGATTAGCTCTAGTAGTTTTCTGGTAGCATCTTTAGGATACTCTATGTATAGTATCATGTCATCTGCAGACAATGACAGTTTTACTTCTTCTTTTCCAATTTGGATTCCTTTTATTTCTTTTTCTTCTCTGATTACTGTAGCTAAAACTTCCAAAACTCTGTTGAATAATAGTGGTGACCGTGGGCAACCTTGTCTTGTTCCTGATCTTAAATGGTTTCAGTTTTCACCATTGAGAATGATGTTCAGCCAGCTACTTCTGAATCTCCCCACCTGTTTGATTCTCAGCACATGTGCTTAGGAAAGGACTGGGTTCTGAAAGCACACATGCATGCACATTTTTAAAAAAATTAATTAAATAATTTATTTATTTAATTTTGTCTGTGTTGGGTCTTTGTTGTTGTGCGTGGGCTTTCTCTAGTTGCAGCGAGCGGGGGCTACTCTTCGTTGAGGTGCACAGGCTTCTCATTGTGGTGGCTTCCTTCTTTTGTTGTGGAGCATGGGCTCTAGGCATGCCAGCTTCAGCAGTTGTGGCATGTGGGCTCAGTAGTTATGGCTCACGGGCTCTAGAGTGCAGGCTCAGTAGTTGTGGCGCATGGGCTTAGTTGCTCCGTGGCATGTGGGATCTTCCCAGACCAGGGCTTGAACCCTTGTCCCTTGCATTGACAGGTGGATTGTTTTTATTTATTTGTTTGTTTATTTATTTATTTTGATGTGGACCATTTTTTTAAAGTCTTTATTGAATTTGTTGCAATATTGCTTCTGTTTCATGTTTTTGTTTTTTGGCCACGAGGCATGTGGGATCCTAGCTCCCCAACCAGGGATTGAACCCGCACCTCCCGCATTGGAAGGTGAAGTCTTAACCACTGGACTGCCAGTGAAGTCCATGCACATACTTTTTCAATGTATGAGCTTGTGACTTTTCTTTTCTGAAATCATAGATTCATTTTAGGAAGTTTGTCAAGTATTTAAAAAGCACAAAGAAGAATCATTGTTAATATTTTGTTGTCTATCTTTTTTTTTCTATTCATATAACATTAAGAAAATAAATCTATCTTATACTGTACTTACACTTGCTTTTTTAAACACATTATGTCATGAATATTTCCCCATGTTCTTAACAATTTTCCCAAACAAGATTTTATTCATGTCATATATCACCATATAGCTGTACCATATATGCACTTGTTATCTCATTGGTGTATACTTAAGTTTCACCAATTTCCCACCAATAAAACAACACTGAGAGTACATTTGTGCATAATTTTTATATTCATTCTCAATTCTCTCTTTGCCATAAATTCAGTGGTGTCCCGGAGCCCACTTGTCCCAGCTCATGAGAGCCGATTGTGCCCATCTCTTCCCAACTGCATGTTTGTGTTAGTGCTTGAAACTGGCTATTGTGGGAGTGTTTACATCACAAAATCAGTAAAGGCTACAAATTGGGGACCCCTCTCCCTGCCCCTATGAGTTGTTAAACATTTTCCAGCATGCTACTGTATAAGTTCCTCAAAGTAGTATTTCGGAAGCAAGAAGTATGTGTATTTTACACACCTTTTAAACCTTTTGTTATTGCCACATTGCCCTCCAGAAAGATCAGGCACTTCTACTAGCAACTCATGAGAAAGAGGCATGACAGAGTTGGTATTTTAGTCAGCTTCCATTGGAGGAACCAGGATAAACCTTGCAGATTTTAAGAGTAGAAATCAATGCAATAGATGACAGAAAAACAATACAAAAAACTGATTAAGCTGAAAGCTAATTCTTTGAGAGTATCAATAGAATTGATAAACCCTAACCAGACAGATCAGGATAAAAAAGAGAAAAGACACAATTACTGATATCTGGAATGAGAGAGGAAACATTATTATAGACACCACAGACATTAAAAGATAATAAGGGAATATTCTGAATAACTTTACACCAGTAAATTAGATGTCAACAAGTTAGATGAAATGGACAAATTCCTTGAAAGACACAAACTACCAAAGTTCATTCAGGAAGAAATAGATAATCTGAATAGCCGTCTATATCAGGAATGCAATGCTGGTTTAACATCTGAAATCAGTCTATGTAACTCACCACCTTAACAGAACGAAAACAACAACAATGAAAACAAACAAACAAACAAAACATGATCATCTCAATAAGTACAGAAAAGCATTTGACAGAAATGTAACATCCATTTATGATAAAAACTCTCAGCAAACTAGGAAGAGAAGGGAACTTCTTCATCCTGATAAAGGACATCTAGGAAAACCCCACAGATAACATCATACTTAATGGTAAAGGACTGAGTGCTTTCCTCCTAAGACTGAGAACAAGGCAAGGATGTTTTTAAATTTAATATTGTGCTAGAGATTCTAGCCAATGCAATAAGCAAGAAACAATATTATTTTTTAAAATATTAAATTCTTAAGGATAAAGTCAGCAAAAGATATGGAAGACCTGGACACTGAAGTCTACAAAACATTGCTGAGGGAAATTAAAGAAAACCTAAAAAGGTGGAGATATACTACGTTCTTGAATTGGAAGACTCAAATTGTTAAAGTGTTAATACTCCTCAAATTAAGCTATAGATCCAATGCAATCACAATAAAAACTTCCTAGACCTTAAAATTCCCAGATCAACCATCATTTGGGTTTAAAATTATAGAGGCATGGGACTTCCCTGGTGGCGCAGTGCTTAAGAATCCGCCTGCCAATGCAGGGGACAGGGGTTGGAGCCCTGGTCCAGGAGGATCCCACATGCCGTGAGCGGCTGGGCCCGTGCACCACAACTGCTGAGCCCAAGTGCTGCAACTACTGAAGCCCACACACCTAGAGCCCATGCTCCACAACGGGAGAAGCCACTGCAATAAGAAGCTGGTGCACTGCAAGCAAGGGTGGCCCCGGCTCACCGCAACTAGAGAAAACCCGTGTGCAGCAACGAAGACCCCAAGGCAGCCAAAAAGAAAACAAAATTAAAAAAACAAAAACAGAGAGAGGCAGTAAAGCAGCAAAGGTTAGGAGCAGGGAGTGCCAAGTTAGATAGACCTGAATTTAATCCCAACTCTATCTCTTACTAGCTGTGTGTCCTTGAGTAAGTTATTGAGTAAGTAACTTCTCACTGCTTAGTTTTCCTCATCTTTTTTTTTTTTAATATTTATTTATTAATTTGGCACGCCGGGTCTTAGCTGCAGTACGCAGGATCTAGTTCCCTGACCAGGGATCGAACCTGGGCCCCCTGCATTGGGGAGTGCAGAGTCTTAACCACTGGACCACCCAGATTTCCTCATCTTTTAAGTAGAGATAATAATTTACCTCATGGAGCTAACACTGATGATTTAGCATAGTGCTTGGTGACAAAGGCTCAGTGGTTGTTAAGTATAATCATGGATTCAAACTACAGATTTCCCTTAAAAGAAAATCTTTGTGACCATTAGATAGGTAAAGATATGAAATAGGAAAAAAAAGGAAACTAAGTTGAAATTTGAGAAATAAATTGTATTTCATCAAAACGAAAACTTCTTCAAATGAAATGGCAGGTCATAGATTGCAAGAAAATGTCCACAGTATATATATATGATCAAAGATCTTGTATCCAGAATATGCAAAGAATTATTTACAATCTATAATATAAATAACCCAATTTTTTAAATGGGGCAAAAGTTTTGAACAGACAAAAAGCACTATATAGGAATAACCAGTAAATACATGAAAAGATATTCAGCATCAATAGTCATTAGAGAAATGTAAATTAAAACCACAAAGGGAAACCAATTCACACCCACTAGAATGACTAAAGTTAAAAAGACCAATACCAAAGATTGGCAAGGGTGTGAAGCAACTGGAACTTTCATACATTGCTAGTCAGGGTGTAAAATGTACTTTGGAAAACAGCTTAGTTATATAATTAAACATATACCTGGGGGCTTCCCTGGTGGTGCAGTGGTTGAGAGTCCGCCTGCTGATGCAGGGGACATGGGTTCGTGCCCCAGTCCGGGAAGATCCCACATGCGGCTGGGCCCGTGAGCCATGGCCGCTGAGCCTGCGCATCCGGAGCTCCACAACGGGAGAGGCCACAGAAGAAACCAGCCCTGCCCACACCTTGATCTCAGACTTCTAGCCTCCAGAATTGTGAAAAAATAAATTTCTGTTGTTTAAGCCACCTAGTATGTGGTACTTTGTTGAGGTGACCCTAGCAAACTAATGCAATACATAAAGAATTTAGAATGGTGCCTGGAACATGATAGGTAATGAGTAACTTAATTAATACGATTATTTTCTCAGAGCTCTTCTAATATTCATTTCCAAAAACTACACACATAAATTCAGGCCTTATAATGTTCAATTTATGGCTAAGTAGCAAAAGAGACTTCGTTGGGACAGGCAGTCTGCCATGGGCTCGAAGCATCCCTGCATGTCCTTGCTGGGTATTGAGTCCTCTTTTTCCAGGCCACTTCTCAAGTCTGTGTTTGCAGTGAGCAACCTTGAATGATGATGTAATATCTTTCTCCAGACTAAGAATAGGCTTACTTGTGCTTACTATAAAAGTAGTGAATCGGGGGGCTTCCCTGGTGGCGCAGTGGTTGAGAATCTGCCTGCCAATGCAGGGGACACGGGTTCGAGTCCTGGTCTGGCAGGATCCCACATGCCGCGGAGCAACTAGCCCCGTGAGCCACAACTACTGAGCCTGCGCGTCTGGAGCCTGTGCACCGCAACGAGAGGCCGGGATAGTGAAAGGCACGTGCACCGCGATGAAGAGTGGCCCCCGCTTGCCACAACTAGAGAAAGCCCACGCACAGAAAAGAAGACACAACACAGCAAAAATAAATTAAAAAAAAGAAAAAGTTGTGAATCGCCTGAGCTCAGTGTTCCTCTACTGTAACACAAACTACCATGTGTGCTGACATTCATCATGGGCTCCTTATGTCACCCCTGAGGGACTTGAGAGCGCAGGGGACCAACATAAATTAACATGAAGCTCTGGTTACTTTTATAAAGTCCTTTGTCTCTGACCCAGGAGTCTCGAGTCTTCTGCCAGTGTTGCATGAAATTTTAATAGGCCAACTTGTTAGCTTGTAAACAGAGCAAAATCCCAGACCCTGCATAGTTCTTGCCAGTTTTAACTTGAGAGAACCACGGTTCTCTGGAAAAGATGAGCCCCAGTGGGTGGGGTTAAGAGATATGATTCCATGGGTTCCATAGTGAATGCTTTCACTCAAGTAGTGGGTAAGGGGGAGGGGATTATGGGCTGCCTACTGTCTACCTGTTAATGAACATTTGGAGACTAAGTATGAGAGAGAGGTCATACAACCAAATGGTGTCTTGGTTGTTGCCCACTCATGCTGGGTGGGAGAAGGAAGAATGTGAACACGACAACAAGGCAGCGTGCCCCATGGCACAACCTGAGAAGAAACCGGCTGCAGCCACCAAGTCAAGGGGTCCCCAGAGCTGAAAGAAATGCTGTCAGCAAGGAAGAAATACAACGTTTTTATGTGGGATCTTAGTTCCTCGACCAGGGGTCAAACCCGCACCCCTTGCGCTTGGGAGCATGGAGTCTTAACCACTGGACCACCGGTGGCTGAGGAAATACAACTCTGAGTAGACCAAAAATACAAGCTTGTTGAGCACAAGTTGGGCAGCTGATCAAAACCAAAAGTAAACACAAAGTGTTGCTTCCTGGCATGGAGCCGTTCTCTCCCTCTACACTTAATACCTCCGG